>NC_143412.1:12095000-12720000 GCF_059467195.1 Physcomitrium patens | reverse complement strand
CCTCTAAACTGATACTTCTTTTGTTACAATATTGGAGTCTTATTCTTCTTCGAGAGAATGGATTACCCCTTTTCTTGAAGCTCTTAAGGCATTTTAGAAGTTGCAGAGTACCCTCTTCTAAACCAATATTGCCTTCTTGTAGAGTCATTTTTGTCCTTCTCTTAGAATGGTCGGGAGCCAAGACATTAGTATGACGAAAAGTTCACAGTCCAAGTTAGATGCTATCATGAATGCCCTCGCTACGTTATCGCAAAGAATTGCAGAGATTGAAGGAGTCGTGGCAAGGCATCATAATGATAGAGCATTTGGGATGGCACAATCTAGGTTGCACCAGCCTCAAACTTCTACACTTAGAGAAGCAACTTTGCCTCAGGTTTGACAAGCACCGCTGGTTCTACAACATAAAGAACCCCGAGTTAGCCTTTCGGACAAGTTTGATGGTACATGTTCCAAGTTTTGAGGATTCGTCAACCAAATCAGGTTGATAATAGTTTTACAGCCCGAACGCTATCCAACGGAGGAGTCACGTGTTGGGCTTGTTGGAACCTTACTTATAGGACAAGCTCTATAATGGTTTGCTCCTTTGTTTGAGAAACGATCGTCCATACTAAACAACTTTGAAACCTTTTTGGAGGCATTTACGGAAGCATTTGGTGAACACGACAAGGTTTGATGGGCTACAACAAAGATCCGGTCACTACGACAAGGGATGCGTTCTACATCAGTTTATGCATCGGACTTCAGGCAATTAGCATGCGACAACAATTGGAACAAAGAAGCGTTGATGAGTCAATTCTATTGGGGTTTAAGGGACGATGTGAAGGATTTGCTATTAACTCTTCCTGATCCACAAACGCTCAACGAAGCTATTAGCCAAGCTGTGAAGTGCGATAACCGCTTATTCCAACGTCGCCAAGACCAACGTTTAAGACAACATATGGTTCGTCACACCCCAACTATGTCGGCAAGCAGCGTGAATTTACATTCAGAGATAGAAGACATGCAAATTGATGCGGTACATGTCAAATCTCTTACTCTAGAAGAAAAAAAGCGGTGTATGGAGGAAGGTCTATGCTTGTATTGCGGTGAAGAAGGCCACAAAGTTGAAAACTGCTCCAAGAAGCAAAATCGACGTATTATCAAGACTAGGAGCACGTTTATTCAGGAAAACGAGGATACCCAGTCACAATAGGAACCATGCGGCTCGAGAATGAAATATCGCAACAACAACCAGGTTCCTTTTTTTCCACTCAATCTGCCCTTTGTTTTACAATCCCTTTCCTTATTGGCCCTCAGAAACTAAGAATCTTAGTATTATTAGATTCAGGAGCATCTGCTTGTTTCTTAGATGAAGAATTTGCAAAGCATCATAAGATCCCTTTAGTACAAAAATCCAAACCTGTTCATGTTGAGGTCATAGATGGACGATCTTTATTGTCTAGTAGTGTCATCCATGAATCAAAACCTATAGAAGTGATATTTAAGGGCCATAGTAGTCATATTATTTTCAATATTATTAGAACTCCATCAAATCCTGTTATTCTTGGTCTTTCCTTGTTAGAAAAGCATAACCCATCCATAGATTGGAAGTTGCGAAAGATGACCTTTGCCACAAAACTATCCAAGAGCAAGCCAAGTAGAAAACCTCGAATAGAGAAATCCTTATTTATTGGAGCAAGAGCATTTATAAGATTGTCCAAGGGAGGCACACTGTTTGTCATTTATGCGGCTCCAACTATCGGGGAGAAGATCTCGACAACAAGTATACCAGAGCAATATAAGGATTTTAAAGACGTATTTCAAAAGAAAAATGCCGACATGCTATTGGAACACAGACCATATGATTGCGCCATAGACTTACAAGAAGGAGCACAACCGCCTTTTGGCCCAATCTACAATCTATCGTAGATGGAATTGGCGGAGTTGTGGAAGTACATCAACGAGAATCTAGCCAAGAACTTCATCCGTCATTCAAAATCGTCAACTGAAGCACCCATCTTATTTGTGAAGAAGAAAGATGGCTTGTTGCGGATGTGCGTGGACTATCGAGGCCTCAACAAGGTAACAAAGAAGAATCGTTACCCATTACCCTTGATTTTTGGTCTCTTTGAACAACTTGGACGTGCAAGGATCTTTACAAAAATTGATCTAAAGGGAGCTTACAACCTCGTACGAATCAAGGAAGGAGATGAGTGGAAGACAGCGTTCCGTACAAGGTATGGCCATTTTGAATATAATGTCATGCCTTTTGGTCTTACCAATGCTCTAGCGGTCTTTCAACATATGATGAATGATATTTTCCAAGAGTACCTTCACGATTTTGTTGTCATCTATTTGGATGATATTTTGATATTCTCCAAAAATGAGGAAGTGCATGAAAAACACATTTGTTTAGTATTGGAGAAACTACGCGAGCGAGGACTATATGCCAAGTTGGAGAAGTGTTTATTTCACCAAATAGAGATGGAATTTTTGGGGTTCGTTGTGACTATGGAAGGCTTGAAGATGGATCCCAAGAAGGTGGAAGCAATCGTGTCCTGGGAGGTTTCGAAGACGGTTACAGACGTACAATGCTTTCTTGGTTTTTTCAACTTCTATTGGATCTTTATCAAGAATTACTCTCAAGTTGCTGCTCCTCTCACTCGATTGACATACAAGGATAAGCTGGAATGGAAACTTCTAGCAGAGAAGGCATTTCAAAACCTGAAGACTGCATTTACTACGGTACCAATCTTCATACATCCAGACTTTACAAAGGCCTTATATTTAGAAACTAAGCTTCGGATTTTGCTTTGGGAGGTGTACTTTCACAAATGGGAGAAGATAAGAAGCTCCATGCGGTTGCATTCTATTCTCGAAAGTTCTCTACTGCTGAAATCAATTATGAGATCCACGATAAGGAACTTCTTGCTATAGTGGATTCTTTCCAAGAATGGCATCACTTTCTTGAAGGAGCTGCACATCCAATGACCGTATATACAGATCACAAGAATTTGGAGTATTTCATGTCGGCTCGAGTTCTAAATCGACGTCAAGCTGGATTGAGTATGTTGCTATCTAGGTTCGATTTTATTATCACTTATCGACCTGGAAAGTAGCAAGGACTATCTGATGCCTTATCGAGGAGATCGTATCTTGTACCAAAGGCTAGAGAAGCAACATTTGATCAACAATGTACGACATTGTCGAAGCCAGAGCAATTTCAGCTTTGCACTACTATTATGCCAATTGATGCTGACTTCCTGAATCAGGTACATGCCGTAACTATTGAAGATTCAGTAGCCATTAATATTAAGCAGCGTGCCAATGACGACAAGTTCAAGGTGGAGGGAGAACTTTTATACTTTGAAGAGCGGTTATATATCCCAAAAGGACCAGCACGACTCCGAGTTCTTCAATCTCGCCACGATTTTCCAGCTGCGGGACATTTTGGATTCAACAAGATCTTAGAACTTATTTCTCGAGATTTTTGGTGGCACCAAATGTGGAAGGATGTGAAAGATTTTGTCCTCTCCTGCGACATTTGTTCAAGATCCAAGAATCCTCAGCATCGCCCTTATGGACTCCTACAGCCATTGCCGATTCTACGTCGATCATGGTCTTCAATTTCCATAGACTTCATCATGGACCTGCCATCATCGAACTCATTTGACAACATCTTTGTCGTGGTAGATCCGCTTACAAAAATGACGCACTTTGTCCCTTGCAAGAAGACATCATCCAATGAAGTCATAGCAAGGCTCTTCTTTAATAATGTGTATCGATATCATGGACTACCAGATGATATCGTATCAAATCGAGGAATCCAATTCGTATCAAAGTTTTGGAGATCTCTCTTTTTGATACTGAAGGTGGATATCAAGCTTTCTTCGGCTTTTCATCCTCAAACTGACGGTTAAACGGAACAGGTGAACCAAGTTTTGGAACAATATTTACAATGCAGCATCAACTATCAGCAAGACGATTGGACCACATATCTGCCACTAGCCGAGTTTGCATATAACAACACCCTCCATGCGTTGACTCAATACACACCATTCTTTTCCAATTATGGGTATCATCCAAAGCTTGATTTATTGAGTCCATCAACAAATAACAATCTAGCAGCTCAAGGATTTGTAAAACAACTATTAGAGCTTCAAAATACGTTGAAGCTTCAATTACAATCCGCTCAAGAATCCTAGAAGGCATCTGCAGATAGATTTCGGAATCAAGCACCTACTTTCAAAATTGGAGATAAAGCATGGTTTCTTCGATGGAATATTAAGACCAAGCGACCATGTGATAAGTTGGACTATCAAAGTTCGGGACCATTTATCATCCAAAAGCAAATCAATCTAGTGGCATACCGTTTGGAATTACTGGCTTCTATGAAGGTACATCCAGTCTTTCATGTTTCTTTGTTAGAGCCTTATTGAGAGTCATCTTTTCCTGGAAGAGTGCAATGTCTGCCACCTAGTATTGAGATCGAGAACCACGAGGAATATGAGGTTGAAAAGGTACTGGATTCTTGGCAAAGGTGGGGCAAGTTGGAATATCTTGTTCATTGGTGCGGCTACGATATTAATGAGTGAACGTGGGAGCCAGTTGAAAATCTCACCAATGCATCGCAAAAGGTACAGGAGTTTCATCAACAACATCCTCATAAACCTAAGCCGATTCGACAATAGCTTCTTTCTGAAGCTTGCTCACCCAAGAATATAAGAAAGGAGGAGAGCACCACCAAAATTCGTAGTTGATGTAGTTATTTTCTCCAAGTTAAAATAGAATTTTTTTCAATAGCCATAGTTTGGTCTTCTGATAAGGATAGCTAAGAGATAGATACTATGCCAGTCAGATTATCTCAACCAACTAGTTCACGAAGGCAAATCCAAGATGAAGAACCACCTGCACCACGACGATGACGGAGGATACCAAGTAACCGATCACTGGTGATTGTATTTGAGTCCGAGTCTGCTTACGATGGTCAACTAGAAGGCATATTTGCAGGACAATTTCACAATGAAGACACTGAAGTTCATGCTTGGTCAGAAGTTGAAGGAGTGGACCACTACCGTTGGCTTCAAGGGCTAATGAACCACTTACCTCGTAAACAACAGTTGGAGTTCATAGCAGACGTTATGTGACAGATCTTCATTTTCTTGCATTGGTACTGATTGACAACAACATTACTTCTCAGAGACCTCAAAGCTAAAGGAGGGGGTGATGTTAGGGACATAGTCCTTAGAACCTTCTAGAAGTAAGTCTCTGGGACCTTCTAAAAGCTTGTTAGTTGGTAGAAGATGTTAGGGACATAGTCCTTAGAACCTTCTAGAGATAAATTTCTAGAACCTTCTAGAAGCAAGTCTTTGGAACCTTCTAGAAGCTTTTTAGTTGGTAGAAGTTGCTTGAGAAGCTTTCTAAATAGGAATATATATTGGAATCGAGGCTGAAGAGTTCTTCAGTCTCGACAACACATCTCTTGGAGCTCTAGCTCACCTCTTTGGTGTTGTTCTTATATTCATATGATTAATCTAGTTCTTATCAGTTCTTCTTGAACTTCTTGGTAGATATCAAGTCTGTATTCTGTGTCCGTGACAGTTATGTCATGGATATATATATATTTACTTTAATAATTACTTATATGATTACATAGAAGTAGATAAACATAGATTAATTTCCTAAAGTCTTTTAGTAAAGCTTCCTAGAAGCTTTATAGATGTGGTTTTGACTTGAGATGTATTTGTAAGTCAGAAATTTGGCCAACAAATTAACTACGTGTTGGTAGCTTATAGAACAAGTTAACTCCACATATTAGCTTATAGAACAAGCTAACCATGTGACACATATATAAATGACTTTGTCTTGTAAGTTAAGACATATGTCTAGCAAAGTCAACATGTTTTGGAGGACCTATAGGACATTGCTACATAGCTCCTAGTTAAGAGTATATATGGAGGCAAGAGTGAAGCCTTCTTCACTCTTATCAACACTGTTCTAGTTCTTAGTCTTGTTTCAAGACTTTCTAGTCTTCTTGTTTTTGACAATAGCCATTCTAGTTAATATTATATTACTTTTTGAGTGACTTTTTAGTTTTCTTTAGTAACATAAGAGTATATTGAAGATTCTCTTTCTTTGAGATTCATGTCCCTGGCACCTATTTTATTTAGCTCCATTCAATTTTGTTCACATCTGTTTTGTCCTATTTTATGATGAAACTTTATATTGATGTAGATTAGAAAGATCTTAGATTTTTGAGATAGACTAGTTCTATTTCACGTATACTCCCTTTATGTGGCCATGTATCTATTCATTTTTTATTTAACTATAGAAAGTCTCTCTTACTATTAAAAACATGTAAGGTGCTACTTGACAACCTTGTCAAACTTTACATCTAATTAAGAAAGTAAGAATCATATACAATTCAACTTCATTCGTCCATTCATATACATTCATTCAAAATGAGCTTGAGGCCATCCATCCATCTATCCATCCGTCCAGCATTGAATAGCGCTAGTGATCTCCATGAATCTCTGAGCTGCAGCAAATATAAATTAGAGCTATGGGGCTCCAATCATGTGGAGAATGAGGTTTAGGAGTATGTCTACTTATTTGTCCTGCTCCTAAGAAATGTAGTCATGGCCTGCTTATCCTGAGCTATTTGCCAAACCCCCCCCCTCCATTCCAACTTTTGTCGGTAATAATGAAGGTCATGCCAAGGCAAATAATAAACAAATATAATAATAATAATAATAGTAATAATAACTCCTGGATTAGGTCAATGATGTATTTATGTGTATTTTGACAGAAAGCCTCATTGGACTTCAAATCTCACCACCACCTTCGTCTCAAACAAAAATATATGTATATGTAAAGAAAAAGAGAGAGAGAGAGAGAGAGAACGTGGCCGGAATTAGGGGAAAAAGTGAGTGGAAAAAGGAAAAAGCACGTCGAGCAGGAAAAGTGAAAAGAGATGGGAACGATTCACCGCAGCGTGGAAACGCTCAAGCTCCCCACGTTCCCCACGCAGCTTGTGGGTTGCAAGGCTCCATGTAAAAGGCAGCTATCTCCATGGCTGTTATGCAACCACGATGCATGAAGGCGGGAACGGAGGTTCAGCAGGGGTCGGGCACTTCATAGGAACAGATTCCGGAATCAGGGAATCTTCTTGCATTCCACTGATGGGCAAGCTTGGTTCCCATCATCTGGATAAAGGGTGGCATTTCCTCTCCGGACAACCCCCCCCCCCCGCGCATGCTGCTGACAAGATGCTTCGTTGAGGCATGGGGTCCCATTCACACCGGGCAGCGGAGCCAACTCTAGAGCCGGGCAGCCGGTCAGAGCAGTCTGAAGAATCTAAAGTGGCACGCTTGAGGAGGCCATGTTCCGCAAAAAATCTTAATGGCTTTTTGCATAAGAACATCTTGTAAAACTTAAATCTTTAACCCAATATATATATATATATATGACCACAAAATTCTAACCTACATCTTTCCTACTAATATTTTAGGGGCTCCCAGCATATGGTAGTCCATCAATAAACTATTCACAAAAGGTAAGGTAACCAGTCAATATTTATGTTTGTAAAGACTCAAGGATGACGGATGGACGAGGTATAAAAATCAGAGTGCAAGCTGGGTATCTGTTTTCTAAAATTGGCCATCTTCACTCTACAATTCTTTTGTGTTAATATTGCATTTGCTGTGTGGCCACAAAGCACTAACAAGTGACACAAGATTGAAACTTCTACAATTGGGGTGTAAATTTTGTTGCATTGGATATTATATGTTGTTTCATTTTACTGATTAAAGGCAATTTAACTATAAAACACATCAAATTAATAGACAATTGAGTTTCTCAAAAATTTGTAATAATTTTTTTTTGTCTAAATTTACTTTATATACATATATACATGCATCCATGTATTAAATTAAACGTCATTCAAAAACTCCATAATATCTTATTTTCTATAAAATTAGGATTTAAAAAAAAAAAATCATATAAGTAAGCACAAACAAGAGAGAGGATTGTATACATTAAATCTTGCAAGAAATAATATAAAGAGTAATTTTTTTTTCTTTCCTTTAAATTTTTTGAATATATATTTTTTTTAATTATATACTTTTGAATTTTTTTTAAGTGTTGTATCACTAAGCACAAGATTTTTTGTATCCTTCACAATTTTGTAAAAATTCTTAGAAATTAATATTATTTATATATCTTATAATAGTTACTCTTTTATTTATTTATATATATATATATATATATATATATTTTTATATACACACAAACATACATTCATATTTATATTTACATTTTGATATTCTTAATAGTAGTTTTATAATTTAAAGTCAATTTCAATGAATTCATATGTATAACCAAAAGACTAATTTATAATACTAGATTTTTTTGTTCAAGTCAAAAAAAATTGCATTTTGATGCATTTCTAATTCTTAATTGCAAAATACTTTCATTTGTTTTAAATTAGTACTTCTACAAAAGCATTACAATTTACCTTATTGCCTATCATGTCTTCTCTTTCAATTGTTCTAATTATAACCTTAAAGCTTGAAATGCTCTTTCATTGCACAAATGTTTTTAAAAGAAATTATCTATTGAATTGCAAACATTCTTTCAAGTACAAATAAGAACGAAAGCCTTCACAATCAACTGAATAATCTAAAAAAACATTTATCCATTTGACAAAATAAACTACTTTTTACCACAAAGATTTTCAAAATAAGATAATTGTACTGTAAATGTAATATATTGACAATCACATTCAACCACAAATTCTTCTACCCATTCCAAACATGATCTATTTTCCAATAAATTTGCAATAACTTTAATATTCTCAAGACATAAACATGTATAAACTTGTAATTTTTAAAAAGAAGACAAAAAGGAAAAAAAAAAAAAAAAAAAAAAGGGATTGTTCAAAATTCCCTAAGCAACATGATAAAACTCTTTTCCCCAACCATAAGTTTATGTTTTACAAGGACATATTTCGATGATTCAGATGCTGCCACAACAAATTTTATTTTAAATATTATTAGTCCCATCACTGTCATTTTCTTATAAGCAACCTTTCTTAGCAGAGTCTAGATACCGATCACGCTACACACCAAACCCAGTTTTTGTACAAGGATTGCCCAGGTGAACGAACACACTCATATTGATAAAGATGTGCTTAAACACAAACACACACAAGTACACTCACACAAGCAAGTCTAGCATGATTGCTTTCAGTTTCAAGCCCAGTTGGAGGACAACAGCAACTGCCAAACAGCTCTCACTGCTGCAAAATCACATGAAGACTCTTCAGATTTGACACTGGGTTACCTGATCTGTAGGCACAAGGGTTCTGCTCTCTAGAGATTTCAATACAATTTGTTGACTAGTGACTGTTCTGAAAACGGTTTGTGGGCAAGGTTCTAGAACATTCGTCAATGCCAGTCAAGAGTTCCAGGTTCAGTGTTACCAAAACTGGACTTCAGTGCAGAGTTTTTCAGTCTTATGCAAGGCATATGGCAGGACTGAGAGAAAGAGAGAGTACCACACCGGTAGTGTGTTGTTGCTGGGCATGTCTCAGATCATGAATTACTCTCCATACTGAGGTGGAGTTCGAGCTTGATAATGAGAGTAGTAGTGATGAGACTAGCGAGGTCATCTTCATGGTTCGCTTGGCTAGAGTTCCTGGTGTTGGATGAGCCAGCGGAATGTGCCAGAATCAGCAAGATTGTCAGCTCACGAGCTCGTCATTTTTATTGCGCCAGAAATCAATTTGACGCACACCAGTGTCATTGGGCTTTACATGGTTCAAAAGGGTGAAGGATGTGAACTGTGATGCTCGACAACCTGCTCAACAATCTAGCTCGTTGGCCTGTTGCATCAAGAATTCTGCATATCTCAAATTGCAGGTCCAGCAGACTTTCCTTCCACCTTACCTGCTACAGCTCACGTAACAGCAATGCGAGACTCTAGAGGGAAGGGGTGTTAACTACGGCGTCTGCTCTTCAATGGTAAATTTCTACATTTGTATTTCACGATGCTGCCTCTTTCAGCTGCACAGGCTGGGGAATTCCTAGAAAATTTCTGTACAGGTTAATAGACATGTATTTTGAATTTCTTCTTTGTGTACAGAGGATATCCTAGGCTCTCGGCCTTGTGACAACAGTGGAATGCGTGGCCATGTGGAGGCTGAACTGGCCTCCAGACTCGGTAACGTCAACTTTGGTCATCCCAGGAGGGGGAAGAAGGTCAATTTTTTGTACAAGGCGCCCCAGCACAATAGCCAACAAAGGCACGGCAATAGCAGAACCTGGGCACGACCTTCTTCCGGCACCGAAAGGAAGGAAGCGGAAATCTACAGTCGTAGCTTCTGAGGTCGCTGACAAGAATCTCTCGGGCATGAACCTCTCTGGTTGATCCCAAAACTTGGGATTGTTACCGATCCACCAGGCATTGACAAGAATCTTGCTCTCCGGGGGTATGTCGTAACCGAAAATCTTAGCCTGCTTCACGTTCATGTGAGGAACAAGTAGAGGAATGGGCATGTGCAACCTCAGGGTCTCCTTGACAACAGCAGTGAGAAACGGCAGCTTGCCACTGTGTATGTCAGGTTCAGAAACCAAGTGACCGTCACCGAGAACTTCGTCCAGCTCCTTCTGGACTCGTTTTTGGACCTCTGGGTGGTTTACAAGCTCAGCTACACCCCACTCGATTGATAGCAAAGTTGATTCTATTGCTGCACAGATGGGACACATTGGCACATTCATTGTTAGCCGTTGTCGGTGCAAGAGCAGGCTCGTTTCACTATACTTTAAGGGAGGTGGAAGTCAATCACGACTACAAAACCGCTACAATTTGAAGGACTCAGTAGTAGATTCGGACCTGCTATATTAATATTTTCAATAAGGTAAAGTACATTGTTCTCGCTGATCTCTCCCTTCTTTTGAGCCTCCAGGATATGGTCTATGGCGCACTTTTCTCCGGCACCTGCAGCCCCAACAGCATTCACCAGCTTCCTGCACTTCCAGGCAGTAAATTATGTCAGAGTCGGTTTCAGCTTTAAATTCAGCCAGTTTGTGTGAATACAGTACAATTCAGTTGTGTGTTTCTGCAGTGACTGAGACCCTTTGCTTACCTCCGCTCATCAACGAAGCGCTCTTTGAACAACGTGAGCCGTCTGTCTCGCACATCCTGGCACACCTTCAAGTAACCTCTCAGGAATGGCCGCAAGATAGGAATAAAATCAGCGTAGTTGTACTTAGAGTTTTGAGCTGGCAAACGGCAGCGTTCGCTATTCAAGCCTTTCAGCTTCAAATACAACGGGTCGTGCTCGTCTGCAAACCGAGAGTTGAACATCATTCTGTACATGATGTTGTACATCATCAGCTGGAACCGGTGCCGAAGGACAACTCCTGTGGTTGCTGACTCCGATCGAGCCTCCACGTCCCTAATGCAGTGGTCCACCTCGTCTTCCCAAGCAAAGTGGGCATGCTTGACAACTTTGTGAGTGACAAATGGAACTGTCATTATCCTCCGCATGCGACGCCAGTGGTCGCCATAGTTGGTAAAGACTATGTCTTGGCCTTTCCCTGCAAAAACGTCGTAGACAGCATTGCGGGTCCGAGATGCAAATTCAACACCATGAGTGTGAAGAACCTCCTTGGCAGCTTCAGGAGACGAGACGACCACGAATCTCCTCCTACCCATTCTGAGCATGAAGACGTCACCGTATTTTTGAGCCATTTCCGCCAACTTCCTATGCTTTAAATCGTTACCAACCTGCACAGCCAGAGGTGTGGAGGTATGAGTGTTGAAAAGTGACAAGTGACAGGGTGAAGAAGGGCACAAAAAGGAGAAGTCAGACATTCCTTGTGTGTACTTTGGAAACAAAACAAAAGTTGAATGTTTGTCGACGAGACAGACTGAAAACAAACAGAATATTCCAAGAAGCCTATAGTCAGTATAAAGGGTTTATAGGTTGTCCAAGTTCAGAGATGTATTGGAGACTGACCTGCAACCAATTTCCGACGATGGGAAATGCAGCTGGGCATGGTGGAAGATTCATGTTACGGCCCTCCCTTCTTAAGCTAACTACGATCACAATGAACACACCCAGAAGTAGGGCCTGCATCAAAAGACTTGAACTGAAGGCGAAGTCCAATAGTATTCTGGACTTAAAATCTACCTTGGCTACCACACCGAATACTAATATCACCAACAAGACTCCAATGCCCATTGGCTTCCCCATCACGATCCACCAGCCTTGAAGGAGCAACCAGAAATCGTCAATGTCTACAAAAACATGGAGCGAAGAACTGATCAGAAGAAATGTCTATAGTTTGCAATGTAGCTTGCAAACACTGTGCGTATGGGTGTGTTGTGTATTACTTCGCGACGTTGAATTGCAAGATGTTTATTAGTTACATGAGAAACTCGCAGGGCTAGCTTCCTAAAAACCGATATGCCAAGACGTCATTCCACGATGCAACAGTCAACAAACTTGCCATAAAAAAACAGCATTGCAACTAGAACATATTCTCTGCCAAGCCGATATAAACTGACAATTGCTACTAAATTGAACTCGAGGTCACCAACCTTGGGTTCTGCTTTTGTGCTGACAAGTGAAATTCTGCTCAGTTAAAGAAAGCTGCTTGCTACGACTAATGGAGGAGACTTCATCTCGGGTTTTACACCAGAGATTGACCAAAACTTGACCCAGAGATTCTCCATCCCAAACAAACGTGGTGATCCCAGTCCATAGCAGATACAATCTTCCGGCGCCGGAGTTTGAGTGCTCATCGGAACAATAAAGCGTGCTATCTTGTCATTTATACGTCCTAATCTTCGACATTTAAACTGGCAATGCAGGTGCGGCTGTCTACAGCTGCTCACTATTATAGGGGACTACTCATACATCTTCAACTCTTCAGTTCGGAGCGCCGACCGAGGAGTACCGATTTTCGGCCCCTGCACCGTAAGCTGGACTGGAGCTTCTGGTGATTAAAACCAGCAAGTGGTCGGTGCCCGCTAGGATAGCAAGCCGCCCACATGATTTGTAACTGATTGATGGGAGAGTCAGGAGATGCTTTAACAAGGGAGTGGAAGCAGAGCAAGTGCCATTTGTCACGCTAACTTCTGTAAAGGAACCCGTTCATCGATCTCATCATTGACCATCACTAAAACTGAACATGATGCTCGGCGGCTAGAAAGATTTCAAACGTTTCTGCTTTGGCTCACACTGCTAACTCCTTCGTTACACCAGCATATATGCACGCCTCGCAATACGCACACAACGTATTCCTTATTCTTATCCCCCACGTGTATATTCAGTGCCATCTTACGGGCGGGTACTGCTTCCCCTATTCGACGTTGTTTTGGTAGGGCCAGCCCCATCGTGTGATTATAAATAACATCTTTCCTGTTGCTAGTGAGTTATTTTTACAACACAAGTAATTCTCCCGAACCCGGAGTCCTAAGCCATGTTGGGTATCCAATTTTTAGGGGAAAGTAAAGGCATTTCATATTAATAGACTCTCCTAATTGTTAAGGTATCCACTGTTCACCTTCACGGCGGTTTACTTATCATGAATGCCCTGATTAAGAATCAGTATTTCAACTCAAATTGGTCATCGCAATGTTTTTACTGCCAACGTATCAACCAACCACCCACCCAGTGGAGATCAGTTCTCTAGGTACTTTTGAATGAGATCCATTCAATTGTTTCACAACAGAGTCTGTAGCAGTACATGGTTGTAGTGTGTTCAAATTTTCCTGCATAAATAATACTGCTAAAATCGAGTAAAGCATCATAACAAAAAGGGAAGGAACCCCTGAGTGTGATGCTGCCGACGCATATCTGGATAGTTTATTTATATGAAATTGCACTGGGCCTACTTGTGATAGCGGCGCCAGAAATCAACACTGGCTACGTGGAAGGCATGTAAATGTCACGTGTCTCGCACTGTCCACGAGTTGCTTTTTATAACCAGATGTTGTCGGCCATCAATTACGAATGGTGGTCGGTTACTAGAGAGAGATCCCAATCCTTCGTCACACAGGCCCCAGTTTCTCAACCTCGAGAAGTTAAATGAAAAAATAGACAGACAGCTGACTGACACAACATCACATCTTCTAGGATTCCAATTGCAAACAGTCCTGAATCTTTTTGCACCCCCGAATGTTACACCTCAGCTGCTGCACCCCCCAAAGCACACATGGGAGTAACGCACATGCTGCAAAAGCTACGTGCTGTGAAGACAAGCTTTCCAATGAACACGGGAGAATTTCTGCAGATTAGCATCCCAAAATGTGCTTTGCACATGAAGCATCTGTAATCTGGATTGCCTGCATTAATCCTTAAGGGAGGCACGAGCCTTTCAAAGCTATTTATACCGCACCGCAACCACTTTCTGGTAATAATAATCCCTCCTTAATCAATCACGGTTTCTACATGGCTGCCCAAATTAAGGAGCCTGAAGAAATGAAGTGCATGGCGGAATGAGATGAAGGCCTTGGTATTGTCAAGAAACCGAAACAAGATAACGACTATTTTTTGATATCGTAAGCAAAAATTGGACCTTGAACATTGACTTAACTTACTCACAAAACTGAAAACGTTCCCGCAGTGTCTCGTAATAGCGACAGCAGATTTCAGTACATGATGTTCTCTTGTTGTGACATTACTACACGAGAGTTACAGGCGGGAAGTTACACTTAAACAGGGGTGCAATTTTGCACATGGTCTTGAATCCGAGGACATTAATAGTGCCAAGGTTTCTCGGTGGGGAATCAATCTTGAACTGCTTTCTATACTGCCCTAGTGAGGACTTGGTCATGAGGGTTCTTAAGAAATCATTAGTGTGGGTGATAGGACGTTAATTATGCAAGATATACTTAGATCTTGTGCGCAATTCATCTCCGAAACTTCTCCCAAAACCCAGAACTCGGCACTGACTGAATTTGGGGATATTATGCATGTGCAAGATCTTCCACTGACAACTAACGTTACACGCTGTGTAAATATGCATTCAGATCGGATGTGGAATCTGTGCATAGATATTCCCTTTACTTCAAAACTTATCCTGTGGCTGACTCGACTTTCCCATCCTTCTACTTGGTTGATGCCCTCGAACTCATTTACCTGCACTCGTGTGTGTATATATACGCAAATACAGACACTAAAGTGCCGCTTTACCATTTTGTGCCGTGGAGTTCAACAGTGGCTGCATGCTATTTTATCACTTCAGGACCAAATTACCTTTGCTGGATGCCTCCTGCAGTCCTTATCGGTAGAAGGGGCTTGGGCTGGAAACTGCTCATCTGTGATGGTTGCAGTTGTCTTTGTTGTTGTGCGTTTTGTCATTTCTAATCGATGCAAAATTGATGCAAACTGCTTGTAAATTCTTGTTTGTGCTTAGATTTGTAAGAGTTGTTGTGAATAATTGATTGATTGTATTATAAACAAAATTATATTATGTTTGATTTAGTACTTTTGCTATTATATAATAGTTTTGATATTTAAAGGGGAATATTAAATAGATCCATGATTTTACTAAATTGATCTACACAATATGGTTATCATGCTGAATGTGGTTGATTTTCATTGGTTATCAAATTTTTGTTTTTTCATTTTTGTATTGTACTTGTTTACAATTTAACTATAGCAAGATTCTTCAAAAAAAATAAATTACAATGAGTTTCTTGAAAAAAATATATATTTAATGGGTGTATTATTTTGATCTTTAAATATATATAGATATATATATACATATATATATATATATATATATATATGAATTTTTTTGTGACTAAATTAGCAATATTTATCTCATTCTTCCACCATTCTCTTGTACTCAAGACCAAGCAAAATCTTATTTCAAATATGTCAATATTATTTTAATTTTCTTCTCAAACCTATCTAATACTAATTACTACTTGTAGGAATATTTTAAAAATCCTTTAAAAGGTCTTTAATTTTATGAATTAATTTAAATTTTATATTGATTCTATATCATTTTTTATGCCATATAGTTTTTTGATCAAAATTAATATTTCATATTCAAAATGTATATATTTCTACCATTTTATTATACAAAAATAGAACCCAAACCTTAAAGATAGTCCTTTAAATTGATCATTTAAAAGTTTTAACTACCATATTTTGATTAAGTTTTTTTCAATTAAAATATTTTTTTTCACTTCTTATTTTAAATTTTCTAATTAAACCAAACAGATTGTTTTTAGGGATAATTCTCATAAAAAGTATACAATAATAATTTGAATTGATAAATAGTCTATTTCAACACAAATAATTTTATTATAGACTTCTATTTCTTAAAATTTTGTATACAATTAATAACTTATATAATAAGACTAAAAACCTAAAAATAAATAATACTAATTAAATATCTATTTGGTTAGATGAGGCTATTTATTTTTTAAATACAAAATTAATACTTCTAAAAGTTTGATTTTTTTTTTTTGTGAATTGTGATTGTTTCATCTTTCTTAGCTTTAATTAAATTCTTATAACATAAGATCTTCACCTCTCAAAGTAAAAATCACCTCACTTATTATTTTGCATAAGTTATTATTATTAAATCCTAGCTATATATATACATATATATATATATATATATATATTTAATTAATAGATATAACTTTAGTTAATCTATTTTTACTTATTTATTTATTCTTCTAAATATATTATCAAATATTTTTGTAGATATACATATTTACTCTAATAATTGCATATATAATTAGGTAGAAATAGATAAATATAAATTAATTTCATAGTATCTTCTAAAAAAGCTTTCTAAAAGCTTCATAGATACAGTTTTGACTTTATACATATTTGATTGGTAGGTTAGAAACTTAGTCAATAAATTAATTACGTATCATATGTGTTAATAGCTTATAGAATAAGCTAATTATGTGGTATATATATAAATAACTTCCCTTGCAAGTTAAGTTATGTCTCTAGCAAAGTCAACACATGTTGGAAGTCTTATAGAATTTTCCTACATAGCTCTTAATTAGAGAGTATATATAGAAGCAAGAGTGAAGCCTTCTTTAATCTTACCAATACCTTTCTAATTTTTAGTCTTATTTCAAGACTTTCTAGTCTTTTTGTCTTTAGCAATAGCCATACTAATTCAATATATTACCAACTTTTAGTGATTTTTTAGTCTTTTTAAGTGACATAAGAGTGTATCAAGGATTCATTTTTTTGAAATTCATTTCATTCACAACTTGATGAGAGAGATAACTCATTATTCTTATCTTACTTTAGAAGTGAGTGGATTATTCTATATCTATAATTATATTTTGAAGGTCGCAAATTATCCACCTTTTAACAAATAATTTAGTTTTCTAATATTAATTATTTTTCTTAAAAAAAGTAGATTATCTTTCTTTATGGAAATTTTTATTTAACATTAGAGGTTGAAGATTACCTTTCTCTAATTTAACTTATGAATTTTTTAGGTTGATTTATATGGAAGAAAAAATCATGGATGCTATACTTGATCAAAGTCAAAATAGATTTGCAACTATTATAGATCTTCACAAGCTTGTTAATAATCCTAGGGTGGAAATTTTATGCATTACTATTGCCAACCATCAAAATAATAATCCTACACCTATAGAAGAAGTCTGGAGTCAATGTGAAGAAATTGTGCAATTGAAAGAAATAAGTTAAGATATGTGTCTTATAAATTCAACACATTTTAGAGGTTCTATAGGACATCGCCACATAGCTCTTAATTAAGAGTATATATGGAGGCAAGAGTGAAGCCTTCTTCACTTTTTTCAATGCCTTTTTAGTCCTTAGTCTTCTCCCAAGACTTTCTAGTCATCTAGTTTTTGGCAATAGCCATTCTAGTTAAAAATTACATCACCTTTTGAATGGCTTTCTAGTTCCATTCTTTGACACAAGAGTGTCTTAAAGAATTGGTTAGTGATTGAGGAATCCATTTTATTAATTCTACAATTACAGCTTTGACAAACATGTACAAAATCAAGCATAGAAAAACAACTCTATATCATCTTAGAGCCAATGGGCAAATAGAAAAGACCAATAGTATTTTATGCAAGATCTTAACTATGACTATTTTGGGGGCAAGCATGGATTGGGATACCAAATTATTTGTAGCCTTACAGAATATCATACATTGTATAAAGTGATAACCAATTTGACCTTGTTCAAATTGGTTTATGGGCAAAAAATAATCTTACCAATCAAATTAGAAGTCCAAAGTTTATGGATCACATTAGATGAACAACTGAGTGATAAAGAATTCGTGCAATATTGATTGGCAAAATTAGAAGAATTAGATGAAATTTGGGCTACTACTCTTTTAACGATGGAAGCTATCCATAAATGATAGAAGAGTTATTACAATAGTAAACTGCGACCTAAGAATTTTATGCCCAATGATTTAGTATTACTTTATGATAGTTATTTTAATAATTTTTTAAGAAAATTTTAACTCCAATGCCATGGTCTATATCAAGTAGTTGAAAGATTTTTCAATGGATCAATCTAATTAGAAGATTTTATGGGCCATCAATTCAATATACTTATCAATGGGAAACAATTACGATTGTATTATATTTAAAACCCAAGATGGATTTCAATTTTTCCTTGGAATTAATTATTGGTATAGGTGGATTAGGATGTAGAGGCAGGTGAAAAGCTAGTTAGAGATGTAATTAGTAATATATCAGATGAGACGGCAAGAGAAATAGAAAGTATAGATAACATGTTGTTCTTATCACCATTATGTAAAAGAATAGGAATGGGGCATCCATTCAAGGTCATTCTATGGTATCACTTTTTATTGGTATTTTTTGAGTTGTAATTTCTTGTGTTTCAAGAGTACTGGAGGGTAGCATTGATGGTTAAAGCTTGAAAGAGTGTGCATAATGGCAATTGAAAGTGCAAAGAGAGCTACGAATAGAGAGAAAAGTGGCCAAAATGTAAAAGCTAAATGTAATTTGGGACCACCATCCATAGTAATTGTTATCAATATGGAACCTATGAAGTTGGAGATTTGCTAGACGCCAAGAAGAATATGAGATTTTTGAAATGCACAAATGTTTCAGTTCTTATGAAGGTCAGACAGCTTGCCATCAATTAATGTGGCATTAATGGAAGAATACATTGCAAACTATGACCTAGAGGATGGATAAAGCGTAGCACAAGGGCACATAATCAGTATTGATGAGAAGACCTTAGAAAAGGTGTTGTATCTTCCAATTGAAAAGCTTGTGATAGAGACGCTTAATTCAAGTGATTTTAGCCCAAGAGGATTTTTCAAAGGTGGAATGTCATTGTTTGAGAAGAACAAAGGTTAGCGGAGAGTTGAGGTTATTATATCAGAGCTCATAGAATAGTTGCACTTCATGTTGAGGTGTTTAGGCTTATATCGATACAATATGTATATATTAAGATGATTATTATTTGCAGTAGTAGGGATGCTTGATAGGATGGTGTTAAATTAGATAGCTTATGTAGCAATCCCTATTCATGTAAAAATGGAAGTCAAGCACAAAATAGGGAAGTTTATAACATTTTTCTATTCCAACTATGAGTATGCCATGATTGCATTTACATTGAATCAAGCAATGCTAGTAGCAGAGAGAAATATATCCTTGCTAGTGCCTCAATAAGAGAAACAAATTTTATTGGCACTGACTCCCAATTTAGAAGATATAGTTCATGAAATTGAAAAATCCAATCGTATATTAGCACAGAAGGCAAATCCAAAAGTTGCACCAGAACCCGCTCCAATTTATTCGGTAGTGGAAGAAGAAAATGAAGTCTCAATTTTGATAGATATCAATTAGTTGGCATTTTTGCAAGGCTGACTACTGAAAGGCGTACACCTTAAGAATACTTTATTGAAGTAAATTTCACAAATACATTGCATGGTACGAGCATTGGATGTAGACGGTAGTGTCAAACAAGAATTCGAGGCAAGCAAAAAGGTAATATTAAAGCACAATAAAAGAATTTCAGAGAAAGAACAAATCATCTAAGAGAATGCACGATCTAAGTTGACATTGGAGCAAAGATTTTTACAGAAATAAGAAGCTTGGACAAAAAAAATAAACAAAATAAAAAATAAAAAATAAAAAAATAAAAACAAAAACAAAAAAATAAAACAAAACAAAACAAAATACATCTTATAGATTGTGGAAGGTTAATGGAAAGAATTGCTTAATAATCGCTAGACATGAAATTTAGAATGGACAAAAGTCAAGTCCCAGTTGCAAGTGGAATGGAAAAAAATAGAGTTATTGGCACAAGAAAAAGCAATATTGAGTAACCAATACAGATGTGAAATGGAGTAGTTGAGGGCTGAAATTGAGGCCTTGAATGCTAAGGTGACAAAATTGGTATATGATTTAGTCAATATTGGTCAGTCATAAGTATTGATGATGTTAATTTTTTGAAGTTCAAGAATAGATGAGTCAGCATCAATACCAATTGGAATTAAGAGATGCCTAAATCTTGAAATAGGAGGCTCAAGTCTATGAATCAGGAGAGTATAATGAAGATGTTTTAGCCTAGTTGAGGAAGTAGCCGATGGAAGGATTGAAAGAGAATGATAGTTTGTATTTTGAACCGAAATCAATGGAACCAATAATAGATAATGCGGAAGTTGATCAGTTGGGTGGGCCAGGGAGATAGCAATATTATACAATTTTATTAAGTAGTTTTTTTTAGATATGTATCAATTCTATATTTACAAGGACGTTGTAAAATTAAGAGTGGGGCTATGTAAAATGGGTAGAAATTTATTTTTATAAGATATTGGTAAAGTATATTAATCATTCCTAGATTAATCAATTTAGTAGGTCGAATAATTGAATTAGTTGTGAAAAACGGTTAAGTAGAGAATGACAATTAGAATCTGGAATTTCAGGGGTAGGTATATAGCAGTTGTAGAAGATATTAGAGGAGCCAGATTGTAATAGTCATAAGCCAAAATAAGTTTAGTACTATCTCTTATTTCTTGTTTATTTTGTTATTTTAGATTTTGATTAGTGTGAAGTGAATCTATGGAATAAATCAGAGATTGATTTATAAGATATTGAGTATGAAATTGAAGTATTGTGTGATTGAATTATTATGAAAAGATATTAGGAGTTTGTTATCAGATTTTGTGGGAGATTGTTCATGGATGGAAGATTATGATTGTTGTTTATTGAGAGCTATGTGTATTTTGACAGAATAAGTCTGTGATTACAAAAATTGTGTGAAGCTAGAGTGATTAGAATGGAAGTCTATTATTTCAAGTATTGGATGGAATTTATATGTTTTGAGCGGTCTTTTGAGAGTACAGGGTTACACATCATTGTTGTTATGAGTTGATGAAGGAGTATTGTTAGTGGAAGAAAGCATTGTAGTGTTCTTTGGTATTTTTAGTAATTCAGATTATGATTAATTGTATCACCCTAGCATATAAGCTCATGCGATTAGTCTTTCCTTGCATTCAAATCTCTCTCTATATATTTATTCTAAAAGAAATTTATAGAATAAATAAAATAATAATTATAAGAATACAAAAAATATGAACTTAATATTTTTTATGTATTACAAAAACGTATGAATGTAAGATTATATGCCAAGATGGAAAGTATATATTCCATACTACTCAAGTTGACTTCCTACAATACATCATTTTTAACAAAAGACTAATACTAAATCTAAAGAAGGTTCAAACTATCATACATTGAAAGATTTTAAGAATAATAAGAGATATACAATATATTTTAGAATTTGTCAATTAATATCAAATCTTCATCAAGAACTTTTCTCAAGTTATAGCTCTACTTACATATTTGACTTGTAAAATCAAACTCAAGTGGAATAAAGAAGCTAAAGCACCATTTAATACTTTGAAGAAGAAATTTATTTTAGTCTAATCTTATATTGCATTAACTTCTCTAAGGCATTCTTCATGAAAATATTTATATCAAAATTTGCTATAGGTATTTTTTTGTCACAAATGGAAGAAGATAATAAGCTCTACTTGATAGCTTTTTTTTTGAAATTTTTTTAGTAATTTAAATTAACTATAAGATCTACAATAAAAGAGTTTCTTATAATTATGGATTCATTTCAAGAATAGCATCATTATTTAGAAGATACTTTATTTCACTCATAATATATATGGATCACAAGAATTTTGAGTATTTCATATTAGCACATCTTTTGAATTCTTGCCAAACTCGTTAAAGCATGTTATTATCAAGATTTGATTTTAAGATCACTTATTGATCTAAAAAATAATGAGGTTTATCAATTGTCTTTTCTAAATGTTCTTATCTTATATCAAAAGAATAAGATGCAACTTTTGATCAATTAAAATGTTCTTAAAATTGGAGCATTTTCACCTTCAAGCAATAAAATCAATATTGGCTATTAATTCAACTTTTCTTAAGCAAGTTCAATCAAGTATGTTCTTTGATCTTCTTATTCATGATATTAAAAATTATTCTTTTAAGTCTCATAGTACTTCTAAATTTAAATTTAAGAATAATCTATTCTAATTTAAGAAACAATTATATATTTCAAAAAACAAAGCACAATTACATGTTTTTTAAGCTTTTCATGACTTTTTATTAGCTAGATATTTTGGATATAACAAGACTTTAGAACTAATATCTACAGATTTTAGATGGCCTCAAATATAGAAGGCAATCAAAGACTTAGTACAATCATATAATATTTGTTTAAGATCCAAAACTCTTCTCCATCAACCTTATAGACTTCTTTAGCTATCACCTATTTTGAAACAACCATAGTCTTTTAATTCTATGGATTTTATCATAGATCTTTTAATCTTAGATCTTTATAATTCTATATTTATGATAATAGATCATTTTATTAAGATATCATATTTTATATCATGTACAAAATCTATCATAGATGAAGTAATAGCCAAGTTTTTTCTTGACAACATTTATCACTATCATGGATTGTAAAGATATTATATTGAGTAAAGAGACGTAATTTATATGTAGATTTTGGAGAATCTTTTTCAAGATTCTAAAAGTAGATGTAAAGCTCTCTTTGACTTTTCATCCTCAAATTGATAAACAAACAAAATGGATGAATCAAGTTTTAAAGCAATATTTGAGGTTTACCATCAACTATCATTAAGATGATTGGATATTTTTTTTGCTATTGGTAGAATTTGTATACAATAATTTGATACATTTTCTATTTAATAAACTTTTTTTTTAACAATTATGATTATCATCTATGATTTGATACTTTCGACTTTTCAAAACTTGATAATCTTGTGGCAAAAGATTTGACAAATCATTTATCAAAGCTATATATAACAATGAATGCACAATTAAAGAAAGCTTAAAAATAACATAAGATCAATATGGATGCCTATTACAAGGAATAATTATAATTCAACATGGATAACAACATATCTTTATTTTGTTGTTATATTAAGTGTACTTATCATTGTGATAAGTTGGACTATTGTAGGCTTAGATTTTTTCCTATTTGTGAATAAGTCATCTTATTGCTTATCAATTGCATCTATCAAAATCTAAGAAGATCCATCATATATTTTACATATCTAAACTGTCTTTTGCATCTAGTTGTTCATGTAGTTTTATTCTTATTTATTGTTAAGTACATTCATTATTTTAGAAGGTATCAATCACTTTGGAATGATGTTATAGAATACTAATATTATGTTTCTTTGTTGAGTTACATCATTGGTGCATTAGTATTTTGTTTTTGTATGTTAAATTTTGTAAGAATTTTTCTTATAGTGATAAGAAGATATTTGTGAGATTGGAAGTATTATTGTAAGAGTTAAGAATGATAAAAGAATAAAATCATTAATTTACTTACAAAAGAGATATTTTGAGTTTCTAAGGTAGTAAAATATTATTTATTTAGAGAGCTTTATCTTTTCTTTGGTTGATTTTCTTTAATACACCTCCTCATTAGACATGATTTCAAGTGAGGATGAGAGCTTGAGAATAATTGATAAATTTAGAAGTCACAATTGCTACTATTAGAAGAAAAAAATTGAGCTTTTGTTGGCTTTATTAGATCTTTGGAATATTATTAGTTAAAGTGAAGAGCTTCTAAAAAATGATGCTATTATTAAGATGAAGAAATAAAAATATCATGAAGAAAAGGATTTTTACATGATTGCATCAAATTTGAATGATGCTAATTTTTCATATGTAATTACTTGTAATAGACCTGCAAAAGCATCAAAGATTCTTTAAAACATTCATGAGAGTAGATACCTTATCAACATTCTATGAACAAAGATGAAGTTCTCAACAATAAAGATGGAAGAAAGAAATGGCCTTATGGCTCATGTCTACAAAGTAGAAGGACTTGCAAACTAATTAGCAGTTATTGACAAGCTAGTTGATGATAAGAACATTGGGTTGATATTGTTCATGAGCCTTTTCAAGTCCTACAACTACTTCATTGTGGCATTGAAGTCTATTAACATGAAAGAGCTTACCATGAATTATGTCACATCAAGACTTATCGATGAAGTGAATAAAAAGAAAGAAAAGAAGCTTCAAAGCAATAATTTGACTTTATTTTTAAAATAATACAAATGTAGCTATTTTCACCAATGTGATAATTCAAAAGATAATATGAAAAATTACTATATTTGTAGAAATAAAATCATTTTGCTAAAAATTGCTACAAAGCCAAGAAAAAAATAAGAAGAATAGAAACAATACTAGTAATAATTTTGGTAGAAATGATTATACTTTCATAGTAAGTGAAAGAGCCTCTATGGCTACCATGTCCAAGTGGATTATAGATTCGGGTGCTACTAAGTACATGACACCATATAAGTATTCATTTAATACTTATTAAAAAATTTGAATAATAAATATTTGATTGAGAGACAATGGCATAGTGCAAGCCATTGAAATTGACTCTATTGTAGTAGAGATTATTATAAAGGATCAAATGAAGAAGATCAAATTGAAAGAAGTCTTACATATACCAAAGATGAAAAAGAACTTTTTTTTATGAACAAACTTCTATCATATGGTTGTAAAGTTTAATTTGAGAAGAATGGATGTTTTGTGAAGATATTAGATAGAAAACATGTTGCCAAAGGCCTAAGGAATGGCCATCTCTACTTCATTAATTATAAGAAAGTGAATGGAGTTGAAGTAGGGATATTTTTTGAATTTCTATAAAATCAAGATAAGTTTAGAATTTGGCATCGACGACTTGGTCATTTGAATGTCAAAATCATAAAGGAGCTCTAATCTATGGTAAGTGGCTTAGATCTTCATCAATTCAATTATAATACCATAAGACTTGCTTATAAAAGTTATATCTAAGGCAAACAACAAAGGACTTTATTTCCAAGAAGAGTTGCAATATGTGCTTGCAAATTTCTAGAGATTATATATTTTGATGTTTGTGGATCAATGAAAATGCCATCAATTGGAGAAACAAGGTACTTTGTCACATTTATTGATAATTTTTCAAAAAGATGTAGATTTACATCCTTAAAATTAAGAATAAATATTTTTATAATGTTTAAAGAATTTAAGGTACTTATGAAAAAGCAATGTGAGTGTAAGATTAAAGTATTACATATAGAAAATAAAGGTAAGTATGTATCAAAGCATTTTGATGATTTTTTAAAGATTTAAAGTATTGCAAGATAAACTTCTATTTTTTATACTCTTCAAAAAAATGAAGTTGTTGAAAGAGCAAATTATACCATTATAGAGATAGTAAAGAGTATGCTTCAAGAATAAAATCTTAAGCATAAATATTAAGCAAAAATTGTGGTTATAGCAGTTTATATAAGGAATAGATGCCCTATAAGTGTACTTATATCAATGATTCCACAAGAAGCTTTGAGTGGCAAAAAACCTTATATTTCAAATATAAAGATTTTTGGATGTATTGCTTATGTAAAAGTACCAAATTATATGAGATCCAAACTTGATGCAAAAGATACAAAATATGTATTTATTGGATATTATGAAGATACTAAAGCATATAAATTTATATATTTAGAAACCAAGAAGATCATGAAGAATTGTGATGTAGAATTTTTAGAGCATAAAAATGCTTGTGAGCACTTGAAAATGTATCTAAGTAGGAGTAATAGTATCTTTGTAGATATATTTCTAATTCCAATAAAGAAAGAAGAAGAAGTTGATGACAATGAAGATAGTAAAGATGTAAATGAAGATGAAGAGCCAAAGAAGATAGATCAAAATAAATTTGAAATTACCAGAACTAATAATTAAGACAATTAAAATGTTCAAGATGATCATGAAGACAAATATCAATTATTAATTGTGAAGAAACAAGCTTTAAGAAAGTAAAAGGTTGCAAGAGACTTTGGAGTGCAAGAAGGTGAATCTTTATTACTTGAAAGGAAATATCCTTTGAGAAATAGAAAACAACTTAATAATTGGTGGATGAATTATATTTTTCTTCAAGTAAATAAAAACATTCTAATATTGATTTTCTTATTGATCCATTGAATTTATATAATGCAATGAAGTCCACATATGCTGCAAAGTAGAAAAATGCCATAGAAAAAGAGTACAAATCACTCATGGATAATAAAACATGAAAAATAATTGTCATGGACACAGAAATACAGACACGAGATCTAAGAAGAAGTTCAACAAGAACTGGCAAGAACTAGATTAATCAGATGAATACAAGAACAATACCAGAGAGGTGAGCTAGAGCTCCAAGAGATGTGTTGTCAAGACTGAAGAACTCTTCAGCCTCGATTCCAATATATACTCCTATTTAGGAAGCTTCTCAAGCAACTTCTACCAACTAGAAAGCTTCTAGAAGGTTCCAGAGACTTGCTTCTAGAAGGTTCTAGAAACTTATCTCTAGAAGGTTCTAAGGACTATGTCCCTAACATCTTCTACTAACTAAGAAGCTTCTAGAAGGTTCTAGAAACTTATCTCTAGAAGGTTCTAAAGACTATGTCCCTAACATCATCTCCTCCTTTAGCTTCGAGGTCTCTGAGAAGTAATGTTGTTGTTAATCAGTACCAACGCAAGAAAATGAAGATCTGTCGCATAACGTCTGCTATGAACTCCAACTGTTGTTCACGAGGCAAGTAGTTCATCGGTCCTTGAAGCCAACAGTAGTGGCCCACTCCTTCAACTTCTGACCAAGCATGAACTTCTGTGTCTTCATTATGAAACTGTCCTGTAAACACACCTTCTAGCTGACCATCGTAAGCAGACTTGGACTCAAATACAATCACCAGTGATCAGTTACTCGATATCCTCAGTCATCTTCGTGGTGTAGGCGGTTCTTCATCTTGGGGTCGCCTTCGTGAGCTAGTCGGTTGAGATAATCTGACTGGCATAGTATCTATCTCTTGGCTATCCATATCAGAAGACCAAACTATGGCTACTGAAATAATTCTATTTTATCTTAGAGAAAATAACTACATCAACTACGAATTTTGGTGGTGCTCTCCCTCTTTCTTATATTCTTGGATGAGCAAGCTTCAGAAGGAAGCTATTGTCGAATCGGCTTAGGTTTATGAGGATGTTGTTGATGAAACTCCTGTACCTTTTGTAGTGCATTGGCGAGATTTTCAGCTGGCTCCCACGTTCGCTCATTAATATCGTAGCCGCACCAATGAACAAGATATTTCAACTTGCTCCACCTTCGCCGTGAATCCAATACCTTTTCAACCTCATATTCTTCGTGATTCTCGATGTCAATACTAGGTGGCGGACATTGCACTCTTCCAGGAAAAGACGACTCTCAATAAGACTCTAACAGAGAAACATGAAAGACTGGATGTACCTTCATAAAAGCCAATAATTCCAGACGGTATGCCACTAGATTGATTTGCTTCTAGATGATAAATGGTCCCAATCTTCGATAGTCCAACTTATCACATGGTCGCTTGGTCTTGATATTCCATCAAAGAAGCCATGCTTTATCTCCAATTTTGAAAGTAGGTGCTTGATTCCGAAATCTATCTGTAGACGCCTTGTAGGAATCTTAAGCAGAATGTAATTGAAGCTTCAACGTATTTTGAAGCTCTGATAGTTGTTTCACAAATCCTTCAGCTGTTGGATTGTTATTTATTGACGAACTCAATAAATCAAGCTTTGGATGATATCCATAGTTTAAAAAAAGAATGGTGTGTATTGAGTCGACGCATGGAGGGTGTTGTTATATGTAAACTTGGCTAGCGGCAAATATGTGGTCCAATCGTCTTGCTGATAGTTGATGCTGCATCATAAGTATTGTTCCAAGACTTGGTTCACCCGTTCCGTTTGGCCATCAGTTTGAGGATGAAAAGCTGAAGAAAGCTCGATATCCACCTTTAGTATCTCAAAGAGAGATCTCCAAAACTATGATATGAACTAAGTTCCTTGATCTGATATGATATCATATGATAGTCCATGATATCGATACACATTATCGAGAAAGAGCCTTGCTGTGACTTCACTAGACAGTGTCTTCTTGTAAGGGACAAAGTGTGTCATCTTTGTAAGCCGATCTACTACGACAAAGATGCTGTCAAATGAGTTCGATGATGGCAAGTCTGTGATGAAGTCCATGGAAATGGAAGACCATGGACAATGTGGAATTGATAATGGCTGTAGAAGTCTATAAGGGCGATGCCGAGGATTCTTGGATCTTGAACAAATGTTGTAGGAGAAGACAAAATCTTTCACATCCTTCCACATTTGCGGCCACCAAAAATCTCGAGAAATAAGCTCCAAGGTCTTATTGAATCCAAAATGTCCCGCAGCTAGAAAATCGTGGCGAGATTGAAGAACTCGGAGCCTTGCTGGTTCTTTTGGGATATACAACCGCTCCTCAAAGTATAAAAGATCTCCCTCTACCTTGACCTTGTCATCATTGGCATGCTGCTTAATATCAATGGCTACTGAATCTTCAATGGTTACAGCACGTATCTGATTCAGGAAATCAGCATCAATTGGTACAATAGTAGCGCAAAGTTGAAATTGCTCTGGCTTCAACAATATCGTACATTGTTGATCAAATGTTGTTTCTCCAGCCTTTGGTACAAGATACGATCTCGTCAATAAGGCATCAGATAGTCCTTGCTACTTTCCAGGTTGATAAGTGATAACAAAATCGAATCTAAATAGTAACATACTCCACCGAACTTGACGTCGATTTAGAACCCGAGCCGACATGAAATACTCCAAATTCTTGTGATCTGTGTATACGGTCACTCGGTGTGCAGCTCCTTCAAGAAAGTGACGCAATTCTTGGAAAGAATCCATTATAACAAGAAGTTCCTTATCATAGATCTCATAATTGATTTCAGCAGCAGAGAACTTTTGAGAATAGAATGCAATCGGATGGAGCTTCTTATCTTCTCCCATTTGTGAAAGTACAGCTCCCAAAGCAAAATCCAAAGCATTAGTTTCTAAATAAAAGGCCTTTGTAAAGTCTGGATGTACCAAGATTGGAGCAGTAGTAAATGTAATTTTTAGGTCTTGAAACGCCTTCTCCGCTGGAGGTCCCCATTCCAGCTTATCCTTGCATGTCAACCAAATGAGAGGAGCAGCAACTTGAGACTAATTCTTGATAAAGATCTAATAGAAGTTGGCAAAGCCAAGAAAGCATTGTACGTCTGTAACCATCTTCGGAACCTCCCAGGACACAATTGCTTCCACCTTCTTGGGGTCCATCTTCAAGCCTTCCATAGTCGCAACGAACTCCAAAAACTCCATCTCTATTTGGTGAAATAAACACTTCTCCAACTTGGCATATAGTCCTCGCTCGCGTAGTTTCTCCAAGACCAAACGAACGTACTTTTCATGCTCTTCCTCATTTTTGGAAAATATCAGAATATCATCCAAATAGATGACAACAAAATCGTCAAGGTGCTCTCAAAAAATATCATTCATCATATATTGAAAGAGCGCTGGAGCATTAGAAAGACCAAAGGGCATGACATTATACTCAAAATGGCCATACCTTATACGGAACGCTATCTTCCACTCATCTCCTTCCTTGATTCGTACAAGGTTGTAAGCTCCCCTTAGATCAATTTTCATAAAGATCCTTGCACGTCCAAGTTGTTCAAAGAGACCAAAAATCAAGGGTAACGAATAACGATTCTTCTTTGTTATCTTGTTGAAGCCTCGATAGTCCACGCACATCCGCAACAAGCCATCTTTCTTCTTCACAAATAAGATGGGTGTTCCAGTTGACGATTTTGAATGACGGATGAAGTTCTTGGCTAGATTCTCGTTGATGTACTTCCGCAACTCCGCCAACTCCATCTACGATAGATTGTAGATTGGGCCAAAAGGCGGTTGTGCTCCTTCTTGTAAGTCTATGGCACAATCATATGGTCTGTGTTCCAATAGCATGTCGGCATTTTTCTTTTGAAACACATCTTTAAAATCCTTATATTGCTCCGGTATACTTGCTGTCGAGATCTTCTCTCCGATAGTTGGAGCCGCATAAATGACAAACAGTGTGCCTCCCTTGGACAATCTTATAAATGCTCTTGCTCTAATAAATAAGGATTTCTCTATTCGGGGTTTTCTACTTGGCTTGCTCTTGGGTGGTTTTGTGGCAAAGGTCATCTTTCGCAACTTCCAATCTATGGATGGGTTATGCTTTTCTAACGAGGAAAGACCAAGAATAACAGGATTTGATGGAGTTCTAATAATATTGAAAATAATATGACTACTATGGCCCTTAAATATCACTTCTATAGGTTTTGATTCATGGATGACACTACTAGACAATAAAGGTCGTCCATCTATGACCTCAACATGAACAGGTTTGGATTTTTGTACTAAAGGGATCTTATGACACTTCGCAAATTCTTCGTCTAAGAAACAAGCAGATGCTCCTGAATCTAATAATGCTAAGATTCTCAGTTTCTGAGGGCCAATAAGCAAAGGAATTGTAAAGCAAAGGGCAGGTTGAGTGGAAAGAAAGGAACCTGGTTGTTGTTGCGATATTTCACTGCCCTGCTGCACGGTTCCTATTGTGGTTGGGCATCCTCGTTTTCCTGAACAAACGTGCCACTAGTCCTCATAATATGTTGATTTTGCTTCTTGGAGGAGTTTCCAACTTTGTGGCCTTCTTCATCGCAATACAAGTATAGACCTTCCTCTATATGTCGCTTTTTTTCTTCTAGGGTAAGGGATTTGACACGTACCGCATCAATTTGCATGTCTTCTATCTCTGAATGTGAATTCACGCCACTTGCCAACATAGTTGGGGTGTGGCGAACCGTATGTTGTCTTGAACGTTGGTCTTGGCGACGTTGGAATAAGCGGTTATCGCACTTCACAGCTTGGCTAATAGCTTCGTTGAGCGTTTGTAGATCAGGAAGAGTTAACAGCAAATCCTTCACATCATCCCTTAAACCCCAATAGAATTGACTCATCAACGCTTCTTTGTCCCAATTGATGTCACATGCTAATTGCTTGAAGTCCGATGCATAGACTGATGTAGAGCGCATCCCTTGTCGTAGTGACCGGATCTTTGTTGTAGCCCATCAAACCTTGTCATGTTCACCAAATGCTTCCGCAAATGCCTCCAAAATGGTTTCAAAGTTGTTTAGTATGGACGATCATTTCTCAAACAAAGGTGCAAACCATGATAGAGCTGTAAAATTGTTATCAACCTGATTTGATTGACGAATCCTCAAAACTTAGAATGCGTACCATCGAACTTGTCTGGAAGGCTAACTCAGGGCTCTTTATGTTGTAGAACCAGCGGTGCTTGTCAAACCTGAGGCAAAGTTGCTTCTCCAAGTGCAGAAGTTTGAGGCTGGTGCAACCTAGATTGTGCCATCCCAAATGCTCCATCATTATGAAGCCTTGCCACGACTCCTTCAATCTCTGCAGTTCTTTGCGATAACGTAGCGAAGGCATTCATGATAGCATCCAACTTGGACTCCAAACTTTCCGTCATACTAATGTCTTGGCCTCCGGCCATTCTAAGAGAAGGACAGAAATGACTCTACAAGAAGACAATATTGGTTTAGAGGAAGGTACTCCGCAACCTCTAAAATGCCTTAAGAGCTTCAAAAAAAGAGGTGATCCTTTCTCTCGAAGAAGAATAAGACTCCAATATTATAACAAAAGAAGTATCAGTTTAGAGGAGGATAATCCGCAACCTTTAAAGTGCTAGTACACTTCCAAGAAGAGGGATAATCCACACTCTAACAAAGAAGAAACTAGCTCTGATATCTGAGGTGAGTGAGGTCTCGACAAACTGTCATGGACACAGAAATACAGACTCAAGATCTAAGAAGAAGTTCAATAAGAATTGGCAAGAATTAGATTAATCAGATGAATACAAGAACAACACCAGAGAGGTGAGCTAGAGCTCCAAGAGATGTGTTGTCAAGACTGAAGAACTCTTCAGCCTCGATTCCAATATATACTCCTATTTAGGAAGCTTCTCAAGCAATTTCTATCAACTAGGAAGCTTCTAGAAGGTTCAAGAGACTTGCTTCTAGAAGGTTCTAGAAACTTATCTCTAGAAGGTTCTAAGGACTATGTCCCTAACATCTTCTATTAACTAAGAAGCTTCTAGAAGGTTCCAAAGACTTGCTTCTAGAAGGTTCTAGAAACTTGTCTCTAGAAGGTTCTAAGGACTATGTCCCTAACAATAATTCAAATTCTATCAAATTGATTTTTAATTTGTTGTAAGTATGTGTTTAGAACCAAAAAGGATACAATAGATAATATTCTAAGATATAAGAATAGAGTAATTACCAAATACTACTCAGAAGTTGCTCGTGTTGATTTCAATGAAATATTTGCTCTTATGGCCAAATTTAATACCATTAGAATTATTGTGGTAATTAGAATAGCAATGGAATTGGAGATGCATCAAATGGATGTGAAGATGGCTATCTTAAATAAAAGATTAAAAGAAGTCATTTATACGAATCAACCTCAAGGATTTGTTGAAGAAGGCAAATAACACCTTGTTTATAAGTTTAAAAAATCTTTATATGGACTCAAGCAATTACCATGGGCCTGATATCAATGTATTAACACATTCTTCTTGAATGAAGGATTTGAAAGAAATAACGCTAGATCAATCTATTGAGCAACCATCAAAAGAATCATCAAAAGGTCAAAAATAGAATATATTTTTTTTTATTGGAATAGAAGGTATTTTATAGAATTATAAGAGATAATCAACAATTACAAGTCATGGTATTACAAATTATAAATAGAAGCAACTTCAATGGAATGTGACAATCAAAGATGTCTAGCATTTATAAAGAATTTAAAGTATTATTCAAGGATCAAGTACATAGATATTCAACATTATTTCATAAGAGAATAGATTGAAATAGGAGTGATTGATATGAAGTATTATGCAAGGGAAGACATGCTTGTTAATTTGTTGATGAAAGCATTAGTAAAGAATAGACATCATATGTTGATTAAGGCATTAATATTGAAAGTCTTTTACTAATAACAAAGTAGAAATATAAAAGTAAGTAAATAAAAGTAAAAATAGAATAAGTTATATTGTATAAGATATTATTTTAGGTAAGTTTTTAGTAGTCAAAGAATTGACCCTTGGTATATAAAATGGCCAAGAAATAAGGTAGATGAATAGACAAAAGATCTAATGGATATTGAGAATATTTAAAAAGCATATTTTTATAGAAGATAAGATAGCTATGGATAGTCTCAATAGAATGTTGAATAGATATATTCATTAAAAGATGGATGTTGTCTATTAAGGCAATATCTACTACCTATAAGTAATGGGTGTTGGAAGTAAGAGACATCTTATTCCATATTCTTTTTATGAACAACCTTGTTGATACTATGTATTGGTGACTTTAAAATTCTCTTTCTTTAATAAATATCTCAAAAAGAAGATAAGTGCCACTATAAGTCTTTTATTTAAATGCCACTATAAGTCTTTTATATGTTCAAAAATATTCATACCAATTCAACCTACAAATTGTGAGAAAACGCTTGAAAACTACATTGGTATTACTTAGCAGCCAACTTGAAAGTTGATACAAATGTTCCATGAGTGATTTCTCCTTTTCCAATTATTAACTTCAATTCAAAATTTGTGAGTAGCTTATTCTTCAAGTCTTCTAATACCATGTCAAATTTTCCTTTGATCCAATTTATAAATCTTCATATATTATAGAAACGCTATCCAATTTTAAACTACCAACTTCCAATACCTTCTTGTATCAAAACCCAAATATCTCCCAACTACATTTTTAGATTATCACAAAATTTTACATAAACTTAGCACATCTAATTAACCAAGCACTATTAAATTTTGAACTGTAGATGTGATACCAATTTTATGAACTATCCAAGAGTGTTAGCCTTAATTGTATTACATAAATTCCAAGTCACTAATATAAACCTTGACTTTGAACAACAATTGCAAATTCAAACCAAATTCTACAAAAAAAAAACCTTATGTTTCTAGAATAAGCTCCAAAGTAGCTCTCCAATCCTAATTATTGATCTTTGAATGCCCTCCTATTTTGTCCTAGGTGGTCATTATTTTGGCTGGAGGTTTGATTTTGACCTTGTTTCACAAACGACCAACTTTTGGATATCAATCTAACTTATCTTAGGAATTTTTTAGCCCAATCCTACCTTCAACTTAAAAGAATAAAAGAGTCTCTATAGCATAGAAGGTAAAATTACTAACCAACCTTTAACCTAGTAACTATTAAGACAAAAAAAATAAACTAAGAGGCTTTTATAAAATCCATATTTAAATATCTTAAATTATTATTGAACCAAGATAATTAGATATTAATTTAAATTTTATTTTTGAGTATATTTTCACTATATAATCGTATTACAATATGACATCACTCCTTATGAAACTTGTTCCCAGAAGAAAAGATAATATCATGGACATACATATTTATTTTAGTAGTTATTTATATAATTAAGTAGAAATAGATAAATATAAATTAATTTCATAATATCTTTTAGAATAGCTTTCTAAAAGTTTCATAGATATGATTTTGACTTTATATGTGTTTGTAGTTGATTGATAGATTAAAAACTTAGTCAATAAGTTAATCACATATCACACGTGTTAATAGCTTATCGAACAAGTTAATTATGTGGTGCATATATAAACAACTTGTCTTATAAGTTAAGTCATGTATTTAGCAAATTCAACACATATTGGAGGTCCTATAGAATATCACCACGTAGATCCTAGTTAGAGAGTATATATATAGAGGCAAGAGTGAAACCTTCTTTACTCTTGTCAATGCCTTTTTAATCCTTAGTCTTGTTTCAAGACTTTCTAGCCTTCTTGTCTTTGATAATAGCCATTTTAGTTCAATATATTACCATCTTTAGGTTTTTTTAATTTTTTCAAGTAACATAAGAATGTACTGAAGATTTCTTTCTTTGAGATTCATGTCCTTTATAGATACTTCTAATCACATTGTTAAATACTTTTATCCACATTGCCAAATATTTCCAACTAATAGTCCATAATGATCATAAACTATTAAATGTTAGTAGATTGGATCCAATGATTTTAAATTTATTCCCAACAATAATTCAATTTGGATTTTGATTGTAAAATTCCAACCACACCCAACACAAACTTGCTCAAGGTTCACCTTTTAGTGTAAAAAATGTATATAATAAAATGCTTCCATCCACGGCTATGGAATAAGACCTCTTTCTCCACCCTAGAACACTGAGCTCCCATCTCTGGGTCACCTCAACCCACCGCCAGATATCGTTATTGAACAATTACATGCGGTGCTTGCCTTCACGTTATTATTTATCTCTACATGGAATATGCCATTTATTAACGGAAGTTGATTTGGGGCTGCAAAGCGCTGTTAATGGGTGGTGGACGGTAGTTTATATTGTGGGTTATTCACGTGGTGTTGGATGGTTGATGATTTTGTTTTTAGATACATTTTCTCGGGATGCACGGAGTTGCAATTCATCACATGCTTCGTAAAAATATGGAACGATGTACCCGCCTGCACCACATTGGTTACCATCGACCCCTCAAAGTAAATGGTCGGATCCTGGACACAGTCCTAGTTTTTCTCAAGATACTATGTTAAAGTTTAAAGTGTATCCACCTGAACCTTTGAGAAACTATGTGAGTGTCAGGATGTGTTGCTTCTGGAAGAAGATGAACGAGGAAGGAAAATAGAATGGTGCCGTTTGCTGGATGTATATTTCAGAGGAAAACTTGCTCCAAGGCTAACTCCTCCAGTGCCTTGGGTATGGCGATGTATGTGGTTTCTCCTGCAGGCCTTGCAAATACTGATCACCCAATCGGTTTAGAAGATTATACGTTATGTTAAATGGACTGACTCAAGGAACTGACGAGTTCACGCAAATCCTAGCTCCACAAGGATCTGAAATAACTCAAACTTACAGAATAAAAGGATTAATCCAGTGCCAACAGTGGCAAGTAAATCGCTTAAGATATTTTCTGTTCCCTGGGATAACCTGTGACACAAGGGAGACTCGAGCAAAAGTTTGAAACAAAATGCCATTTATTAGAAGGATCTGCGTATCAGTGAATGCCACAAATTGAACATTGCAATAGCTTCACAAGACAAGGACTTCGGGTGGCAGTGTCTCTAGTTCCATGATAATGGCAGTACTTACATTGTAACAAAGACTTTCAGCTTCTACCCACTGTTAGGTGATACTCGGACAAATATCATACATACTAGAACTTAGACTAGAAAATGTATCCTACGTTACCGAGGTATTGAAATACTGAAGTGTCAAGCGTCCACAGGTAGGTAACCGAACATTTTCATTCTTGAAAGGCGTTCAAGTTCTCTCACAGGATGATTAGCATTCTACATTTGAACGCAGAACTTGCGTCTAAACTGCTTGCACTTGAAGTCCATAGCGCAAAAAATAATCTCGAAATTCCGTCCATACTACAATTCCATCACCGTTGGCATCTAATTTCTTGTACATATCCTCCACCAGTTCCTACGACAAATCACACGATTACGAAAAACCATGCGTGTTTTTAATTAGATGCTCAACAGTTAAACAATCATTAATGCTCAGGAGCAAGCGTCTCTGTGCTTGCATCGAGACGATCTACAAGGTGAATTGAGCCAGCTATCCTCTAAATTTTAAGAAGCAAAAAAGAAATAAAAGAAAAGAAAATTTGACAGCACAATATCATGGTAATTAAAAATCTTACAATCGTCTGAAGGTACTCAGTACTGATCAAGCAAATTCTATCAGTTTCAAGATCCAGCCTACTATTCAATCAGCATCTTTCTAGTTCAAAGAAAAGTGAAAAGCAAACTCGACGTAGAGAAAGTCATATATATATATACCGATGACACGTGTCTATGGCCTGATTTGATTTCGGTGAGGTCCTCCATCATGGAAAGAAGTTCATCCTTACTCAGTTTGGAGTCTGAGTCTGCATTATACCGGTCCCACACCCTTCAAAATTCACCAGCAGCAGAGACAAATTACAAGCTGTGGCCACATTATTCTCTCAATGTCGCTCACCTCCAACTTAATCACAATTACCTGAAATTTCCTAGTTTGCATGAAATTCAGTCACAGCTATGTTTGGCTAACTGGCTACAATTATTTTAAGTATGTGTTTATAAACACACCTTCTTAAATCGCCTTCCAGGAGCGTCGCACTCTCGAGGTGACAGATAAAAGCCTTGCCTGGATCAGCCCATGCACTTGACAGATAGTCACTAGTTTGCATGTGGTTCAACCTCGACACAGTTCGTGCAAATGCAAACTCCTCATCACTCTCCACGTATTTTGAACCCGTTGAAGGGATGGCAACTTCCACTTTCCCTTTTAATGTTGCAGAGTCCTCTGCCCTGCCAAAACATACCCTCTTCAAGTTCTACGTTCGTTGATAGTTGCTATTTTCAATTCAAACATGAATGGTATAACAAAGTCCACCTAGTCACCCAATCGACAATGGTTTAAATCTAGGCAGTGATATGGATTGAAGAGGATATGGGAGAGAAAATAAATGGAGGCAGCGGCCAATTTTGGCCTGTATTTCATTTAAAGGCAACATACAAGCAATGTCGCATAACATTAGGGTTAGAGCTGTACCTTGGTTGATATAGAATGCCAGGATCTGTTTCTGCACTTATGATCACCTTAACTTTCTGCACCAACGAAAACGGCCAGTTAGATTTCCTCACTTCTAAGTGAAAATACAGAGGAAATCTGTTGACTATGATTGCTTGCAACCAAAAAATATTCATCCGTGCATGATTATAACTTCAAGAAGATGAAAATTTTCGATTATCTAAAGAAAATATGCAAATAAAATCACTGGGTTTAAACAAACTCCATCAGGAAAAAGCGTTTGAAAGGAAATACAAATTTCGGATTGAAAAAAACAAAACAAAACAGTTTCTCTCTATCCACCTCGCGACAGCAGTTCTCCATCAAGGTTTAAGCAAACAGGTATTTGTCAAAAGTTCATTCCAAAACCCGAAAAAGACAAAGATGTTCATGCATTTATCGGATCACAACATGATAAGACAATTACTTGGCTAATCCATAAGAGGCTCATTGATAATACCTGCTCATAGAAGATATCCACCAGGGTAATGAACCTCCTTACCTGCAACAAATTATCCCAAGTTGTAACCTACGGAGTTGTTGGGTCTAGATATCAGCAAAGGGCCTTAAGGCTGTTTCAATGAGATGAGATGAGCATGCCTCACAAAACATATGTGAAAAAGGGATTCAAAACACGATACTGTGTAATTTCCACAAAAACTATGGATTTACATGGATGTAGAAGTGACACTAAGTTTCACGGATTCTCATTGAAACCGTCTTTCCTAGGTCTTCCAGCAGCATCCCGAATGGTAATGAAACTATGAGAACGTCCTCAACCGCATGACACACTTCGACGCTCTTTGAAAAAGCAAGTTAACGACATACAGTCCTGCCTGTGCACCCTAATGTAATGCTGATTGTCTAAGGATCTGACTAACCAGAAAGAGACACGGTAGTGTCCCAGTCTTCTAAGTATTTAGGAATTGGCGGGACAAGAGACTGGCTCTAAAAAGAATATGCAGCGATCGGGGCGTACGAGTTCAGAGTGGACCCTTGTTAGACGTGGAATGCCTGATATGAAAACAGTATGGAAAGAGGATGCAATTGCAAGGTAGTCAGCTGCTCCCTTGGCCGCTCCGCAAAGCTCCTTGAAAGTAAATGCAGCTACACCTCCAGCTGCTTTCGGAACTGCCAAAAGACTCAAAAGAATGCACCATTCTGATTATACCCACCCAGCGGAATATTCAGAGTTAGCAATGAAAGCAACCCACACCACCGTTTAGCTTGTCCTGAACCATTTGCTGAAGACCGCAATAAACTGGGTATTTGAAAGAAGCACCTTCGATGGTGCGACTTCCTTCCTTCAAAATCGTGCGACCAATGGCGCGGTCTCCAGCGAGTTGCTGAAACCCAAGCTCCATTTTCTTAGCCGTATTGTCGTCAAGTGGCTGATGCCAAACTTTATCTAGAGCCCTGGATGACCCACTCAAACCTAGTGTCCAGTCAAGTACCGAAGAATAACAATCACCTGAATCAGCTAGAATAAAAATGCAGAATGGGATGGCAAACTCTTACAAGAGAGACTGGAAGTTTTAGTGGCAATCTGTACTTCAAATGGATTCCTGAAGTAATGAATCAGAGAGATGGTCAAATAACTAGTTCATGAGAAAGAAAGAGTGGAGAGATACATTAGTAATGAAAGTCACCTGGAACCTTCAGGGCGAGTACCGATTAGACGATAGTCAGAAGCTTGGGGGCGGAAGGCGTACACTTGACACCGACTCTTTATCAGCTCAATGCATGGTAGAAATAGTTCCCTTTGAATACCGTTTTTGTACAACTGTAACCAATTCAGGAAAGACTAAGAGAGAGTTTGTTCTCATGCATTTTTTAGACGATAGTTCATCCTTCAATAGTTGAATTTGAAGAATAGATGATTTCAATGCACGTTGGTTTACACCCGAGATTTAACATCAAACGATGACAATTTTGAAGCCGAGAATTGCTCGAGGAGAGTGGAAAGTAAGCAAGAGTAATCAAGGGAGCAAACCTCAGCAGGAGCACGATTTGAAGACGCCACCATGATTCCTCCACCTTTGAAAAGGTTCTCCAACAGTCGTTTCAGAAGCATGGCATCAGCAATGTCAGTGACCTATAACAAAGTATAAGTAACCAAACCGTCAAAAATAGAACCCCTAAAGTCAATGATTAACAGCAGATTTGCAGCGTCGAGTATCTTCGTAAAGTCATAATGATGGCACGTTGACTCTACGAAGACGCCATCTTAATTCAAGAAGATAAAGATTAATTCCATGAAGATTCAAGATTATAATGTCTGATTTATAAAAAATTAAAAATGAAAATCTGAATCTAAGAATGATTAAAATTTGTGTAGGTATTCAAGTAGTTTGCAACCTGAAATTCATCGAAGCAGAGCAACCAGCCTGACTTCAAGACATCAGAGGCAAGCACTTCCACTACGTCAACATCCCTTTGCGAAGTTCTCATATTGTGCAGGCTGGTAGAAGAACAGGAATCGAAACTCTCACAAAGTCAACGGCCAAGCTTAGAAAAGATCATGGTGATGTCCGCAAGTGTTTTCAAACACAATCTAGGGTGTGGGAATGTAACTGGTCAAACTCGGACAGGGCAAACACAATCGCAAGGTATTCATTGGCGGAATTGCTTATTAATCGATAGGAACATGGACTAATGCAGACTCTGCATATCTTCACCTTAGACACCCAAACGTGCAAGAATGTGACTTTCGAAACAAAAATCCGATAAATTTAAAGCGGTGAATCATTGAACATTCGTACCTCTTGTGAATATCAAGCATGAACTGATGGAAATGAACCCTTCGTTTGTTTTGGATAGGACTACAGTGGAAGAAAATATCCGCCACTAACGATTTTCCTGTACCCACCCCTCCATGGATATAAACCCTGCAACGCATATTGAGTGTATCATTAACAAAATGGAAAAGAATGGTAAAATCCACAAAGCAAAAACTCGGACAGATGAATGCCGAAGATCAAAATATCATGAAGACCATTATCAGTCAAAAAGGAAGTCCGCCTTGGGGTTAACCGTATTCCAGCCGAACAAAAAAAAGGTAGGGTTTGATATAGAGCTTTTGTCATTAGCTGCAATAAGATAAATTCAGAAAACATTACTGGTACAGCACCTAATGCAGAAAAAATTACAGGACCCAACAGCCTTCACATCATACCCTTGAGGAGCCACCTTCGGACGGGTCAACCCCACAGCTGAGAAGAACTTGTTGCCCACCCCTGGAGTTGACTGCTCATACGTTTCGAGCTCCCTGTGCAACCGCTCCAGAGGCTGCAACGCAGCCACTTGACCTGCGTCTAATTTGATGGTGCCGGCCTTTACCAGCTGATGATACGCATCCAACGGATACGTTCCCCTCGGAATTCTCTCCAGGCTTTCCACAATCCCTCCATACTCTCGTAAACGCATGTTGAAGACACGACCCATGGACGGTATGGCAACGGCACACAGGTGACCAAATGATCGATGTAGGCGGCTCCTTTGCCTCATGACATGCACGCCTGTCCTTCCAGAACAATCAAAGAAACCCCTCTTGGTTGAGGAGCATTGGCTTGGAGGTCAAGTGCTGCGTCTCCATAGCTATAGACACCAAAGATCCTGCCGAAAGTAAGGACCCACCGGCTAAACTTCCGAACAGGTCCAGGAAACGAAGACGAGATGCCACAGCTACGTCCAGAGCAAATAACTACGTCAATTGTACCCCATAACTGAGACCGCTGATGCTAACTCCTCATTGACAATTGTGACGGCTGTTGATGTCATAACGCAGGCGCTGCACATTTCAATATCAACCGCAGGAAACGGCGAATTCCTGACATCGGAAATCACGCATGGACACTGAAGCCTTCAGTCACGTCCACATTGCCATGCATCTGGGCAGCCTTTGGAGCTCGTGTTGACGTGAGGTTCAGACTAGCATGCATCGATGTTGAATCCAACTTCATGGGATTCGGACCCACGATCGGAATCAAGCTTATTTGGAGATGCGGGATCAGATCGAGTGAGACGATGGTGATCGCGGTCGTGGTGGTCTGTATTGCTCGTGGCTTCCTTCGACGTCGAACCCAATGGGCGGTTGACTCTGTCGGCGGAGATGAATGCTGTTCACAATTTTTGGATGACATTCAAAAGACAGATTGGGTCACATAACAGTTGGTGAGAATGATTCAAAGCTTGAGAGCTCAGCGAGTGCTCAGATTGCCTTGGAGCTTGTCATTTTTCATGACATTGTGTGGTTTGTTTCACTTGAATCAGATTCTTTATTTGCTTGTTCTCCTCCGTTGTGATTCTACTACGTCAATGGAGACATAACTGTAGTCCAACTGCATTTCCTGTGGGTGCTTCTTCCGCGGAATATAATGCCGTTGCCATAAATACATGTGAAGGAGTTCCTGGACCTGACATTCACATTTGGGTTAAAAGCCCCCTTACCATTGTTGTTGAATGTTGTTCAATGTGAAACTCCTAAGCCAGACCTGACATCTGGTAAGAGTAATTTGGGGATTGAATTGGACCCAATTGTCAAGCTCAACTCACACGAAGAGCAATAGTGACGCCCACGTGAAGGAGTATCGAAGAGCTCTGTATGAAGCTTTAAGTAACATTATCTTTACAGTTTCTTCAGTCCACTGCAAAACATTTGAGGGGAATGCACAAGATTTTGTGCTTGTTTTGGTGATTGTATTTGAATTCAAGTTTTGCTTTCAAGCTAGGATTGTTGGGGTGTGGGGATGCTCATTAGATTAGAAAGAAAGACTCTTGATGATGGCATGAAGTGATCGGTTCTTGGTGATGCTAGGATTGGCTCAAAACAATTATAGTTAATCAGGGTTTGGAAATTGGTTTTTGAAGAGGATCACGTGGATTATTTGATTCTGGTGCTTTGATTGCTGCAGCAAACAGATCTCATGGCGAGCAACTAACCCCAATAGTTTCGACTGACCGTGCTTTGCCCTAGCTCCTGCACTGCTCTTGGTCACGATTCGAGGGCCGCTGAAGGGGTGCTTTTATCTGCGGCCATGGTATTCTCCCAATACCCCCTACTATGGTCATTTTGCCATCTTGTTTGCTCTCAGTGATTTGCCTGAGGTCGATTACTCACAAAAAGTTAAGCAAAGTATGAGTGATCATGCCTACACAAGTTTCCTGGTTTGGTTTTCTCGTGATAAGAGCCACAAGAAAACCTCAGGCAGAAACGTTGTTTGAATCTTCTTCCAAAATTTAGAGTTACTTTGCTCACTCCTATCTCTTAAGGTTTGGTACATGATAATTTCATCGCCAACTTTTCCTTCCCAAAGCACAATATGATTGTCTTTTTATGAGGCTAGTATATTTGGAGGTAGTCTTGATAAAATTTCATGATTTGTCTATTTGTCTGGGATGGTACTTTAATTGAATGTGCAGGGATTGTTGTCTTCGCTGCGGAGGCTTTACAGATCGCAGGCCGATGTTAGTAAACCTTGCAATCATTTTTCATCACATTCCTCAAGCTGGTATAGGTTATCAGTGTCATTGGAAAGTCTCCTTTTCTGTCACAATGTTTCCAATCCACAACTTTCCAAGAATCCAAAGACTTGTATCTGTCATTCAGAACATATCCATGCTCGTAGTGATTTGAGACATAGCTAGGTCTTTTAATGTAGCTCTGATTGTAACCTGGTGGAACTTGACCCTCAAATACCCATTCGAGAAAGGCTCGATTGTGGAAAGTTATGTGTTTGTCTCTGCTGAATAGTTGATGATTGTTGACTGATTGACTTACATGTGTTCTGACCCACAGGAAGCGAGGATCTTGTTTTTGGGCTTGGACAATGCAGGAAAGACCACCATTTTAAAACTGTTGGCAGATGGAGACATCCAGACAGTGACGCCTACGCAGGTTTATTTGCCTTAAAATCTGTGTACATGGCTCGAATTCCGGCTTTCTGCTTGAATGAGTGGATACATATGATTGATATGATTCTGTAGATGAATTCTCCTCTTCAGAATTGTAGGATTTCTTTTTGCACGCTATTGCAGCCTAAGAAGTTTTTAATGAAAGGCACATTGAACTGACTCTGCACAGGATCATGTCGCTTCGTCTTTTCCATATGTTGACAGGGCTTCCACATTCAGTCACTAATCTATGAAGGTTTCAGGTTAAATGTGTGGGATATAGGCGGTATGTGCCTTCGTCATATGCTATTGTTTGAGTTTTGAACAACGTCAGCAGACTGCAGTAATAGTTCCCGGTTTCGGAATCTGTGTGGAAAGTATCCATGTTTTTGGTGCATCAACCCAACCTCAATCGTAATTGATTAGAAGCATCTCATCATCTTCTTCACAGAACAGTATTGCACGCACCGTGATAGTTTTGTTTTGGCAGGTCAAAGGGCAATCAGACCATACTGGCGGAATTACTTCGAAACAACAGATGCCTTGGTAACCAACCTTTCGTGTCCCGTTTCTCCTTGATATGATGCTCCCAAAGAGGGACGCCATCTTCAGTTCAGTTAGTGAAACTGATTCAAAGTGAGATCTCTATATTGTTCAAACTAAAATTCCCTAAGAGTGGCACTATGAGTACTTGCGTGTTCAAGTTTTTCTATTTCATGGTTACGAGTAAAGTGAAAACAGAGGAAAATGGAAGCCCCCTGCGTAATGCCCTCACGGTGTCCTCACTGTCTGGAGGGAAAGCTTCTAATTTCTTAATTAGGATTTACGGTGGTGCAGGTATATGTTTTCGACTGTGCTGATAGGCACCGTCTTAAGGAGAGTGGTACATGTTCACACTAATCACCCAGCCTGGTAGCTTCAAGCGTTACAAATAAACTCAATCTTTTTCTAAGTACCATACTGTCTGAGTTTCAATTACTCTAAAAAAAGAGATAGCTGGGGAATGGGTTGAGTGCAGGGGATGAGTTGAGCCTGCTCCTCGAGGAAGAGAAGATAATTGGCGTCCCACTACTCGTTCTGGCCAACAAGCAGGATCTTCGACATGCACTTCCAGCTGATGAGGTAAACTTAGAGCGCAGATATATCTTCAGTCTATAGCAGCTGATATGGACTACACTGTGGCTAGTAGCATTTCTCAATTCACATCCTCAGTGAGCAGGTAGCAGCTGGCTTGAATCTCGTGGCAATACGAGACCGAACTTGGCAGATCCAAGGATGTTCAGGTACACCCATATTTCATTTCCATGTGAATGAAGAGTAGATGATTGTATTCTCAGTACTATTATCGATCATCACGAGATGGATTTGTGTTCACTGACTGTATCTTACCATAATGTTGCAGCCAAAACTGGAGATGGGTTGCAAGAAGGTATGGATTGGATACTTCAGAGAGTTAAAAACAAGGGAGAAAACAGACATGCTCGGTGAAACTTGCAAACCATTCTGGGAGAACCGTATCAACAGAGGCAGCAGATGTTCATTTTAAACACCTAAATTTCACATGCGCTTCAGATTTCAGGTTCTAGAATAGCTAGTTAATGACTCCAAGCTATGAATGAATCACAGACAAGGTACGGTATGCCACCTAAAACTTGCGTAAAAACCTTCATGCACACTTTGAAAGCAAAAGACTATTAGTATGAAGAAAATATTATTAGCATGAACAAAAGCCACTATTAACCAAACAAGAACTTGGAGCGATGAGTTCGAGTTTGTTACAGAGAGTTTGATTGTTGGTATTTTAATTATTTATTACTTTTCGTTTTGTGTATACATATCAAAGAGAGATTTTGCAAATAACCATCAGCAAACGCATTGATTGAATGAGCATTGAAATGGTTTTATTAGAGATTGTAATGTCAACAATATCATTTTTTCTCTTTAATAGGTTTTTACTGTAGAAAATTGGAATGTTATTTATTGAAAATGAAAGAACACACGACGTTATTTATTGAAAATGAAAGAACACACGACGTTATTTTATTCACGTTGTGCACTGCTTTTGTATTAAGGTAGAATTAAAGTTGAACATTATAATGCAATTCAGCAAAACTAATAAAACATCATTACTGAAATTGATTGACACATAAATTTCTTATTGTATTACAGAATTTATCTGATTGTATACATAACACACTTATAGTATTCCGTTAATTCCTGAACTTTATGATGCGAGTCAAAATATACCATTATAGTTTACTCTAAACATGTTCTATTCATAAAAATACCTATAATTTCTGTCAGTATGCATCCTTAGGCTACAAAGAAGTCTATCAAAAAAAATATACATTTTTACTTCTTAACTGAATAGATTTACCCTTGTAATTTGGTTATGAAAATTTTTGTTCATGAATGTAATCATGTTAAAAAATTCTTATTAAGGGGTTTAATCTTTATTTTTGCAATGTTTGAAATGTTGTATGTTCAATACTCTTGTAAGTTTGACATTAGTGGTATAGTATAATGTACCTAATTTTTAAGATTTGTTGGCAATGATTTATTGTGTCAATTTATTTAATAATAAATTTATAATATTTTTCCAAATTTAAAAATCCAGTTTTTACCACATCGTTTGTAATTTTTTTATATTAAAATTTATTGTCTTCTTTGGCTGCAGGTAAAACTAATTTTACACAACTAAATTAATACATTCTTTTTTAATTTCATAGAAAAAATTTAAAATAAATTATTGATATTTTAATAATCTAAAAACGTTGGAACAGAGAGAATAATGAACCACCCAACAACCTTGAAAGGAATTTAAAATAAAATAAATATAAATATAAATATAAAATAAAAAAAACATCCTTCAAAATTCTTAGATGTAATTAATATGGAAAATAATTTCAATTAATTTGAAAAATCATGCTGAAGTGCATCTCATATGAAAGAAGACCTAAAACATAACAATACATGTCATAAAATTTATCCTCAGTTTATTTTAATGCCTAAGATTTATTTGTGTGTGCGCGTGTGTGTGTCTTACAACCAAAGTGGACGACATTCGTTGGTGGACGATTTTTGAGGGACCAGTTCTCATTCGTTCGCCCCAGCCACGAAGCTCTGGGCGTTTGACTCTTTAAAGTAGAACGTGGTGAAGGTGGAAGAAAAAGCGAAACCCTAAAGACGCGCTAGTCTCAGTCCGACACATCGGTTGGTGGGCAAAGGGAGAGAGATCGAGCGAGATGCTTTGGAGTTTCGCCATCGATTTTGCCATTCAGCTTCTCCATTTGGTCTTTGGAGCGGGAGGAGGTTTGGGCACTTGACCATGCGGAAGTGTGTGTAATTTGAAGAGGATCGTGGTTGCAGGGAGTCTGTTCGAACATTTGTAACGAGGTATCAGCCCTAGTTATGTAGGGTTTTGATCTCTTGTTGATGGTTTTAGGGCCATGTTCAGCACATTTCGATGTAAGATGTTGGTCATTCTTATGTTTCGTTACGCAGGATATCCATGGTATGGTATCCCATTCTCATGCTAGACTCTGTTGTATTTTGCAGTGGGAGGGAGCATGCTGTAGAATCTCAGTTTTGTAGCGATTTGTGACGATGAGATGCTAGTGCGAAATTGAGGACAGGTACTGATTGGCATCAACAGCGGAATCTTTTAGGTTTCCAGGGGTAGACAACAATGGATGGGAACTTGAAAGCAATGCCAGATACGTCCAGGTGGGTGGTGATTTACCCTGTGTACATCAACAGTAAGAAGACCTTAGCAGAGGGACGACGCATTTGTGCATCGAAGGCGTGTGAGAACCCTACTGTAGTAGAGATTGGTGATTGTTGCCAATATCTGAGGCTTCCCTGTGCCATCGAGGTCTGTTCACTCATCTTTCATTTTTGGTAACGTAAGTTGATAGTACATGGAACGATTTTTTTTTCTCAGCGGCTTCAGGCATTGAAGGGTCAAAGTCAGGCAGGTGGCATGTCACCAGTATGCAAAGTAGCTCTTATGTTAAGACCTGCTGCAGATTTTTATCCATGCAAAAATCCACACTGCAGTAGTTTGTTACAGTTTCTACTGTGGATGTGTTTGAATTTGCGATAGATAGTGTAGTAAAGATGTTATTTTGGGGCGTCCAAATAATCATCATGCGCTATCGCTTGAATGAGTCTATTTTGAGTAGTCTGTACAGTTCTACCTTCTGATGACTACTGTTGTGTCTGCGCTGTCTCTTAACACTGATGTTTTCCGGGTTCCAGATAGATAAAGCGTACTCGAGAGATTTTATGCAAAGAGGACGAGTAAGGGTGCAGCTGAAACGAGATGATGGCACTCTCGTTAACTCAGCCATTCCCTCACGTAAGTCTTTCCATCTCAGGTTTTCCTTCGCTGCTAAACCAGTTTTAACCTATTAATATCGTTCCTGACTTCCTAGTTTCAATATTGTGGTAAGCCGTTCATTCGTTTTTTTCTGTATGGTATTGTAGTTCATAGTGCAATTTTTCCAAATCATTCTGTGTTTCAAAATTCAAGTCATTTTCTCTTTTACTCTAGACTCAAGTTTTCCAGCCACCGCCTTTGCTTTCTTTGATGGTTCGCAGGCAAAACTTTGTTTTTAAAAGTAGCGGAACTTGTACCAAAGCATCACGGCCGTAGCAAAAAGCAGGACCATTCTGGCTCAACTTCTACTTCAGGTGGTGCTCAAGCTTCCAAATCTGGAAAGAGTGGTAAGAAGAAGAAGTGAATCCTTTCAACAGAGTTTTCTTCTCTGGCATAACGGGATCTTCTGACCGTGTTGCAAAATCGCCAACTTTTAGAAGGCTTGCCACTACTATTTTGTAAGTTCCAAGCGCTTCTCTTTGGCCAATGTCCTGTTATTAGTTTGGCGCACGAGGATCAGTTTTCTGCTTCCTATTCTTGTGTATCCAAAGTGGCAGATATGTATCATTTGACCAATCAATTGCGAATTTGCACCTCCTTCAGTTACTTCCGTCGACTGGGCTCTGCATTTTGCTGTTTCGAATTCTTCGATGAGAATTTCTTGAAGTTCTTTGTATACATCTCGTGATGATCTTCATAAATTGTAGTAATTCTGGTTCTCCAAGATTTATAATTCGAGGCCATGCGATCAACCTAATTCGATTAGGCTTGCTAAACCTGTTAACTCAGCAGGATACATTTCTTGAACCTGACCAGGAGTCGGTATATCTTTTAGACTGTGCCTTACCTTTGTATTATACAATCCAGACACCAAGCTTTAAAGGATTGTTGATCTTGACTTTCACAGAAGAACTTGAGATACTAGTCATTCCTTGATTGTACTCCTCATCTGTCACTTTTTGAGCCAGTCTTGGCTTGTAATTTCTCCTCAATTGGATCTTCTGTACTTGGCAAGATGCAACATACACGTCCACTGGCAACGACATTTTCAAGGTGTTCAACTTTTAAGTAGCCACCTCGATGGCCCGTTAAAAAGTAAGATTTGCTAATTTTGTCACAAAATTTAGCATTGTCCAATTGTTGAGTTGAATTGAGCACAGTTGACATTGCTAAGGTGTTGAACATGGACACGTATGTTTGAATCTATTGCAGGTGGCCTTGGATTCCGCTGTCAAGGTGGTTTGCCAAAACCTCAAAGAAACTCAATTAGTATTTATTTATTCATGTAGATCGCACACGGATTAAGTTTAGTTGGAGTTCACTTGATGGTTAACAAGCAGAGAGCAAACCTAATTAGATTTAACAAGAATCATTTCAATTCTACCAAAAAATTTCAAATATACATGTTTCTAATTTTCAGGAACGGGGTATTCAATATTTTATAGAAAATAGAAAATAATCCTTTGAGCATACACGGATAAGTACAATTTTTCAAGAGATGGAGCTATTAGTGAACTAATGTAAAGATCCGCTTCAATGTAAAAAAACCAAGATTGACATCAGTTTCGGACCCTTTGCATCTACAAAACACGTAACTCGTAGAGACAACCACATAAACACCAACGTCTATCTATACAACACTCTTTTTTATTAAATCTTTGTGTCTAGTACATGACTTGCTTCAATGTAATCCTCATTCACTAGCCTATGTGATTTTATTTGTACATTACTTTTTTAAGTCAGTAAGCCTGCATGCGCCCTTCGGCACAATGGAACATTCGAATCCTCTACTCATACAAGTGCATGAGCACCTGATTATATACCAGCCATTTATTTGTTTATTAGTACTTTGCTTACGTCAGACCAAATCTACGGAGTGGTTGTTGGGCTTCGTCACACAATTGTACAAACTTGTTAATTTCTTGGATCAAAATTTTACCTTGTGATCAAATTTATATATTATGTTTGAAATTATGCAATGTTAAATCCAATAAATATATGTTTAAAAATAATAAGTTATGAATATTTTCACAGTAGTGAATCAAAAAAATTGCAGAACTGAACTTATCTCAATGTAAAAATGTTTATAAACAAATTTTCATTTGCAGTATCACAGTGTTAGAAACCCATGCTAATATTGAAGTTGTTCACATCACCCAGTTTTTTTTTTTTTTTTTTTTTTTTTTTTTTTTTAATTTCATGTAATGGAATAAACACCGAACCACACACGATTTAGAAAGAGAAAACCTCAAATGTAAAACAAATAAACAATCAAAAATCACACACTCAAAATGACTATTGTAGCATTGCAAATATCAATATTCTATTGTAAAGAATGAATTTTGAGCTGGGTAGGGTTTGAATATTGAATCAAGCCTCGTTACAATAGCACCATAAATCACATATATTTTTTGTTCTACACACCTCTCTGAAACCAGCATTTGGAGATACTTGTACCCAGATATTAGTAAGGTGACTCACAGCCATTCCGATATGAATGGTCGACGATGACGTGGAGAGATGAAACCTTCCAAGTAGATTCCGATCCGACGGCGCAACTTCGACGAACTCAACCCTCGTCGATCGGGAGGGAGTAGAATGACGACGGAGGGTGGACGAAGAAGTTGGGAAGGGCACGGATGGACGAAAGAGGGACGAAAGAGGAACGAGATATGGACGGAGGTGGGACGGAGTGGGCGCCGACGAACCTGCGCTCGGCGGGCTTTGTCTCCGTGCGGGGCTCCTCCCTCACACTCTCTCACTCTCTCCATTGCTGTTTTCCCTCCACAGCTTTGCTCCCTTTCGGCTACTCTACTCTACTCTACTCTTTCGCCACACCATTCCCAACCCCGTCGTCGTCGTCGTCTTCATCGCCATTGGCTTTACCGTCTTGTTGCTGCACCTGGTTTGCTTGGTCGACTTTCCGTATCGTTTCTTCTCCGTTGTGGAACCACATGCCACAAATCTCCTCATCCGTGACTCCCCGATACCATCTCAAGTCACAGCGGCAGAAGCAGGAGGAAGAAGGGTGTCGGTTTAAACTTTCGCTTCTTGTCCTCGGAGGGTGTGTACACGCGTAACATTTTCGCTTCTAGAGAGTCCGTTTGTTACTCTCATCGACGTCGTCATGGGCACCGACTTTGGCTCTGGTTTATTGTTGTTGCCCTCTGACGTTTGAATCGACCAGCGGAAGGCTGCGGAGCACACAGCGAGGGTAGCTGGAAGAGGCTAGGGCAAGGCGCGTTTGAGCGGGATTAGTTGCGTGCTTCGTCAAGGCACTTTCAGCTCGGGAAGGTCGTTGAATTCGTTAATGGTGCGGGGGAATATACCCTAGCTGGTCTTTAACTAATTTAGTTTGTTTTGGTTTCGAAACCTGTTTTGGCTACCTTTGGTGCGTGGGAGGAGGTGTCGTGCGGCTTGGTTGGGTTAGGGAACACGTGTGGTTTCGGGCAGTGCTGGAAATATGACAGGCCACGGATGGATCGGGTGTATGTTAGTTTATGAATTACTGTTAACCATGTGAATGGGGGTGAAGAATTGTAGTTCGCGATCGCTTGCGGTGTGGTGGCCGGCAGTGATATGCATTTACATAATTCAATTTTTCGTTGGATTTGTACTTCTCTTTGGGGTGCTATTACACGTGATTCATGTCCGAATTTGTGATACTCACAAAAAAAAAAAAACAAAAAAAAAAAACATGAAATGTAAAGTCGAGAACTGCTTTACAGTGGAATTGTAACAACCAGCACAATATCTTCATGCAAGAGGTCTGTTACTTTCTGCTCGGATCGTCCCCTTGTGGCAGGGTTTAGTTTTTTGGCTTTTGAGGATAATTACAGTTTTTTTTAAGACACATGTTAGTAGACGGTTCACAATCGACAGGAACATTGTCTTCCATATTTTTTGAATTGCTATACGATCATGCTGTGTTGATAAGGAAGAGCTCGACGATAAACAACGTCCCAAGGGGCATGTGACGCGAACCATTTCTCTCTAGTACATATTGTGAGACCAAAAAGTAGTTTTGGCCGGGCTGTAAATATTCCAATGGTGCTAATTTTCTATCTCTGTTATCTATTAGGAGTAGTTTGGGGGAGAGAGTAGATATCTGAGTCTTGCAATTTGTGGAGAGTTTAAATGGAGAAGGTTGTGTTAATTGTGCACATGTGCCCGAATACCACTGGCATGACCTTTTGAAATGTATTCAATCATGAGGCTGCTCTGCTATAGGATAGCGTCCTGGCGAGTTTCCCTCTTAGATGTTTGTGATTTGGTCCGAATGCTTTTTTTTTTTTTTTTTTTTTTTTTAATTTTAATTTTTTTATCTCAAGGTGATGTAGACAGTTCGCGCAATGAATTTTGATGCATTGCAGACGTTCAAGGGATTGAATTGTTCTAGTCCACGAAATGTTGGTGCTAATCCTTTCTCTTGTCTTGTCGAATAGTACGATGGGGATTTACTTGAGCACACCAAAGACTGAAAAGATATCTGAAGATGGAGAAAATGCGGAGTTGCGGTTTGGCTTATCTGCCATGCAAGGATGGCGCGAAAGCATGGAAGACGCAGTACGTTCTCCCCTAAATATTTAAGAACGAACGCTTTGCAAAATAGTTCAATTCGAAAATGTTGGTCTTGAAAGTGATTTACAGCTACGTTCAAAATACTTATGTTATCACAGTGATTATTTTCGATGCTCTTCGGCGTCGACGATGTCGCCTGATGATCCGAGAAGTTCCAGGGCGAATTATGTGAATTTGCATTAAAATTTCGCAGCTCTCTCATACTTAAGGCCACCAGTGTTCCTGTTCTTTGCATTCAAAATTAATTTCAGTAATAAATTTCATGTAGGATTAATTCTTCCACTTGCTGGTGTAAATTGGAAGAGGAGAAAGAAATAGATATGAACAGAACATTCTTGCAAACGCGTGAAGCAGATAAAGTACTGAGATTCAATTGTGTCAAGTTACTTTATTTCTGCACATATCTGCTGCTTATATCTGCTCTTCCATGTGCAGCACACGGCTATTTTGGACGTGGATGAGAAAACATCGACGTCAATATTCGGCGTTTTTGATGGACATGGAGGTGCGTAGTAGGAGCTTCATATACTTATTAAGTCTTAGTGTGGAATTCGTAAATTTATGTATGGGATCGAAGAATTTTTCAACACCGTGTGCTTTAAATGGGCATGGAGAGCTTGGTGAGCCACTAGATTATCGTGCAACATTATCCTACGTAGAGTATGATTCCTTCTGCGTAGATTGAATTAGTCTTTTGCATCTCTCGGCGTTTTCTTTAAACCTTGTTTTGCATGTACTCTTAGTTCCTGTAATGTTGAATGGTCGTCGAGTAGTTTCCCTAGCGAAACTCTGCTGGGTGTATCCAAATCTTTATATAAGCAGCCGTTCAAATACGCCGTGAAGCGGTGGGTCTTGTGTTATTATGATCTCTAAGATACAAATCTATTACCCTGCAGGGAAAGTGGTTTCAAAATTTTGTGCAAAGTACTTACACAGAGAGGTGATAAAGTGTGACGCGTATGCTAAGGGCGATTTAGGTGGAAGTCTAGAACATTCTTTCTTGCGGTAAGTATTGCTATTTAGTTATTTATTTTATGTGGTAAAAAGGAAAAAAGAAGAAATCTTCATTCCTATATAAAAACAGCATAAGTAACAAATAGATTTTGATTTTTGATTTTTTCCTGCCGATGTGCGTTAATAAGAACCCTATGTGCGTTAATAAGAACCCTATGTAAGAATGATATTAATCGACGTTTTATTTGTTTATGTTGCAAGTTATCCGATTTAGTTAACATAGCAGCGCTTTGGTTATATGGAACAATACCTGACTTGATGCACCTGAGGAAGAGTTTGGAGATTTCGTGTACTGTTGCTGAGTTCCTCTTTGTATCATATCCAGTCCACTGTTCGTGAGTTAACAACAGGACATTTTCTCGTCTTGCCAGAATGGATGAGATGATGAAAGGGGCAAGAGGATATAGAGAGCTCATGCTTTTGGAAGAGAAAAGTGGTAAGGCAGGCAATAGTCATGGCTCCGCTAATGACGAAAGTGACAGGTTCAATTCTGCCATACAAACAGAAGGCAATGATGGTAACTGGACTGAAGTGGTGAATTCCTACAACCCTGCACCTTGATTTTTGTGAATTCAAGTTTATTGGTAAATCTCATTATCTTGAGAAGTTTTGTTTGTATGTACTACTGTAAGAGTTGCTTTGAATTACTTATAATTCCTATGCTTAATGAACTCGTTGAATCCCGCATTAAGCATTAAGCATACGAGTTACCCTAAATAATGTACTTAATTGTAAGGTGCTTTGCTCTGCTGTAAATTTCCAGGGGTGGGTTGTTCATGGGATTTTGTGGTTGCTGTAGGGTCCTAATTCAGATTACAAGGGCCCCAGCTCAGGCAGCACTGCAGTGGTGGCTCTGATTCGAGGCAGGAATTTGATCGTTGCCAATGCAGGAGACTCACGATGCATCATATCTCGACGTGGACAGGTCATCACTAACCTAGCTCTGAATTTTTACCAATTTAATTGCAAAATCGGAATTTAGCGTTTGCTAGTACCAAATTCAAAGTACGAATACCATGTCTGCACGCCAGTAAACGGTGTGTGAATTTCTAACGACTCAACATAATCCTTATGTTTTTCTTTTTGAGATATTTTAGGCTGAAAACCTCTCGGTAGATCATAAACCTGAGCTTGAGCTTGAGAAAGAAAGAATTAACAAGGCAGGAGGATTTATTCATGCTGGACGTGTCAACGGTAGTCTAAATCTTACACGAGCAATAGGTATGGCATTTGGATCATCCTAAATGCCTTTCTTTCTCCTCATTTTTCAATTTTGCCGCTCGTACTAGCTGTAGTAATTAGATCTAAAAGACTATTTATTTATTTCTGTGAAGAGCATGCTTTTCCTTGATTGCAGTCTTAAGTCGTTGCGCATGCAGGGGACATGGAGTTCAAGTACCAAACAGATCTGCCGCCTGACAAGCAGATAGTGACTTGCTGTCCAGATATTCGACAGGTGAACTACATTTGTTCGTGCACCACTAATTGTTGCACATGAAAGATAAATGTTAGATCTTGTCTAATTTAATTTTAATTATTGAGTCATGCATGTAATATTTATGAGTGATGTTTTTGGGGTTGGCACAGGTGGATATTGGACCTGGGGATGAATTCATCGTACTAGCTTGTGACGGAATATGGTGAGTTACAATTTTATTGTACTTCTCAGTGGAGAGCAGTAGACGTTTATCTTGAAAATTTACTGTTATGAACGAGAATAACCTTTTGAACTGCGATGCAATTCCTTAGGGGTCTTCTTTTTGTGGTTGGTCACTTGTATCTAGGAGCGTGAGTATAGGTCCAGCATTTGCATGAGAATTGTTTAGAGGATGATTTATCCGTGATGCATCTGTGTGCAGGGATGTTATGTCTAGTCAAGCTGTCGTGGATTTTGTCATACAGAAATTACCTACCGTAAGTACTCATCATGCTTTCAGTGAAGTTCGCATAGTTAATTTTATGCAGTTGTCATGTTTCTTGCATTTCATTTACATAAATTCAATTCTATGTTTCTTCCCTTGGATGTAATTTCCTTGTTATTTAGATGATTGAATGAGAGAGGTAAACGCTCACGTTAATTCTCTTCCATATCTTTATGCCAGGCCAAAACATTATCATCAATATGTGAGGATATACTGGATCACTGCTTGTCCCCTAGCACTCGTCAGCAAGAAGGGTGCGACAACATGAGCATCATCATTGTACAACTAAAACAATCGGGAGGTGTAGCCTCTGGCTCAGCAGATCCAAGTTTATGACGCTAGTTTGATACCGTTCAGACCCCTAAAAGTATTTAACTCAAACCATTCTGTAGGTGCTTTTTGTAAAGTTTTCCTAGGAAAATTAGGTCCCAACAAAACATAGCTTGAATTTTTCTCAGGATTTTAGGGGAAATCCTGAACTCAGAGGGCAGCAGTGTGTTTTTATCTTGGCTCTATTTGGGCTCCTTTGATTCATCAGAACAATTTCGAAGGATCAGTGGACCCCACAAAGTACACTACTTGTATGACTTTTCACAAGTAGAATTTGTACCCCTCTCAACAAGTGCACTGTGAACAAACTTGTTAAAAAGTAATGTTTCTGGAAGGTCTTTGAATATCATTCTTCTTGTTATGATAAGTCCAGTTCACAGTCTGGGAATGTGTGTGTATTGGAATTTAGTATTTAAGAGCGCTTAGAATCAGAACTAGCACAAGGTGATGCAAAAGAGACCCCAAACCCCTTCCCCCCTGACTAGTTATCTCTACCATGGTCTATTTTGTCATTTCCAAATTGGAGTAGTCGCAAAGATTGAATCATGGGAGCATGATGGGTCAATTTAATATTCCTCTACACATACATATATACAAATACTTATATGTTTATATAATACGTATATAATAAGCTTAGCAAGCTTTGTGTCACTTGCAATTAAGTTTTTAGGGATAGCTGTCCTATAAAAACCATATTCACAAGATTTGCAAATTAATCTTTTGTTCAAAGATTTTATATATGATTTCTAACAAATGTCACATAAAATAATTATAAATATATTATTTAATTTTTATTAAAACTTAAAATAAATAAATAAATAATTTCTGTTAATATTTAGAAATTTATGTTTGTATAGCCAATATTTTAATGACGAGTGCTACCAAATCTGTTAACATTTTATCATGATTGTTTTCAAAAATATTGTATCATGATAACATTAAAAATTAGGATATAAATTATTTAGTGAACAAATTACAATACATTTAGAGTTAAAATTTATTACATATACAATGCCACAATATAATGATCACATTTGTATCTCATTGATATAAATGACTTCTCAATTACCTTCACAATAACATTGTTTACCAAATCCACTTGGCCTAACTGCAACTCAACTGATTTTCCAATATGACATGCAACTACAATGTATTTCATTTTCCATAGATTGTTTTGTAAAAGAGTTATTATTATTATTATTATTTAAAAATTAACATTACAATAACATTAGAGTTTTAACAAAAGACTTGCAAGGACTTTCTCTTTTAGATAAAATGGGCATTTTTAATTTTTAAATTTTTTTTCATCATAAGAGAATTAAGACTATAAAAAGAAAAGAAAACAATACTAGAGGATTTTGACAAGGGACTGGGTTGTATGAACCCTATGTGGTGGAGTTGTAACCCACCTAATAGAATTTTCTGACACGGAGAGACCTAGCTAGTTTATCTAATGCATACTCTTGGAGATGAAATGGGTGCTGCAAAATGAAGTTGCAAGACTGCAGACTTGGTGAAACCGTCCACATTGTTTATTCATTTATTGACGAGTGAATAGCCACCAAGCACTGGATTGGTGGCACCCTCATACCACCCTCCAGATGAGCAACGTCATTTCTGCGGTTTTAGCTGTTCAGAGTGATCACTATCTAGGAAGCACTCTCCAGTATTGTTGGATGGATGCAATGTATCAATGGACAAGTTCCTAATCTGTCTTCTCTAATGCCAAACGAGAGGATTCCACTTATCATTCTAATCAACGCTGTAACCTTGAAAGCATCTTTAGACTTGAATGCATTTGTGTGTTCTACAGCTTGTGACACCACCAACTTGCCTACCAGTAATGGAGCAGAGTGGAGTACATCTTAACTCATTGGTCGTGCAGACACTGGTCGGCCAGATTGCTCGGACTGCTAAGGACTCACATTAAAACCAAAAGATGACCAAGTTTTTATTTTATTTTATTTTATTTTAGTTTTTTCAAATTTTGGGAGCGAATCCTTATCCCATGCATCTTTTGACTTGATATCAAACACTGTACAGCATTTCTTCATTTCTCAATCCATATGGGCTGCACAGATAATGAGCATCTAAGTGTACGAGTAGCTCTACGTTGTTCAAATACTGGAAAAAATCTGCATCATGGAGTTGCCAGGTGTTGTCCTTTCCACCAAAATTTTCCGCAGGACTGGTCGATTAATTCTCCACCGACTGCACTTACCAAGATCAAAGTCACTAAAAAGAATTTTTTTTAATCAAAGTTTTAAAATTGCAAATTCCAGGGTAGGAATTCCCAGAGGCTACAACCAAGAGCAAAGATTTTGTGAACATATCGATACAAGGAGGTCCTGAAACAGCCAGCAATAACGACACGAGCTTAGAAAACATTGTCACCAACTTACCATAATCTGTGGTCGGTAAGGGCTATCTTCTTCGCCGCTCTGCCGGAACTTGGGAAGCCACTGCTCACTAGCATCGTACTTCAATTTGCAGCAGAAGTATAACACGACAACCACTAGTGTCCAGTAGGACATGAACAAAAAGTAAAGGAGGGCACTGAGGGCCGCAACAACCACTAGGGTCCAGTGAGGCAGCTTCTCAGGTCTAACTGAAGGCATTGCCATGGATTGGAGCATGGCCAGCAAAACAAAGAGGACAATGCCCACAATGTAAACCCCTAGTACAGTTGGAAAATTCGCCTTAAGGATCTTGAAGCTTCTTTTCAGTGATGCAAGGCCATAAGTCTCAGGCTCCAGAACGGCCACTTGTTGAACCACTTAGAACAGACATCCCAAAGACATCGAAACAATGTATAATAACAGCAGCTTGAAGGACGAGAGCATTCCTGGGTTTATGGTATCCTTCAATATCAAAGATAGGAGGCTAAACCGTAGTGCCAAAACCGAGTAAGTCATGATTAAAATCAGCAGAAACCAAAGAGTGGTGACGAACTGTTTAAACAGAAGGGAAGGGACCGAAAGATGGATTTGATTATGGAAGGGTCTGCTTCATCGCCAGCATAGATGTACTCCACAGTTTTGGAAATGGAAGCCGTGGCAATGCTGACAAGCACCCAAGTTGATGTGGACACAGCGAAACTCACTATTAATATGTCCATCCATAGGGAAGGGTGTGGCGAAGCGTATTCATCCGGCCCAAAGGTTGCCTTCACATTCAGATAGCCTTCACACTTCAGAAACGTGCGACAGCCACATTCTTATTTGACACACTGTAGGAGGTTGCGGATAGATAGCGCTGCAAATTCAGCGTATAAGAAAGAGAGAGAGAGAGAGAGAGTGGTACCTTAGGGGAGGTGCCGCTTACAAAGAAGCCGAAATGCTGGTGGTGGTGATGTGGGTGAGGCATCCACCTGTGAATGGCCGAACCGCCAAATTGGTGAAGAACCCAATGTGAAGAGATCCTCGAGATTGCGATCACCTCCACAACATGAAGCAGTGCGACAGGTAAAAGGAATGTGAAGATGAAAGGATGCAACAGACGGATGTAGTTGCTCAGAAGTCTCCCTGCCTCCTTCAGAATGGTTAGGACGCCACATCCTGCTAAGTTGATAGGATAACTCTCTACCATCTTGACAGTCGACGTGATCGACTTCCACGAGGATCTGTCTCAACCTCAATTGAATGCTCTAATCAAATGATGCACTACACTCGATTAGAAGCTCTCGCTCAGCTAGTTTTTTGTAGTAGACGATCTTATTGATCAGACCGCAAACCCTCACAAGTTACATGCCTCTGATATCTCTTTGCAGAACTCCATTGTGTTCACATCCACCTAAATTGAGAGCAGCGGAATTAGTAAGATTCTTTTCTCTGCGGCCAACGTCCCTAACACAATAACCTCTAATTTGTTAGGCTTTTTCATTTGTCCACACGATGCCCAGGAAATCTGGAGAAGGCCTTGCAAATCACTTATTGATTATGCATCCCGGTCCGAACTTCCTTGCGAGCTTCCTTCCTGATTTACTCATAAGTCCTTCAACATGGGGACTCAAAGTCTATCTGCATTCGCCCAGTGCCATTTGTCGAAGCCAACATAAGATTACAAGTGTCCTTTTGAATCAGGTCTGCGAAGTATTTAATTCATGTCATAAACTTGTACAAAACTTGAGTGCTCGACAGTAAGACTGTGAGACTATCGGCCATCACCAAGACCCTCGAGTACTATTTTTTCTTTTTTAACATCCAATCAAAAAGCTGATCCAGCGAAGAGAGAACATACATCGAAACATCCTCCTTGATGGCGAAATTGCAAGACGTGACCATCCCATGCGGCATTCATTTTTCATGAGAGTCTGTAATATGAATTCAAGTTATACATTATGAGCAAGATCTCAGGTAGCATTGAGGAAATACACCCTACATATTGCAAATTCTGAACGTAAATCAGTTGAAGAATCTTGTAAATACTCACTGGGGTGATGCTAATATTACAAGCTGAGATTCAGTCTTTCGGGAAAGACCGCACTGTGGTTGTATCATTAACTAAAAGTGATGGAGAAGTTGATGCTTCCAAACGGTCATGAGATAGTGATGCGCGACACATTTGGGAAGACATCTGTGACAATTATCAGGCAGAGTACTTGATGAAAGCAAGAGAGGTGAACTTAACATGTTTTGCCTTGACCACCGTCCCACTGCAGATTCTTAAAACAAACCTTACTCACATTTCATAATAAACCGAAAATTCTTCTGCTATTGAGTGAATATCGAACTATTCTTGCCATCAGTCGGACTTGATAAATTCCTGTAGACATACGTGCACTCCACCTGTCTCAGATCAGCATGAAACATGTTTTTCAGTGTTTCAAGATTTCATGGCAGCCCCCTGCTTAATTGCTGACTACAGAAATATCTACACCAATATCACCCGCTGAGGTGAACCGATGTAAGAGCGCGTTTGAGTTGTGAGGAGAAGGCGAGGGCTTAACGCGAAGGAAATAGCATATAGGTGCCAGACAAAGTTGATCGCAATGCTGGACTGGGCGTATCAAATGTCCATCGCAAAAACTTGACTTCTTGCAAAGCTCCGACTAATCACATAGGCATGGATCACACCGATTAAGAAACAGTGCAAACATGCTACCGAAATGAATGAAATCCTAGTTAACAAGACCGGGTTCAGCACTACAGAAATGCATCCATTTGGAATGTGAAGCCTCGGAAACAGATTCGAGGACATGAAAATTTCGATTCATTATCTCATTCGAAGAAATCCTGCACAAGTCGATCTTTAATTCTTCCATGCGACAGGACGAGAACAATCCGACTTGAGGTTGCCACGGGACCCAACTCGTCTCTTATCGCTCCCAATGGAAAGAAACGTGGTTAGTTTCGCTCTGCAGTTGCTTGAATTCGGACAAACGTTATTTTGGGTCCGTGGCGCATGAGATTGCTGTTGCGGGTGAGCTTCGATTGTCTCATTCAGGTCGCAAAATTGACGCAAAATTAGCGCAAAACTGGGTGTCGCACTGATGGTCGCGGTAGAAGGGCCCTCGTCGCACAGGAGGAGGGGACTGTAAGTGGGCCAAGAGTGGGAAAGGAGTTTCTAAGCTGTTTCTCCTCAAGTGAAATCCAAACCCCCGGTTATGGGTCAACTTATGGATGAATGAAAAGTAACACATCCATGAATGAGTGGATGGCAGTCGTCCTTCCTTCCTTTTCTGTTCTTTATTCTAGTTGTCTTTCGAGATTTGTCAATGGACATACTTATTAACGCTTGTTAAATTTAAAACCAACAACAATAATTTAACCTTTATCTATTTATTTATTTATTTATTTTCATTATAAGATTTTACTTGTAAGAGCATTTATACAATCATATTAGTTTTTTGTAAAATCTACATAATAATACAATTTGTTCATGAAAGACTAGCAATTTTTAGCAATCTAATATTCAAATTTCTTAAAATACTACTTATGGTTGTATGGATCTAATTTATATTAAGACTGATGTTCAATGTAAAGATTCTAACTATTATTACTCCCAATTCTAGATTTTATTGGCTTCTATGATTACTTCAAAATTACTCATAAAATAGTACAATACGGTTATATCAAATTTGTTATCAACATTACAGACACTTTTAGATGAACACCACTATTTTACATGAAAATAAAAATTTGAAAATAACCTGTAGGAACATCATTCAATTTTTCAAATTTCAATATTTCGTTACTTAGAGGATTAAATAATATCACATCATACATCAAAATATCTATTCTGTATAATACACGGTTCTTTCCCTTGCTTATATAAATTAGAGAGTACTATTATTGTTCTGGTTGTTTGTTGCAATACAATTTTACATAATTATGTATTCTAAAAACTATAACTAACTAAATAAATAAGCATACAACATTCAGTTCATCCGAATCAATTAAAGGTATTTTAATTATTATTAATATGTTATTCAGAACTATTTTTCCCACTCTTAGAATTTATTTCATTTGTATTGATTGCCAATTTAAAAAATGTACTTGTATGATATATCATAATAAGTCTGTAAAGAGCAAAGAAATTATCACTAGATTTGTGGTATTGTGTCAATGTTATTGTTTATAGTTTTTGTACAGCATTATTTCACACTATGATTGTTTTAAAAATGAATCAAAAGCAGAAACACCAAAGGTAACCACACCAAACCAACTCAAATGTCAGAACTCATGAATCCATTATTTGTTTGAAGTTTGTCCTCTAAAAAGCATAAGGGTTCAATTCGAATCCTTCATGAATGAATGAAAAATGAGCTATAGATGAATGTGGTGGATGGTGAAGCAAGTGGCCACGTCATGATCTCTCTGTCGCCAGGTATGCAAGAGGCTCCAGCTGGGCACAGCGTTCCAGCTCATCTACAGCACAGCGCGAATCATTGGAAGAATAAGTAGAAGAAGAGGAGGAGAGTGAGAAGAAGCGAAGGTTGCTTTGCGAAGCAGCTCCGACGACGGAACATGAGAACCAAAATGGAATCGCCGATTGTAATGGAATTACGATACTGAAGAAGCATCGAAAGCGGAAACAAAGAGATTAAAATTCAACAAAATGCTCATGCGGGCATCTGTAGAGCGTGGAGTTTTTTAACTTTGTGGTAGAGATAACTCAGAAACGAAGTCCTTATCCTGGAATAAGTTGACAATGTCAGACAGAGCATGGTGATGCGGCCAGAAGCGTGACGAGTCCTTGTCATGGCGGGCCATGGCTGCGTAAAGCTGGGGAATCCAAGCGGTACACGGTCGATAGTTATTGTCAAAACGTTGCAAGAGCAGACAAAACTTCTTCGCTGAAGCTACGGCAACAGTGGAATTTGAGACGAGTCAATTGGTGGTTAGCGGTGGAGGTGGCCTACACAATGCCCCCCCCATGTTCATGACAGTTTTGTGCTGCGAATAGCAGGTCAACCTCGAGAAGTTACTCCTTGTTTGTAGAGTAATCTTTCTGACAGTGCAGCAGAGAGGCTCGTTCTCTAGTGATAGATGCTGTAGTTGAAACCGTTCACAATCGTCTTCCAACAGCTTGTACAGATACAGTCTTCGCACAGTAAAGATGGTTATCGATTCACGTGAGTTTGAGACTGTGATGTTTTGAGCTGCGTACGATTAGATTGGAGAGATGTTTATTTTTGTGCAAGTCATTGGCAGTGTTGGTTAAATTTGGTCCTTTCGAGAGGATTGTTCACTTTCGAGAGGATTGTCCTTTCGAGATGGTCACTCTGATCTATTACTATTGTTATGTGATATAATTGCAAGACAGTGCTAGAGTGAAATTAAATGTGAAGGTGATTGTATCAATTCTATGTGATGGTTGACTGGGCAGGACTTTTGCCTCAGTGACGAAGAAACGCTCAATCTTTCGATTGTATCTGCACAAGTTCCCTGTTTAAATAGGATAAAGTAGATTTTAAGTTGGACTATGCGTGGTTGAATGCATCTCCACAGGAAGACAGGAGGAAGGTGGTTCGTACACCTGTGCATGTTACCAATACACAGGGCTCTGTCAGTCTGCACATATTGTCGATTGCACACAGAGGATTAACAAAAGGCAGTTTGTCCTCAAGGAAAGCTGCTGGAGTGTACAAGATCTCGTCGTCTCGCGTAGCAACCTGAAGTTGGGTACCGATGGGCGGCACTATTCTGTTTCACGAAACACGCAAGTGAGGATCAATAGAAGTTTTTGTACAGCGATGACACTCAAGTACAGAAGTTGGAGTGTCATAGAGATAGCACGTGCATGTGCCACCAAAAGGAAATTGAGTGCACGGAGATGGAGGAAACAGGAGGATTGTCAGAGTGATTGTTTTGTCCCAATATAAATATGATGCAAGTACTGACATTTTCTTCTTTATTTTTCTTCGATCTCCTCTCACTACTTTTGATCGAAGAAAGACCAGCGTAGGACCTTCGTTTTTGAGGGAGCAAGCGGCCGCAAAGTTGCGATTTAGCTTGGACGTGTTCAGCACGTTACAAATCTGATGTTGGAAGTTGTTGTTGTGGTTCCCCACTGACTGTCAGTCTAAAACGTGGTGATAGCGAGCACTGTTCCCCTACTTGGTGAATAATCCATCTCCTTCCAGCAGAGACTTAATTGAACGGTGAGGTCAATCAGTTGCGCAACGTAAGTTTATCTAGAAATGATATTCATTTGCTTCAAAGCAAGAAAGCAATCGCATCGAACTCTTTATCAGCAGCTTCATTCTGCTACGGCATAGTGAGCCTACCTAGAAATCTTCTTGTCGTAGTTGTCATGCATCGCGTTTCAGTGGTTGAATGGAAGGGAAATGGGCACAGAGGCATAGTAAGTTACGGCACGGTGACTTCCTTTTCAAAACATTACAAGCACGAAGCGACTGCGATGTCGCACTCATTCTGGAAGAAGCGACGCTCTATTTGGCTGTCTATTTGCATCTTATTTACCGTCTTCGTCCTCTGTGTCTCTGTCCTTCCCGCTCCTATGGATGTTTCGGAAAATTTAGAAACTGGACCTCTGGAGTTGCTAAGAAAGGGATTGCCGATTGAGAAGAAAAGTTATGTGTTACATGAGAGAATGGATGGATTGGAGAAGAGCAGGAAAGAGTGGCAGCTCAAACCTGATCATTTCACCTTTTATAATACTTTGAGTAAGTATTTCTGACCTGCTTGCATCCTGTCTTGGTTTAAAAGTTTGATTCGATTACAAAGAACCCAGTAATTGTGCAACCTTTCTTCTGTTCTGAAAACTTTGTCTTAGAAGGCAGATATGGCTCTCTCAGTCCGCATGTGCACCTTGAAGTCCTTCTCAGATCCTCTCCAGGTCACGGACATTGAGTTTAATGCCTATTGTTCATTGGCGGTTTGCTTAATCTCGATTTTTCAAGTTCCCGTCGAAAGTCGACAACTAAACGTGCCACATAGAGATTCCTAACTTGCATAACTAACGAAGGCGAGTTTGCATCCTCATTTGCTGGACTCTTGATCGGGTTTTTATGTTTTGAAAATTCGCCAGTTACCGAATTCTGGGCAGCATTAATCCAAGAAGCCTCAGTGAATCTAATATTGTGATTGTGGACATAGTAATCTTCAGGAAATGTCCCTACCCCGTTCAATCCTTTGAACCTCACCAACGGAATTCGAGTTTATGTCTACGACTTGCCGCAAAAGTTCAACAAGGATTGGCTGGTTGATGAACGCTGTTCCAATCATTTGTTTGCTTCTGAAGTTGCCATTCACAAAATTCTTCTGAGCAGCCCTATCAAAACCTTGAATCCTTACGAGGCCGATTTTTTCTTCATGCCTGTATATTTCTCGTGTAAGTTTAGTTCGAAGACGGGCTTCCCTCGGCTCGGGCATGCGCCGAAACTCATGGAAGATGCTGTAAATCATGTGTCTTCTATGATGGAGTTCTGGAATCGCAGCGGTGGGAAGGATCATGTTTTCGTCGCTGCACATGACTTCGGTGCTTGCTTCCATTCTCTAGAGTCGGAGGCAATTGCACACGGAATACCAGAGATCGTGCAAAGCTCCTTGATCCTGCAAACCTTTGGAGTGCACGGCTTTCATCCTTGTCAAGCAGCAGAGAATATTCAGATTCCTCCATATATTTCGCCCTCAACAGTATTTTCGTATGTCAAAAAGCCCCCAGAGGAGCAAAGAAGGAACATATTTGCATTTTTCAGAGGGAAAATGGAGATTAACCCCAAGAACGTCAGTGGCCTGGTTTACAGCAGGTACGTATCTACATTTCTCAGTTCTTCTGTTGGATGTCAACCTTCCTAATCCTTGGTTCCTTTGACCTTCACAAGAGTTGCCCCCAGGATACTAAAGATTGCCACGTGATCCAGACCTTGTCACGAAACTCTAACATAGTTCTACATGTTTATTTTTAAAGAACCTTCTTCGTTGTAAGGTATGAGGAAAGGACTGAGAGACAATCCTTTCATCAGTCTATGTTAGTGCCATCACCGACCAGGGTTATACGTTTGTGGATTGAATGATTAATGGAAGGCCTTCATAGACCCTCTGATTCTGTGTGTCAGCTATTGCCCTTGTTAACTCTCTCTGACTGATGGTTGCATATTGGTTCAATCGATGAAGAGATGAGAATGGTGAGTATCCATTTGAATATGCTGGTTTGAAGTGATTGCACCTGTTTGCAGAGGCGTGAGGACATATATTTACAAGAAGTTCTCGCGGAACAGACGTTTTTTCTTAAAGCGACATCGAGCAGACAATTACCAACTGGACCTGCTTCGATCAACATTTTGCTTGTGTCCCTTGGGGTGGGCACCGTGGAGTCCTCGAATTGTTGAAGCTGTCGCGTATGGCTGCGTTCCTGTGATCATAGCAGACAACATCCGTCTGCCATATTCACACGCCATTGACTGGAGTAACATGTCGTTAAACATTCGTGAGCATGATGTACATAAACTTTACAAAATTCTTCTCAACGTGGCGGCAAAAAATTTATCCAGCATACAGAAGAACCTCTGGAAGGAAGAGAACCGGCGTGTGTTGCTTTTCATGGAACCACTAGCGAAAGGTGATGCTACATGGCACATGTTGGATCGCTTGTCGACGAAAGTTGACCGATCTTTTGTCAAGCACGAAAACTTCTGACCAAGATGTTAAGAATACGTTATCGAATCGGACACAAGCTACCTGTTGAGTGAAAGATTAAAGAGAGATCGACCTTTTTGAAATTTAAAAGGGCTGTGTTGTATTCTACACTCTTACAGCCCTGTTCGTCATGACTCACGAGGTCCAAGACGTGGATATAATCTGACTTTATCACGTCGTTACAACCACTTTGACAAGTTGAAAGCAGTGCTGAGAAAAATGACCCGATAATGCTTGCTGAAAAGGACCAAGCGAGTGCGAGACCAGGATGCGAAACAAGGAAGTGCGAAGAGAAATGGCGATTCTTCGGCAACGATCTGAGCCAGCAACCAGAGATGCATGCTCCCAAGCACAAGAAAACCTTCTTCCAATGCATCCTTAAATTTTGAAATGATCTATTCCCGAAAATGCCACAGCTTTCACGCCAATTGAACTAAAACCCGAAATTTCAGTTGACGTAGTATCAAAAATATATTAAATATTTCTGCAAGTGACATGCACAAGATTTCTAACGAAAATTTATTTAGAAAATAGATTTTTTTACTTAGATCACCTATTTACTCCATGTATAGTAACATTAATAAACAATATGTATTTTTTGGGACTCAAATTGTAATTCATTAGAATAGAAGTTTTTGATAATTTAATAAATAAATAAAATTATGATAAAAAATAGGTTGGGATTTAACTATAAAAATCTTCAAAAAGACCAAAACTAAATTAAAAAATTTAGTAGTTGTTACAACAAAGTATGATAAATTTCCAAATTATTTATGTAAATAAAAAAATAAAAAAATTAAAAATATTAGATAGAAAATATTCTATTTAAAAAATTACAAAAATCTTAAATACAAATAGGACTTTTGATTTTACAAATATTTCATATAGCTATTCAAACTTACTCTATAAATTTGATACTTTTAGGAAGTTATGTTACAATTAATTTACAACTTGACACTTTGGCCATAAGTATTTTGGTTTTAATGAATCTTCCACAAGATCTCTTTGGTAGCTAGGATATACAAAGACAAGAGTGACGCATTTTAAGTTACTAATTTGAATAAAATCTCCTATATAATTAAAATACTACCGAAATATTCTTCAAAATCAATCTTATAAATATCCTTTTTGTATTTTAGTCTTACTTTTTTATTCTCTAGTTTCTTAATTTTTAGCTATAGGTATTTTATTTTTTTTATCCTCTATTTATATATATATTTTATTTATTTTTATTTATTTTTTATAATAAAATATGAATCCATTGTATTTTTTTTTTTTTTTTTTTTTTTTTTTTTTTTTTTATATTTTTTAGATTCATATCTTTAAGAACAAAGTATAATCTTTTTCATTCTTTACTTTTTAATATTTTTTATTTAATTATATATCTTTTTTTATATTATATAAGTATTATTATTATTAATATTATTTTTTATTAAAAAAACTTCTTGTTTATATTTATATTTATATTATAAAATAAATTATTATATTATTTTATGCTATTATATATAGAGAGTTGTTAAAGCCACAATTCAATTTTGTTAAAGCTACATCCTTTAGCCATGTTATAATTAATTCAATTTAACGTCATTCCAATCTATATGATATGCTCATGACTATGGTTCAATGCAGATGAGATAAATCATCATATTTTAAAATGTATCCAGTCATTTAGCTTAGTAACTATGAGTGCAAAAGTAGTTCCATCCTTTGTGCCTAAGACTCACTTCTACTTGAAATTCTCTTAATAAATACGGAGGATAATCTTGTACTTTGTGTCCAAGACTTTCTTCAAAAAGCATAAGAAGAATAAACATACACTAGTATCAAGTTTGTCATCCGATGTATGAAAATTGATGTTTCTTGTCTTCCTCTCTTTTTCTCAAATGATTGAAGTTTATTGCTTCTTCCTTTAGGGCTTTATTTGTTTAGAGTTGTATTGCTTGAATTTCTTAGGGTAGAGGTGTGTACCTTGGATCCATTAAAGATTGAAAATTGAATGATTAAGGTTGTGAAGGAACCTTAGGAGGTATAGAGATGATTTTTTTGTAGGACATTTTTGATTTGGTACCCAAGCAATGCATTCTAAGCATTAATAATATTACTAAGTATTGATATGACTTTTTCAAGATTTGCAAGCTTAATATGTTTTTATATTCTAAAGTTTATTAGAGATGTTTTTATTTTTTTCACCTTATTTCATCAATGACATGAGCCAGACCTTGTAGCTTGGAATCTAGTAGTAGAATTATTAGAGTAGAATATTATAGCAAAATTATAAGTAAGAAGTTTAGATATATTATCATATTGATAATTCAAATATATTTGAGGCTTAATAATCCCATCATTTATAAAAATATCCTTTAAACTAATACAATGAAGAAACTCAATAACAATCTTCATAGTTATATTAGCTAGGATAATGGAAGGTAAATTAGCTTCTATATAAGTATTTTTTTGAGTATATTATAAATATAGTTTTTTTCACCTTGTTCATGGTTGCAACATTCTTATTCCATCTCTTGATCACATAATCTATAGAATAGATATTTTTCATTAAGTTATAGTAGTATATAATAGATAAGTTAGACAAAACTTACAAGGTTACAAAATAAACACCTCCAAGTCTTAATGAGTGTAATGAGGTTGCTTTGATCTATTTTGAATTTGAAAGATTGTCTTCTGTTTAGACTTTCTAAGATAGTTGGCTCAATGCTACTACAAGACCTTGTATAGATCATCACAAGTACATTACTAATGATTACAGAGATTGTATTACTTTGGACAAAGTTTCTATCTATCTTTACTAAAGATTAAATAATTACATATATTTATACTATAAAGAAAATAAAAAAGGTTTGAGTATTGCTTCATGATTTTTTTTATTCATTATGTTAACAAATTTTATAAGATTATAATTGGAGCAAATTTAATTGATATGATAATAAATTGAGTGACTCAATCAATATATAAGTGGATACCAATAACTCTATCATACATAGTTACTTATAAGTTCCGATATACTTTTCATTTGATTTTTTTTGGATCATGAGTTACTTTTTAAAATTAAACTTAGTTAAAAAAAATTCTCATCATAATTATTGCTATTATCTTCTTCTTCTTCTTTTATATTTTTTATTGATTTGTTTTGTTTTATTTTTTATTTTTTTAATTTAAATTGTATTATGTTACTTTGTAACTATAAAGTTTTTTTTTTACAAGATCCAACTTTTTTTTTTGCCTTCTTTGTCCTAAAATTTTCATGGACACAGAAATAGAGACTCAAGATCTAACAAGAAGTTCAAGAAGAACTAGCAAGAACTAGATTAATCAGATGAGAACAACACCAGAGAGGTGAACTAGAGCTCCAAGAGATATGTTGTCGAGACAGAAGAACTCTTCAGCCTCGATTCCAATATATACTTCTATTTAGGAAGCTTTTCAAGCAACTTCTATCAACTAGGAAGCTTCTAGAAGGTTCCAGAGACTTGTTTCTAGAAGGTTCTAGAAACTTATCTCTAGAAGGTTCTAATGACTATATCCCTAATGTCTTCTACCAACTAAGAAGCTTCTAGAAGGTTCTAAAGACTTGCTTCTAGAAGATTCTAGAAACTTGTCTCTAGAAGGTTCTAAGGATTATGTCCCTAACATCACCCCCTCCTTTAGCTTCGAGGTCTGTGAGAAGTAATATTGTTGATCAGTACCAACACAAGAAAATGAAGATCTGTCGTATAACGTCTGCTATGAACTCCAACTGTTGTTCACAAGGCAAGAGGTTTATCGACCCTTAAAGCCAATGGTAGTGGCCTACTTCTTCAACTTCTGACCAAGCATGAACTTTCGTGTCCTCATTATGAAATTTTCCTACAAACACGCCTTCTGGCTGACCATCGTAAGTAGGCACGGACTCAAATACAATCACCAGTGATTGGTTACTCGGTATCCTCTGTTATCGTCATGGTGTAAGTAGTTCTTCATCTCGGGGTCGCCTTCGTGAGCTAGTCGGTTGAGATAATCTGACTGGCATAGTATCTATCTTTTGGCTATCCATATCAAAAGACCAAACTATGGCTACTGAAAAAATTCTATTTTATCTTGAAGAAAATAACTACATCAACTACGAATTTTGGTGGAACTCTCCCCCTTTCTTATATTCTTGGGTGAGCAAGCTTCAGAAGGAAGCTATCGTCAAATTGGCTTAGGTTTATGAGGATGTTGTTGATGAAACTCTTGTACCTTTTGTGGCGCATTGGTGAGATTTTCAGTTGGCTCCTACGTTCGCTCATTAATGTCGTAGCCGCACCAATGAACAAGATACTCTAACTTGTCCCACCTTCGCCGTGAATCTAGTACCTTTTCAACCTCGTATTCCTCCTATTTCTCGATCTCAATACTAGGTGGCGGACATTGTACTCTTCCACGTAAAGACGACTCTCGATAAGACTCTAACAGAGAAACATGAAAGACTGGATGTACCTTCATAAAAGCCAATAATTCCAGACGGGATGCCACTAGATTGATTTGCTTCTAGATGATAAATGGTCCCAATCTTCGATAGTCCAACTTATCACATGGTCGCTTGGTCTTGATATTCCATCGAAGAAGCCATGCTTTATCTCCAATTTTGAAAGTAGGTGCTTGATTTTGAAATCTATCTGCAGACGCCTTGTAGGAATCTTAAGCGGATTGTAATTGAAGCTTCAACATATTTTGAAGCTCTGATAGTTGTTTCGTAAATCCTTCAGCTGCTGGATTGTTATTTATTGACGGACTCAATAAATCAAGCTTCGGATGATACCCATAGTTGGAAAAGAATGGTGTGTATTGAGTCGACGCATGGAGGGTGTTGTTATATGCAAACTTGGCTAGTGGCAGATATGTGGTCCAATTGTCTTGCTGATAATTGATGCTGCATCGTAAGTATTGTTCCAAGATTTGGTTCATCCGTTCCATTTGGCCGTTAGTTTGAGGATGAAAAGCCGAAGAAAGCTTGATATCCACCTTCAGTATCTCAAAGAGAGATCTCCAAAACTTTGATACGAACTGGGTTCCTCGATCTGATACGATATCATCTGATAGTCCATGATATCGATACACATTATCGAGAAAGAGCCTTGCTGTGACTTCACTGGATGATGTCTTCTTGCAAGGAACAAAATGTGCCATCTTTGTAAGCTGATCTACCATGATAAAGATGCTGTCAAATGAGTTCGATGATGGCAGGTCCGTGATGAAGTCCATGGAAACTGAAGACCATGGTCGACGTAGAATCGACAATGGCTATAGAAGTCCATAAGGGTGATGCCGAGGATTTTTGGATCTTGAACAGATGTCGCAGGAGAGGACAAAATCTTTGACATCCTTCTACATTTGGAGCCACCAAAAATCTCAAGAAATATGCTCCAAGGTCTTGTTGAATTCAAAATGTCTCGTAGCTGGAAAATCGTGGCGAGATTGAAGAACTCGGAGTCGTGCTGGTCCTTTTGGGATATATAATTACTCCTCAAAGTATAAAAGATCTCCCTCTACCTTGAACTTATCGTCATTGGTATACTGTTTAATATCAATGGCTATTGAATCTTCAATGGTCACGGCACGTATCTGATTCAAGAAGTCAGCATCAATTAGTATAATAGTAGCGCAAAGCTGAAATTGCTCTGGCTTCAATATTGTGGTACATTGTTGATCAAACGTTGCTTCTCCAACCTTTGGTATAAGATACGATCTCCTCAATAAGGCATCAGATAGTCCTTGCTGTTTTTCAGGTCGATAAGTGATAACAAAATCGAACCTAAATAACAACATACTCCACCGAGCTTGACATCGATTTAGAACTTGAGCTGATATGAAATACTCCAAATTCTTGTGATCTGTGTATACGGTCACTGGATGTGCAACTCTTTCAAGAAAATGACGCCATTCTTGGAAAGAATCGACTATAGCAAGAAGTTCCTTATCGTGGATCTCATAATTGATTTCAGCAGTAGAGAACTTTCGAGAATAGAATGCAACCGGATGGAGCTTCTTGTCTTCTCTCATTTGTGAAAGTACAACTCCCAAAGTAAAATCCAAAGCATCTGTTTCTAAATAAAAGGCCTTTGTAAAGTCTGGATGTACCAAGATTGGAGCCGTAGTAAATGAGATTTTTAGGTCTTGAAACGCCTTCTCTGCTAGAGGTCCCCATTCCAACTTATCCTTGCATGTCAACCGAGTGAGAAGAGCAGCAACTTGAGAGTAATTCTTGATGAAGATCCGATAGAAGTTGGCAAAGTCAAGAAAGCATTGTACGTCTCTCACCGTCTTCGGAACCTCCCAAGACACGATTGCTTCCACCTTCTTGGGGTCCATCTTCAAGCCTTCCGTAGTCGCAACGAACCCCAAAAACTCCATTTATATTTGGTGAGATAAACACTTCTCCAACTTGGCATATAGTCCTCGCTTGCGTAGTTTCTCCAAGACTAAACAAATGTACTTTTCATGCTCTTCCTCATTTTTAGAGAATATCAGAATATCATCTAAATAGATGACAACAAAATCGTCAAGGTACTCTCGGAAAATGTCATTCATCATATGTTGAAAGACCACTGGAGCATTGGTAAGACCAAAGGGCATGACATTATACTCAAAATGGCCATACCTTGTACGGAACGCTGTCTTTCAGTCATCTCCTTCCTTGATTCATACGAGGTTGTAAGCTCCCCTTAGATCAATTTTCGTAAAAATCCTTGCACGTCCAAGTTGTTCTAAGAGACCAAAAATTAAAGGTAAGAGGTAACGATTCTTCTTTGTTATCTTGTTGAGGCCTCGATAGTCCACGCATATCTGCAATGAGCCATCTTTCTTCTTCACAAATAAGATGGGTGCTACAGTTGACAATTTTGAATGACGGATGAAGTTCTTGGCTAGATTCTCGTTGATGTACTTCCGCAATTCCGCCAAGTCCATTTGCGATAGATTGTAGATTGGGCCAAAAGGTGGTTGTGCTCCTTCCTGTAAGTCTATGGCACAATCATATGGTCTGTGTTCCGGTAGCATGTCGACATTTTTCTTTTGAAACACATCTTTAAAATCCTTATATTGCTCCGGTATACTTGTTGTCGAGATCTTCTCCCCGGTAGTTGAAGCTGCATAAATGATAAATGGTGTGCCTTCCTTGGATGATCTTATAAACGTTATTGCTCCAATAAATAAGGATTTCTCTATTTGGGGTTTTTTACTAGGCTTGGTCTTGGGTGGTTTTGTGGTAAAGGTCATCTTCCGCAAGCTCCAATCTATAAATGGGTTATGCTTTTCCAACCAGGAAAGACCAAGAATAACAAGATTTGATGGGATTCTAATAATATTGAAAATAATATGACTACTATGGCCCTTAAACGTCACTTCTATAGGTTTTGATTCATAGGTGACACTACCAGACAATAAAGGTCGCCCATCTATGACCTCAACGTGGACAGGTTTGGATTTTTGTACTAAAGGGATCTTATGATGCTTTGTAAATTCTTCATCTAAGAAACAAGCAGATGCTTCTAAATCTAATAATGCTAAGGTTCTCAGTTTCTGAGGGCCAATAAGCAAAGGAATTGTAAAACAAAGGATAGGTTGAGCGGAAAGAAAAGAATCTGGTTGTTGCGATGTTTCACTGTCCAGCCGCACGGTTCCTATTGTAGCTGGGCATCCTCGTTTTCTTGAATAAATGCACCCATACTCTTGAAAATACGTCGATTTTGCTTCTTGGGATAGTTTCCAACTTTGTGGCCTTCTTCACCGCAATACAAGCATAGACCTTCTTCCATACGTCACTTTTTTTCTTCTAGAGTAAGGAATTTGATACGTACCACATCAATTTGCATGTCTTCTACCTCTGTATGTGAATTCAAGCTGCTTGCTGACATAGTTGGGGCGTGGCAAACCATATGTTGTCTTGAACGTTGGTCTTGGCGACATTGGTCTTTTGTTGTTCTTGAGCTTCTTTTAATTTTATCTTCATTGTTGCATATAGCTCTAACAAATAATTTGCTAAATCTTCTACCATAAGATTAACTTTTGGAAAGTCAAAGCATCAAGTTGTAGATAATAACCATAATTGGTAAAAAAAGGTGTTTGTTGAATAGAAGAATGTATCAAATTATTATATACAAACTTTACCAATGGCAAAAGAGTTGTTTGATCATCTTGATGATATTTGATTATACACCTCAAATATTGCTCCAAAACTTGATTCACATGTTTTATTTGCTTATTAGTTTGAGGATGAAAAGCCAAAAAGAGCTTTATATCCACCTTTAGAATCTTAAATAGGATTTCTAAAATCTTGATACAATTTGAATCTCCCTATCTAATATAATATCCTTTGATAATCCATAATAGCGATAGATGTTGTCAATGGAAAACTTAACTATTTCTTCACTTGAAATAGATTTTATACATAATATAAAATATGCTATTTTGATGAACCAATCTATAATTATAAATATAGAGTCATATGAACTTGAACTAGGAAGATTTGTTATAAAATCCATAGAAATAGAAGACCATGGTTGTTTGGATATAGGCAATAGTTAGAGAAGTCCATATGATTGATGACGAGGAGTTTTTGATCTTGAACAAATATCACATGATTAAACAAAGTCTTTTACTGCCTTCAATATTTGTAGCCACCAAAAATCTTATTATCAACAGTTTGGATTAACTATGAGATCCATTATATCTTTTAGTTTTTGTAATACATAACGAAGATGAACTTTTGTCAAGGACAAGAACTCCATGAAAAAGTAATTCAGACAAGTGAGCCTTCACTCAAAGAAAGGTAACAAAATATAAATAAACAACTATGTATATTGAAAGTGAAACTAGAATGGCTATTGCCAAAGACTAGAAAACATGAAGACTCTTGAAACGAGAGTGGAAACAAGAAAGGAATTGACAAGAGTGAAGAAGGCTCACTCTTGTCTCTATATATACTATCTAACTAAGAGCTACACGGTGTCGTGTTGTAACACGAGTATATCGTGAAAATATAAAGAAAGGGGACTTTTATTAATGTTCATTTACGTCAAATATTGGGAGCAACGACCAACTCCAGTGCAAATACTGAGTGGCCAGGTTCAGTCACCCCGTTACAGTCAGCCAGAGCATACTGAAATGCTCCATTCGATTCCAATAACGGGAGTCAGCAGGAAGAGAAAGGACCAATTCACACGACCGGTGAGCTTGGTTCGAAGAGCCAATTGGATCCAATTTCAAGAATCCAATCTGGGTCCTCTTAACCAATATGAGACTTGTATTGGTCGGCAACCCAATACAGTCTAATTACGGGAAAATCCAGGTCTTACTACGAGCCTCAGCCAGTCTGACGCGAAGGACCAATTTGATCCAATTACGGGAACATCCAGGTTACTACGGGCATCTTACTCAATATGAGACCTAAATTGGTCGGGTGACTCAATGTGGACCCGAGTACGGGATTTCGATTCTATTTCAGGCTGTCCTATTCTCTGTGCCGATTCAGAGAACGTTGTTTTCGGTAAATGGATCTCTTAAAGGTAAAAATGGAGGAGAAAGCTTTGACGGTGGGAGCCAATTTCAGATCTAAGCTCTGACGGTGGGAGCCAATTCCGGATCCAAGATGGAAGATTGAAGAAATTCAGAGGATAAGGTTAGGGAGAGAATAAGTTTTTGGGGGGTTTTTTTTTTCAGATCGGGGGGTTTTTTGGATCGAAGAGCTAGCTTCAAGCTCTTTTCATGGTTATTAGCTCGATTTCATTGGAGGTTTTTGAAGATCAAGGGGATTGGAGAGGAGCTTCATGCTTCGGGTCGGGGAAGAAAAGACAGAGAATTGGATTTTTCTTCTTCATAGGGTTTTGGAAAGACTGAGGCAATTGTTACTGAAGTCAGTGTTGTAATGGTGAATCAGGATTTTTTAATGAAGTGGGTTTGATTACTCTTGACTGTTTTGTGAAATCGAGTTACGTTTGTGATTGAAGAATTAAAAGGGTGTTCATAGGATTGAGTATGCGGAGTGAATGAAATTTATTGGGTTAATCTAACAAGACAGTCAGTGCATACAAGATCGTAAGTACAAAGCGGTATCGAAGATTAGCAGATTAAGTTGTTCGGGGTTCTCTGTAACGTCTAGAGACCTACCGACTGGGGCAAAAAGGACTTTGACAAGCAGTCGAAGGGCATCCGTATAGATTTACGGTGTATTCTTGCATTCGTGTATATTCCAGCAGTCAAAAACTAATAGACTGCTTGACTATTGGCGAATCTCTATACTACCTTCTACAGCCAGACGCCAGGCATGTTCTTGAGCAAGAAAGCACGTAATACGACAAAAGTGGTGAACTCAATGTGAAAGCTTGAGGTGGAAGGTATGGGATTTGGTTTGATTTTATCATTATTTTATGGAAAACGAAAATAAAAATTTTGAAGGATTTTTGGGAGGAGTTTCTGGTGGGGGTTCTTCTAAAGGACAAGGTATGCACATGGATCCGTCTATTGCTAGTATGTTTCAAGCCTTCTCATTATCAATGCAGCAATAGCAAAGCAATGATCGAAAGGAAGCTTTGGCAACCAAAGCATTGCAAGCAGTGGTCAGTAAAATTGATCAATTTGATGGAAGGAATATTTCAAGGTATTTAAGATATTATGTTCGTGAAATGGAATTAAATCGGGTTTCTGAGAAGAAAATGGTTGAACTATTTGGACTTGCCACGATACCGGAGATAAGAGACCACATTACATCGATTACGGATCGTTATGGGAATTCATGGGAGGTTTTTTCATATGCATTGAAAGACGAATATTTCTTGGAAGATGCTGATAGTATTATTAAGAAGCTGTTTCTGGAATGGATTGAATGGCCCAATAAGAATTTACAAGCAACAGAGCTACTAAGGGAATTTGAGAGGCAGTACTCTCAATTGTCAAAGGTAGAAAAATTGACATTGGAGCCGAATAAAGTTGATCTATTTCTTCAAGCTGCTGATAGAGAATTACAAGAGAAATTAGAACTCTTTCTTGAAGACAAAGAAGAAGATGAAGGATTTACAACGAAGTGGAAGAACGTTGAAGATGCGATGGGGTTGTTTACAAAAAGAGAAAGGAGGAAGGATAGGAGCAATATTCTGAAAACAGTACAAGCATCCAAAGCTCCAGTACGTACAATTCCACCAACAATGCCTACAGTTCAACCTTCGACATCCTTATCAAAGAAAGCAGATATGGGGATGGAAGAAATTATACGAGGAATGCGAGATCTTCAAATCAAATTGGCAAGACTTGAAGAGAATACTTCTATAAATAATTCGAAGAATGTTTCAAAACAAGGATATGTACAAAGATGCATTTGTTGTGATGATGCTTCACACACTAGAAAATATTGCAATGAATTTAATAATATGATACGGCAGGGAATTATTTGCTAGAAAGATGGGAAGATAGCATTAAAAGATAGGGATGATCTTCTTCAAACCAATTTTGGCAAGGGAGGAATGAGAGCATTAGTTCAAGATTACCTAAAAGAACATGAAACAGCAGCACAAGAAAGTGCAAGTTATGGTACTAGAGTAGATGATGAAATTGGTCGAAGTACGAAAATTAGTAAGTTTTGGGCTTCTGCCATTTCTACAATGTAAGAAGGGAAATTACCTCGAGAAGCGTTATTGAGAACTGCAGCTACAAGACGAGGTAGAACAGGTTGAGAGGATCCTGTTGAGTCTCTTTCAATTCATGCATATATTGCTAAGAGCCAACATGAAGCTTTGATGGAAGAAAAGAGACGTGGAAATTTTGATGATACGAGAGAAGGAAATTCTTCTAAGAGGCAAACTCGAGGAGACAAGGCTCGGGAGGCAGCTTCACAAGAATTGCTTGTAAAGAATACCTCAGCATCATTGGGAGAAATAACAAAAGAGACAAAAGATAAGGGCAAATCAATTGCTTATAAGCTACTTTCTGACATTGAAGCGGCAACAAATTTGAAAGGGGTGTTGGAAGAACGTATATTAAATGCTAAGGTGGAATTTACATTGAAAGAAGTCTTGAGAATTGCAAAGAAGGAGTTTCATGATGTCATCATTGACCGCATTAAGCGAAAGAGGTAATTAATAGGCAAAACTGGAATGAGTCATGCTATTGATGCAAGAATATATAAAGATGAAGAAGAGGTTGATATTGGTTACAAGCAACCAACAAATGAAAAGAATGGATATAATCAACGAGTACGTTTTGAAGATTCTAGTGACAAGGAAATGGAAACTTTGAGCCATTATACTCGAAAATATTGGGCAAGGGCAACTATTGAGGTATTGATGAAAGTAAGAGATATAGAAGAACCAATTGTTGCTTTAGTGGACCATGGTTCTGAAATAAATCTCATGTCTAAAGATCTTTATAAGAAGCAAAAATGGCCAATTGATATGGAACATGGATGGGCAATTCGAGCAGCTAATAACACATGGGGCGAATTATATGGAGCTTGTCCACATGTCAAAATTTGGATTGGGGATGTTGCGACGGAGCAACATTTCTTTGTTCAAGATACAACGTCTTATCCGTTGATTTTAGGACAACCTTATATTACGGCAACACAGATGGAAAGAAAAGTACTTGATGATGGTTCTGCTTATAGAAGGGTACAGAGCGAAGATGAGAGGAAAGATGTACAATTTCTTATAGTACTTCCTAACTATGAACGGAATCGAGATAGGTTGAGGGAGAAACCATTGCCAAAGATTGTTGAAGGATTTAAGGATTTTGGGGAGGTACCACTGTAAAGCGAGATTATGGAGGTACAAAAGAGGAGGTACTCTCGCAAGATGAAGGTGCCTTTGATGCAAGTTTTATTGGTATATTGGAGAATGGAAATATTATGTATAAGAAAGTTGATGATTTTAAAAGAAAAGAAAGAAAAAGATTATATGATATTGAAAGACAATTACGCAAGTTAAGTACATTGCAAGATGATGAGAGGATTTTAGGTGTTTGTGAAGAAAATGGACTGGAAGATTCATTGGAATTGATTACATCTATTGGGTTAGGGGATAATGATAAGATTGTTGAGATTCATTCAAAAGAGATTTATACCATACATGAATCTTTTCAAGTACCAAAAGTCAATGTAGAGACGAGATATAAAACAGTAGATAAGAAGGTAAAGCCTGTTGCTGGACCATTATTAGAAGATTCTAAAGAACAAATGGGAGAAGCATCAAAAGAAGCAAGTTTAAGAGATTCAATGAGTATTGGACATCAATTTACTAAAGAGACTTTTGAAGAATTAAAGATTGGTTCTGATGGTTCTTTATTGTCGGAGGAAATTACTTGCTTCAAAAAGATGTTGGCTAAACAAGGTAGATCGTTTGCCTACGAATCTCATGAAATTGGGTGTGTGGATCCAAATATTATAACACCTTTGGTTATCTTTACTATACCACATGTACCTTGGAATCTAAGACCGATTCCAGTACCGAGGGCACATTTACCTAAATTGGTTGAACTATTAAAAGAAAAGATAAAGATGAAAATATTAGAACCTTCATTTACACTGTATTCTAGTCGATGGTTTACGATACCTAAGAAGAATGGGTCACTACGGTTTATTCAAGATATGCAACCGGTGAATGCAGTAACTGTCAAGAATGCAGGAATTGGACCTATTGTGGATGAATTTGCTGAGGCGTTTGCTAGAAGGGCGATCTATTCAATGGGTGACTTGTATTCAGGTTATGATCAATTTCAACTTGCCGAAGGAAGTAGAGATATGACAACAATGAAGACACCACTTGGATTGGTTAGAATGTGCACTCTTCCTCAAGGCGCGACCAACTCAGTTGCGCATATGATGAATGAGATGAATAAGGTATTGAGAGATTTTATTCCAGAAAAGACTATGCCTTTTCTAGATGATGTTCCTATAAAAGGATGCAAAGGAGATAAGGATGAAACTTTAGATAAGGGGGGGTGTCGCAAATATGTTGTTGATCATATACAAGATTGTGAAAAGATTTTAACTCGGCTTGGAGAAGTTCATCTTACATTATCGGGTATGAAGTCCGTATTTGGAGTACAAGAGGTTGTGATTGTTGGACATTTATGTAGATCATACGGAAGAAAATCAAATCCGACTAAAGTTGATGCAATTGGAAGGATGAAAGAGGATTGTGATTCTTTAACAAAGGTTCACAGGTTTTTGGATGCATGTATATTTTATCGAATCTGGATCCCTTATTATGATCACATAGCGGATCTATTATATGAACTGTTACGCAAGGGCTACCGATTTAAATTGGAAGAAAGGCATATTCAGGCAATGCAAAGATTGAAGAAATTATTCATGTCACCTCCAATATTGAGGAAGGTTGATTATAAGTGCAATAGACCAGTGATTCTTATTGTGGACGCTAGTTCAATTGCCATTGGATGGGCTGTGGGTCAAGATGATTCCAGTGGAAATAGATTTGCAGTTCAATTTGGGGCTAAAGTTTTAAGTATTCATCAGCGTGCATATTCGCAAGTCAAAAGAGAACTTTGGGGAGTTGTTTCGGCTATGAAAGCTGAAAAGGACTATTTGATTGGGGCAGTAGTAGTAATTGAAACAGATTGCTTGCCATTGCTTGGAATGATTATTAACTGTTCAACGCCAGATATTGCAATGTTGAGATGGATTGCTTATATTAAGTCACTAAATCCGGAATTTAAGCATGTTACTGGGAAGGACAATTTACTAGCAGACATGCTATCTCGAGCAAGATACAAGAAGGAGGACGAAATGGTTGAAGACATTGATGACGTCGAATTGAAATTCTATTCAATATCAAATCTCAATGGGGAAGTCAAGCTATTTCTTAAAGAATCTTATGAAGGAGAATTATTGAATATTGGTCATTACTTGAATACCTTGACTAAGCAAGGGAATTGGTCTACAGAAAAATTCAAACAAATAAGAAAAAAACATATGGATTTTTGCTTCGAGATGGATTTTTATGGAAGAGACCGAAGAAAGGAATTGGGATGCCACAACGAGTGATAGGCAAAAAAGAAGAAAGACTAAAATTATTAAAGGAATTTCATGATAGTTTATGGGCAGGGCATAGATGAATCTGGGCTACTTTTGCTAAACTCAAGGAACGATATTGGTGGAAAAATATGTATCAAGATGTCCTCTCATTTGTAGAGTCATGTGAAATCTGTCAATCGTATTCTAATATCCGACATCGAGATGGTCTTCATCCTACGTATCCTCTGGCTATTCATTTTAAATGGGTTGTTGATTTGGTTATTATGTCGGTTGGGTTATGGCAGATGAGATATTTGATTTTAGCTCATAAAGATTTATCAAATCAAGTAGAAGGAAGAGCATTGAGGACAAAATCTACAGAGGGAATTTGTAGGTTTTTGCTTGAAGATGTCATTTGCCGCTACGGATGCATAGGAAAAATCACTGCAGATCCTGGAAAATTAAATGTACAAGAAGCTCATAAGTTCTTTGAAAGATGTGGAGTTAAACTATCACTGACTATTGCTTATAATCTGGAAGGGAATGCAAAAAGCGAACGCGGTCACCCACCGATTGTGAAAGCATTAGTTAAAGCTTTTAATGGGATAGTTAAAACTTGTAATGGGAAAGTTAATGAGTGGCCACGGCTTTTGTCATTTGTATTATGGGCTGATCGAATAATACATAGTTCGGTGATAGGATATATGCCAGTAGAACTTATGACAGGTCAAAAACCAACTATGCGGATTGAAGAAAAGGTACTTACTTGGAGTATGCTACGATGGGAAGATGGATTGACAAGAGAAGAACTTCTAGCTATTAGGATTCGACAATTGGAGCAAAGAACGGAAGATGTGCAGATAGCATTGGAAAGGTTAAAAAGAGCAAGGTTACAAAATAAGGCGCGATTCAATAAGCAACATCGATTGAGACCAAAAGCAATCGAGGAAGGTGACTAGGTACTTGTTTATGACAATAGTCTAGATAATCAACATAGTACTTTGCAATAATTTTCAAAACGTTGGTTTGGACCATATGTGGTAACAACAGTTCATGATAATGCGACTTACTCGTTACGGGAGTTAGATGGTACAAAATTAAAAATACCAATTGCAGGGAAGCGAGTAAAAATATTTAAACAAAGATACGCGGAGATGAATATGGAAGACCTTAATGAAGGTATAGAGATTCAGCAGCAAGAAGATGAAAGTGATTTGAATAATGAAGGTGACGAAGACGAACATGACAAAGACGTAGAGGATATATTCTGAATCAAACAGCAATTGGGTAAATTGGTGCATACCGGAGGATGCACAGGTTCAGAGGGGGTGGATGTCGTGTTGTAACATGAGTATACCGTGAAAATATAATGAAAGGAGATTTTTATTAATGTTCAGTTACCTCGAATATTGGGAGCAACGACCAACTCCAGTGCAAATATTGAGTGGCCAGGTTCAGTCACCCCGTTACAGTGAGCTGGAGCATACTGAAATGCTCCGTTCGATTCCAATAACGGGAGTCAGCAAAAAAGAGAAAGGACCAATTCAATGACAGGTGAGCCTGGTTCGAAGAGCCAATTGGATCCAATTTCAAGAATCCAATCCGGGTCCTCTTAATCAATATGAGACCTGCATTGGTCGGCAACCTAATGCAGTCTAATTACAAGAAAATCCAGGTCTTACTATGGGCCTCAGCCAGTTTGACGCAAAAAACCAATTTGATCTAATTACGAGAACATCCATGTTACTACGGGTATCTTACTCAATATGAGACTTGAATTGGTCGGGCGACTCAATGTGGACCTGAGTATGGGATTTCGATTCTGTTTCAGGCTGTCCTATTCTCTGTGCCGTTTCAGAGAATGTTGTTTTCGGTAAATGGATCTCTTAAAGGTAAAAATGGAGGAGAAAGCTTTGACGGCGGGAGCCAATTTTGGATCTAAGCTCTGACGGTGGGAGCCAATTCCAGATCCAAGATGGAAGATTGAAGAAATTCAGAGGATAAGGTTAGGGGGAGAATAAGTTTTTGGGGGGTTTTTTTTTTCAGATCGGGGGGTTTTTTAGATCAAAGAGCTAGCTTCAAGCTCTTTTCAAGATTATTAGTTCGATTTCATTGGAGGTTTTTGAAGATCAAGGGGATTGGAGAGGAGCTTCATGCTACGGGTCGGGGAAGAAAAGACGGAGAATTGGATTTTTCTTCTTCATAGGGTTTTGGAAAGACTGAGGCAATCGTTATTGAAGTCAGTGTTGTAATGGTGAATCAAGATTTTTTAATGAAGTGGGTTTGATTACTCTTAACTATTTTGTGAAATCGAGTTACGTCTGTGATTGAAGAATTAAAAGGGTGTTCATAGGATGAGTATGCGGAGTGAATGAAATTTATTGGGTTAATCTAACAAGACAGTCAGTGGATACAAGATCGTAAGTACAAAGCGGTATCGAAGATTAGCAGATTGGGTTGTTCGGGGTTCTCTATAATATCTAGAGACCTACCGGCTGGGGCAAAAAGGACTTCGACAAGCAGTCGAAGGGCATCCGTATAGATTTACGGTGTATTCTTGCAGTCGTTTATATTCCAGCAGTCAAAAACTGATAGACTGCTTGATTATTGGCGAATCTCTATACTACCTTCTACAGCCAGACATCCGGCACGTTCTCGAGCAGAAAAGTACGTAATACGACAACGGCGACATTTTATAGGACCTCCAATATGAGTTGACTTTGTAGGATACATGCCTTGACTTATAAGGCAAATTTTTCTATGTGTGGGCCACATAGTTAACTTGGTCTTCAAACTAACAACATATGTGGCACATGGCCAACTTGTTGATCACGTTTCTAATCCCAAAAAGTCAATTAAAGAAACCTATAAATTGAAAGCAGTATCTATAAAGCTTCTAAGAAGATTCCATATCAAATGTTATAAAATTAATATACTTTTATCTACTTTTACTTACTTCTACATATTTATTTATGTAATTATTGGCTTACATGACTAGGTCCCTGACATTACCTCTCCTTCTAGAGACGAGTTCCATGAGGAGTGATTATCATATGTTGAAGAAATCTATGATGTGACAAGTTATATTCACCACATACTCTAATCTTTGTTCTCTTTGAAGATGATTGATAGGACCTCTCAACCATCGATAGTATTTCATATCAGGGTGGAAAGACCACCTAGTTATTTGATCATTGTTGAGACCTTCATAACTTCCTTTGAATAAAATATTTGAAACACCATCAGGAGTTGTTCTTACCACTAATAAAATCACCAAACATCGGGAGTCCCTTCCCAAGTCATGATACCAAACGTGTTGTATCTCACCATCTATTTGAGGAAGAATATGTCGTTCTTGAAGATCTTCATCTCAATTGCATCATCTTGAAGGTTGTGACAATTCTAATATCTCATCCGGCAGGTCAGCAAATGAAGACTCTTTAGTCGAATCCGTTGGTTGTTGATTCTTCATCTCTTGAGCATCACAACTACAAAGAAGCTACAAATAAGGATTGAAAGTAGAATGTTATCTTGCCTAGATGTTGTTTCTTTTATAAAGAAGGTTTTTATCTTGATTTTGATGGATGTCGTCGATGAAAAGCCTCCACCGCCTTTGTTGCATTTATAAGATTCTTTACTAGCTCCCATGTGTATTCACTAATATCATATTTGCACCAATGGAGAAGATATTCTAATTTATTTCGGCTCCGCCTTGAATCTAAGACTTCTTCCACTTCAAACTCTTCATTATTGTTCACTTCTATAGGAGGAGGTGGAGCTTGTCTTCTTTTTGGTATATCCACTATCTTGTATGATTGAAGAAGAGACACGTAGAATACTGGATGGATTTTTATTGACTTCGGTAGATGTAAATGATATGCAATTGGATTGATTTGTGTAAAAATAAAAAATGGTCTAAGCCTTTGATAGTCCAACTTCTCACAAGGACGAGTGGTCTTAATATTTCGATGAAGTAACCATACGTTATCGCCCATGTGGAATGGTGGTTGTTCCTTTCGATAGACATCCACATTGACCTTTTGTTATTCTTGAGCTTCTTTTAACTGCGCCTTCAACGTGGATGATAACCATAATTAGTAAAGAAACGTGTTTGTTTTGTAGAAGAATGTACCATGTTATTGTAAGCAAACTCTGCTAATGGCAAAAGAGTTGTCGAATCATCTTATTGGTAGTTAATGGTACATCTTAAATACTGCTCCAAAACTTAATTAACATGCTCCATTTGTCCATCAGTTTGAGGATGGAATATCAAAGATAGTTTTATATCTATTTTTAAAATCTTGGTACAAATTGAATTCTCCTATCAGATATAATATCCTTGAATAATCCATGATAGCAATAGATATTGTCAAAAAAGAGCTTAGTTATTTCTTCACATGTGATAGATTTTGTACATGATACAAAATGTGCCATCTTGGTAAAACGATCTACTATCACGAATATAGAGTCATAAGAATCTGAGATTGGAAGATCCATGATGAAGTCCATAGAAATAGAAGACCATGGTTGTTTTGCAATGGGTAATGGTTGAAGAAGTCCAAACGGTCGATGACGAGGACTTTTTGATCTTGAGCAAACATCACATGATTGTACAAAATCTTTGAGTGCCTTCTACATTTGAGGCCACCAAAAATCCCTAGATATCAACTCTAAAGTCTTTTTGCATCCAAAATGTCCTGCTGCTGGGAAGTCATAATGAGCTTGATGAATACGTAAACGTGCTTCTTCTTTAGGATCACATAGGTGTCATTCGAAATAGATAGGTTGTTCTTGAACTCGAATTTAGAAGGATCGTGAGATTTAGAAGAATTATTCTTGATATCATGAATAAGAGGGTCTAAAGACATACTTAATTGGACTTGCTTGAGAAAAATTAAATCAACAGTCATTATTGATTTTATTGCTTAAAGATGAAATTGCTCCAACTTCAAGAGAACTGTTTTTTATTGCTCAAAAGCTACATCTCCTTCTTTTGGTGCAAGATAAGAATGTCTAGAGAAGGAATTGGACAAAACTTATTTTTTTTGTGGCCGATAAGTGATGATGAACTCGAATCTTGATAAAGACATACTCCAATGAACTTGATGATGATTTAATATGCATGCTGATATAAAATACTCGAGGTTCTTGTGATCCGTATACATGGTGATTGGATTGGAAGCACCTTCTAGATAATGATGCCATTCTTGAAAAGAATCCACAATTACAAGAAATTCTTTGTCATGGATCTCATAATTGATTTTTGGTGCTAAGAATTTTTTTGAATGAAAGGCTATTGTATGAGGTTTGAGATCTGTTCCAATTTGTGACAAAATTGCACCAAGAACAAAGTCTGATGCACCTGTTTCTATAAAGAACGTTTTGGAAAAATCAACACGATACAAGATTGGTGCAAAAACAAACGCTATCTTCAAAGATTCAAAAGCAACTTCCACTTCTTGATTCCATTGGAGTTTATCTTTACAAATCAAATGTGTAAGTGGAGCTGCAACTTGAGAGAAGTCTTTGATGAAGATCCGATAGTAGTTGATAAATCCCAAAAAATATTGGACATTTCTTACCATTTTTATGATCTTCTAATCTATAATAGTTTGAACTTTCTTAGGATCCATGATAAGTCTATCATTTGAAATGATGTAACCTAAGAAATCAACTTGAGTAGTATGGAATATACACTTTTTCTATCTTGGCATAGAGTCCCGCCTCTCATAATTTTTGTATCACACGACAAACATGAAGTTCATGTTTTTTTGGATTCTTAGAATAGATCAAGATATTTTCTAGATAACTGACAACAAAATCGTCTAAAAACTCTCAAAATACATCATTCATTAGATGTTGAAAAACTGTTGGTGCATTTGTAAGTCCAAAAGGTATGACGTTGTATTCAAAATGTCCATACCTAGTTCGAAATGCAGTCTTCCATTCATCTCCTTCTTTGATGCGTACTAGATTGTATGCTCCTTGGAGATCTATTTTTCTATAGATCTTAGCTTGATTCAATTGATCATGAAGTCTAGATATTAAAAATAGTAGATACCTATTCTTGATGGTAATCTTATTGAGTCCTTGATAATCAACACACATCCGCAATAATCCATCTTTTTTCTTCACAAATAGAATTGGAGCTCTTGCCAGAGATTCAGAATGGCGTATGAAATTCTTAGATAGATTTTTTTCAATATACTCCTTGAATTCAATCAACTCATTTTGTGATAAATTGTAAATTGGTCTGAATGGCGGTTGTGCTCTTTCTTGAAGGCCAATTGAGCAATCATAGGAACGATGTTCTGGGAGTGTATCGGCATTATTTTTTTTGAATACAACTTGAAATTCTTGATATTGGCTTGAAATGCTACTTAAAGTCTTTTCACTAGTAGGAACAAATGTGGCATAAATAATATATGGTGATTCTTTCATAGTAGCATACAAGAAAGCTTTTGCACCTATAAACACGGGTTTAATTGAACTGGACTTATGACTCTCTACGTACTTAACTACACTAGTAGTTGTACTTTTAGAGAAAGTAAGAATTTGGGAAATCCAATCTATTTGAGGGTTGTATTTTTTTAACCATGATAAACCTAAAATGACTGGATTAGAGGGAGATCTAATGATATTAAATACTACAAAGCTATTATGACCATTGATTATTACTTCTATAGGAAGGATTTCGTGAGTAATATCTCCAAAAGATAATGGACGACTATTTATGACTTCTACATGAACAGGTTTAGTTTTCTTTATTAAAGATATGCTATGTCTTTTGGTAAATTCTTCATCTAAGAAACACGCTGAGGCTCCTAAATCTAACAAGGTAGAGGCTTTGTAATATTTAGGTCCTAAAATAACATTTAATGTAAAACAAGGAAAAGGTTTTGAGGAGAGAATATGACCTTTACTACATATTGTGCAAGGTTCCAACCGCATGGTCCCTATTGTAATTGGACAAATTTATTTTCTGACATATTGTCTTCTTTGATAGCCATACTCCTCATTTTGTGGTTGCGTCATTTCTTTGGATAATGTTGAGCAATATATTTTGGTTCTCTATAATATAAACATAATCCTTCTTGACAAAGACGAGTCTTTTCTTGTTTAGTAAGAAGTTTGAAACGTATTGCATCGATTTGCATATCTTTTACTTCTGAAGATATGTATTGAGAAGATGTAGGTGTTGCCATTGAATTGTAATAATATTGAGGCCTACTTATATGACTCTCTGATCAAAATTCAAAAAGTCGATTGTCATATTTTACAACAAAATCAATTGCTTGACTCAATATTTGAGGATCAGATAAATTGAGCATCAATTTTTTTACCTCATATTGTAGTCCATAAAGAAATTGGTTAATGAGTGCAGCATCATACCACTTAGTATCAATCACAAGTTGTCAAAATTGTGAAGAATATGTTGTTATAGATCGATTTTCTTGTCGCAAGATAAGGATCTTATTTGTTGTAACACAAACTGTATCATGTTCTCCATACATAGATCAAAATTCCACCAAGAAAGCTTTTAAATTATCCAATATTAGATCTTGTCATTGAAGAAAAGATGAAAACCATGATAATGCAGAATTGGAAAGTAGTTTTCTAATAGACTTGACTTGTGATCCTAGAGTTGGATAGCTTTGAGGTTGAAGTTTGATTTTCAATTGTCTTGATTGATGAATCCTTGAAACTTTGATCTCGTACCATCAAATTTCTCGGATAAGGTAATTCTTGGTTCTCTAGCATTTGAATGGTGTTCTACCATGGGAAAAGGGACATGATTTGATGTAGATGTTGACATAGCTCTGACCATCTCTACATCTCCACTTTCTGTTATTCTTGTTCCTCCTTCTCTTGGTGAATTAAGTTGATGCATCACAAGCATTAATTGCCTCAATTATTCTTGCATTTGTGTCATTGTACTCTTCAATTCGACAAGCTCTGCCATGGTAACACCTAGAAAAAAAAATGTCTAATATTGCTTAAGACAAGTAAGAAAACAGACTTGAGAATAAAAAAATACTAAAAATAATATTAGTGTAAAAGAGGGTAATCCGCAACTCTTAATACGCTTATATCTTATTAAGAAAAAGGAGTAATCCACTCTTAATCAAGAAAAGACAAAGCTGTGATATTGTAAGTGTACTCTTATCAATCTATCAAGGACAGGAACTCGATGAAAAAGTAATTCAGACAAGTAAGCCTTTATTCAAAGAAAGGTAAAAAAATATAAATAAACAACTATATATATTGAAAGAGAAACTAGAATGTCTATTGCCAAAGACTAGAAAACATGAAGACTCTTGAAACTAGACTGAAAACAAGAATGGAGTTGATAAGAAGAAGGCTTCACTCTTGTCTCTATATATACTATCTAATTAGGGACTATGTGGCGATGTTCTATAAGACCTCTAATATGTATTGACTTTATAGGACACATGTCTTGACTTACAAGGCAAGTTTTTCTACATGTGGGCCACATAGTTAGCTTGGTCTTTTAGCTAACAACATGTGTGGCACATGGCCAACTTGTTGACTACGTTCCTAATCCCAAAAATTTAATTAAAGATACCTATAAAGTCAAAGTAGAGTCTATGAAGCTTCTAAGAAGCTTCTATACCAAATACTATAGAATTAACTTACTTTTATCTACTTTTACTTACTTCTACATATTTATATATGTAATTACTGGCTTACATGAGTAGGTCCGTGACAACTTTATGCTCTTCTTTGTTCTTAGAACAGATTAAAATGTCATCCAAATAATAGATAATAAAATCATTAAGAAATTCACAAAATATATCATTTATTAGATATTGGAAAGTAATTGGTGCATTCATGAATTCAAAAGGCATGAAATTATATTCAAAATATCCATACTTAGCTCAAAAAGTAATCTTCCATTCATCTCTTTTATATAGATAAGGTTATATGCTCCTTTTAGATCTATTTTTGTATAGATCTTAGTTTGATTTTGTAAATCAAGAAGTCTTGAAATCAAAAGTAGAGAATATTTATACTTGATAGTGACCTTGTTAAGTCTTCAATAATTGACACACATCCATAATGATCCATTTATTTTCTTCACAAATAAGATAGGAGTCACGATTGGAGATTTAGAATGGCATATAAAATGCTTAATCAAGTTATCATCAATGTATTCTTTTAAGTACAATCAATTCATGTTATAATAGGCTATAGATTAGTACAAATGGTGGTTGAGTTCTTTCTTCAAGATCAATAGTACAATCGTAAAGACAATGCTTTGAAAGAATATCTATATTCTTCTTTTAAAAAACGTCTTAAAAAACTTGATACTAGCTAGGAATACCACTTGATATCTTTTCACCATCAACTATGGATATGGTATATATAGCAATAGATGGTTCTTCATTTTTGGCATGTAAGAAAGTTCTTGTACCTACTAATAAGGATTTGGATATACTAGATTTATGGATTTTTGTTTACCTAGCAAGATCTTGGACTAAACTATAAGAAAAATCAAGATTGCAAAAAATCCAATTTATCTGAGAGTTATATCTTTCTAATCATAATAATCTTAAAATAATTAAATTAAAAAGACACTTAATCACATTAAATATTACCAAATTATTGTGATTACTAATTACTACTTCTACAAGAATAGTTTCATGTGAAACATCTTCAAAAGATAAAAGACGTCCATCTATTATTTTTATATGTATAGATTTGATTTTCTTAACTAAGAATATATCTTATTTTTGATAAAGTCTTCATCTATAAAATAAGCTAAAGCTTTTTTAGGGACATGAATCTCAAAGAAAGAGAATCCTTGATACATTCTTGCATCATTGAAGAGAACTAAAAAGTCACTCAAAAGATAATGTAATATTAACTAGAATGGCTATTGCAAAAAACAAGAAGATTAGAAAGTCTTGAAACAAGACTAAGGATTACAATGGCATTAACAAGAGTGAAGAAGGCTTCACTCTTACCTTCATATATACTCTTAACTAGGAGTTAGGTGGAGATGTCCTATAGGACCTCCAAAACATATTGACTTTGCTAGCCACATGTCTTAACTTATAAGGCAAGTTATCTATGTATGCACTTTATAGTTAGCTTGTTCCACAAGCTATTATACGGTGTCGTGATGAAACATAGATAAAAAGTGAAAGGATGAAAAAAAAAATATCATGTTTGAGGATCTCACTTCAAAAATATTGTAGCAAATTATCTTGGAAAAATAGATATTAGTCAAAGGATAGAAAAATTAAAAATGCTAATGCTGCCTTTTTACAAATTATGCTTCTATTTACTTTGTAAGGCCATAAATAAGACAAAAAAAAGGTAGATTAGAAAAATAAAGGATATAGGCATATGTAGGGAGGATTTAGGAGTGCAAATTAGTAAAAATTACCTCAAGAAGACAAAAGTTGATACCCGAAGAAGACCGGTTATGAACCTGGGTCGAAATCAGACCCTGAGGCACAAAACTGTGCTCTGACGGCGATTTAAGGACTCTTTGGCAGATCGGAGAGTGAGATTTGATAGAAGATTGAATAGGGTTTCTATGGGTGTTGGTTTTGGGTGATTTGGATCTATATTGACTTTGTAATAGCTTTGCAAAGTCAAGGTTTGTTTCGGCTGACTTGGGTTTTATGAAATAAAATATTGTTTACGTTTTGGATGATTTCAAGAGTTTTGTAATAGATCTACGGGTGAAATTTCTTGGATATATGTTAATAGTTGTGTTTAATATGTGTCGTGAATTTTAGCTTGATCTAACGGTTGAATTGAGGAATATTGAGGTTTAAGTGGGTCAAGGTCTCAGAAAGTAGAATTTTAGGTCTAGTAGGGGTTTTTGAGATTTCTTGCAATGTATTGGTTGGATTGGAGTGAAACTTGCGTGAAAGGATATTAGACTTGTTTTTCTATGCGTATGAGAATTTTGAGATCAATCCAAAATGCAAAAAGAAGAGATATTGGCTCTGGAAGATTGGCATTAAATTTGGAGAAGGAGGCCGGCCAATATCCGAGCACTTTTTTGAGGATATCGTCAATTTGGTAATTCCGATCCTTATAAAAAAATTTTACTTGTTTTTAACTTATTTGTTTAGAATTATGAAAAATTTTAGTTAAGATCAACGGTTTATTCATTAGTTATTGAGGTTTAAATATGTTATAGGAATTATTGGGGTTTGGTTTAGGGTTTGGTTAGGATTTGGTTTGGGGTTTAGATTTTGGATTAGGGTTTGATTTAGGATTTAGGGTTTGGTTTAGGGTTTAGGATTTGAATTAGGGTTTGGTTTAGGATTTAGGATTTGTATTAGAGTTTGATTAGAGATTAAGATTTGATTAGGGTTTGGTTTAGAGTTTAGGGTTTGGATTAGGATTTGTTTTAGGATTTAGGATTTAGATAGGGTTTGGTTTAGGGTTTAGGATTTGGATTAGGATTTAGTTTAGGATTTAGGGTTCTTCTAGGGTTTGATTAAGGTTGGATTAGGATTAGGATTTGGTTAGAATTTAAGGTTCTATTAGATTTTTGTTAGGGTTTGACAAAGTTTTCTTTAATATTCTTTTATATTTCTTTAAGATTTCCTTGTGTTTCTTTTATAACTTCAATAAAATTTAATTGAGCTTGCTTAATGTTTGATTATGATTGTTAATGTTTAATTATAAATTCTCTATAATCCTATTGGATTGTTAGGACCTTTTGTTGCAATTTTCTTTTACCTTCCACAGTCAAGTCCTTGGTGCATTCTCAAGCAAGACTTCATGTAATACGACAACAAAGTTAACTTATTCTACAAGCTACCAACATGTGATTAACTTGTTGGCCAAATTTCTAACCTACAAATACATCTAAAGTCAAAATTGCATCTAACCTTATGAAATTAATCTATATTTATCTATTTCTACTTAATCATATAAGTAATTATTGAAGTAAATGTATATGTCTATGACATTATTCTCCTTTCTAGGGACGAGTTCTACTAGGAGTGGTCTTTACATGTTGAAGAAGTCCAAGATCTCGTAAATTATATTTGCCACATACTCCAATCTTTGTTCTCTTTGAAGATGGTTGATAGGCCCTTTCAACCATCAATAGTATCTTATATTAGGGCAAGAAGACCACCCTATTATTTGGTCGTTGTTGAGGCATTTGTAACTTTTTACAAATAAAACATTTGAAACATTGTCAGGAATTATTTCTACCTCTAATAAAATCATCAAATAGCAAGAGTCTCTTCCAAAGTCGTGATACCAAACTTGTTGTATCTTGCCATCTATTCAAAGAAAGACATGTCATTTTTGAGGATTTTCATCTTGATTTTGTCGTCTTGAAGGTTGTAAAAATTGTAATGTCTCATTTGGTAAATCTGCAAATGAAAGCTCTTAAGTTGAATTTGCTTGTTGTTGGTTCTCCATTTCTTTAGCATCACAAATACACACAAGGTACAAAAAAAGATAGAAAATAAAATGTTATCTTCTTTTGATCTTGTTTCTTTTATAGCAAAAATTTACTATTCTTTATCTTAATTTTGATAGATTTTGTTGATAAAAAGCTTCAACTTTCTTTATTGTATTTGCAAGAATCTTTGATGGCTTCTATGTACATTTACTAATATCATGTCCGTGCCAATGAACAAGATATTCCAACCTATTTTGGTACCGCCTTGAGTCTAAGACTTCTTCCACGTCAAACTCTTTATTATTATCTACTTCTATAGGAAGAGGTGGTATTTGTCTTCTTTCCAAAATATTCACTGTCTTATATAGCTCAAGAAAGGATACATGAAATAGAAGGTGGATCTTCATAGACTCCGATAGATATAATGAATAAGCAACAAGATTGATTTATTCACAAATAGAAAAAAGTCCCAGCCTACAATAGTTCAATTTATCACAAAGACGAGTAGTCTTGATATTGCAACGAAGTAACCATACCTTGTCACCTATGTTGAATTGTGGTTGCTCTGTGAGATAGACATCTGTGTTGGTCTTTTGCTATCTTTGAGCTTCTTTTAATTGTATCTTCATAGTTACATGTAGCTCTGACAAATGATTTGCTAAATCACAGAATTATCAACTTTTAAAAAGTCAAAAGTATCAAGTCGTAGATGATAACCATAATTAGTAAAGAAAGATATTTATTGAGTAGAAGAATATATTGAATTATTATATAAAAATTGTACCAATGGCAAAAGAATTGTACAATCATCTTGATGATAGTTGATAGTATACCTCAAATACTGTTTCAAAATTTGATTCACCCATTTTGTTTGCCCATCACTTTGAGGATGAGAAGCCAAAGAAAGTCTTATATCCACCTTTAGAATCTTAAATAAGATTTTCCAAAATCTTGATACAAATTGAGTCCTTCTATTCTATATAATATACTTTGATAATCCATGATAGCAATAAATATTGTCGATAAAAAACTTAGTTGTTTCTACATCTCAAGTAGATTTTAAACATGGTACAAAATGTGCCATTTTGGTGAAGCAATCTATAATTATAAATATGGAATCATGTGAACCTGAGATTGGAAGATTCGTAATAAAATCCATAGACATAGAAGACAATGGTTGTTTTTGAATAGGTAATAGTTGAAGCAGTCCATAAGATCTATGGAGACGAATTTTGGATCTTGAACAAATATCACATGATTTTACAAAGTCTTTTATTACCTTCTATATTTGCGGCTATCAAAAATCTCTAGATATAAGCTCTAAAGTCTTGTTGTATCCAAAATATCCTACTATTGGAAAGTCATGATATGCTTGAAGAATACGTAATTATGCCTCTCTTTTTGGAACATATAGGCATCTTTCAAAATAGAAAAGGTTGTTCTTGAACTTGAACTTTAAAATATCATGAGACTTAGAAGAAAGATTCTTGATATTATAAACAAGAAGATCAGGGATTATACTTAATTAGATTTGCTTGATAAAGATTGAATCAATAGTCAATATTGATTTTATTGCTTGAAGATAAAAATGCTTGGGCTTCAAGAAAATCATTCTTTGTTGATCAAAAGATACATTATCTTCTTTTGGTGTAAAACAAGAACATCTAAAAAGGGCGTCTGATAGACCTTGTTGTTTTTCTACTCGATAATAATCTTGGAATTGAATGAAGATAAAGACATGCTCCAATGGGCTTGGCAATGATTCAAAACACTTGTTGACATAAAATACTCGAGGTTCTTATGATCCATATATATATATATATATATATATATATATTTCTTATGAGGTTCTTGATGATTAGACTTGAAGTGCCTTCTAAATAATAATGTCATTGTTGAAATAAATCCATGATTGCAAAGAGCTCTTTGTCGTGAATCTCATAATTAATTTTTGCTGCTAAAAATTTCCTAGAATCAAAAGCTACTAGGTAGAGTTTATCATCTATTTCTATTTGTAACAACACGACATTTATAGCAAAGTTTGATGTATTTATTTCCATAAAAAATACCTTAGAAAAGTCAATATGATATAATATTGGTACAAAAGTGAATTCCTTCTTTAAAGCATCAAATGATGCTTTTGTTTCTTTATTCCACTCAATTTTATCTTTATAAGTCAAAAGTATAAGTAGAGCTCCAACTTGAAAAAATTTTTTGATGAAGATTCGATAGTAATTAGCAAAGCCTAAAAAGCATTGTACATCTCGTATTATTCTTGAAATCTTACAATCTGTAATAGTTTTGACCTTCTTGGAATCTATCATAAGGCTTTCATTGGAAATGATATATCCTAAAAAGTCAACTTGAATAGTAAAGAATACACACTTTTTCAATTTGGTATATAATCTTGCATCTCTAAGTTTCTATAATACACGACAAACATGAAATTTTGTGTTCTTTTGTATTCTTAGAATGAATTAGAATGTTGTCTAAATAAAAAAACAAAAAATCATCTAAAAATTCATAAAAAACATCATTTATAAGATGTTGAAAAGCGATTGATGTATTCGTGAGTCCAAAAGGTATGACATTATATTCAAAATGTCCATACATAGTTTGAAAAGCAGTCTTCTATTCATCTCCTTCTTTGATATGAATTAAGGTGTATACTCTTCATAGATCTATTTTGTATAGATCTTTGCTTGATTGAATTGGACAAGAAGTCTTGAAATTAAAGGCAAAGGATATCTATTCTTGATGGTGATCTTATTGAATCTTCGATAATCCACACATATCCACAGAGATCGGTCTTACTTCTTCACAAATGAGATAGGAGCTCTAGTTGGGGATTTAGAATGGTGTATGAAGTTCTACACTAAGTTCTCATCAATATATTCTTTTTACGCAGCCAATTCATTTTGCAATAAGCTATATATTGGTCTGAATGGTCGTTAAGCTATTTCTTGCAAATCAATTGAAAAATCATAAGATCGATGTTCTAGAAGAATATTTGTATTTTTTTTCAAAAATTTCTTGAAATTCTTTGTATTGGGTAGGAATACCACTTGACATGTTTTTACTATTAGAAATGGGCATAGCATATATAACAAAAGATGATCTTTCTTTTGTAACATGCATAAAAGTTCTTGCATATACCAATAAAGGTTTGGAAATACTATACTTTTGTACTTTTACTTCGCTAACTCAATCTTACATTATGCTACCAAAAAAGTTAAAGTTACAAAAAATCTAATTTATTTTAGGATTATATTTTTTTAGCTACAATAATCCTAAAATAACTAGATTGGAAGGAGATCTTATTATATTAAATACTATTATATTGTTATGATCTTTAATTCTTACATCTAAAGAAAAAGTCTCACAAGTAAAATTTCCAGAAGACAATGACCGACCATCTATGACTTCTACATATACGGATTTAGTTTTTTTAACTTAAGAAATTTTTTGATTATTGACAAAATCTTCGTCTATAAAAAAGACTAAGGTTCTTGAATCTAATAAGGCAAGGACTTTGTGATTTTTAGGTCATAAACATACATCTATTGTAAAACAAGATGAGGGGTCTAAAAAGAGAATAGGACCTTTATTAGGTATTACATCTGATTCTAGTTGCACGGTGTCGTATTATGTGCTTTCTTGCTCGGGAACGCGCCAAGCGTCTGGCTGTAGAAGGTAGTATGGAGATTCGTCAATAGTCAAGCAGTCTATCAATTTTTGACTGTTGGAATATAAACGACTACAAAAATACACCATAAATCTATATGGATGCCCTTTGACTGCTCGTCGAAGTACTTTTTTTCCTAGCCGGTAGGTCTCTAGACGTTACAGAGAACCCCGAACAATCCAATCTGCTAATCTCCGATACCGCTTTATATCCACGATCTTGTATCCACTGACTGTTTTGTTAGATTAATCCAATAAATTTCATTCACTCTGCATACTCAATCCTATAGACACCCTTTTAATTCTTCAATCACAGACGTAACTGGATTTCACAAAACAATCAAGAGTAATCAAACCCACTTCATTAAAAATCTCGATTTACCATTACAAAACTGATTTCAGCAACGATTGCCTTAGTCTTCCCAAAATCCTATGAAGAAAAAAAACCCCAATCTCTGTCTTTTTTTTCCACCTTGAAGCATGAAACTAGCTCTCTGATCCCTCTCAAAAAAAAAAACTCTCAAAAAAAAACTTCTCTCCCTTCCCTCCTTTCTTAACCTTAATTCTGAATTTCTTCAATCTTCTGTCTTGGATCCGAAATTGGCTCCCGCCGTCAGAGCTTAGATCTGAAACTAGCTCTTGCTGTCAGAGCTTTCTCCTCTATTTTTACCTTTAAAAAATCCTTTACCGAAAGTACGTTCTCAGAACTGCACAAAGGATGGAACAGCCTGAAACGGAATCGGAGCCCCGTAATCAGGACCACATTGAGTCGCCCGACCAATTCAGGTCTCATATTGGATAAAAGTCTAGTAGTAAGACTCGGATGTTCCCGTAATTTGATCAAATTGGTCCTTCGCGTCAGATTGGCTGAGGCAGGTAGTTAGACCTAGATTTTTTCGTAATTAGACTGCATTGGGTTGCCCGACCAATTTAGGTCTCATATTGGATAAGAGGACTCGGATTGGATGTCTTGAAATTGGGTCCAATTGGCTCTTCGAACCAGGCTCACCTGTCATTGATTTGACCCTTTCTCATTTTTGCTGACTCCCGTTATTGGAATCGAACGGAGCATTTCAGTATGCCCCGGCTGACTGTAACGGGGTGACTAACCCTGGCCTTCCAGTATTTGCACTGGAATTGGTCGTTGCCCCCAATATTCGAGGTAACTAAATATTAATAAAAGTCCCCTTTTTTTATATTTTCACGGTATTCTCGTGTTACAATACGACATCCACCCCCTCTGAACCTGTGCATCCTCCGGTATGCACTAATTTATCCAATTGCTATTTGATTTAGAATATATCCTCTACGTCTTTGTCCAATTCATCTTCGTCACCTTCATTATTCAAATCACTTCCATCTTCTTGCTGCGGAATCTCTATACCTTCATTAAGGTCTTCCATATTCATCTCCGTGTGTCTTCGTTTAAATATTTTTACTCGCTTCCCTGTAATTGGTATTTTCAATTTTGTACCATCTAACTCTCATAATGAGTAAGTCAGATTATCATGAACTGTTGTAACTACATATGGTCCAAATCAACGTTTTTGAAAATTTTCGCAAAGTACTATGTTGATTATTCAGACTATTGTCATAAACAAGTACCCAGTTATCTTCCTCGATTGCTTTTGGTCTCAACCGATGTTGCTTATTGAATCGCGCCTTGTTTTGTAACCTTGCTCTTTTTAACCTTTTCAATGCTATCTGCACATCTTCCGTTCTTTGCTCCAATTGTCGAATCCTAATAGCTAGAAGTTCTTCTCTTATCAATTCATCTTTCCATGGAAGCATACTCCAAGTAAGTACCTTTTCTTCAATCGACATAATTGATTTTCGACCTGTCATAAGTTCTACTCGCATATATCCTGTCACCGAACTATGTGTTGTTCGATCAGTCCATAATGCAAATGACAAAAGCCGTGGCCACTCATTAACTTTCCCATTACAAGTTTTAACTAATGCTTTCACAATCGGTGGGTGACCGCGTTCGCTTTTTGCATTCCCTTCCAGATTATAAGCAATAGTCAGTGATAGTTTAACTTCACATCTTGCAAAGAACTTACGAGCTTCTTGTGCATTTAATTCTCCACGATCTGCAGTGATTTTTCCTACGCATCTGTAGCGGCAAATGACATCTTCAAGCAAAAACCTACAAATTTCCTCTGTAGATTTTGTCCTCAATGCTCTTCCTTCCACTTGATTTGATAAATCTTTCTGAACTAAAACCAAATATCTCATCTGCCATAACCCAACTAGCATAATAACCAAATCAACAACCCATTTAAAATGAATAGCCAGAGGATACGTAGGATGAAGACCATCTCGATGTCGGATATTAGAATACGATTGACAGATTTCACATGACTCTACAAATGAGAGGACATCTTGATACATATTTTTCCACCAATATCGTTCCTTGAGTTTAGCAAAAGTAGCCCAGATTCATCTATGCCCTGCCCATAAACTATCATGAAATTCCTTTAATAATTTTAGTCTTTCTTCTTTTTTGCCTATCACTCGTTGTGGCATCCCAATTCCTTTCTTCGGTCTCTTCCATAAGAATCCATCTCGAAGCAAAAATCCATATGCTTTTTTTCTTATTTGTTTGAATTTTTCTGTAGACCAATTTCCTTACTTAGTCAAGGTATTCAAGTAATGACCAATATCCAATAATTCTCCTTCATAAGATTCTTTAAGAAATAGCTTGTCTTCCCTGTTGAGATTTGATATTGAATAGAATTTCAATTCGACGTCATCAATGTCTTCAACCATTTCGTCCTCCTTCTCGTATCTTGCTCGAGATAGCATGTTTGCTAGTAAATTGTCCTTCCCAGTAACATGCTTAAATTCCGGATTTAGTGACTTAATATAAGCAATCCATCTCAACATTGCAATATCTGGCGTTGAACAGTTAATAATCATTCCAAGCAATGGCAAGCAATCTGTTTCAATTACTACTACTGCCCCAATCAAATAGTCCTTTTCAGCTTTCATAGCCGAAACAACTCCCCAAAGTTCTCTTTTGACTTGCGAATATGCACGCTGATGAATACTTAAAACTTTAGCCCCAAATTGAACTGCAAATCTATTTCCACTGGAATCATCTTGACCCACAGCCCATCCAATGGCAATTGAACTAGCGTCCACAATAAGAATCACTGGTCTATTGCACTTATAATCAACCTTCCTCAATATTGGAGGTGACATGAATAATTTCTTCAATCTTTGCATTGCCTGAATATGCCTTTCTTCCAATTTAAATCGGTAGCCCTTGCGTAACAGTTCATATAATAGATCCGCTATGTGATCATAATAAGGGATCCAGATTCGATAAAATATACATGCATCCAAAAACCTGCGAACCTTTGTTAAAGAATCACAATCCTCTTTCATCCTTCCAATTGCATCAACTTTAGTCGGATTTGATTTTCTTCCGTATGATCTACATAAATGTCCAACAATCACAACCTCTTGTACTCCAAATACGGACTTCATACCCGATAATGTAAGATGAACTTCTCCAAGCCGAGTTAAAATCTTTTCACAATCTTGTATATGATCAACAACATATTTGCGACACCCCCCCTTATCTAAAGTTTCATCCTTATCTCCTTTGCATCCTTTTATAGGAACATCATCTAGAAAAGGCATAGTCTTTTCTGGAATAAAATCTCTCAATACCTTATTCATCTCATTCATCATATGCGCAACTGAGTTGGTCGCGCCTTGAGGAAGAGTGCACATTCTAACCAATCCAAGTGGTGTCTTCATTGTTGTCATATCTCTACTTCCTTCGGCAAGTTGAAATTGATCATAACCTGAATACAAGTCACCCATTGAATAGATCGCCCTTCTAGCAAACGCCTCAGCAAATTCATCCACAATAGGTCCAATTCCTGCATTCTTGACAGTTACTGCATTCACCGGTTGCATATCTTGAATAAACCGTAGTGACCCATTCTTCTTAGGTATCGTAAACCATCGACTAGAATACAGTGTAAATGAAGGTTCTAATATTTTCATCTTTATCTTTTCTTTTAATAGTTCAAACAATTTAGGTAATGTGCCCTCGGTACTGGAATCGATCTTAGATTCCAAGGTACATGCGGTACAGTGAAGATAACCATAGGTGTTATAATATTTGGATCTACACATCCAATTTTATGAGATTTGAAGGCAAATGATCAACCTTGTTTAGCCAACATCTTTTTGAAGCAAGTAATTTCCTCCGGCAATAAAGAACCATCAGAACCAATCTTTAATTCTTCAAAAGTCTCTTTAGTAAATTGATGTCCAATACTCATTGAATCTCTTAAACTTGCTTCTTTTGATGCTTCTCCCATTTGTTCTTTAGAATCTTCTAGTAATGGTCCGACAACAGGCTTTACCTTCTTATCTTTTGTTTTATATCTCATCTCTATAGTGACTTCTTGTACTTGAAAAGATTCATGTATGGTATAAATCTCTTTTGAATGAATCTCAACAATCTTATCATTATCCCCTAAGCCAATAGATGTAATCAATTCCAATGAATCTTCCAATCCATTTTCTTCACAAACACCTAAAATCCTCTCATCATCTTGCAATGTACTTAACTTGCGTAATTGTCTTTCAATATCATATAATCTTTTTTTTTCTTTTCTTTTAAAATCATCAACTTTCTTATACATAATATTTCCATTCTCCAATATACCAATAAAACTCGCATCAAAGGCACCTTCATCTTGCGAGAGTACCTCCTCTTTTGTACCTCCATAATCTCGCTTTACAGTGGTACCTCCCCAAAATCCTTAAATCCTTCAACAATCTTTGGCAATGGTTTCTCCCTCAACCTATCTCGATTCCGTTCATAGTTAGGAGGTACTATAAGAAATTGTACACCTTTCCTCCCATCTTCGCTTTGTATCCTTGTATAAGCAGAACCATCATCAAGTACTTTTGTTTCCATCTGTGTTGCCGTAATATAAGGTTGTCCTAAAATCAACGGATAAGACGTTGTATCTTGAACAAAGAAATGTTGCTCCGTCGCAACATCCCCAATCCAAATTTTGACATGTGGACAAGCTCCATATAATTCGCCCCATGTGTTATTAGCTGCTCGAATTGCCCATCCATGTTCCATATCAATTGGCCATTTTTGCTTCTTATAAAGATCTTTAGACATGAGATTTATTTCAGAACCATGGTCAACTAAAGCAACAATTGGTTCTTCTATATCTCTTACTTTCATCAATACCTCAATAGTTGCCCTTGCCCAATATTTTCGAGTATAATGGCTCAAAGTTTCCATTTCCTTGTCACTAGAATCTTCAAAACGTACTCGTTGATTATATCCATTCTTTTCATTTGTTGGTTGCTTGTAACCAATATCAACCTCTTCTTCATCTTTATATATTCTTGCATCAATAGCATGACTCATTCCAGTTTTGCCCATTAATTACCTCTTTCGCTTAATGCTGTCAATGATAACATCATGAAACTCCTTCTTTGCAATTCCAAAGACTTCTTTCAATGTGGATTCCACCTTAGCATTTAATATACGTTCTTCCAACACCCCTTTCAAATTTGTTGCCGCTTCAATGTCAGAAAGTAGCTTATAAGCAATTGATTTGCCCTTATCTTTTGTCTCTTTTGTTATTTCTCCCAATGATGCTGAGGTATTCTTTACAAGCAATTCTTGTGAAGCTGCCTCCCAAGCCTTGTCTCCTCGAGTTTGTATCTTAGAAGAATTTCCTTCTCTCGTATCATCAAAATTTCCACGTCTCTTTTCTTCCATCAAAGCTTCATGTTGACTCTTAGCAATACATGCATGAACTGAAAGAGACTCAACATGATCCTCTCAACCTGTTCTACCTCGTATTGTAGCTGCAGTCCTCAATAACGCTTCTCGAGGTAATTTCCCTTCTTACATTGTAGAAATGGCAGAAGTCCAAAATTCACTAGTTTCCGTACTTCCACCAAGGTCATCATCTATTCTAGCACCATAACTTGCACTTTCTCGTGCTCTTGTTTCATGCTCTTTTAAGTAATCTTGAACCAATGCTCTCATTCCTCCCTTGCCAAAATTGGTTTGAAGAAGATCCTTCCTATCTTTTAATGCTATCTTCCCATCTTTCCAGTAAATAATTCCTTGCCGTATCATATTATTAAATTCATTGCAATCTTTCCTAGTGTATAAAGCATCATCACACGAAATGCATCTTTGTACATATCCTTGTTTTGAAACATTCTTCAAATTATTTGTAGAAGTATTCTCTTCAAGTCTTGCTAATTTGATTTGAAGATCTCGCATTCCTCGTATAATTTCTTCCATCTCCATATCTGCTTTCTTTGATAAGGATGTCGAAGGTTGAACTGTAGGCATTGTTGGTGGTGTTGTACGTACTAGAGCTTTGGATGCTTGTAATGTTTTCAGAATATTGCTCCTATACTTCCTCCTTTCTCTTTTTGTAAGCAACCCTACTGCATCTTCAACGTTCTTCCACTTTGATGTCAATCCTTCATCTTCTTCTTTGTCTTCAAGAAGGAGTTCTAATTTCCCTTGCAATTCTCTATCAGTAGCTTGAAGAAATAGATCAACTTTGTTCGGCTCCAATGTCAATTTTTCTACCTTCGATAATTGAGAGTACTGCCTCTCAAATTCCCTTAGTAGCTCTATTGCTTGCAAATTCTTATTGGGCCGTTCAATCCATTCCAGAAACAACTTCTTAATAACGCGATCAACATCTTCCAAGAAATATTTGTCTTTCAATGCATGTAAAAAAACCTCCCATGAATTCCCATAACGATCCGTAATCGATGTAATGTGGTCTCTTATCTCCAGTATCGTGGCAAGTCCAAATAGTTCAACCATTTTCTTCTCAGAAACCCGATTTAATTCCATTTCACGAACATAACATCTTAAATACCTTGAAATATTCCTTCCATCAAATTGATCAATTTTATTGACCATTGCTTGCAATGCTTTGGTTGCCAAAGCTTCCTTTTGATCATTGCTTTGCTATTGCTATATTTATAATGAGAAGGCTTGAAACATACTAGCAATAGACAGATCCATGTGCATACCTTGTCCTTTAGAAGAACCCCCACCAGAAACTCCTCCCAAAAATCCTTCAAAATTTTTATTTTTATTTTCCATAAAATAAAGATAAAATCAAACGAAATCCAATACCTTCTACCTCAAGCTTTCATGTCGGATTTACCACTTTTGTTGTATTATGTGCTTTCTTGCTCGGGAACGCGCCAAGCGTCTGGCTGTAGAAGGTAGTATGGAGATTCGTCAATAGTCAAGCAGTCTATCAATTTTTGACTGTTGGAATATAAACGACTACAAAAATACACCATAAATCTATATGGATGCCCTTTGACTGCTCGTCGAAGTACTTTTTTTCCTAGCCGGTAGGTCTCTAGACGTTACAGAGAACCCCGAACAATCCAATCTGCTAATCTCCGATACCGCTTTATATCCACGATCTTGTATCCACTGACTGTTTTGTTAGATTAATCCAATAAATTTCATTCACTCTGCATACTCAATCCTATAGACACCCTTTTAATTCTTCAATCACAGACGTAACTGGATTTCACAAAACAATCAAGAGTAATCAAACCCACTTCATTAAAAATCTCGATTTACCATTACAAAACTGATTTCAGCAACGATTGCCTTAGTCTTCCCAAAATCCTATGAAGAAAAAAAACCCCAATCTCTGTCTGTTTTTTCCACCTTGAAGCATGAAGCTAGCTCTCTGATCCCTCTCAAAAAAAAAAAACTCTCAAAAAAAAACTTCTCTCCCTTCCCTCCTTTCTTAATCTTAATTCTGAATTTCTTCAATCTTCTGTCTTGGATCCGAAATTGGCTCCCGCCGTCAGAGCTTAGATCTGAAACTAGCTCTCGCCGTCATAGCTTTCTCTTCCATTTTTACCTTTAAGAAATCCTTTTACCGAAAGGACGTTCCCGGAACGGCACAAAGGACGGAACAGCCTGAAACGGAATCGGAGCCCCGTAATCAGGACCACATTGAGTCGCCCGACCAATTCAGGTCTCGTATTGGATAAGAGTCCAGTAGTAAGACCTGGATGTATCCATAATTGGATCAAATTGGTCCTTCGCGTCAGATTGGGTGAGGCCCGTAGTAAGACCTGGATTTTCCCGTTATTAGACTGCATTGGATTGCCTGACCAATTCAGGTCTCATATTGGATAAGAGGACCCAGATTGGATGTCTTGAAATTGGATCCAATTGGCTCTTCAAACCAGGTTCACCCATCGTTGAATTGGTCCTTTCCTTTTTTTGCTGACTCTTGTTATTGGAATCGAACGGAGCATTTCAGTATGCCTCGGCTGACTGCAACGGGGTGACTGACCCTGGCCTTCCAGTATTTGTACTGGAATTGGTCGTTGCCCCCAATATTTGAGGTAACTAAATATTAATAAAAATCCCCTTTCTTTATATTTTCACGATATACTCGTGTTACAACACGACAATGGTCCATATTGTAGCTGAAGAAACTCATTTTCTAACACATTATCTTCTTTGGTAATTGTGCTCTTTATTTTATAATTGCATTGCTTCTTTGGACAATGTTGAGCAATGTACTTAGCTTCTCTATAATATAAACACAAATCCTCTTGGCAATATCAAGTCTTTTCTTATTTTGTGAGAAATTTAAAATATATCATATCAATTTGCATTGGTTTTGGCATTGATGAATATATTTTAGAAAACTTGGAAGCTACTGCCATTACTTGACTTGTTCCTCTTGAGCCAAGTCTTTATTCTTAATATCTTTTAAATAATCGATTGTCGCATGCAATGGCTTGAGCAATAAATTATTCTAAAGATTTTTTTTTTAGCATTATTAATAATAAATCTTTGACACTATCCTTTAATTCATATCAAAATTGATTGATGAGTGCTTTATCATTCTAGTCTACATTACAAGTAAGATTTTGGAATTCAACAACATATATTGTAATTGATCGTGATCCTTATCATAAAGATAAGAGTTTGAACTCTACTATTCATTTTTAATCAATTTTTCTAAATATCGCCATAAACACTTTTAAGAATGACTTCAAATCATAAAGGATTTATAAATCTTTTTTCATTAAAGATGCAAACGAAAAAAAGACCACTTCTTGATAGAAATGTGCTTATAAATGTGACTTGAATAAATCCATCAAGATATTGAAAAGGGTGCAATCTTAGATAGAACTTAACTTGTTGCAAAAATCTTCAAAATTTTGATCTTGTTCCATCAAACTTCTCAAGCATACATATTCTTGTTCCTATTATATTTGTAGAAGCAAAATTCCTTGGATTTGGTAGTGAAGTCAATCTACTTGCTTCCTTCAATTGCACAACTTTTTATTATAATCTTTGAACTTCTTTGATAGGTATAGGCATAATACGTCCATGATTCATATTAAAAATATATGAGATGTTCATTCTAAGAGTGTTGACAAGCTCATGAAGATTTGCAATAGTTGCAAATCTATTCTTACTTCTACTAGGTGTAGCGTCCATAATCTTTTCTTCCATAGGCAATTTAAATAAATCTAGAAAGTTAAATTAGAGGAGGATTATCTACAACTTTTAATAAAAATTTCCACAAAGAGGGATAATCCACTCTCTTTAAAGAAAGATCAATGTTAGAAAACAAGATTTTTTTTGTTTAAAAGATAGATAGTCTGCAATCTTCAAAATAAAACAATAGAAGTTAAATAATCCACTCACTTCTAAAACAAGATAAAAATAATATATTAGTACTCTTGTCAAACTATTAGGGATATGAATCTCATAGAAAGAGAATCCTCAATACATTCTTGCATCACTGAAGAGAACTAAAAAGTCACTCAAAAGATAATGTAATATTAACTAAAATGGCTATTGTCAAAAACAAGAAGAGTAGAAAGTCTTGAAATAAGACTAAGAATTACAATGGCATTGACAAGAGTGAAGAAGGCTTCATTCTTCCCTCCAAATATACTCTTAACTAGGAGCTATGTGGCAATGTCTTATAAGACCTCCAAAACATATTGTCTTTGCTCGCCACATGTCTTAACTTACAAGGTAAATTATCTATGTATGTGCCACATGATTAGCTTGTTCTACAAGCTATTATATGGAGTTAACTTGTTTCACTAGCTATCAACATGTGATTAACTTGTTGGCCAAGTTTCTGACCTACAAATACATCTAAAGTCAAAACTGCATCTAAAAAGCTTCTAGGAAGTTTGACTAAAAGACTTTATGAAATTAATCTATATTTACTTACTTCTACCTAATCATATAAGTAATTATTGAAGTAAATTTATATGTCGATTAGTATGTTTTGGTTTGGCTACCATATGAAAATAATGTGATAATGTATTTAATGTATAATTTACTTAACAACATTGTGAGAGCCATGTTACTGGATTTTAGTTGGTTGTAGAATGTGGTTAAATTACTACTTTAAAAATAGGTTGTTTAAAAGGATTACTATTAGAATTTGTATAACTTCATTTTCTTTTGATAGTAGCTTTTGAGATTGGTTTTTTTGGTAATAATTTGAAATATTTAGAATCACCTTTATTAGACATTGGTGATCCTTGAAGTCTTATTATGATTCATTAATTTGGTGTTTAGGGCATATATTGAGTAAATCTTGTAAAAAAAAGATTTGGAGAGGGATTTTGGTAATAAAAAGAGAGTTTAGGATATTCATATAGATGAATGGAGATGGATGATGAAAATCTCCATTCCTATTGGTCAGAAATCATGACCAATGGGCCTTGAGGAGGCTATCCGAGGCCATATTAGAGATTAGGGTTAGTTTTTCAAGGCCATTTGAACTTTGAAGACTAGAATTAGAAAGCTCAAGTTTTTGGCTATGGTTTAGATAAAAGTCTTATATGATTTGGAGTTTATATGAAGGAGATATAGGTACTCAAATTTATGGTATTGATTTGGAAGCTATTGTCACTCTTTTTGACATAACGCATGCGTATAGAGGGCAATTGAGGATCAACGACTGTGAATAGATAGAATACTTTTGCAACTAAACTTTTCACATACTTTTTGCTGGATTCCAAATTGGAAAAAAGGAGATATTAGATTTTGAAGTCAGCGCATGCAATGTAAGGGTAGTAAGTGACCAGATTTACTAGTGGTTGTGTCTTGAGCTATATCTTGAGCGTTTTGATAAGGTTTTGGCTCAAAATTTCAAAGAATGTGTATATTCATGTCAATAAACTTTTTACATAATTTTAATGGCATTTTAATATTGGATTCTTGAACTATTAAGAAAATAGTGCTAAGTACTTGTAAATTAGGATTTAGAATAACTGCTAGGATTTCTTAGATGCCAAAACATCAAAAGTGAATTTGTAGTTGGATTTTTTTATGGTAAAACTTAAGAGTAAATTCTACCTATTCTATAAATTTGAGACAAACTAAATGATTAGGTCAAGATTTATGAATTTCTAAAGTTTAGGGAGAGAGAATCCTTTGGGAAAAAATATGTTTTGAAGGGATTTTGCTATATTTTGAATTTGATGCAAAATAAAGGATTTTGTGAAGCTAAGACAAGATATATATATAAAATCTTAAGATAAATTCTCTACAACTAGATACCTAGTATAATCCTAGATAGCAAATCATATGATATGACATCGTGACAAGCTCCAGAATCCAATAAAGCTAAGACTTTGTGATTTTTTGGTCCTAAATAGACTTCTATTATAAAATAAGGTGAAGGATAAGAGGAGAGAATATGACCTTTGCTAGATGTTGCTTATAATTCCAACCACATAGTCCTTATTGTAGCTGGAATATCTTATTTTTTGACACATTGTCTCATTTGGAAATTATACTTTTTATTATGTAATTATGTTGTTTATTTAGATAATATTGAATAATATGTTTAGCTTTTCCAGAATATAAGTATAAGCCCTCTTGATGTCGTCAATTCTTTGAAGAATTTAAAATATATCGTATCAATTTGTCTTGGTTTAGGCTTTAATAAATAAATTTTTGAAAACTTAGGATTTGCCATCATTATTTGATTTATTTCCCTCCAGCCATATCTTTCTTCCCTACGTCTTTCAAATAATTGATTGTGACATGTAATGTCTTGAGCAATAAATTCTTCTAAAGATTCTATCTTTGGCATTGTTAATAACAAGTCTTTGACATTAATGTAATGTCTTGAGCAATAAATTCTTCTAAAGATTCTATCTTTGGCATTGTAAATAACAAGTCTTTGACATTATCCTTCAATCTATATCAAAATTGATTGATAAGAGCTTTGTCATTCTAATCCACGTTGCAAGCTAGGTTTTGAAATTCAATAACATATATGGTGGCTGACCATGATCCTTGCTATAAAGATAAGAACTTGGTCTCTGCTACTCTTTTTTTATCATTCTTTTTAAATGTAGCCTTAAATACTTCTAAGAATGAATTCAAATCATAAAAGAGTTGTGAATTTTTTTTCTATTAAAGGTATAAATCAAGAGAGTGCACTTCTTCATAGAAGTGTACCTATGAATCTAACTTGAGTAATTCCATCGAGGTATTGGAAAAGATACAATCTTAGATAGAGCTTGACTTGTTACAAAAATCCTTGAAATTTTGATATTGTTCCATTAAACTTCTCAGGCATTTCAATCTTTGTCCTCATCATACTCGTAGAAGTAAAATTTTCTAAATTTAATTATGAGGTTGATCTATTTGCTTCCTTCAACTACACAACTTCTTATTACAGACTCTAAACTTCTTCTATAGGAGTAGGCATAGTACATCCATGATTCATGTTTCAAATACATGAGATTTCTACTCTTACAGTATTGACAAGTTCATGAAAATCTACAATAGTTATAAATCTATTTTCACTTCTATTATAAATAGCATCCATAATTTTTTCTTTCATAGACAACTCAAATAAATTCAAAAAGTTGAATTAAAAGCATAGATTTTAATCTAAAATAATGACACAAGATAATCCATGGTAACAAAAGATTGTATCAAAGAAGACTTGTGCAAGTGTTGGAGCATTAATATTCAAGTGCACTATTGCCAAGTGAAGTTTCTTTGAGAGTCGATCAATAAAGACAAAAATTCTAGTATGATTAAGAGGCAACTGCAATAAACACGTAATGAGATCCATAGTCACTTACTTTCAACAAGCTGTAGGTCGAAGAATTGGCTACAATAGTCTAAGAGATACTTCTTTGCATGATTTATTATATTGACATGATTCATAGGAGCGTACAAAGGCTCAAATATCATGATCCAAATATGCCCAAAACCATGTCCTTGAGATCCATTCTAGAATCTTTTCTCATCTCTAATGTTTAGATATTAGGATATCATGTCTATTTTAAAGTATGTGTGTTTGGACTATAACATTGTTAGGTACATAAATATGCTTCTTAAAATAGAATAAGCCATCACTAAAACTATAATCTTCATACTATATATTATTCACTTTCAGTCAATTGCTAACCATCTTAAAATAAGCATCTCAATACATAGCTTTATTCCATTCTGTATCTTTTGTTAGATTTGAAATGATATTAGTAATAGTAGTGACTTTTGCCTTGTCTCTCGATTTGTCCTTCAAGTTTGGTCTCGACAATAAGTTGTCTGGCATAGTATATAGTTGTCCTTGTATGTATTCAAGCTAAATATCAAAAAGTTGTAACTATTCTTCTCAATAATGATGTCATAATTTCATATTTTCTAGATGCAAATCATATAAAAAGAATTGATGGTCAGTCCAAACAACCATTAGCTTCCCCTACATATAGTATCACCACACCTTTGTAACATGCATAATCACTTATTGCTCTCGATTACATATAGAGTAATTGCACTTTATCCTTCTAGGTTACTTGTTTCATACACCACAAGTTGAAGGCCCTTGTTAAAGTCTTGTAGAAGAACTACTCCAATATTAAAGTTAAAAGCATTAATGTCAAGTGTAGAAGAAAAATTAGGATCATATGATTGCAATATTGAAGCAGTAATGAATGCCTCCTTCAATTTATCAAAGGTGTTTTGCTACTCTACTTTCCATTCAAATGGGAGCACTTTTTTTTAAAAGATTTGCCAATGGGGCAGCAATATGTATAAATCGCCGAACACAACAAAATAAAATAGTATCTAACAAGGCCTAAAAACAAACAAACCTCAAAAGCATTCTTGAGGGTTGGCCAATCTTTCACTACTTTCACCTTATCTTGTTCCATATGCACATCTTCGGAGGACATGACATGCCCCAAAAAGGTGATTTTTGACTTGCAAAGTTCACATTTTCATTACTTGCAATAGAAGCGACTATCTTATAGTGGATGAAACACTTCTTGTACGTATTGCTCATGTTCTTTAGGAATTTTAGTATATACAAGGATATCATTAGTGAAGTTGACTACATATTTATCCAAAAGGACTCAAAAAAATCAATTCATCTGATCCATGAAAGAAACTAGAGCATTGATGAGGCCAAAAAGTAAAACCAACCATTTGAAATGTCCATAGTGTGTTCAAAATATTGTCTTTTTTACATCTTCTTTTGCAATAGATGTTTATCAATAGTTGCTTCAAAGATCTAATTTACTAAAGATAGTAGTATTTCAAAGTTGGTCAAGAAGATCATCCAAGCATAGAAATAGATATGTATTTTTAACAGTCTGATTATTAATGCTTCAATAGTTGATGCAAAGGCAAAGTCGGCCATTTTTCTTAGATACAAAGAGTACACGTGCTCCCTATGGTGATGTGTCTTTTCAAATGAGGCCTTTTTTCAAGAATTTGTTCAATGTCTTCCATAGCTCTTTAAGTTCTTTTGGTGCTAGGCAATAAATTGATGGATTTGTTGATTTGGCTCTATGCAATAATTTTATTTCAAAGACAACACCTTGATCAAGAGGCATGCTACTAGGTAGGACGGTTGGAAAGACATCTTGATATTTTATATGAGTTGTCATGCCCATTCAATCCTTCTGGTTGTCTTTTTGACCACTGACACAAGATTTGGAACCACCATATATATTAATTGCTCATACTATATTTCCTTCTTTATAAAGGTCATCCCTACGAATAGGTCTTTGCTTGCAGATTATCTTTCTTCTTCACTTGATATGGAGGTGTGAAGAATCACCTTGCTTTTTCTATCTTTAAAAAAGATTATCTTTGTTATCCAATCAACTTACTTATTTTCCATCTTTAGCTATGGCATACTAAAGATAACATCATATTGTAGCTTTGTCACCTTAAAATTCTCTCTAAAGATGTAGGCATGTATAAATATCAAGGTTTCTTCTTCACACGTCTCACTCAATATGTTCTCTTGATCATTTATAAAATACATACTTCTTCCTTTGATTGCTTTAGTTTTAATTCTAATTTGGCTAGCAATTTTAGTTTAGATGTAATTTTTTGTAGAGCCACAATCTACAAGCACTCAACATGATTGTCCTCTTAGTAGTCTCATTAGATATATAAGTTGACTTTTTTTATAGTTATCTAAGGCTATGCCATTTGTCTCTAAGAGATAGTAGCTATTCCTAGTATTGGCCCTACGTGCCTTTACTAAGGAGCCATGTTTTTCTCTTTTGACTCATTATTGACTTAATGATTTTGAAGACTATGAATCCACCTTATCTTGTTGGTGCTTGAATGTTGATGTTTTGGACAACCTTCCATCTATCAACCTAACTCTTGAGAATAAAAACATAATTTCTTTTATACCAATATTTATCATTTTTGTGGTATCAATAATCCTTGTACGGCATCAATCTCCATTGGCATTGGTTGTTGTGCCATAATATTAGATAGCAGCATAAGACTTCTTATTCTAGATCATACTCCATGATTTTTGAAATTTGTAGCATCAACCTTCTCTGAAATCTTAATTGCCTCTTTGAATGTTTGTGAATCCTTTATCTCTACCTCTCACTAGATCATAGGTTTCAAACCTCATAGGAATTGATCTATTATCTCTACTTCTAAAACATTGTCAATTTGAAGACATAAGGACTTGAATCGAGAGACATAATCTTGTATCAACCTAATTTGTGTAAAATTTGTCAATTGATCGCATGCTATCTATTCCACATTAATGGACCAAAATTGATTCATAAACTCAGTCTTAAACTTCTCTTAGTCACAAAATCCACCTTGAGCTCAATAACTTTGAACTTGATGTCCCTACCAAATGACTGCCACATCTCTCAAATAGTTGGCTGCATATAGAATTCCTTCAATGGTATTTGTTCCAAATAGTTGGAGGTATTGTCACATGTTGAAGAGCCATTGATATATGACTTCTTGTCATGAAGTCTTGGAGTATATACTTGACTTATTCAATTTCAACCTAGCAAATGTCAACTCTTTTGTCCTCAAGGCTTCTATTTTCTCTTACAAAGTAGCTATTTAGCCTAAGAGTTATTATATTTGAACCTCCATATGGGATTACTCTACCATATCTCTTATACTATAATTTCTCTACTATGCTCTACTATTATAATACCTTTTCACCTCCCGATTGACTTTTTAAGATTAGCTTGTAGTAGCATCAACATAGTACCTAGTGTGACTACAACAAATGACCTTGACATACTAAAAGTAAATAGTCTGATATTTGCTTTGGTACCAATGAAATAGAACTAGACTATTTCAAAAACCTAAGATCCTTCTAATCCATAATAATATAAAATCTCATCACAAAATAAGATAAAATAGACCAAAAAAAAACTAAATAAAATTAAATAAAATAGGACATGAAAGACAAAATTGAAGAAATGGAAACAGAATAAAATTGAACAGAAATATACAAAACCAAATTTTATTAAGAGAAAGGATCCAAAGCCATACCTAACTAGATGCCTCAAAAGGCCTTAGCCAATCCTATTTATATAAGTTCTATCATCCTAGACTTTCTAGAATCTTCCTTGATGATGGACTTTACTTAGATAATCACCCTAAATTCTTTTTAGAAGATTTTATGGTAGGCCCTACGTAAATAACTGCCTTAAGTCTTTTTTAAAATTTCTATCATAAAGCCTATCTAAATAACCACCTTAAATTCTTTCTAGAATGTTCTTTATAGATCCTACATATTCTACTAATCTAAATTCAAATTTTGGAAACTTCCATAGTTTTAACTATCTATACAATTATCTTATTTGTACCTTATTATATAGGATATAAATAAGATATTTATATTATTGACACATAGGAATAGATAATTGGAATCATATTTGAAAAATTATAGAAGTTTCTAAAATTAAAGCTAGGTTAATGGATGATATAGAATCTACTATAAAATATTATAGAAAGAGCCTATGCTAGTTATTTAAGGGCGGCCTACCATAGAACCTTCTACAAGGAATTTAGGACGATTACCTAAGTGAGGTCTATCATCTAGGAACATTTTAGATGTCCATTGTGGTAGAATAGATATAAATAGGACTAGCCATGGCCTTTTGGACATTTAGTTAAGCATGGCTTTGGATCTTCTCTCTTAGTAAAGTTTGGTTTTGTATTTTCTTGTTTAATTTTAATTTGTTCTATTTTTGTTTGCACAATTTTATCTTTCATATCCTATTCTATTTAGTTCTATTCAATTTTATTTTGATCCATTTTGTTCTACTTAGTGATGAGATTTTATATTGCTTTAGATTAAAAGAGTCTTAGATTCTCAAGGTAGATTGGTCCTATATCAAAGAGCCTACAATCCATTATAGTAAGTTCTTCAACAACTTTCACATTTCAATGATTTTTTTTATTTTTTTTATTTTCTACTTTTGATTTCAACACAATCAATGTTTTTTCATCAATTCTTCAATTTCATATAAGGATAGATCAATGACTATGCAATTCTCTTTAATGATTTTAATATTTGATCTAGCATTGAATCTCTCTAACTTCAAATCAAAAGAAGTTTTTTTTCACATTTGTCACTTTATTAATTGATGCTTTGATTGTACTACTTAAATTTAACATTTTGAGTAAGAGATCATGCTTATCTTCTTTCATAATAGTTTTAATTACCGCTAAACCAAAGTTATAAGGTCTGAGACTTTAACAAAGAGGGTTTAGACATGTCTTTAATTCATCTTTGCATCTCATGGTTTGTGGGCTTCTACTATTATTTTTGTCATTGAAATTGATAGCATCCACAACTAAAAGTATTGAATGTTTATCCAATTCATTGTATAACAACAATGGATTTAGTTGCAATTAGCAAAAAAAAAAAAAAAAAAAAAAAACAAAAAAAAATCGAGTTGAAAAAAATTACATTTAACTTATTCTACATGAACTAGTTTGCCCTAGCCTAAAATTCCATCTCTTTTATTGATCATGTACAAGTCATAGGCCACATTTTTTATTGTAAGGTTATCTTTGAGTAAGTCATTTTATTAAAACTATGAATTTAATAATATGACCATATTTTCTACTTATAATTTTGCTATAAGATTCTATACCATTCCACTATAAGATTTTGCTCCAATTATTCTACTACTAGATTCTAAGCCATAAGGTGTGGCTAAAGTCATTGATAAAATTAAGTAAAAAAGTAAAGGCATCTCCAATGAACTTTAGAATATAAAAACATATTAAGCCTACAAATCTTGTAAAAAATCATCACCAATGCTATACAACATTGGTAATGCATGGAATACATTACTCTAGTGCCAAATCAAAAAATTTTGACAAAAGATTCATCTCTACACCTCTTGAATTCCCCTCACAAGCCTACTTATATAACTTCCAATTCCTAATAGATCTGAGCTATATATCTCCACTTTAATAAATCTGAGCTATACAAGTCTATCTTAACAAACACAAGCTCCAAGGTAAAAAATGATAAGCTATTATTATCTAGGAAAAGAAAAAGAGAGCAAGAAATATGAAATTTTATTTATCAAATGACAAACTTGGCAATAATGCTTGCTTGTCTTTGTTGTGATTCTTAAAGAGAGTCTTGGACACAAAAGATAGGACTACCTCTGCATTTATGGTTGCTGAGCTAAATGACCAAACACATTTTGGAACATGATGATTTAGCTCATCCGCATTGAGTTATAGTCATGAGTATACTATATGATTTGTAATAACATTGAATTGAATTATTCAAAACATAGCTAAGAAGTATGGCTTTAATAACTTTCTATATATATTATATCATGTTATTTATTTTATGTTGCATATTTTTATTGGTAGTAATAGAAGTTTTCAAATAATTTATTTTTTTCTTATTTAAATTTTAAAATAATTTAATTTTTTTAATAATATATAATATTTTTATAATTACTAAATTAAATAATAATAATCATAAAATTTCAATAATATTAAAATAGAATAAATAATAGCAACAACAATAGTAAATAATACCATTAATGTTATAATATGTCAAAATTTTATCTAATTTATAATCTCAACTAATTCTAAAAATTATTTATATTTTTTATTTTAAAATACTAAATTTAAACATATAAAATTCTTTAGTATTTAGATTATTACAAAAAATCTATAAAGTATATTAAATTAGTTTGTGTGACATTTCTATAATAAATATCTGTCATTAATCCATTCTTATTGCAATAAACAAATAAAAAACTATACAGTTTTGAAAGAAATAAGAAAAAAGAAATGTAAATCTTTTAAGATAAATTTTAGAATTTAATACTACTATCAATTCAAAAAAGAAAAAAGAAAAACTAAATTCTTATCAAATTCTTTGAATAAATTTTATATTTAATTTATTTCATACCAAAAAACCAAATTCCCTCTTCCATTCCTCTTTAATTTTATAATTATCAGTTGACTCACACTAATTAATTAAAGTTAGCGAGAAGGTTTTGATCATCCAACGAAGAACGCACTACATCATCACATGGATGAACAGCGAGGAACTCATCCAAACATTGAATGGGAAGAGAGCGCGTGGTTCCGAGGCCGCACCGCAATGAGGGCAGCAGCAGGGTCCACTCACAGCGCTGTCGAAAGCTACGCAGCAATATTCCCCAATATACTCACTCACTCACTCAATCAATCAATCAATGAGAGCGCCAATGATTGGCGCACCGGAGCGAACACAACGAACCATGGATCGCATGCACGATCGAGGCGCCCCACCCGCATGCTCGACGAGCTTGCCAACGCCGAGAGACAGCCCGGAGTGCCTCGCAGCCTATGAACTAACTCAGCATTCAAACACTATCACCGTTGTGTCCATGGAACTGTCCCCAGGAGCAACATGCTTCCTCCTGCCCGCCAAATCTTCCAGAGATTTGAAATCTCGATGAGGTTGCCATTAGTCGCTGTTGTCCTCGGTGGAGGACAATGCGAGGCGATGATTGCCCCGAATAGATGGGCAGGAAGGCATGTTCAACTGCAGAGGGGATGAGCGTGTTGTTGCGAGTTAAGCGGGAACGGAATTTCGAAATGCGGAGAAGGCGAAGGGTGAATACCATGGTTGGGTCCGAGAGATGATGCCCTCGGCTCCCTCCCTTTCTTCCCGCTCGGCAGTTTCCTTTCGCCCCCATCTTCGCTCCCTGTGAATCTTTCCTCGCTGGTCACTTCTCCCTTTCGTTGATCAATTTCAAGCCCTCGTTCTTTCTTTCCTGTTTCACGACTCCCCTGTTGCAGTCATCTCGTCTCGCGCACAGGGAATTCGAGTTAAATCGTTTTTGGATCCAGACGTGGAGTGGTTGGGATAGAAGATCGTGTACTGAGATTTGGAACTCAATGTCGCGGTCACTAACTGCCAGATTTGTTAAATGTTAGAGGGTTTCGATTTGTGCCTTTGCTGTAATTATTTAAGAGGATGCGCGAAAGCTATTTGCCGCGGTGCTTGCGTCTCGTCTTCCATGAAGCTGTGGTGGACGCTTGAGTTGTGCTCCGTTTGAAGGAGAACTCTTTACGTGTTGCGGTGTAGTTTTCGATTTTCTTAATACTGTGACGATCAAAAATAAGTGGAGGAAGGTGAATGCGGCTCTTTGTAGTTTGTGACTGGCATTTGCTTTGGTCCAAGGGAGATCAAGCCTTCTCTCAGATCTGCATTGCAATCCATGGACGCACGCCTTATCGTATAGTAAATAACTCTCTCCTGAAAAGTAGTGCGATATGCACTGCTGCATTGTCTTGACACTTGAATCCGAGCATTCGACGCGTTCTTGGCGACGGGCTTAGGTTTCGAACGAATCCATTGTATCCTTCTAGTTGTTCAAGTGAAGGGGTTCAGGAAATGTGATTTTTCGTTAGAGGTTTCTCTGCAGAAATACATCTCTAGTTGCATGGTTATTTGAGCTTCAAGGAACCCTGGCTCGCGATCTTGTGTCGATTTCTCCACGGACCCCTCGGATAGTATCCAAGGTTCCGGTCGAATTGATGGCTGCTCGATCAGAAAAAGACAGAAGCGTAGCCGTACAAGTCCTGCTTCGTTGCAGGTATTAATCCTCTTGCAATTTTTTGCAGTTACAGCTGACCCCTTTTCTTGCGAATAAGTGGCATGCTGAGGCTGTGTAATGCTCTTCTGCAGGCCTTTAAATGAAGAAGAGAAAAGAATAAAAAATCCTCAAGTCATTTCTTGCAATGATACTCGACGAGAGGTCACCGTACTTCAGACTATCGCTAGCAAACAAATTGACCGAACATTCACTTTTGACAAGGTTGGTTGACATTTACGAACATTACATCCTCGTTTTGTACCTCGTCAGTATGCGTGCGCAGCATTAGACGGCATGTTCTGAAGGCAATCCTGAACTTAATTTCCAAACGATTTCAGCTGAAATTGCATTGTACTGTACTGTTTGCCTCCAATCATGCTTTCTTTTAGTCTTAAGAACGAAGAAATGAGCCATGCGTCCGATTTCCACACACTATCCCCCTCCATTTAATTTTGAACATGTCCTCTTTCCAACATGTTTTGTAAAGCATCACAGACCCTCAACATTGAATGTTTGTTCTAGAGATGTAGAAAATGAGTCGTTGCATGGAAGAATTAGAAGTTAAATCGAATCGCTTGTCTTTGTGGGTTTACTATCTCGTCCTTCCAAATTCTTACTTAATTTCTGCCACTAATTGTAATTCAGGTATTTGGGCCGGCTTCAAGACAAGTTGATCTCTATGACCAAGCCATCGCTCCAATTGTCAACGAGGCCTTAGATGGTTTCAACTGCACTATATTTGCTTATGGACAGACTGGGACAGGGAAAACCTACACCATGGAAGGATTAGGAAGAAAGTCGAAGGTTAAGTATCTTCCAGGGTGGGAAAGTCGTTGAATTTTTCTCTGGGTCACATAGAAACTTTCGCATGTGTCTACCTCTTGCCAGGAGGCTAGCAGTATCAAAGAACATTGGAATGGATCAAAGTTGGGATCCGATTGTTGTCTAATACTGAAAAATTACATTGCAGAATGGAGAACTTCCTGCCGACGCTGGAGTAATTCCTCGTGCTATACAACAAATTTTCGAGACTCTTGACAAAGAAAATCAAGAGTATAGCGTCAAAGTCAGCTACTTAGAGCTTTACAATGAGGAACTCACCGATTTACTGGCACCTGAAGAGTACTCAAAGGTGGTAATCGATGAGAAGATTAAGAAGCCACTTGCATTGATGGAGGATGGAAGAGGAGGAGTCCTAGTTAGAGGTTTAGAAGAAGAAATCGTTACTAGTGCGAACGAGATTTATACTCTACTTGATAGGGGTTCGGCAAAACGCCAGACTGCCGAGACTTTGTTGAATAAACAATCCAGGTGCGTTTTTGCGGTATGAACTGAACTAGTTGGAGCTCTATTTTTCCTTGCGCTTTTGCATTTGGACGATGTCTGGCTGAAAGGATATGAGATTCACGTTAACACTTGCGCTGGAAGTTGGGCATTGACGTCAAATTTTGCTTTGAAGTCAACTCGAAGACTTTCTGTGAAAAATAAGCATTGTAAGACCAATTATGCAAATGTTATCCTCACTGGATGTTCTTCATCCTTCGCAGCCGATCTCATTCTATATTCTCAATTACTATCCATATTAAGGAAACCACTCCTGAAGGCGAGGAGCTGATGAAATGCGGAAAGTTGAATCTGGTGGATCTGGCAGGATCCGAAAATATATCTCGCTCTGGTGCCAAAGACGTAAGTAGTGTGTGCTTTATTCAACGATTCGTCTTTTAAACTATTTTTTTGACAATGTTCCACTCGGATTTAATTGTAATTGTACCTCCTGTTCTCACAGAATCGGGCTCGAGAAGCTGGAGAAATAAACAAAAGTCTTCTCACTCTTGGACGTGTCATTACATCTCTGGTCGAACATCTGGGTCATGTTCCTTACAGGTGATGAATCCTGTAATTTTCGACTTGTTGCTGCCATAAAATTGAATTCCCTCGTGTTGTTTGGATTTGAACGTGCCTCATGTCTCCTCTTTTGCAGGGATAGCAAGTTGACAAGACTGCTTAGAGATTCTTTGGGTGGAAAAACAAAGACATGCATCATAGCCACTGTCTCCCCATCTGTCCACTGCCTTGACGAAACACTCAGCACCTTAGACTACGCGTATCGGGCTAAAAATATAAAGAATAAACCAGAGGTGCATTTCTCACCATAAACTTCATGTCCATTGCCTTTTTGCAGTGGCGATTCCTAGCATCCAGATCCACACCGTTACAGTTCAGTCTGACTGTCTGCCCATGCGTGCTCAGGTGAATCAGAAAACTATGAAGTCCGCACTTATTAAAGATTTGTATGGGGAGATAGAGAAACTAAAAGCAGGTGCTGAAGTGTACCTTTTCCTCACATTCTAAATTCTGAGTAAGGACGATATAACTGCTCAAATCCATTTTGGCAGCCACCTTCTGACTGATATATTTTGTATTTATATGTAACAGAGGTATATTCCGCTCGTGAAAGGAATGGTATATATATTCCTCGGGAACGCTACTTCGAGGAGGAAGCTGAGAAAAAGGTCAAAAACATCTACCCACCTTGTTAAACTAAATGACATATATTGGTTGTTTAATGTTTCTTGCCATTATCAAAGCACCAATTGTCGAACTTCCACTTATGACAGTTTAAATTTAAGTTCATATTGTTGCAGGCAATGGTGGACAAGATTGAGCGCATGGGATTGGAAGTGGAAGCTAAAGACAAGGTATTATTTGGACCACTAAATACCATGTGCGTTGTGTCTGTTACATAGCCGAGGTTAACAAATCACGCAAATTTCCATGAACATTACGTTTTTTCCACTGCAGCAAATTGAAGACCTACAGATGTTAAACGAAGCTCGTCAACAAGATTGCGCAGCGCTTCTTACTAAGCTGAACGAAACCCAGGTGAGGAAGACTTAGCAAATAAGTTCGCGGGTCTCTTCTTTAATTCTCTTCATAATAAAATTTGCGCTACATTGACACGCGAGAATTTTGGTCATGCAGAAATCACTAGAGTGCTCTCAACAAACCTTGCATGAGACGACAGAGAATCTGAAGCAGGCTAATTGTGCTATAAGGGAACGTGACTATGTAATTGCGAATCAGAGTGAAACAGAGAAAGCCCTTGTTAGTCGAGCAGGGGAATTGAGAGAGGAGTTGGAGGCTACTGTTCAGGATGTCGCAGGGTTGTTCGCGAAGATAGGTGAAGTCTCTAAATTTCCAATTTGGCCCTCTAGTGCTTCAGTCCAACTCTCTGCAAATGACTAGAGATGCTATCACTACTTTCAGTCTTATGAATCATCACGTTTTTTAGGAACGTGATTGCTCACCTTAGTAAATTGCTTGTTCTGTTTCGTGAACAGAACGAAAGGAGGACCTGGAGCTCAAAAACCAGAAATTGGTGAACGCTTTCCAAAGTGGGCTGACAGAGCACATGAAGGAACTTCGTACTTTGGTGGTAGTAGGTGTAGGTACCCAACAGCAGCAGCTACGGACGCTGGAAGAGCAACTTCATTCCTTTTTAAATTTTAAGGACCAGGTAATTTCCCTCGACTTCAACCACATTTCGCTTCCAAGCTCGATGTATGAGGACTAGAATCACTGTCATTCTCTACTTTTGTGGACCTGCAGGCTGAGGAGGAGCTGAAGAAAAAGCTTCAAGGGTTGAAGGACCTGTACTTGTCCCAGTTGCAGCTGGTCCACACAGCAGTGCTTGAACACGAGGACGTATCCTCCTCGACACTCAAGTCCCTCGATTCCAAAGTGGCTGCTCATCCTAAAGCTCTTGAACAGGTACAATTCCTTAAATGTTGGCTGTTTGATGATTTTGAAGAATGAAAGACGTGATCGCTTTGATACTGCGTTAAAGAAATAGCATGAATCTATGTGGTTGCATTCTGTATTGATAGATCCTCTGATCTCAACAGCTGTTGGTTAGCGCTGTCGCTGATGCGCAAAGCGTGATTCATGACTTGCAAGAGAGCCTCTCCAACCAAAGTCAAGAATTGGCTGAATTCGCACAACATCAACGTCAGGTAAAGGACCTGTAGTGCATTGACAAGCTAATTTTTTGCGCCTTGGAAATGCCAATGTTCTTGCACAGAAAGTCTCCTCAATTCTCTAAATCCAGCTCACTGCCCCTCGCAGGTGGCCCAAAAGTGCCTGCAAGCTGCCAGAGACATAACAAGAACAATTATGGCATCCTTGTCCGCCATAGAAGTCGACACTGCTAATTTCAATGAGTGCATCATTTTTAGCAGCGCAAACCATGATAAAGGGCTCCACGCACTTGCAGAAGCCTATGAGGTTGGTCATCTTTCGTTAATTATTTGTGTATTAGCGCCAATTTGTCACTTGGCATCGCATAGCTTTGCCAATGCGTACCCAATGCAATGTTCTGATAAGTTCCGTGCCAACTCATCTATCCTTCGTGCGCGGAGGGCTTCATTGGAATTCAATTGAGTTTGCAGGTATTATGTGGTTACATTCTGACGAAGTGTTGTTGTGATAAGGAACATGCGAGAAAAGATCACACTCAACTATTGGAAAGCATCACAGCAATGTTGGCGAGTTCCCTGGGAAATCGGACTAATCTTGTAAGTTTTGAAATTTTGTTGAATGTCTAACACAATAACACAAACTAGGGTGATCAGGTTTCACAGTCTCTGGGACATGTAGTTCCTAAGCGTTCTTAGTTGCTATGTTACCTTTATCGTACCGTAATTTCCTACCGAAATGCATCTTGGAACTAGGTTCATACTCGAATTAAAAAGCTTAGGGAGGTTGCTAGTCAACATGCCCATAGGACGAAACATGGACTTGAGAAGATTCAACAGGAAGCTATCACTGCCAACGGAAAACTGAATACCTTCACAGCTACGGCAGGTGCATCCTCCCTTGAAGACGCTACCATGTTTGCCACATCTGTGTCTCGCATGGATGAGATTCTTCAATCAAGGTGCGTAGCACTCGGTCTCCACCTTCGATATAAAATTATTCATGTCAATTTTGTAGCAATTGTGTTACAGGATTATATTCACGTGCTGAGATAAGCGAACTTCTGTATCATGTTTCAGTACCAGCCACACAACGACATCTGGAAGGAAGTGGGAGTCTATTAAAAAAGAAGTAAACCATCTAGTGACGTCCCACACTGCCGCTGCAACTTCAATTCTCAGGTCAGTATTTACTTTCTTCACAATTCTGGGAATCTCTTACATGGCATCTCTTGTGATGACTTAATAGTACATTTACCTGGTACTCATTTGCACAACCGGTTTTCAGAGAGGGATTGGAAGCAAATGCAAATGTTCTCGTCAAACTTCAAGGCCTACAAGATACTGCCCGATTGAAGATTGAAGCACAAAACAACAATACTGTGGCATTTATTAACGGTATGCTCTCTTTATACCTTTTCCTACACAAATTCTATATATGTATATGAAAATTATACGCATGAACATTCACGACGTTTCCCGCTTTCAAGAACAATATGTTCTCCTAACTAGGACAAAAGTGCACCAAGCCTTGTCTCCCATGAATCAACTCAATACGTCTGTTAACATTGCCAAATTGGTACGCTTTAATAGTTTGGCAACTTTGATCAATATTTCAAGCCGCTGTAGTTGTCATGTGATCAATTCCTTATCTTTTTCTTTTTCCGTAAAATTTTAGGTACCTGCACTGGAGAGCACGAAGCAGCATGCAAAATGCAATCAACCATGAAATTACAGGCTGAAGCAGCTGCAGAACTTGAGAGAAGTCATGAGTCAGGATTGTCTGGAGTTCAATTCCAAACTGATCATCACCTGAAGGAAGAATATTTGGTACACTACTGTTCCTGGCTTCCATGTAGTCTTTTTTCATTTGTGCATCAAGAGATCAATATTATATAATTGTATTCTGCATCATGGTTGTGATAGATAGCATATCCAGGCAATGTTTGGTTTTCACTTTCGTCTTTGCTCCATATATTTGATGCATATAAACTCGTCTGGTGAAGGAGGATAAACCTACTTGTTCAACTCCCCGAAAAAGAACAATTCAAGTGCCGACCCCGTCTTCAATTATCGCCTTGTGCACTCCACCGCTTGATATGTTGCTCAAAGAGTTTCGAGCAAAGCACGCCGTCGGTGGACCTGTTAGACTGAGCAAAGTGTTCCAATCGGTAGAGGCCTCCTTCCGAGATTCTCGAACTCCCCTCACCATCATCAATTAGTCCGCATTAGTAGGACCACGTGAGAAAGAGGTGGTACGACCCCCACGCTTTCGAATTAGGTTATATTGACATGTTCTTCATGTAGCTAATCGCTCCCTGTTGCTACCCTTCTCTAACAATCCTCGTGATGGGTTGACAGAATCGCAGCAGCATGAATCCTGAAAAGGAAAACAAGGAAAACAATGGATTCCAGGACTTCACTACGGGAGGCAAATTCTGCAATGTCGCAAAGAGGGGGTTCGAGTATGTAGTTTTTAGCTCATTTCCCTGAGAAATGGTGTCTTGTTGGCACCATAGGTTAGCCTGTATCTTGTATATTAACAGACTCACAACCTAGATGAGTACCAAGTGCAGCCTATTAGGCTGTAAATGCCATTCACCATTGTCTTTTTCCAGGGGCATTCATTTGCCCATAACACTGTTTCAACAGTACAAATTTATCCATGACAGAGTTAATTCCATTTCCAGGGGGGCTATTCCTTCTTTATGACGCAAATCATAATTATGACTTCTAAGGAACTTGTTTAATTGGTTGGGAGAGTGCAGGATCTGCTCATTTCAATCAAGGCTGGCGAACCTTCATACCGCTTCCTCGACACGTGCCGATTCGCAACTAATCGAACGTACAACATTCTTGACTCAAGTATTGCCGGCATTATCCGAATGGACGTTCTATACCCTGGAGCCATGCAAAGTCATCAGCACGTCCCGTCCACTATTTGATGTGTAACTGCCCAGCATCATCATGCTCACAGCCTGAGACAACTTCGTCTTCCAAGCCGAATCCCATGAATTCCAGCTATCCTTTCCTAGTTTCCCCCGTAAATTTACTTTGGTGGTGTTTCCTGTAACAATTGAATCGCCAGGGCCGTAGAACAGTAGACTGCGTTTTAGAGGTTGTAAGCCGCCCTCATAGTCTCTATCCAGTACCCGGTCCAAAATTCCGCTACCCTAAAAGAGCAATTGCCGGCGTGCCAGGATTGCGTTGCGAAATCGTCCTTCTGGGAAATTATCTCTGCTAACGCTCTGAAGGTGTTGCTGCTAGAGCGGTTACTTTGTTTAGTATTGGTCGATTGAGAACTGATCCAATTGTGAAGACATCAGAGATGTTGTTGGAATCTGTGAGTTTAAGATGTTGGAGCTTAAGAACTTATGTGAAGAGGGAGAGAGACGATGCCCGTACACTTTGCTCCATGCCCAACATGTAGAGTCATTTACTCCATCCGTCAATCCATCTCTTATACAGGACCCATGGCGGTCGTATTAGAACATTTCAGCAACTGAAGGAGTGCCATGCGTCCATTCTCATCGATCTTCTCTTCCTTCAAGACACAGCACCTGCGATTGAAAATCATCAGTCATTTTTGTTCCAGAGTAGACGTGTGGAATCAACCTTTGCGAAGCGAGTAGAGAAAGAAAACAGTTCATTCCAAAGCTTACATTAGATAATTCCGAGTTGTGAAGCTGGTGAAACGTCGCCTCTTATCGGATACATCCTCATCAACTTCCTCGTTCACTTCAGAAGTCGCCTATTTTAGCATTGAACGATCGGAGTGGACAAGGCCAGGGGTAGTCCCTCCAACTTCCCAAATCATCCTGTCAGCTTGATGTCCAAATCTCACAAGATGCAACGATGTGCGGTAATGGAAAAGCATAGATTGCAATTCCTGACTCATGTTCATTTGAGTCGAAGTTTGCTGGAACCTTGTGCTTACAGCAGCACACGCCAAGGAGTGAGATGCAGTTTGAACCTCTAGATCACCTGTGCCATACGGGGAATTGCAGAAGTTTGGTTTCATAAACGCCCTTGTGAACCACTACGCCCACCAGCAGCTAGTCGCAACAAATGAAAATGTCCAAGGGCCTCAGCATGGTTAACAGAGCATTCTTACTTCCAGAAATAAGCTGCAGACTTCCAAATTTTGCCCTGTCTGTATCTTGAGATGAACATCTGGGCCAAAATGAGGAGGACGTGTTTCTCATCCACCTTCATTCGTATATTCGCCGGTAAGCGGGGGTGTGGGTTTGCTCAGTTCCTCCACAGCAGCCCTAGCAACTGCAAGTCGTTCGGTTCCTTTGTACACAAATCCGACAGTGAGGCTATGACGGATGCGCGCTGAAACTTGAGGGTGTGAGCAATGAACTTGCATTCGATAATTGGTAGAAGGATTAGAATGCCTAGTCAAACTAAAGGCACCCTCACGAAGTTGATGTTTCTACCCAGATGCCTTAAGCCCTAAAACTAGCAGTGTGCGGACTTCAATATTTGCTCACGGTGTATGCGACACATTGTTCGTGTTCCAGAAGTGCAGACAGATTTTTAAAAAGCTAGGATGGACATCGGGAAATGTAGAGTAAGGGAAGTGTGGAGCTGGGGAGCTGGGACGCACGGGCAACTGGCATGCGGCACTCTGATCGATGCCTTGACGCCGCAGCGTGTTGAAGCTCTCTCCGATGCTGCACTCATCGTGGACATAGCTTGTGGAGGAGCTCATGGTATCGCTGTCTTCGGTACAGCTCCTGCTTTAGTATCTTGTTTTCGAATTTCAATGCTTTCGATCTTTGTCGCGTGTTCACCTAGTGATAGGCTCTACATTTTCCATAGCTGGCAGCGTATGATTTGGAATGTCTCTATGTTAAATCATGCACAATTTTGAAGGATTATCTAATCCTACACTCTATATCATTCTCTTCTTAAAAATTGCTTCAATGTCGATTCCTAAACTTTGCTTCACGTATAATTTTCTGATAGTGCAAATTGTCTACGACTAGACTTCAGAACAGAGAAGTTGGTGTCCCTTATATCTCTGACACTGATTCTTCGACTATTAGCCGTAAACATTCTCGATTCAGTTGTACCCATAAACTAGTTCAGCTCAAATTCTGATTAAAGTCTTGTACACCCTTGTTATCTGCAATAGTAGTGTAAGAAATTTAATTATTCTTCGCCTTGTACTTGAGACTATTTGTTTTTGACACTGTGGACTCCCTCACGCTGCCGTAACTTGATCATTCTCATTAACTTTACGATTCTTGTAAGAGTCCTTATGCATGTCCAGTGTTTCTTAGATTTGTGCACCTGGCATGGGTATTGTAACAGCAGCTTAAGTCTTGCACCTGCGATGGTTGTGCTAGAATGTGGTGACGTTGCAACTTGGGGCCGAGGCCAAGCAGGGGCTTTGGGACATGGAGATGAGACAACCATCACTGTGCCAAGGTTCATCTCTTCACTTCAGGGCATACGCATCAGCCATGCAGCTGCTGGCTGGAATCACAGCGCCTTTGTAACAGGTGTGTCTCAATCTTTTCTTGTTTCTCAACCGGATTTTAGACTGATTTTTAGCCATGACGTATTTGTAGCAAATAGTCGGCACGCTCACTTTAGATATCCCAAAGGCTCCTTAATAAATGCATCATTTTGGGCTTCTATGGGATCGAGTGGATGCTTGTTAAGGACGTTATTGATCTTTTCGTTCTAAATCTTTCTCAGTTTCAAACTTAATTTCTCCTGGGCAATCTGATTGAGTGTTTGTATGTCGTGTACACTTAAGTTGGTAGGTTATGTGCAATGTAGACAATGGAGCGCTTTATACTTGCGGGGATGGGACGTTTGGGCAGCTAGGGCATGGACACACAGAATCTCGCCTGGTGCCTGGTCGCGTTGAGCACCTGTCATCTGAGCGTATCAACATGGTGGCATGCGGTATGCGGCACACGCTCGCTCTTGCCGTCACCCAAGGTATGCTATCAATTCCTTATCATTATCTTCTTAATCATGGCTGATGTCTATAGTAAATTCTTTTCTCTTCCATCATGTATCTTTGCCTAAATAGCAGTTTTGAGGTGCATTTTGATTTTGGAATGCCGAACCTTGTTCAGAAATGATCAAGTCACAAAACACTCAATAACAACGCAGTTAACAGTGTGATAATGCGATTGACCAATTGGCTCCTGACTACTCTTGCACAGTTCTTCTACCTGAATGTGCTAGTGGAGCTCAGAATTATTAGTCGGAAAATCATTCTCTGATTGCTCGATTATTAGGTTCCGTATGCACTTCAATTGTGTATGCTTTCGGGTTCAACAAGCGGGGACAGCTTGGGATCCAAATGAAAACAAATGGTAGTGAGAGCAAAAACAAGTGGTGTTTTTCTTGCCCTCAGAGGGTGGACTCTCTCGACATGCATGGGGTTGTGAGTGTTTCTGCAAATGGAGACCACAGCGCTGCACTCACCCGTGAGTTGAACCTATCTGTATCACTAATGTTAAGATTAGTTTCTGATAATGAAATGTTAAGCACTGATGTGATGTGCAACTGTGCTTTTCTTTGGTGTGGAATTAAATGGAAACTAATGATCTTATTTTTACTTGCCAGCATAATAGTTGGAACTATGTGTGGTGTAGTAATCAAACTGGTTTTGTATTCTCCTATCATAAGTGTAGGCTAGAGTAATGCCTAATGATGATTGTGCATGACCTTTTTTGTCTAATTTTTTCAGAGTTCAGTTCCTACTCACTTACATGTGTCTTTCCAAATCGCACTTGCGTGGCTGCATTTTTGTGAAAAATTGCAGGAATGGGAGATCTTTTCTTATGGGGTAGGGGTTATAATGATGGCCCTGACTCGCAACAGCCTCATCTTTCACATTCAGGTCTGAAATTGATCCAAGTGTCACTTGGATGGCGCCATGGTCTTGCTCTGGCAGGTAACTCATTTCACACATACACAAGACGCTCAGAAAGTGGAACTTGGTGATGTAATGTTAGGATTTGGACTCCACTAGTGTGTAAAAAAAGCATTTTCTCAAGAAATCACGTTGTTGCGATTGTACAGAAAACAAGGTAGTCTTCGCCTGGGGCAATAATGTCTGTGGACAGTTGGGGATCTCACGCGTTTCCAACAATTCTGAAAGGAGGGCGCAAGAGGTGAATGTCGCTCACAAATCAATCGAGCAATATACGAGGGAACGGGAGGGGAAAGACGGTGCAGCTGAGAAATCGCAAAGACAAATTTCTGGTGTGGATTTTCAGAAAGTGGAAACACAGGGAATGAGAGTTTCGTGGATCTCAGCTGGGTCAGAGCACTCTGCTGCAGTTCTTGGTACGTTCCCAGCATGCACAGACTACTAGTTGCATCTTCGTACTTCTGGGTCTACTTGTTATAAGGTGTTTACTTGTTTTGTGTCAATCCGACGTGAATGTTTGGTGGGGTTATGGGGTTTGTTTCATTTGATTGCAGAGGATGGAAGGATTATGATGTGGGGTTGGGCTGAGCACGGCCAGCTTGGTCTAGGCTCACTTGAAGATCAGGAGGTTCCTCATATGGTAACACTTGCAAGCACGAGGCTTTCTTCGGGCTTTTTTAGTGCGACACATGACCAACATGCTAGTGCTAACTACGTGAAAACGAAGGTTTATTGTGGAAGTGGATATACTTTTGTCGTGTCCTGAGCAGGCCATATACAAATGAAAATTGTGAACACTCGTGAAGGCGCAATCGGCGCTTGCAATAACAAGAATAAAGACCATCATATCCATTCTCCAACGACCGTTAGCACCACTCCCATTACGTTTGCGAACCATGTCTTGAAAACTTAGATGAGATTACTCATTAAGTCTTTTACTCGCCACCGTGTTCACGTAAAGCTTCAAGATTTGTGAGACCAGAAGTAAAATGTTAAACGCTTTTCACTCTATTTTTTTTTCACATCCATTACTTCACGAATGACATGATCTAAGGGCAATTTGATACGAGCACAGAGATATGAAATATATCATATCAATCACCTGATGTATTTTCAGTTTAAAAAGGCGCCTAGAACAGTGACGAAATTAGTGCCCGAATTAACACGCTGTAACCACCGAGACTGTAGATTAGAATCCAAAAGTTTTACTTATACAAAAGTCTAAAGAAGAAAAAACAGGACGATGAGAAAATTACCAATGCTAGGATAATGGATACTTACGCCTTCAACCTGAACTTAAATGAAATTCTGCAATTGCTAATACTTGGCCGGCGGGCAGTAATCTATAGATTCACAAAGTTTGCGTGATATTCCCTGCGCTAGTTACGGTGCTTAAATAAATACCTTCATAGCTACAATGAGTAGAACTGAGAATCATTTATGTCGATGTTTACAGTTAAGATGTGCAAGCTACTCAAATATAATTTAATGCTAAACCCAAAAGTGTCGATATGACAAGAATACACCTGCATGTTGCGACTCCTCCTTCCTTGTAGTGACAATTAATAATACCATTACGATGAGTACCGCTGCATGTGACGTTAGCCACTTGGTTCAAGAGCCCTGTATCTCAGAGCTCAGAAGTTCTTGCATTCTCCTGAGGTTACTGCATCTGCTGCTGCTGTTGCTGCTGCTGCTCCGGCGCGAAAGCAGCCTGGAAGAACAGCAACGGCAAAAATTAAACCAAAAACTGACATACAAAAGAAATGGAATTGGGACGGATCTTTAATCCGTTCGAATCTCAGAAAGAGATAAAAATGTATTTGATCATTAAACATGATACTGCAAGACAGGTGATGCAAGACATAAAAACAGCCATACTAAATATATGTATTCATCCAATAATTTCTCAGATGTGAAGTGAAGTGCACAGCCAAGTTGAAGAAGCTGAGAGCTAGGTATGCTAGTAGCCTCAAAAGCAGGGAAAATGAAAAGGGGGTTTCGAAGCCAGCAATTACCGGTGGTGGCTGATACATCATTTGTGGGTTTGGTGGCATGCCTGGCTGGCCGACCATCATCTCCTGCACAGTTGACAACTGTGATCAGCCTTCCTAGACTTCACTGCGAGGCACAGCATACGTCCTAAGATGTAACCAATGAATAAGACACAAAATATAGTCACACTTTTAGAACACTACACAGCGGTAATTGCACCAATTATAAGTTGCCATGTATGGTCATTCATAGGTCAATCATATAGTTCAGACCAGAGTAGCCCACAAAAGTTGGAAAGGTTTGATATGGAATTTACAGGGGCTCCCATAGGATGATGCATTGGCTGCCCGGGCATGGGAGGGTAGTACATTCCTCCATATTGCACCCCCTCAGCTGGAATCCCTGGAACTCCAGACCATGGAACACCCAAGTCTTCTTCCTGCAACACAAGTACAGAATACAAGGTTCTTGAAGCAAATCGAGGACATACTAACAGAGTGCATCAAGATGACCAAGTGGTCTCACCATAATCAGAGGACAAACAAAACAAAAAATAAATAAAAGCCGACATAAATAAATTATAAAAATATTATATGAATAGTTGAGATAACAGAAAAGAAAATGAACCACAAGATCAATGTCGAACACATAGAACAGGTATCTAGAAGACTTCGTTCTCAGGAGTGTACCTTTAACTCGTCACGTGGAACAATGTCTACAAGGAAGTCAAAAATGTCGCCTCTAGTGATAGCGCCAGCAATATCATTTCTTTGAAGTGTTCGTCTTTTATTCTCTTCAGTGTGAATCCAAGAACGAAGCGTCAATTCCAAGATAAACATCTCGCAAGCTTTAGAAAATAGCACCGGAGCTTCTGCTGCGATCATCTGTTTTAGAAACATGATCCACATACCAGCAATATGATTAAACAAAAGTATTTCAATGCGAATGTGTCTTTAGACTTCAGCAAACGCTAGTCGACACCCTAATCCATCCCAAATTCACTCACTGCACATGAAACTTCCATCCCAGTAAGACAAGCCAAGTCTAATGTTCATAAAACTAAATAAGTGAGACAGAATTTCTGATTAAAATATAAAAGAGGAAGTAGGGCAAAGAAGTACCAACCTTAACATCTTCATCGGACTTCATGATCTTCTTTATGCGCGCGAGTGGCAGCTGGTGAGTTTTAAAATCTGACAGATTTACTAAAGTAAGTGTCCCAAAAATAGAAACGTACATTAAATCCAACTATAGGAAATAGACTCAAAAACACGAAAGAGATTTCTGTACAACTTTCCATCGAGTTTTTCCAAGGCAGTTTAAAAAAAATTAAAAAGTATGCGCAGCACGATAACTCTTACTTGACCGTCTGCAGCCCTCAATCACAAATACATACCAACACATCCAAATAGACCCCTTTGAAACTGGCGCAGCTCAACTGACAGTCAGGTTACCAGATGAAATACGCTACACTTTTATGCACTTTTATGAGCTATTACAGACTCTCGTCTGCCTTCATTCAATTGAGATAATCCTTACGGGATTGATTACCTCGTGCATTTCCAAGATTGAAGTTCATGCAGGAGTATGAACGTACCATTGACTTGCTCCATCTCCTGCATTTGCTGGGCCCAGAACTGGGACAGCTGCTGCTTCTGAATTTGCTGATAATGGAGCTGCGTCTGTATATTCACTTCCCAGTAATGTGAAAATAAATTCTGGTGATATGGTAAGAACAATCAACTACTCTAAAATTTTAAAAGCGACACGAGTAATGCATTGAAAAGCATCTCCGCATGATCAACAATCTTCTAAAACAACGACATGACAATCTAGACAGGTACATTACCTCCAGATAAACACCTTTTACTCAAAAACACTCGAAGAGTTATCAACCCAACTAACCATTTTTTCATTCTCCACACAAAAAGAGACACTTCCAACAAAAAAATCTTCTGGAAGAAATACATTGGTTTGCTACACCCACTACTCTGAAAAGTCATGTTCACAGACACTTCACTCCAAAAATTCAAACTGAATGTTCGGTTGAAAACACTGCTTCAAACAAAATGCATTGAAAAACCCAGCTTTGGTTTCCACTCTGACCACTGCAGATCTTGAAATCAATCTCTAAACGTGGAAAATGTCATCCTTGTACTAACCCTAATCAAATGGGTCCTCAAAATCACCGATTTCTTGACGTACGGACAAACCCCAAAAAAAGCCCATCAACATGCAAACCTTCGAAAACACCAACTCTAAGGTAAACCCATCGTAAGTATGCCACAGTCGACAACTCAAAAATCTTCATCCATTTCTTTCACGCACCCAACCACTGGATTGGCATCTCCGCCGTCAGCACAACCTCTATCCAACGGTGGGGCAAGACGACCCACACGCCAAACCACACATCTTGTACTCCTCGTCAGCCATAATCAAACCCAGGGCAACGACAAGACGATCACTCACAGCATAAGCAACCAACTGAATGCGCGGGTCCAATCAAACCAAAACCAAACCCTGTTCATCCACCCAAGCTCGCCCCCTCACACAGACGATCGTCCAATAACATCAAACAACTCGGTAAGGCATGCCAACCTAGACCAGCCAAGCCAAGCGAAACGAAGCCCAACCCAACCAGGCAATGACTGTAGTGTACCAACACCGACAGGGACGCCCACAACGAGTGCGTCCACACAATTGCGGGTGTGCCACAGAGGGGCACCAACAACGTCTTTCAAAACCATGTCATGTCTCGAATCCACAACGAAATGAGGGAAGGAGGGGGGCGGTAAGGGGGAGTGTGGAGTGGAGCGCAGGGAGGAATCATTGCATCCAAAACGAAACGCAGACGCTGATTTTGAGTTGTGTGGAATTCGTACCTGCTGCTGGCCTTGAGCCTGATAGTGCATCTGCAAGGGCATGACTGGCCCCGGGTGCGGCGCCATCTGGGGCGCGGACGAGGGCGGCATGTGGGGATGCTGGATGGCCATTTGTTGGCAATGGCGCTCGCTGGCTGGCAGGACTCGGGACTTTCAATCCGCCGCGAACACGAAACACTTCTGCCTGTGCAAGTGCGCGACTTGATGCCAAATCCCGCCACACATTGTCGACGTCCTTGTTCGCGTCCACCCCCCGCCCTCCCTCACTGCCTCCGCTGCCTCCTCGTCGCGGCCCGCGCCGCCTATCCCCGCCCCACCCCGCCCGGCCCGGCCCGGCCCGGCCTGGCCCACCCGTGCGCCATGTGTGCATGTGCATGTGGGTATAGGGGGTCTCCGTGCTCATGCGTGCCTCTTCACGGTGAGCTCCCACGGCGAAGGGCACGGTTACTTTTGACTTTTACGATCCCAGGCCTCGTTCACACTGCACTTCATTCTCGCCCTCCCGTACAAGTTAGTCTTCATTGGCAAATGGTCATATCTTATTATAATTAAAATAATATTGAGAATGAAATGATATTCTACATTCCTCACAATTTCCAGTAGGCACACCAACATTCTAGAATTTCAACGTAAATTCAAACTCAATACCCACCCACTAACAATGCAAAGCCCATAAACACACCGCCAAAACAAATCTTTCCACATATCTTGAATCTTATATTCCACAAGAGGTTGGCACACAATTCCAAAGTCTATTTCCAAAGTAGGTGTAGGTAATGAAAACTCTTCCTCATTTCCATGAAATAGCCCCCATGAGGCACATTAAGGAGGAAACTTCAAGGCAATGCACTGGTTGCATTCACGAAATTAATGCAGCCCAGATGAAGTCTCTCAGCCACAAAAATATGACTGGCCCAGGAGCTGCAGCCACGGAGGATTGCCACGTCAGATTTAGGACCCCAGATGCCACGTGGAGGGATGGACAGGAGCTGTGGATGAGTACATACAAATGGACGGATGAACGAAGCTCACAAGCAGAGAGACAGTTTCCATCTACCGACAAAAGGCGGCCGATCTCGATGCCATGCTCCCAAGCTGCCCAGAACTTGTTTGATAATTAGATATACGTCAGGAGAAACAAATCCTTACACTTAAGACATGTATTTGTTGTAAAACACGTAACTTCTCTATTCTTATAACAGTAAATAATAATAATAATAATAATAATACGAAGAGTTTCAGTTCAAAGTTAAGATGTGCAATTAAAATGCGTTGGAAAATATCATGCATCTCATGTGACATTGTATTAGATACAAATGTAAAGTGAACTTGTTGTGAAGCAAACCTTCGCTGTATCGATCAAAAAGTGATTACACGGCAAAAAAAAAAAAAAAAAAAAAAAAAAAAACGACAGCAGTAAATTGGGTAGAGAGTATTGCGTGATAAGTACACTGAACATCACATCCGGGCTTGTTCCAGCTGACCAACTAAACATCAAACCCGAGCGCACGACACAAAAATTTCGGTCCTATAACCTAATTATCTACCCGAGGATCAATGCACGATATGGAATTTATCGAGTATAGAACACATAAGAATGCAGACGACTCTAATTTAAACGTATGACCACTTACTTATCAAAGACCAATCCTTCCCGAAAATTGCATGACTAACCACAAAAGACCGCCTCCTGGAATGTCCAGCGCCTAAGGATCAGAATTAAAACTGTCATTCCAACTCTTATCCAGCCAAGTTCACGGTCAGCGATACGTATGGATGCACCTGCGAATCTCCACCAGCAAGTCCCATCATCCCTGCATCATCCTCCGCCTTCCAAAACGAACTGCCACAAACAAAACACACAAAACACAGCCCTCCCTTCAGCTCGCCATTCCCCTGTTCCTTGCATCTCCTGCCTAGCATGCGATCGATTCCGCCTCCAACGCAACCAATCAGCCAAAAACTCTCCGCGACCATTCCTACAATCTCTGTTTGCAATGCAGTCACCAACTGTGACATCATCCTCCTCGTCATCTCACTCTGGGTGTCGGCATTCTGAGCTGAACACAAAGCCCCTCAAACCACCCATTCCTCCAGCTCCCATAATACATACATGTCTATCCATCTCTCAATTTACCCTTCTCATGAGAGCCCACGACGTGGACCTGTTTGCCCCGCTAGACAGCTTCTCACACACTCCACGAACTTTCTTTTCCGCCTTTGCGCTCGGAGCCAAAACAGCGGCCTGAACCACAGCACACTGTGCAGTCAGAACCACCCCCAACGCTGCGCAGCACCATGGTCATGCAAGTTCACTTCGCTCGAACGAAGCTGTCGAATCCACTCGCTCCGTTGGACAGGGAATGCTCATCAGGAGCTTCGGCGGAAGCCCATATCTCAAGATGCTTTCCGTGAACATTCTGATAGCACACAAGTGCATCTACTCGCTGAAAACCTGTTCACCACCACACGAAACATCACTCGTCACCATCCGCCAAACATGCAATTTCACCCAAACCAGCGAATCTCCCTTCACAACACAGGGATGCACGCCCCAAATGCATCTGTTTCCTACTGCTTGCCTCGCCTTCAATAGCATAGCACCACTATTGAAGAGATTGGCGGAGCTCGTCTTGGGCATGCGCTCGCTGTGCATCAATGTGATGTGATGTGATGTGATGTGTGGGTGATAAAGGTTCCACGGTCTTCGAAGAACCTGACAGAGGACAACGAGAATGCTCTGTTTACGGTGACGTTCTTCCGAAAGGTGGCGGACAACTTCAGGACCGCTGCAAGGGAGAGGGTTTTCTGGTGAGCGATTTGTAAAACAGAAGCTGGCGATGGTGAGAGCGGAAACCGTGAACGCGTCGATGTTGTATCCGGGTGTATAATTGGCTGGTCGACGGTGGGGCAAGTTCGGGAGTTCGAGTTGGATCCGGAAAGAACCGCACTGCCGTGCTGTTCATCGTCACCGTCAGTTTCAAACTGCAACACCATTCTGACAAGCACCCCACTCCAGCGCTGCATCACAAATCACTTCCAGCTCCAAATTTGGGGAACCCACACACTTTTGAATTACACACCCCCCTGCAATTCGAAACCCACACCCACACACGCACCTGCCTCTCTGCTTCCGCAACATGGTCGTCATTTACGTCTTCACATTAATGTACTCCGAAACCCTAATCTATGCGCGCACACACCACCGCTGTAAGCGGGAGTGTTCATCCCCTACTTGCAACCAAAGCTCTGCCCACCAAACACGAGAAAACGGCGTCCCCTACGATACGCATCCTCACGCTGGATTGCAAATGCCGTCACCGATCAACGTCCACTTCACATTGGCCGAACCGAAAGGACGTGCCCATCAACCTCTACCATGCCGCTGTCGCAACAACCTGCCGATTCCAACCAAGGACCCCACTGGACATGCTCAATAAAACCCCAAAATTCGGCACCTTCAGATCATCCTCCAGCTTCGACACGCCCTCCTGAATCGTGTCCACCACCTCTCTCAACGGTGTCATGGTTGAATACTTCGCCGCGTCCCAGTCGAACCTGCACATCATCAGGGCAAGGCCTCGTCAGACATCGTCCCTGCCACGCCCATGTCTTCCTACTCAACTTCATGCACTCAATCTGCGCCACCCGAACTCCAATGGCTCCGGCACCTGGTGATGTAAGAGTCCAGGGGAACTCCAGTCACAAAGAGAGCGCTGCTGCTGTCGGCATCGAATGCCCCCTCCAAGTCGTCTGTTTGCCTCTGAATCTAGTGCAACATCGACTCCATCACTTGATTGGCCTGCAATCGGAGCGTACACGTACAGCGACTACCTCCGTTTCAATCACAACACCACTTGAGAATGGCTACAACTCATTTCCACCAGTCCAAAACGATCGCTATACTTCTAATGCACTTGGATCTCCTAGCCCTGGCGTGGCACTTGGCTTGCACCACTTCATTACCGCACATCTAATTCGCTGTGTTTCTGGATGATAATCGTTTGCTATCCCCATGCTCAGCCTGAGAATCAAAATTCAGAAAAACAAAATGTGCACAAGTGCGAGCTCAACGGTGTTCATCCCCAAACAACCCAATCCGATTGGCACTCGTTCAAAGCACTTCGCTAACATCCACTACGATACTCACAAATCAGGTCAACCGCTGCAACGCTCTCCCAGAACATCATGCTACTCGTCATCATACAAGACCTACTGACATCAACTAAGGGAGCCACCACAACACGTCACAACATTACTCACATCACTCGATCGCCTGGCGCGTGCGACCCGCACTCTCCAAGGCCAGTCCGGAAGTCATACGCAGTTCAATCGGGTCCTACGCATTCATTCCCACCATTCAAATCACTCAGCTGCCCCCAGCTCGTCAAGGAACCTTGGTCAGATCGTCGCTCATCGTCAGCAGAGAGTCCAGCGTCCCTACTCGAAGCTCTGGAATGTGGAACTTCTCCCACCACCCAACCACTCACAATCAGTGACTCACTCCGCACCATCCAAGGCAAAGCAAAGCTTTGTAAACAACCGGCATCCGCGAATCCAACACCGCGGGACATACCATCCAGCACGCCACACCTAGCAGCTACCAGATTAACCCCAAGTGTGTGTGAACCTCATCCGGATGCGCAACCTTGTACGTGGAAGTGTCGAACACAGCTCTGGAGACGCTGCTGCACGGACTGTCCCATGTCTGGCTCGCCGTCCCCTGCAGTGGCACCAACACCAACACATACTTGTTCGCTGCCATCGCCGCCACCCCTGCACTTGCTAGGGGTTGTGGATACGAAACTGAAGTGTGTGTGCAGTCTGACAGAGTTGTGGAGCTCCAGCTTGCGAGCAGGACGTCCAGGGCATTCTTGTGTAGAGTAGAGTGAGGCAAGTCTCTTGCTTTCCTGCGCGAGTGCAGCTCTCGCCACGTTCGACACTTTATACTGTGGGATTTGTGATTCGCGATTACTCGGACTTCGTAAACTAGTTTAAAGAAAGTACTCTAGGTAAGCGTTGTTTTTCTTTTAACTGATGTCAAATCTTGCTTTCCGATCTTTGTCCGGGGTCCCAGTGCTATCAGTCTTATCCATGAACAACATGTTTTCATGTAACTCGCTGACTTTTTTGAGGTACTAAGAAAGCAGAAGAATTTCGTTTTAGTACCTGACATGTTCGCGTTAAGCTGTCAGCTCGTTTGAGTAGTGAGGGGACGGTGCATGCCGATTTTTGTCCCACATCATTTTGCACTCATTAAAAGCCTTAGGTCCCAAGATCAAGCACTAGGGTGCGATGCTGTGCCATCGTAGTTTCCATATTGTCGAGGTTTTAAAACAGGAAGCCTCGAAGCATCTCAAGCAGCTCGAGTTTTGTTCAAGTGGGTGTCTTCGTTGTCCACAGCTTTGATACAGTTCACACATTGTGTGGTCATCAGTCTTAAGACCCTCCGATTTAAATTTAGAAATTGACACACCGGTTTGCAGGACAAGGCCCGAATGTTTCCAAATAGAAGTTCTCCTGATGCCATGCACAAGAGAATGAAACATGATGTGCTGACACAAAACAGGAAGATCCATGTATGAAAAGCAGTTAAAATGGAACTGAGAATTGCATGAGAAGGGCTGCGAGCCTGGTTTCTCATCTGTGAATCTCATTCTTTCCCTCAAGACTTTGTAGAAAGTAAGACTGCTTTCTAAGGAAGTGAGCTTGCAGCCATTCGTAGCATTTTGAAGGAATCTCACACGCGGTTGAATAGATGGAGATGATGAAGGCAGTAACAAACGATCGACACAGAAATCTGCTTGCTACAGCTAAAAATTAGTCTCATATGGAAATGTACAAGTATACTCCGCGAGTCACTTAGCTTATTCTCTTTAAGTCTTCGATCATGAATGAGCACAAGTCTAGCCTCTAATGTCTAACCAGACAGGACAGCTCGATTCACGTCGGGAAGATCAACTCTATGTTGTCCGTATATATAGCTAAGATAGTGGAACCAAGTGGGGGTCGATCTGGGGTTGAAACTGTAGAGCTAAAACAATCAATAGAGAAGATTAATAATCTACGTCCAACAAAAATTGTGTAGAATCAGTGATGTGATTCACCCCCGACCAACGCAGCTCTTGGGGACAAAGCCTATCTTGCGACCGACTGTGTCGTAGTAGACTTGGAAGTTTTGTTGCTGGATACTTCCGATGATGGTCACGTCAGGGGAAGACACCATGGAGAAGCAGTAGGACTGGCTGCTTTCAAGGAAGATGAAGTAGTTGGAAGGCGGCAACTCCATGTCGCCCCCTTCGAAGTGGAAGGTCATAGATGGAACAGTCGGTAGCTGGCCCTCTGCAAATCCCCCTAAGCAGAGGTCAAGGCCCGAGGAGTCGTCTGACTTGCGCGGATAGTCCATGGTGGAGGCGTTCATGGCAGCCAGAACCTCCTGATGCACCTCACCAGCTAATTGTGTCACCGTCGTGCCGGAATCGAAGATGGTTCCTGCCCTGCCGACTGAGTCGATATCGAAAGCGGTGGAGGAAATGTTGAGCAACTTTCCACCCACACTAATCCCGTTCAGCTTCACATAGTAGTATGTGGGGACCTTGGGATTTGTGAGGAGGGATATGTATTTTACGCCTGGAAAAGTAGGCACGGCTGCATCACCAAAGAGCAGGGGGCTAGTTTGCGTTGGTGGCGCCAACCAATCCACAAGACAGTAAGAAAATTTGCCATTGAAGACCGTTTTGAGCTGCGAAGGAAATGACAAAGGACCTTGGCCCAGGCCCAAGATTCCATCCGCTCCTGCAAATGACCCCTCATTGTCGTGCCCACACCCGAATGCAAAATTGGGTACCTACACCACATCACTCTCTCATTAGTTTCGACCTGCTCATGTTGGCGCTGCATCAGATTCGACTATGGTAAAGACGGTGGTTCACTACATTTGGCACTCAACACACCAACCTGTTGCTTTTGACCATTGATGCCGTCCATGGTGATGGTGTCATATACAAAGTCTCCGGTTGATAATGACCCATCGCCGTAAGAGTACCAATAGACGCATGTTGTCTGGTTGCACATGGGATACGGGAGGCCGTTGCACAGTTCTGTGCCGCAAGCAAGCTGCCAAATCGATGCAATTTCAGTGATGCTCATTTTATCAGACTTCAAAACCGACTCCACAAGACAATGACGTTGCGTGCTGCATTAAGAAAGGTCTGCGCAGACTGTTTGATGATTTACCTTGGTGAATGATGTAGACGTGTTGGGAATAAACAGTGAATCGTTCTGCGAGTAACATGTTCCACAAGGAGAACACTGAACCCATGTTAGGTCACTACCTGTGTCGACAATGACGGAAAAGACACGCTCGGGGGTACCTAATCTCACTGTTGCCAAGTACTCCCCCCTTGCTGCCGCTACTGTTGCTGTAAACCCTCCTGCACAACAGAATAATATATCACCTCAGCCACGATGGCAGCAGTTGGTTGTGTGAACATGTGTCACTTAATGGGCTAAACGCCAAGCCGATCGTTAGAATTAAGCTACTCACCACTTTTCCCTCACGGATATGTCTAGTTATTATTATTCAGGACCATAACTTGCAATCAACTCATGTGTGGTTGTGAATCCTATCTGTAGTACTGCAAAGAAAGCTTCATGCAGGTTGGGAGATGTCTAGAGTATGGTGATCAGAACCTGCGCTTGTGCCACCAGGAAGGTTGTCTCCAGCTTTGGTCCCTTTGCTGCCATGAGCATGGAGTTTCTTTCCCACTTCTCGGGCCCTCAAGGAACTTCTATGGACGGCGCATCGGAGTTTATGATGGTCCCTAGGACGACCATCTTCAACCTTTTGTAGCCCACAGGGTGACTCAATCCTCTGCATCTCCACTCGTACGCCATGGCTATGGCCTTGATTAGCGTGAAGATCGACGTGCAAGAGCGCGCGCCTCACAGTTCGGGTGTCCAGTGTGAAGGTTCCACTCTGCTGACTCGATTGAAGCTTGTCGACAATGAATGGCGGTGTCTGATCCGTCGCACGAGTAGACAACGTAGCTGCAAGACAGTCGGAGGTTCTGGGAAGAGCTGCCAAGCAATAAATCGTGGAAACGAAAATGGCTGCTGCTCGCTCCGTGCACCTGCAGCACGTGGCCATGAGATTCACAACACAACATGAATCGCTGAAAGATACTAATCTCTTTAAATCACTCGACCACATTTCCAGATGTTAAGTTCTATTCTAGCACTTCTGTACGCTTCATCAATGAACATTCTAAATTAACAGACACACACACCTGCCACTCTTCTTTCGCAACATTGTTGTCAACTGTGTCTTCACATCCACGTATTCCGAAACCCTTATCTGCACAGCTAAACCTGTTACAGAAAATGACTACTTCTCGCAGCTACCACTTCTGCTACAACTCGCGCGCTACAATCTTCGTGTACTCATTCGCTTCCCAAGACCGATTGCCGAAGTACCTCGTAATGTAAGAGACGATGAGAATTCCAGCTACGAGTGAAGCCATGTCATGCTGCAAGTCGTCTATTGACCTCAGACGCACCTTGAGCATCTCTGTCGCGATCACTCGGTTGGCCTGTCATAGAAACGTACAAACAATGCATGTACATTCATAGCAGCACACTGCTGCGAGCGGTGGCCAGCAATTTTCACACTCTCTCGCTACGGAATAATAAGGCTCAATTGCTGTTATGAAATCTCCTAATGCAGCACGACAGTAGGCCTCCGAACGCGACGACTCCGCCACTATTTGGGCGTAAACACACGCTTGCTGAGCTTCCTCAGTTGACCTCAAGAAGTCAACTACATCGTTCCTCCGATCTCCAGACTCAGGGACTCGCTGCGACGATCTGTGACGACTGAAATGTATACCGGAGGATACTGAGGAGCATGTAGACCACGAGTCTGCACAAAGGGTTGGAGATAGAAGAGCTGGCGACTCCAATCCATGCATGGAATTCGTTACCAAATCGCGCACATCTATAGAGCAATTTCTGATAAAAAAGTGCTAGGGTCTTCCGGTCAGAGGAAGCTGCAGAAAGTTTCACCTCCAGCCCTGATCCTGGCGCGGCCTGCTGGTTATTCACGGTACAGCTTGCACTTTTGCTCCTGGCTGTGTGACAAAGAAGAGAAGCAGTACAGGGTGTATGATGAAAGCGACCCAAGCCCCACCCTAGCCAAGGCTACAGGAAAGTTGGGGCACTCGAATCACCAGACGCCGAATCAGCCAAGGAGGTGCTGCCATTCAACAGAATCCGATATACTCTGATCACGTCGAGATGCTTGGATGGACTACTGCAGCAGAGCCAAGCTTATGGCCATGGCGACCCGGCCCCCTACTCAAGGCATACCCAAAAAAACAAAAAAGGGCTAACAACGAGGATACTCAGCAGTATCACAGCTATGGCGTTGCGACGGCTGCTGCATGTCACTCCACCGAGGTGCAGCAGATTCGGAGTGTCAGCGCAGTATTGGACCGTCCGCGCCTGCATCTCCAGGAATCACCACCTATCCCATCCCACCCCCTGCAATGCAATGCAATGCATCCCCCGCCACTGCTCAGTCTCTGTGCCAGTGCCACCAAGGACAAAACGTATTCGCCTCCCCCGAGCATGCAGAAACGAAGCGAAGCTACGAGGGCCACGATTCCACCTCATTTGCTCACTCTCTCTCGCCCCTTCTCTCGCGTCGCCACCCCCCAACCACACTCACTCACTACTCGCTACTCAACGGCGCGGCTGCCCTGCTCCCTTCGCCGTCACTCCCTCGCACCGTCGCCGTTGTCGTCTCTGTCCAGGCACCGCGGCGATGATGCGAACCCAAATCGCGGCAACCACATCCAGTCTTGAGTATGGATCCTGTGCTACTAGACTCATTTTTAAGAGGATAATGAATGAGTGAATAATAGAAGAATATTATTTAACTACTCCTGATCGACTTTCAGAAGTCGATTATGAGGATAATGAATGAGTGAACGAAAGAAGAATATGATTTAACTACTCCTGATCGGCTTTCGGAAGTCGATTAGCTGTTAAATTTGTAGGGAAATGTTAAATTGACCTAGGCATTTATTAAATTCACCCACTCATCATCATTGGTTAAGGATCCAACCATATTGTCATGGGTTTTCGACTAATGTGGATCTAGCACTAAAGAATTTTTTGATGATGGTTAGGATGGGTGGGTCGATTTAATAATTTTCTATTTTATTTATTTACTCAATGAAACATAAAGAGCATATCTTTTTGCTAATCAATGGAAATTAGGTACATAAAGTAAGCCTTGGTTGAGGCAATGGATTAGGATGTCTATTCTAACCTTTGGAGGAAGGAGGGATATATGTAGGTGATTGAGTTACATACATTCATAATTACTAGTTTTTATTTTTTGACATATGCATGTGTAAATTCTTTGATGTATTTTAAGTCATTGACATGCATTTCTCCAAATATGGATGAGTGCCTTACATCAACTATCTTTTTTGTAATTTATGGATCTAAATTATATTGATTTTCTTCTTTTTAAAATTCTATCTAAGTTATTTGTTTAAAGATTTTGTTTTTTTTTTTTTCTATTCCCAAATTGACCAAAAGGACAATCCTATCGTTGAGAGTATTAAATGTAGCCAGAGCTCTCTATATTATTTATTGTATGTAGTCTATAGTATTTACTATAGCTACAGTGTTTTGAATGCAATAGAAAAACTTTGTTTATCTTCTCTCCTTCTCTTTGTATAAAGGATATAACCCTATTAATAAACTCACTTCTTATGTGTATGTTTACATATGTATGCATATTACTTTTAGCTACTATTGTCTCTCTTTTTCTAAAACATTCTCAACATGTTATCAGCACAATTGCTTTCATGCTCTAGTCTTAGTTCCTAATTCTTAAAAACTTATGTACATTTTTTCTTTTGTTTTCTCCTACAAAAAATTTTCCTTCTTATGTTGCTGCTGCTATTGTTGTCCTTTATTGCTATTGCTATTGGATTGCTACTGCTGTTGTTGTCTTGTATCGTTGCTGTTGCCGTCGACTAACGCACCTTGCTATTGATGGCCATTGACTAATGCACCCTGCCATTGATTGCTACTGATTGTTATTGATTGACGTTGACTAATGCACATTGTTGCTCACTACCATTGACTAATGCATCTTGCCACCGAACTGTTGCACCTTAATGTACCATACTGCAATCCATCGCATACTCTTATTTTTGTGGAGAAAAAAATCTAATTTATTTATTTATTTATTTTTAACATTTTTTATTTTGAGTTTTAATATTATTCTATTTGGCTTTATATTTTAAGATACATTTTACTCAACATTTTCTACTTGAATTTGTATTTTTTTGTTCACAGATTTATTTGTAATGAATGTTTCAATATCCTCAACTACCTCTACTATGTTTTCAACTATCACCATTCTATTCCAATATTTTCAAGCTCTTCTATTTCCACCATTAGCTACTAATGGAAACAATTATCTATTATGGCTAAAAATGACAAAAGAAAATTTATTTGCAAAACAACTATCGGATGTAATTTTGTTTTAAGAATCTCCTATTCGAAGTACTTCAATTCTTATTACTATCTGTTGGAAATCACTTCTTCTCCTTTGTCGACATCTTGTACCTACATTACAACATCAATATTTAGAAATGGAAGATATAGGCAAGCTCTAGGAGAATCTCAAATGCAGATTTGATCATCAAAAGACTATTTTCCTTCCACATACATGTCATAATTAGACACATTTATGTGTCTTAGATTTTCCAAATTTAAATACTTTCAACAATGAAATATATTATATTGTCTCACAACTATGATTATATGAATAAAGCATCTCTAAAGAAGAAATGATTGAGAAAACTCTCTCTATATTCCTCCTTGCATATATTGTACTTGTACAATAATATAGGAATATGAAATTTCAGAGTCATGTTGATCTCATGTCCTATCTATTTCTTGTAGAGAAATAAAACGAGCTACTCTTACATAATGCCGAAGCTCATCCCATTGGAACCACAATTCCAAAGTCTCATGCCCTTAATATTCCAAAGTCTAAGAAACAATTATACAAACATGGCAAAAATGCTCATAAGCACTAAGTCAATCATGGTCATCACCATTTTCTCCCATATAGAAAGAATAAATGTTTTATAATTAATTATAGTAGAAAATAAAAAGCAGAGATGCATTCTTGTCATAATATGGAATGATTGGACATTTGACACATGCATGCCATACTTCAGAATACTTTGTTAAAATATTCAAAGAAAATAAAAAAACTTCGAGCTGAATCTTATGAAGTTCATACTATAGATGAGTCTATGGATTCAGTTGGTATTTTTGATTTAGAGGCTTATATAAATGAAAAAATCTCTAATGATAAATGAGATGATGCGCTCATTGATTTTGCAACAACTCATACTATCCTACAAGATAGATGATTTTTTATTGAAAAATCTTCAACTGAGCAAACTAGAAATTTGATGACTATGGCTGAAATGAATGCATTTTGTTTCTAAGAGAGAATAACAATGGTAAAATTGCCTGCAAATTCTATCATAAAATGTAAACATACAATGTTTGCACCTCAAAGTCTGATCAGCTACGAAGATGTATATGCCAATGGTTATCACATCTCAACTACAATTCTAGATAGGCAAGAGGTTTTGGTTCTTAAACAAAAGTATGAAGTTGTAGAAAAGCCTTTGCTACTACAAATGGTTTATATCAAATCGCAATCTGGCCTCTTATTATATTTTATTTTGCATCATTTATAATATATAGTCATGTTTCTCTTTAGCATGGATAATTCAAACTTTCAGGATCTATATTATTTTGGAAGATAATTCCATGTATAATCATACATAATTTAAGATCTACAAATATAGATTCTATGGAATTATGGCATGCATGTGTGTAAGGTAAGATGATTGCTTGGCCTTCAATTTGGAAACTCCCTCAAGAATAACCAACAATGCTAGAAAGATTGCATGGTAATATTTGTAGTCCTATTAATCCAATATCTGGACCATTTTGTTATTTTATTTTTATCTTTGTTGATGCATCAGGCAAACAATCACATGTTTCATTATTATCATCTTGAAACATAGTATTTGCTAATCTTATATCTATACTAATTTTTTTTCAAGCACATTTTTGTGATTATCCTATCAGAACATTGTATATGGATAATGCAAAAGAATTTGCATCAAAGTCTTTTGAAGACTATCATACTACAATAGAGATTGAGTTGATATATTGTGTTCCATATAAACATGCTCAAAATGGACTTGTAGAGACATTTATAAAGCGTATACAATTTATTATCTAGCCACTCTTTCTTCATGCAAATTTACTTGCATCAATGTGCAGTCATGCAATTTTGCATGCTGTAGTATTAATATACCTCCATCCTTCCTCTCTTGAAATTATTACACTACAAGAGCTCATTTCAGGTCGTGTTCTAAATGTATCTTAGCTATGGATATTTGGTTGCCGTACTTGGATTCTAATACCAGAACCTCAATTATATACGATTCGAGCTCATCAACAAAAAAATATATATGTTGGTTTTGATTCACCAAGTATTATTTGTATAATCAATCCATCAATTAGCATATTATTATGTACTCGTTTTCAAAATTTCCATTTTGAAGAGAACATATTTCCATGTCTTCTAGGAGGAGTATTTAATCAACAAAGAAATACAATACTTACATTTGGAGCACCAAAAATATTTACAATGAATCTTGATCCTCGGACATCTTTGCCTGAAAGTGAAGTTGCAAAGATTCTGTATCTAAAATGGATTATAAATGAAACACCTGGTGGCTTCAATGATGCACCTTGGATTACAAGAGTTCTAATTAATGAGGCTCAAAATGAACTTACTCAAATTGCAATACCACTAACAAATATACCTCAGGTTAAAACATCAACAATTAAAAGGACTTATGAATTAGATACATAATCACAAAAGAAAAAAGCTATAATATGTGGTGATTCTAATATTGTTTCTACAGAAGTTCCTACTAAACCTATGAAACAATCAATTAATGACAATATGTCTATGCTTATTATATCTTCATGTCATGTTATAGAAAATTTTGAAATTAAAAAGAATAAAACCAAATTAAATACAAAATTATTTATTCTATATTGAGCTACAAATGACCTTTAGGATAGACCATTTATAATAATAGATGAATCATTTGCATTCATGATGACAGAAGCTCTTTCTTACGAGAAAGAAGATTCTAAATCTCAAACTATTCAAGAAGCAATGCATACATTTGATTAGTTAAAATGGAAAACTGCTATTAAGGAGGAGTATGCTTCTTTGTGTAAGAAAAAAGTCTTTGGTTCAATTGTGGACACTCTTACTTCTTATCCTATGGGATATAAGATGGTATTAATATGCAAGTGAGATGCTAAAGGTCAAATAATTCACTGCAAAGCTTGTCTTGTTGCTCAAGGATTTATCCAAAAGTTTGGCATTAATTATGAATCCACATATTTTTCAGTCATGGATTCAATTACATTCTAATATATCATTAGAATAGGAATTCATGCTATCCTTGAAATGCATCTCATGGATGTGGTAATTGCATATTTGTATAGTTCACTTGATGGATATATTTATATAAAAGTTCTACTTAGTTTGAAAACAGGAACTCCAAATACACATGCTCCAAGTCGATATCATGGTATTAAATTATACAAGACCTTGTATGGTCTAAAACAATAGGAATGTATGTAGTATCAACATCTCCAAAATTATTTAATTATAGATAAGTATATAAGTGATCCACTGATCCTTTGTTTATTTATTAAACGAGATAAAATTGGTTTTGTGATCATTATTATATATATTGATGATCTTAATCTAATAGATACTAGATCTGCATGTGTTGCAACTACTAACTTATTTGTACATGAATTTGAGATGAAAATGCTAGAAAAAATAACTTTTTGTATTGGGCTTCAGATTATGCATCTCATGGATGGTAGAATTTTTTTCTACCAACTAACATATATTAGACAAATCTTATGGAGATTCAATATGATTGATACTTATTCATTGTCCACACCAATGGTTAAACGTAGTCGTGATGGTTATGATCCATACTATCCATATGAGGAAGAGGAGGAAATATTAAGAGAGTAATATCCATACCTTGTAGCGATTGGAGCACTTTTATATTTAGTCACATCTACCAGACTAGATATTACATTTGCAATTAGTGTTCTTACAAGACACAGTGCATATCCAATACTATGATATTGGAATGGCGTCAAATATTTACTATGTTATTTAAAAGGTACTAAAGATTTGGGATTATACTACACATAATCTATAGATCTAAAGTTGATTGGATATTCTAATACATGATATAAAATTGATATTACAACAGCTAAATCTCAAATATGCTATATATTCTTAAGACATAGAGCTGTAATATCATAGAAATTAGTGAAACAAATTATAACTGCAACTTCATCCAACCATGTAAAAATTATTGTTTTACATGAAGCATCTTAGGAATTTATTTGGTTGCAATCAATTCGTAAACTCATTCAAAAAACTTGTGGATTTTCATGTGATGATTTTTCAACTATTTTGTATGAAGATAACAACACTTATATTGCACAAATGCAAATTGGTTGCATTAAAAGGGACAAGACAAAGCATATTGATCTAAAGTATTTTAGTTATATCTATGACTTGATTACTAATCAAGTACTTAAGATGAAGAAAATTGAATCTGCAAATAACCTTGCTGATCTCTTCAACAAAACTATCCCTTTATGCAACCATCACAAAATTATTTATAGTATTGATATGTGGCAGCTTGTTTTTCTTGAGCAAGATAGTTAATGAACTCTTGACATAATGTTGTACTATTTTTTGTTCATCTATGATTTTATCTTTAAATATAATAAGATTTTCTTAAATAAGGTTTTAATGGGGCAACAGTTGTTGATTTTACAAGATTATAAAAAAGTATAGATCATAATTCTATGCATATAAATATTATAAAAAGTGAAGAGGAGTATAAAGAGTATTAAATGTAGCTAGCGCTCTCCATGCTATTTATTGTATTCTACAATATTTACTATAGCTACAATGTTTGCAATGTAGTAGAAAAATACTATTTATTTTCTTCCCTTCTCTTTGTATAAAGGATATAATCCTATCAATAAACTCACTTCTTGTGTGTGTTTTTACATATGTGTGCATATTACTTCTAGCTACTATTGTCTCTCTTTTTTTAAAACATTCTCAATACCTATAATAAAAGATTAAACAATCTCTATGTCTTTGGATGAAAGAAGAGTTTTTTTATAATATTGTTTGTTGAATATTAAGAGCATATTTGAATATGTTCCTTAGACTTTCTTTGCTATAATAGTAAAGAATGGTTATACTCCAATCTCAAATACTTTGAGCTATATTACACTCTTAATATCTATGAATGACTATCTCTACTTGCAACAATGATATATAAGTCTATATATATATATATATATATATATATATATGAATTTATATTTTATTATTGAATAACAACAATATATTTTATATTCATACAAATTATTATGTACCATCCATAATACCTAAAGATAAGAATCAATTCTAATATACAAAAATATGGATAGATGATCAACTCAAATTAATAAATAAATACAATCATATAGTAGTCAATAATAGAATATTTATGTTATTAGACTAGAAGGACCACAAGTAGATAATAGAGAGGAAAAACAAACTACATGATATTTTCTTAAAAAAACTCAACCATGTTTAAAGATAATTTTTTTGCATATCTAATATAAATAAAATTTTCTTGCATATAAAGATACTTCTCTCACTTTATTAAAAAAAAATAGTCATAAGAATACACACATACAATTAAACATAGCTTTTCATTCAATTTATTCATGAATAAAATGTCATTATCTCAATTTTATTTTTGAACTTATATTTTCTATTATTCAGAATTTCTTTACCAACTAGTGTGATTCTGTTGTAATTGAACCAAAAAATAATTATTAATTAATAGAATAATTTGTGAACTTCATCTATTTAATTTTTTAAGTTATATACCACAATCAAGTTTATATATATATATATATATATATATATATATATATATACTTAAACATTATTGTAAGCTTGTAAAAATTGAATAATGTCTAAAATTTATTGAATCTACATCAATCAAAATTAAAATTATAAATTGAAACATTATAAAACACATTACAAATATTAATTATTTGTTTATTTTTTTTCTGAACAAAACCTGGAAAATCTGAAATTTCTTATTCTTTGATTCATATCAATTGAAAAAAATTCCACCTATTGATCAATTTTGAGCAATTTTTTTTTTAAGATCACTATATTTTTTTAATTTATAAAGTTTAGATTTTACAAATTATATTGATTATATTTTAATTGAATATAATCAATAAGCATTTATTTGAAGATAAAATATTAAATAACTTAAGTACATCAATATTTTTATAGATGTAATATTAAATTATATACATACATATATATGGCTAGATAGAGGAGGGAGGGAGTGCAATAGAACCATATGATTTGTTTGTGTGCGCAAAATAAAACTTTTCATTTTTTGTTGTGACAAGTTTATAGACAGAAAGATACATATTGAAAATTATATTATTGTGTTGTCGAAAAATTATTATAGAAATACATTGGGCATTTGCTTACATAAGGATATAGTTTTATCTTAAAGTTAAATTTACAACCTAAAAATATAATATATTAGGTGTTTAGAAAGACCTTAGCAATCTTAAATAATTTAAAAATTCTTATAATACTATATTAAGCTTCAAAAAAACTTTAAATAATCTTAAAATAAAATTTTAAAGCAATAAAAAAAACTTAAAACTTAAAGCAATAAAAAAAAATTTAAAAAAAATTAATAAATTAATAAATTAAAAAAAATTATTTTAAATTATTTTAAAAACTCTAAAACTTCAAAATAATCCTAATTTTTTTCTAAAGAAATCACAAATAAATCAAAAATAAAATCTAATTGAATTTTAATCAAATCCTAATTGAATTCTAATGGAATTCTAAAAAATCTTTAAAATCCTAATCAATCTTTAAATAAATCTTTAAAAATTTGATTTAAACCTTAAGTAAATATTATAAAAAATTTCAAACCTCAATGATTATTATGTTTACTATTGATTTTTATTTAAAAAATATGAAAAATATTTTTTTAATTTTAAAAAAATTCACAAAGTTTAAAGAAGATTTAATTAATAATTTGGATAAAAATATTCATAATTAGCTTAGATGTTGACTTTGCTTCTTCTCCAATCTCAAAATAAAAATTCTAGCTTAAATGTCTTGCTATTGAATTCTTGATTTTGTTTCAAAATTTACAAGAATAGAAAAAAAATAGTCAAATATAAGTACATAAAAAGAAGTGTTTACTCAAAGCTCATAAAAGAAACCTTGATTCATAATTGGCCTTTATGTCATGGATATACTATACAAGAAATCAAATAAGAAATTGAACAAAAGAGTTTAACAAAAAAACTAACAAGAACTTCATTAAGCCAGATGATTATAATATCAACACTAATAAACATGAACTAAAGCTTGAAGAGATATGTTGTCAAGACTTAAGATTCTCTCAACCTCAACTCTAATATATGTTAGGTATTACAAAGCTTCTTAAGAAGTTTCCGTATTGCTTGAAGATGAAGCAACCTTAAGAAGCTTCTTAAGAAGTAATCATATTGCTTGAAGATGAAGCAATTCTAAGAAACTTCTTGTACAACTTCTTTAATTTTCTTAGAAATTTCTAAAATATATTAAAATATTTTAAGAATATTTGAGAAACTTCTATTATAAATTTTTAAGAATCTTTTGAAATTTTTAAAACATGATAAAATATTCTAAAAATTTTCTTATTAGATATTTGTTATACTCTATGGATATCAATCTAAGATGTATCTAAGTAATTTTTATTGATTGCTATTCTTTAATTTTACATAAAGATGTCTAAAATTATTATTTTTTCTAATCTATCTTATTTTTTCTTGTTTATGGTCCTACAAAAAATGTAGAAGTATTTATTTTTACTAAAAAGACAACATTGGTTCTTAATATTTTTAATATCTCTTTAAATATCATCTATAATTTTAATGCAGATTGCTACTATATTTTAAAATAAGATCTTTCAAAATATAATATTTTTCTCTACTTTTATAAAATAGATGTATTACAATACAATAACATATGTTAATAATATTAAAAACATAACTTAAATATATTAAATAAAATAAATTAAATAATTTACCTTTAAAGGTTACTATAAAAATTATATAGTATCAAATTTAAATAAATAGAAGTTAACTAAAATATCAAAGTAAAACCAATTATATCTTGCTATCAAATCTTTTTGTCACAGACATATATTTACTATGAATTATTATTTAGGTGATATGAATAGGTAGAAGTAGGTAAAAATAGATTAATTTCATAATATCTTCTAGAAAAGCTTCCTAGAAGCTTCATAGACACTACTTTGACTTTACATGTGTTTATACTTCATTGGTAGGTTTGAAACTTGGTCAACAAGTTAATCACTTGCATCACATGTTAGTAGCTTGTAAAACAAGCTAACTATGTGGCCCACACATAGAAAACTTACCTTGCAAGTTAAGATACGTATTGCTCAAAGTCAACATGTTTTTTAATGGTCTTATAGAACAACGCCACGTCGACCTTAGTTAGATAGTATATACAGAGAGAAGAATGAAGCCTTCTTCACTCTTGTCAACTCTTTTTTTGCTTCCAGTCTAGTTTCAAGAGTCTTTAGTTTTCTTGTCTTTTAGCAATAGCCATTTCAATTTATTTTTTAATATACATATTAATTTATTTCTATTTTATCATCTTTCTTTGAGAAAAGTCTCACTTGTTTATTTATTTTTATCAAGTTCTTATTCTTGATAGATAAATAAGAGTACACTTACAATATTAGAGCTTTTTCTAATCTTGATTAAGATAGATTATATCTTTCTCTTGATAAGACTTAAGTATATTAGAAGTTGTAGATTACCCTCTTTTAAATTGATATTGTTTTTAGTATTTTCTTTATTCTAAATTCCTCTCTTTTGTTTGTCTTGAGCGATATTAGACATATTTTCTTTTCTAAGTGTTATCATGAGAAAACTTGCTGAAATGAAGAGTGCAATGGTACAAATGCAAGAGCAATTAAGGGAGTTAATTCTTACGATGCATCAATTCAATTTACCACTACAAGGAGCAATAAGATTGACAAGAAGTGAAGATATAGAAATGATTGGAGCTGCTTCAACATCCGCACCAAATCATGTCCCTTCTCCTATCGTGGAACATCCTTCTAGTGTTAGAGAACCAAGCATTGCCCTACCCGAGAAGTTTGATGGCACAAGATCCAAGTTTTGAGGATTTATCAATCAAGTGCAACTTGTGATTGAACTTCAATCCCAAAGCTATCCAAATCTAAGATTGTAAGTTATATTCATTAGTACGCTTCTTTTAGGTTCAGTATTATCATGGTTTTCATCTTTTCTTGAACGATAAGATCCAATATTAGATAATCTAGAGGCTTTTCTAATAGAGTTTAGATCCATGTATGGAGAACATGATGCAATTCGTATTGCAACCAATAAGATTCATATTTTACAACAAGGCCATCCATCAGTGATGTTGTATGCTTTACAATTTTGACAACCTGCAACTAATATCAAGTAAGATGATGTTGTACTTATTAGCCAATTTCCCTACAGATTACAATATGAGGTAAAAAAATTAATGCTCAACTTACTTGATCCTCAAACATTGAGTCAAGCAATTGACTTTGCTGTGAAGTGCGACAATCGCCTTTTTGAATTTCGATATGAGAATCATATAAGTGGACTTCAACGTTACTATAATTCAATGGCAACACCAACACCTCTTCAACACATACATTCGGAAGTAGAGGATATGCAAATTCATGCAATATGTTTCAAACCTTTTATTGAGCAAGAAAAGAATCATCATCGTCAAGAAGGATTGTACTTATATTATGGAGAACCTAAGCTCAACACTCAACATTGTCCAACGAAGCGATGCAACCATAAAATGAGGAGTACGGCGATCAAAGAGGATAGTATGTCGGAAAAAGAATTTGTCCAACTACAATAGGGACCGTGCGGTTGGAACCTTGTACAACGCCTAGTGAAGGTCTTATCCTCTCCTTAGAATCTTCTCCATGTTTTACAATAAATGTTATTCTAGAACCTAAATATCTCAAAGTATCTCCTTTGCTAGATTTAGGAGCCTCAGCATGTTTCTTAGATGAAAAATTTGCTAAAAGACATAGCATATTTTTAGTAAAGAAAACTAAACATGTTCATGTAAAAGTCATAGATGGTCGTCTGTTGTCTTTAAGAGATATTACTCATGAAATTCTTCCTATAGAAATAGCAACTAATGATTATAGTAGCTTTATAATATTTAATATCATTAGATCTTCTTCTAATCTAATTATTTTAGGTTTATCATGGCTAGAAAAATATAATCCTAAAATAGATTGGACTTCTTGTAGTCTTAATTTTTCTGAAAGTATAACTAAGAGTGTAATTAATCAAGTAAAAAGTCATAAGTCTAGTATAATTAAACCTATATTTGTAGGTACAAGTACTTTCTTGCATGCTGCAAAAGAAGGATCACCTTGTGTCATTTATGTCACACCTATTTCTATTGGTGGAAAGACTTCAAGTAGCATTCCAAGCCAATTTGAAGTTTTTTAAGATATATTTGAGAAAAAGAATGCAGATATTCTTTCAGAACATCATTCGTATGACTGCTCAATTGACCTTCAAGAAGGAGCACAACTGCCATTTGGACCAATCTACAATTTATCTCAAAATGAGTAAGCTAAACTGAAGGAGTATATTGAAGAGAATTTGGCCAAAAACTTCATACGCCATTTCAAATCTCCAGAAGGAGCTCTAATTTTATTTATGAAGAAAAAAGATAGATCATTGCAGATGTGTGTTGATTATCGAGGACTGAACAAAATCACTATCAAAAATAGGTACCAGCTACCTTTGATATTTGGACTTCTTTATTAGTTGAATCAAGCTAAGATCTATATAAAAATAGATGTACATGGAGCATACAATCTGGTATGCATCAAAGAAAGAGATGAATAGAAGACTATGTTTCAAACAAGGTATGGACATTTCAAATACAACGTTGTCCTATTATGTACTTTTCTGCTCGGGAATTCGCCGGACGTCTGGCTCTAGAAGGTAGTATGGAGATTCGCTAATAGTCAAGCAGTCTATCAGTTTTTCACTGTTGGAATATAAATGACTGCAAGAATACACCATAAATCTATACGGATGCCCTTCGACTGCTCGCCAAAGTCCTTTTTGTCCCAGCCGATAGGTCTCTAGATGTTACAAAGAACCCCGAACAATCCAATCTGCTAATCTCCGATACCGCTTTATATCCACGATCTTGTATCCATTGACTGTCTTGTTAGATTAACCCAATAAATTTCATTCACTCTGCATACTCAATCCTATAGACACCCTTTTAATTCTTCAATCACAGACGTAACTCGATTTCACAGAACAATCAAGAGCAATCAAACCCACTTCATTAAAAATCTCGATTTACCATTACAACAGTGATTTCAGCAACGATTGCCTCAGTCTTCTCAAACTCCTATGAAGAAAAAAAACCCCAATCTTTGTCTTTTTTTCCTACTCTGAAGCATGAAGCTAGCTCTCTGATCATTCTCAAAAAAAAAACTCTCCAAAAAAACTTCTCTCCCCTCCCTCATTTCTTAACCTTAATTCTGAATTTCTTCAATCTTCCCTCTTGCATCCAAAATTGGCTCCCGTTGTCAGAACTTAGATCTGAAACTGGCTCTCATCGTCAGAGCTTTCTCCTCCGTTTTACCTTTAAGAAATCCTTTTACCGAAAGGATGTTCCCGGAATGGCACAAAGGACGGAACAACCTGAAACGGAATCGGAGCCCCGTAATCAGGACCACATTGAGTCGCCCGACCAATTCAGGTCTCATATTGGATAAGAGTCCAGAAGTAAGACTCAGATGTTCTCGTAATTTGATCAAATTGGTCCTTTGCATCAAATTGGCTGAGGCCGGTAGCAAGACCTAGATTATCCCGTAATTAGACTGCATTGGGTTGCCCGACCAATTCACGTCTCTTATTGGGTAAGAGGACCCGGATTGGATGTCTTGAAATTGGGTCCAATTGGCTCTTCGAACCAAGCTCACCTGTCATTGATTTGACCCTTTCTCTTTTTTGCTGACTCCCGTTATTGGAATCGAACGGAGCATTTCAGTATGCCTCGGCTGACTGTAACGGGATGACTGACCCTGGCCTTCCAGTATGTGCACTGGAATTGGTCGTTGCCCCCAATATTCGAGGTAACTAAATATTAATAAAAGTCCCATTTTTTTATATTTTCACGGTATACTCATGTTACAACACGACATCCACCTCCTCTAAACCTCTGCATCCTCCGACATGCACAAATTTACCCAATTGCTGTTTGATTTAGAATATATCCTCTACGTCCTTGTCCAGTTTGTCTTCATCACCTTCATTATCAAAATCACTTTCATCTTCTTGCTGCGGAATCTCTATACCTTCATTAAGGTCTTCCATATTCATCTCCGTGTGTCTTTGTTTAAATATTTTTACTCGCTTCCCTGCAATTGGTATTTTCAATTTTGTACCATCTAACTCACGTAATGAGTAAGTCATATTATCATGAACAGTTGTTACTACATAAGGTCCAAACTAACGTTTTGAAAATTATCGCAAAGTACTATGTTGATTATTTAGACTATTGTCATAAACAAGTACCCAGTTACCTTTCTCGATTGCTTTTGGTCTCTACCGATGTTGCTTATCGAATTGCGCATTGTTTTCTAACCTTGCTCTTTTTAATCTTTCCAATGCTATCTGCACATCTTCCGTTCTTTGCTCCAATTGTCAAATCCTAATAGCTGGAAGTTCTTCTTTTGTCAATCCATCTTCCCATGGTAGCATACTCCAAGTAAGTACCTTTTCTTCAATCGGCATAATTGGTTTTTGACCTGTCATAAGTTCTACTGGCATATATCTTGTCACCGAACTATGTGTTGTTCGATCAGCCCATAATGCAAATGACAAAAGCCATGGCCACTCTTTAACTTTCCCATTACAAGCTTTAACTAATGCTTTCACAATTGGTGGGTGACCGCGTTCGCTTTTTGCATTCCCTTCCAGATTATAAGCAGTAGTCAGTGATAGTTTAACTCCACATCTTTCAAAGAACTTATGAACTTCTTGTGCATTTAATTCTCCATGATCTGTAGTGATTTTTCCTATGCATCCGTAGCGGCAAGTGACATCTTCAAGCAAAAACCTACAAATCTCCTCTGTAGATTTTGTCCTCAATGCTCTTTCTTCTACTTGATTTGATAAATCTTTACGAGCTAAAACCAAATATCTCATCTGCCATAACCCAACCGGCATAATAACCAAATCAACAACCCATTTAAAATGAACAGCCAGAGGATACGTAGGATGAAGACCATCTCGATGTCGGATATTAGAATACGATTGACAGATTTCACATGACTCTACAAATGAGAGGACATCTCGATACATATTTTTCCACCAATATCGTTCCTTGAGTTTAGCAAAAGTAGCCTAGATTTCTCTATGCCCTGCCCATAAACTATCATGAAACTCCTTTAATAATTTTAGTTTTTCTTCCTTTTTGCCTATCACTCGTTGTGGCATCCCAATTCCTTTCTTCGGTCTCTTCCATAATAATCCATCTCAAAGCAAAAATCCATATGCTTTTTTTCTTATTTGTTTGAATTTTTCTGTAGACCAATTCTCCTGCTTAGTCAAGGTATTCAAATAATGACTAATATCCAATAATTCTCCTTCATAAGATTCTTCAAAAAATAGCTTGTCTTCCCTGTTGAGATTTGATATTGAATAGAATTTCAATTCGACGTCATCAATGTCTTTAACCATTTCGTCTTCCCTCTCGTATCTTGCTCAAGATAGCATGTCTGCTAGTAAATTGTCCTTCCCAGTAACATGCTTAAATTCCGGATTTAATGACTTAATATAAGCAATCCATCTCAACATTGCAATATCTGGCATTGAACAGTTAATAATCATTCCAAGCAATGGCAAGCAATCTATTTCAATTACTACTACTACCCCAATCAAATAGTTCTTTTCAGCTTTCATAGCCGAAACAACTCCCCAAAGTTCTCTTTTGACTTACGAATATGCACGTTGACGAATACTTAAAACTTTAGCTCCAAATCGAACTGCAAATCTATTCCCACTAGAATCATCTTGTCCCACAGCCCATCCAATGGTAATTGGACCAACGTCCACAATAAGAATCACTGGTCTATTGCACTTATAATCAACCTTCCTCATTATTGGAGGTGACATCAATAATTTCTTCAATCTTTGCATTGCCTGAATATGCCTTTCTTCCCATTTAAATCGGTAACCCTTGCGTAACAGTTCATATAATAGATCCGCTATGTGAGTATAATGAGGGATCCAGATTTGATAAAATACACATACACCTAAAAACCAACGAACCTCTGTTAAAGAATCACAATCCTCTTTCATTCTTCCAATTGCATCAACTTTAGTCGGATCTCGTTTTCTTCCGTAAGATCCACATAAATGTCCAAAAATCACAACCTCTCGTATTCCAAATACGGACTTCATACCCAATAATGTAAGATGAACTTCTCCAAGCCGGGTTAAAATCTTTTCACAATCTTGTATATGATCAACAACATATTTTCGACACCCCCTCGTATCTAAAGTTTCATCCTTGTCTCCTTTGTTTTTTCTCTCAATAATGCTGAGGTATCTTTTACAAGCAATTCTTGTGAAGCTGCCTCTCGAGCCTTGTATCCTCGAGTTTGCCAGTTAGAAGAATTTCCTTCTCTCGTATCATCAAAATTTCCTCGTCTCTTTCCTTTCATCAAAGCTTCATGTTGGCTCTTAGGAATATATGCATGAACTGAAAGAGACTCAACAAGATCCTCTCAACCTGTTCCACCTTGTATTGTAGCTGCAGTCCTCAATAATGCTTCTCGAGGTAATTTCCCTTCTTCCATTGTAGAAATGGCAGAAGCCCAAAACTCACTAGTTTTCGTACTTCCACCAAGGTCATCATCTACTCTAGCACCATAAGTTACACTTTCTCATGCTGCTGTTTCATGCTCTTGTAAGTAATCTTGAACCAATGCTCTCATTCCTCCCTTACCAAATTTGGTTTGAAGAAGATCCTTCCTATCTTTTAATGCTATCTTCCCATCTTTCCAACAAATAATTCCTTGCCGTATCATATTATTAGATCATTACAATCTTTTCTAGTGTGTGAAGCATCATCACACTAAATGCATCTTTGTACGTATCCTTGTTTTGAAACATTCTTCGAATTGTTTGTAGAAGTATCTCTTCAAATCTTGCCAATTTGATTTGAAGATCTCGCATTCCTCGTATAATTTCTTCCATCCCCATATCTGCTTTCTTTGATAAGGATGTTGAAGGTTGAACTGTAGGCATTGTTGGTGGTACAATACGTATTGGAGCTTTGGGTGCTTGTACTCTTTTCGGAATATTACTCCTATCCTTCCTCCTTTCTCTTTTTGTAAGCAACTCCACTGCATCTTCAACGTTCTTCCACTTTGTTGTCAATCCTTCATCTTCTTCTTTGTCTTCAAGAAGGAGTTCTAATTTCTCTTGCAATTCTCTATCAGTAGCTTGAAGAAATAGATCAACTTTTTTCGGCTCCAATGTCAATTTTTCTACCTTCGACAACTGAAAGTACTGCCTTTCAAATTCTCTTAGTAGTTCTATTGCTTACAAATTCTTATTGGGTCGTTCAATCCATTCTAAAAACACCTTTTTAGTAATGCGATCAGTATCTTCCAAGAAATATTCGTCTTTCAATGCATGTGAAAAAACCTCCCATGAATTCCCATAACGATCCGTAATCGATGTAATGTGGTCTCTTATCTCCGGTATTGTGACAAGTCCAAATAATTCAACCATTTTCTTCTCAAAAACCCGATTTAATTCCATTTCACAAACATAACATCTTAAATACCTTGAAATATTCCTCCCATCAAATTGATCAATTTTATTGACCACTGCTTGCAATGCTTTGGTTGCTAAAGCTTCCTTTCGATTATTGCTTTGCTGTTGCTGCATTGATAATGAGAAGGCTTGAAACATACTAGCAATAGATGGATCCATGTGCATACCTTGTCCTTTAGAAGAACCTCCCACCAGAAACTCCTCCCAAAAATCCTTCAAAATTTTTATTTTGGTTTTCTATAAAATAAAGATAAAATCAAACCAAATCCTATACCTTCTACCTCAAGCTTTCACATCAAGTTCACCACTTTTGTCGTATTACGTGCTTTCTTGCTCAAGAACACGTCGGACGTCTCGCTATAGAAGGTAGTATGGAGATTCGCCAATACTCAAGCAGTCTATCAGTTTTTGATTGTTAGAATATAAATGACTGCAAGAATACACCGTAAATCTATACGGATGCCCTTTGACTGCTCGCCAAAGTCCTTTTTGTCCTAGCCGGTAGGTCTCTAGATGTTACAAAGAACCCCGAACAATCCAATCTGCTAATCTCCGATACCGCTTTATATCCACGATCTTGTATCCATTAACTGTCTTGTTAGATTAACCCAATAAATTTCATTCACTCTGCATACTCAATCCTATAGACACCCTTTTAATTCTTCAATCACAGACGTAACTCGATTTCACAGAACAGTCAAGAGCAATCAAACCCACTTCATTAAAAATCTCGATTTACCATTACAACACTGATTTCAGCAACGATTGCCTCAGTCTTTCCAAACTCCTATGAAGAAAAAAAACCCCAATCTTTGTCTTTTTTTTCAACCCCGAAGCATGAAGCTAGCTCTCTGATTCTTCTCAAAAAACAAACTCTCCAAAAAAACTTCTCTCCCATCCCTCCTTTCTTAACCTTAATTCTGAATTTCTTCAATCTTCCGTCTTGGATCCGAAATTGGCTCTCGACGTCAGCACTTAGATCCAAAACTAGCTCTCGCCTTCAAAGCATTCTCCTCCATTTTTACCTTTAAGAAATCTTTTTACCGAAAGGACGTTCCCGGAACGGCACAAAAATCGGAACAGCCTGAAATGGAATTGAAGCTCCATAATCGAAACCACAATGAGTCGCCCGACCAACTATGGTCTCATATTGGATAAGAGTCCTGTAGTAAGATACGAATGTTTCCCTAATAAGATCAAATTGGTCCTTCGCGTCAGATTGGCTGAGGCCCGTAGTAAGACCTAGATTTTTCCGTAATTAGACTCCATTACATTGCCCGACCAATTCAAGTCTCATATTGGGTAAGAAGACTCGGATTGGATGTCTTGAAATTGGGTCCAATTGGCTCTTCGAACCAGGCTCACCTGTCATTGAATTGGTCCTTTCTCTTTTTTGCTCACTCCCATTATTGGAATCGAACGGAGCATTTCAGTATGCCCCGGCTGACTATAACGGGGTGACTAACCCTGGCCTTCCAGTATTTGCACTAGAATTGGTCATTGCCCCCAATATTCGGGGTAACTAAATATTAATAAAAGTCCCATTTTTTTATTTTTTCATAGTATACTCGTGTTATAACATGACAAGGTCATGCCTGTTGGACTTACAAATGCCCCAGCAGCATTCCAACATCTAATGAATGATGTCTTTTGGGAGTTTTTAGATGATTTTGTTGTTTGTTACCTAGACAACATCTTAATCTATTCTAAAAATACAGAAGAATATGAACTTCATGATTGTCATGTATTATAAAAACTATAAGATGCGAGATTCTATGCTAAGATAGAAAAGTGTATATTTCACATTACTCAAGTCGACTTCTTAGGTTACATCATTTCAAATGATGGACTTATGATGGATCCTAAGAAAGTTCAAACTATTATGGATTAGAAGATCCCAAAAACGGTATGAGTTGTTCAATGCTTTTTGGGATTTGCCAACTACTATCGGATCTTCATCAAAGACTTCTTTCAAGTTGTAGCTCCACTTATACATTTGACTTGTAAAGACAAACTTCAATAGAATCAAAAAGCAAAAGTAGCATTTGAAGCTTTGAAGATAACCTTGTTTTTGCACCAATCTTGTATTGCATCAACTTTTTTAAGCCATTTTTTATGGAAACATATGCATCAAACTTTGCTTTAGGTATTGTATTATCACAAATGGGAACAGATGATAAACTTCACTTAATAGCTTTTCATTCCAAAAATTTTTTAGCAGCTAAGATCAACTATGAGATTCACGACAAAGAGCTTCTTGCAATTGTGGATTCGTTTCAAGAATGGCACCATTATCTAGAAGGTACTCCTAGTCTAGTTATAATATATATAGATAATAAGAATCTTGAATATTTTATGGCAGCATGTACTTTAAATCGTCGCCAAGCCTATTGGAGTATGTCTTTATTAAGATTTGAATCTAAGATCACTTATTGATTGAGAAAACAACAAGGTTTATTAGATGCACTCTTTAGATGATCTTATCTTGTACAAAAAGAAAGAGATGTTGTTTTTGATCAGCAATGGACAATTCTCTTGAAACTAGAGCATCTTCATTTTTGAGCAATGAAATCAACACTAACTGTTGATTCAACTTTCATTAAGCAAGTTCATTCAATTATGTCTTTTGATCCTCTTATTTGTGATATAATGAAAAATCCTTCAAAGTCTCATGATACTTCGAAGTTTGAATTCAAGAATAATCTATTTTATTTTGAGAGACACCTATATGTTCCAGAAGGTGAGCTTGATTACATGTTTTTCAAGCTCATCATGACTTTCCAGCAATAAGACATTTTGGGTTCAATAAAACTTTGGAACTAATATCTAGGGATTTTTGGTGGTCCCAAATGTGAAAGGTTATCAAAGGTTTTGTACAATCTTGTAATGTTTTCTCAAGATCAAAAACTCCTCGTCATAGATTGTACAAACTTCTTTAGCCATTACCCATTCCAAAACAACTATGGTCTTCTGTTTCTATTGATTTCATCATGGATCTTCTAATCTCAGATTCTTATGACTCTATATTTGTGATAGTAGATCGTTTTACCAAGATGGTATATTTTGTACTATATACAAAATCTATTTTAGATAAAGAAACAGCTAAGCTCTTTCTTGACAATATCTATTGCTATCATGGATTATCCAAGGATATTATATCAGATAGAAGAACTCAATTTATATCAAGATTTTGGCAGACTCTTTTCAAGATTCTAAAAGTGGATATAAAACTATTTTCTACATTCCATCTTCAAATTGATAGACAAACGGAGAGTATTAATCAAGTTTTGGAGCAATATTAAATATGTACCATCAACTACCAATAAGATGATTAGACAACTCTTTTTGCCATTAATAGAGTTTGATTATAATAACACAATACATTCTTCTACAAAACAAATACCTTTCTTTGTTAAATATGGTTATCATCCATGACTTCATACTTTTGACGTTTCAAAAGTTGATAATCGTATTGTGAATAATTTAGCAATTCATTTGTCAGAGCTACATGCAACAATGAAGGTGTAATTAAAAGAAGCTCAAGAAGAATAAAAGGTCAATGAGGATGTCTATCGAAAGGAACAACCTCCATTCTACATGGGTGATAAGGTATGGTTACTTTGTCATAATATCAAGACCACTCATCCTTATGAGAAGTTGGACTATCGAAGGCTTGGACTATTTTCTATTTTTATATAAATCTATCCAGTTGCATATCGTTTACATCTATCAGAGTCAATGAAAATCCATCTAATATTCTACATGTCTCTTTTTGAAGTATATAAGACAGTGGACATACCAAGAAGAAGTCAAGCTCTATCTCCTCCTATAGAAGTGGAGAATAATGAAGAGTTTGAAGTAGAATAAGTCTTAGATTCAAGGCGGCGTTGAAATAAATTAAAATATCTTGTCCATTGGCACGGATATGATATTAGTGAACGCACATGGGAGCCAGTAAAGAATCTTGCAAATGCAACAAAGGTGGTGAAGGCTTTTCATCAACGACATCTATCAAAATCAAGATGAAAATCTTCCTTGTAAAAGAAATAAGATCTAGGCAAGCTAACATTCTACTTTCACTCCTTGTTTATAGCTTCTTTGTAGTTGTGATGCTCAAAAAATGGAGAATCAATAACCAACGGATTCGACTCAAGAGGCTTTGTTTGCAGACATGTCGTATAAGACATTATGATTGTCACAGCCTTCAAGAGGACATAATCAAGATGAAGATCCTCAAGAACAACATGTGATTCTTCAAATAAATGGCGAGATATAATGCGTTTGATATCACAACCTTAGAAGAGACTCCCGATATTTGATAATTTTACTAAAGGTAGGTACAATTCCTAACAGTGTTCCAAATGTTTTATTTAAACGAAGTTATGAAGCCCTCAACAATGATCAAATGACAGGGTGGACTTCCTACCCTAGTATGGAACACTACCGATGGTTGAGAGGCCTTATCAATTATTGTCGAAGAGAACAAAGATCAAAATATGTGGCGAATATAATTTGTCGCATCATAGATTTTCTCAACATATGATTACCGCTTGTCATGGAATTGGTCTCTAAAAGGGGAGATAATGTCATAGACATACACATGTAAGCCAAGAATTATATGTATAAATAGGTAGAAGTAAGTAAAAGCAGGTAAAAATAAATTAATTCTATAGTATTTGATATGGATGCTTCTTAGAAGCTTGATAGACAAAGCTTTGACTTTACAGGTATCTTTAATTGACTTTTTGGATCAGAAACGTGGTCAATAAGTTGGCCATATACCACACATGTTGTTAGCTTGAAGACCAAGCTAACTATGTAGCCCACATGTGGAAAAACTTGTGTTGTAAGTCAAGGCATGTGTCCTACAAAGTCAATACATATTGGAGGTCTTATAGATAGTCGCCACATAGCGTCTAGTTAGATAGTATATATAGAGAGAAGAGTGAAGCCTTCTTCACTCTTATCAACTCTTTTTTTGCTTTTAGTTTAGTTTCAAGGGTCTCTAGTTTTCTTGGCTTTTGGTAATAGCCATTCCAGTTTCTTTCTTAATATATATATATATATATATATATATATATATATATATATATATATATATATCTTGTTATTTCTATTTTATCATCTTTTTTTGAAAGAAGTTTTATTTTTTTATTTATCTTTATCATGTTCTTATCCTTGACATTGGATTGATTTGCTTTTGGATGATAAATGGTTTCAATCTCCGATAGTCCAACTTATCACATGGCTCCTTGGTTTTGATATTTCATCGAAGCGGCCATACTTTATTTCCAATTTTGAAAGTAGGTGCTTGATTTCGAAATTTGTTTGTGGACGCCTTATAATTTTTTTGGATGGTTTGCAATTGAAGTTTCAACATAGTTTGATGCTCCGATAGTTGTTTTACAAATCCTTCAATTATCGGGTTGTTATTGGTTGACGGAGTCAACAAATCAAGCTTCAGATGATACCCATAGTTGAAAAAGAATGGTGTTTATTTATTCGATGCATAAAAGGTGTTATTATATGCAAACTTAGCTAAGGATAAATATACTATCCAATCATCTTAGTTATAGTTGATGTTGCATTGTAAATACTGCTCCAAAGTTTGATTCATTTGTTCTATTTAGTCATCAGTTTGAGGATGGAAAGTCGAAGAAAATTTGATATTCACCTTCATTATCTCAAAGAGAGATCTCCAAAACTTTGATATGAATTGGGTTCTTTGATCCGATACAATATCATTTGATAAACTATGATATCGATACACACTATCAAGGAAGAACCTTGTTGTATCTTTGCTTGACAATGTTTTCTTGCAAATGACAAAGTGTACTATCTTTGTAAGCCGATCTACCACAACAAAGATGATGTCAAATGAATTCGATGGTGGCAGGTCCGTAATGAAGTCCATAGAAACTGAAGACCATGGCCAATGTGAAATAGGCATTGGCTGAAAAAGACCATAAGCACGATGTCGAGGGTTCTTGAATCTTAAAAAAATGTCACATGAGAGGACAAAATTCTTAACATCCTTCCATATTTGGAGCCATTAAAAATCTTAAGAAATAAGTTCCAAGATCTTATTGAATCCAAAATATCCTGTAATTGAAAAGTCGTGTCGAGATTAAAGAACTCGGAGTCGTGCTAGTACCTTTGGAATATACAATTGCTCATCAAAGTATAAAAGTTCTCCTTCTACATTGAACTTGTTATTATTGATATGTTGCGTGATATCAAGGGCTACAAAATTTCCAATAGTCGCAGTAAGTACTTGGTTGAAGAAGTCAGCATTAATTGGTACTATAGCAAAGCAAAGCCTGAATTGTTTCGACTTCAACAATGTTGTACACTGTTGATCAAACGCTGCTTCTCCAACCTTAGGCACTAGATATGATCTCTTTGATAATGCATCGGATAGTCCTTGTTTTTTCCCAGGCCGATAAGTAATAACAAAGTCAAACTTGGATAGCAACATATTCTATCAAGCTTGATAACGATTCAAAACTTGAGCCGACATGAAGTACTCCAAATTCTTGTCATTCGTATATATGGTCACCAAATGCGCAGCTCCTTCAAGAAAGTGATGCCACTCTTCGAAAGAATCTTCTATCGCAAGAAGGTCTTTATTGTGGATCTCATAGTTGATCTCAACAGCAAAAAACTTTCAAGAGTAGAATACAACTAGATGAAGCTTCTTGTTTGTGTCTATCTGCAAAAGTACAGCTCCCATAGCAAAATTTGAAGCATCAATCTCTAAATAGAAGGCCCTTGTAAAGTCCGGATGTACCAAGATTGGAGCCATAGTAAATATCCTCTTAAGATCTTGAAATGTTTTTTTTGCTAGAGGTCCCCATTTGAGCTTGTCTTTACATATCAATCGAGTGAGCGGAGCAGCAACTTGAGAATAATTCTTCATCAAGATCTGATAGAAATTAGTAAAGCTAAGAAAGCATTGTATATCTCTAATCGTCTTTGGAACTTCCCATGATACAATTGCTTCCACCTTCTTAGGATCCATCTTCAAGCCTTCCATAGTTGCAATGAATCCCAAAAATTCCATCTCAATTTGATTAAACAAGCACTTCTCTAACTTGGTGTAAAGTCCTCGCTCGCGGAGTTTTTCAAGGACCAGAAGAACATGTTTCTCATGCTCTTCTACATTCTTAAAAAATATCAAAATATCATGTAGATAGATGACAACAAAATCGTCAAGGTGTTCTAAAAGATGTCATTCATCATCTGTTGAAAGACTATTGGAGCATTGGTAACACCAAAAGGCATGACATTATATTCAAAATAGCCATACCTTATACAAAAAGCTGTCTTCCATTCATCTCCTTCCTTGATTTATACGAGGTTGTAAGCTCTCCTTAGATCAATCTTTGTAAAGATCCTTACATACCCAAGTTGCTCTAGAAGATCTGATATCAAGGATAATGGATAACGATTCTTCTTTGTCACCTTATTGAGACCTCGATAATTGACACACATCTGCAGCGAGCCATTTTTCTTCTTCACAAATAAGATTGGTGCCCCAACTAGTGACTTTGAATGACAAATGAAGTTCTTGGCTAGATTCTCGTCAATGTACTTTTGCAACTCGGCTAACTTCATTTGCGACAAATTGTAGATTGGGCCAAAAGGTAGTTGTGCTCTTTCTTACAAGTCTATGGCACAATCGTATGGTCGATGCTTTAGTAGCATATCGGCATTCTTCTTTTGAAACACGTCTTCAAAATCTTTATATTGCTCTAGTATATTTGCTGTCGAAATCTTCTCTGCAAGTTGGAGTCACATAAATGACAAATGGTGTACCTTCCTTGGATGATGTTATAAACACTCTTGCTGCAATAAATAAGGGTTTTTTTATTCGAGATCTTCTAATAGGCTTACTCTCGAAATGATCTATAAGAAATGTTATTCTTTGTAACTTCCAATCTATGGATGGGTTATGCATTTCTAACTAAGAAAGACCAAGAATAATAGGGTTTGCTGGGATTCTAATAATATTAAAAATAATATAACTACTATGGTCTTTAAACATCACCTCTATAGATTTTGATTAATGGATGACACTACCAGACAATAAAAATCGTCCATCTATTACTTCTACGTGAACGAATTTAGGTTTTTGTACTACAAGAATCCCGTGATGTTTAGCAAATTCTTTATCTAAAAAGTAAGCAGATGCTATTGAATCTAATAATGTTAAGGTTTTTAGTTTTTAAGGGCCAAAAGATAGATGAATGCTAAAATAATAGGCAGGCTAAGCGAAAAGAGAGGCACTTGATTATTATTGTGGTATTGAATTGTCTAACCGCACAGTCCTTATTGTAGCCAGGCATCCTCGTTTTCATGAATAAACAAGCCTCTTGTTCTAATAATACGTTGATTTTGCTTCTTGGGGCAGTATTTAGCTCGGTGGCCTTCTTCAATGCAATACAAATATAGTCCTTCCTCCATACGCCACCTTTTTTTTTTTTCTTTTTTTTTTCTTCTAAAGTTAGGAATTTGATACGTACTACGTCAATTTTTATGTCTTCCACCTCTAAATGTGAATTCAGGCTGCTTGCTGACACAATTGGAGGGTGATAAGTCGTATGTTGTCTTGAGTGTTGAACTTGGCGACGTTGAAACATGTGATTATCGCACTTCACAGCTTGTCTAATAGATTTATTGAGTGTTTGCAGATCGGGAAGAGATAATAACAAATCCTTCTTGTCGTCCCTCAAGCCCCAATAAAATTAACTCATCAATGCTTCCTCATCTCAATTAATGTCGCACGCTAATTGTTTGAAATCTCATGCATAGACTAATGCGGAATATGCTCTTTGTGTTAGAGATATAGTCCGTAGAACCTTCTAGAGACAAGTTTCTAGAACCTTCTAGAAGCAAGTCTCTGGAACCTTCTAGAAGCTTCCTAGTTGGTAGAAGCTACTTGAAAAGCTTCCTAAATAGGAGTATATATTAGAATCGAGGCTGAAGAGTTCTTCAGTCTCGACAACACATCTCTTGGAGCTCTAACTCACCTCTTTGGTGTTGTTCTTGTATTCATCTGATTAATCTAATTCTTGCCAATTCTTCTTGAACTTCTTGTTAGATCTTGAGTCTGTATTTTTGTGTCCATGACAGTTTGTCGAGACTGCACTCACCTCAGATATTAGAGCTAGTTTCTTCTTTGTTAGAGTGTGGATTACCCCTCTGCTTGGAAGTGTACTAATATTTTAGTGGTTGTGGATTACTCTCCTCTAAACTGATACTTCTTTTGTTATAATATTGGAGTCTTATTCTTCTTAAAGAGAGTGGATTATCCCTTTTCTTGAAGCTCTTAAGGCAATTTTGAGGTTGCGGAGTACCCTCTTCTAAACCAATATTGTCTTCTTGTAGAGTCATTTCTGTCTTTCTCTTAGAATGGTCGGGGGCCAAGACATTAGTATGATGGAAAGTTTGAAGTCCAAGTTGGATGCTATCATGAATGCCCTCGCTACGTTATCGTAAAGAACTGCAGAGATTGAAGGACTCATGGCAAGACTTTATAATGATGGAGCATCTAGGATGGCAAAATCTAGGTTACACTAGCCTCAAATTTTTGCACTTGGAGAAGCAACTTTGCCTCATGTTTGACAAGCACCGCTGGTTCTACTACATAAGGAGCCCCAAGTTAGCCTTCTGAATAAGTTCAATGATACGCGTTCCAAGTTTCAAGGATTCATCAATCAAATCAGGTTGATAATAATTTTACAGCCCAAACACTATCCAACAAAGGAATGACGTGTTGGGCTTGTTGAAATCTTACTTACAAAGCAAGCTCTATCATGGTTTACTCTTTTGTTTGAAAAACGATCATCCATACTAAAAAACTTTGAAACCTTTTTGGAGGCATTTGCAGAAGTATTTGGTGAACACGACAAGGTTCGATGTGCTACAACAAAGATCCGGTCACTACGACAAGGGATGCGATCTACATCAGTCTATGCTCGGAATTCAGGTAATTAGTGTGCGACATCAATTGGGACAAAGAAGCATTGATGAATCAATTTTATTGGGGTTTAAGGGACGATATGAAGGATTTACTGTTAACTCTTGTTGATCTACAAACGCTCAACGAAGCTATTAGCGAAGTTGTGAAGTGCAATAACCGCCTATTCCAACATCACCAAGATCAACGTTCAAGACAACATACGATTTGCCATGCCCCAATTATGTCGACAAGCAGCATGAATTCACATTCAAAGGTAGAAGACATGCAAATTGATGCAGTACGTGTCAAATCCCTTACACTAGAAGAAAAAAAGTGACGTATGGAAGAAGGTCTGTGCTTGTATTGTGGTGAAGAAGGCCACAAAATTGGAAACTGTCCCAAGAAGAAAAATTGACGTATTGTTAGGACTAGGGACATGTTTGTTCAGGAAAACGAGGATGCCCAGCCACAATAGGAATCGTGCGGCTGGATAGTAAAATATCGCAACAACAACCAGGTTCCTTTCTTTCCACTCAACCTGCCCTTTGCTTTACAATTCCTTTGCTTATTGGTCCTCAGAAATTAAGAATCTTAGCATTATTAGATTCAGAAGCATTTGCTTATTTCTTAGACAAAGAATTTGTGAAGCGTAATAAGATCCCTTTAGTACAAAAATCCAAACCTATTCACGTTGAGGTCATAGATGGACGACCTTTATTGTCTGGTAGTGTCAGCCATGAATCAAAACCTATAAAAGTGATGTTTAAGGGCCATAGTAGTCATATCATTTTCAATATTATTAGAACCCCATCAAATCCTGTTATTCTTGGTCTTTCTTGGTTGGAAAAGCATAACCCATCCATAGATTGGAGGTTGCAAAAGATGACCTTTCCCACAAAACCACCCAAGAGTAAGCCTAGTAGAAAACCCCAAATAGAGAAATCTTTATTCATTGGAGCAAGAGCGTTTATAAGATCGTCAAAGGAAGGCACACCATTTGTCATTTACGCGGCTCCAACTACATGGGAGAAGATCTCGACAGCAAGTATACTAGAGCAATATAAGGACTTTAAAGACATGTTTCAAAAAAAGAATGCTGACATGCTAACAGAACACGAACCATATGATTGCGCCACAGACTTGCAGGAAGGAGCACAATCGCCTTTTGGCCCAATCTACAATCTATTGCAGACAGAGTTGGTGGAGTTGTGGAAGTACATCGATGAGAATCTAGCCAAATACTTCATCCGTCATTCAAAATTGTCAACTCGAACATTCATCTTATTGTGAAGAAGAAAGATGGCTCGTTGCAGATATGCGTGGACTATCGAGGCCTCAACAAAGTAACAAAGAAGAATCGTTACCCGTTATCCTTGATTTTTGGTCTCTTAGAACAACTTGGACGTGCAAGGATTTTTACAAAAATTGATCTAAGGGGAGCTTACAACCTCGTACGAATCAAGGAAGGAGATGAGTGGAAGACAGCGTTCCATACAAGATATGGCCATTTTGAGTATAATGTCCTGCCCTTTGGTCTTACCAATGCTCCAGCGGTCTTTCAATATATGATGAATGATATTTTCTGAGAGTACCTTGACGATTTTGTTGTCATCTATTTAGATGATATTCTGATATTCTCTAAAAATGAGAAAGAGCATGAAAAGTACATTCGTTTAGTCTTGGAGAAACTACGCAAGCGAGGACTATATGCCAAGTTGGAGAAGTGTTTATTTCACCAAATAGAGATGGACTTTTTGGGGTCCATTGCGACTACGAAAGGCTTGAAGATGGACCCCAAGAAGGTGGAAGCAATTGTGTCTTGGGAGGTTCCAAAGACAGTGAGAGACGTACAATGCTTTCTTGGCTTTGCCAACTTCTATTGGATCTTCATCAAGAATTACTCTCAAGTTGCTACTCCTCTCACTCGGTGGACATGCAAGAATAAGTTGAAATGGGGACCTCTAGCGGAGAAGGCGTTTCAAGACCTGAAGATCGCATTTACTACGGCTCTAATTTTGATACATCTAGACATTATAAAGGCCTTTTATTTAGAAATTGCTGCTTCAGATTTTGCTTTCGGAGTTGTACTTTCACAAATGGGAGAAGACAAGAAGCTCCATTCGGTTGCATTCTAATCTCAAAAGTTCTCTACTGCTGAAATCAATTATGAGATCTACGATAAAGAACTTCTTGCTATAGTGGATTCTTTCCAAGAATGGCGTCACTTTCTTGAAGGAGCTACACATCCAATGACCGTATATACAGATCACAAGAATTTGGAGTATTTCATGTCGGCTTGAGTTCTAAATCGACGTCAAGCTCGATTGAGTATGTTGCTATCTAGGTTCGATTTTATTATCACTTATCGACCTGGAAAGCAGTAAAGACTATCTGATGCCTTATCAAAGAGATTGTATCTTGTACCAAAGGCTAGAGAAGTAACGTTTGATCAACAATGTACTACAATGTTGAAGCCAAAGTAATTCCAGCTTTGCGCTACTATTGTGCTAATTGATGCTGACTTCTTGAATCAAGTATATGCTGTGACCATTAAAGAGTCAATAGCCATTGATATTAAGTAGCATACCAACGACGACAAGTTCAAGGTGGAGAGAGATCTTTTATACTTTAAAGAGCGGTTGTATATCCCAAAAGAACTAGCACGACTCCGAGTTCTTCAATCTCGCCATGATTTTCTAATTGCGGGAAATTTTGGATTCAACAAGACCTTGGAGCCTATTTCTCGAGATTTTTGGTGGTCTCAAATGTGGAAGGATGTGAAAGATTTTGTCCTCTCCTACGACATCTGTTTAAGATCCAAGAATCCTCGGCATCGCCCTTATGGACTTCTACAGCCAATGCCAATTCCACGTCGACCATGGTCTTCAATTTCCATGGACTTCATCACAGACCTGCCATCATCGAACTCATTTGATAGTATCTTTGTCGTGGTAGATCAGCTTACAAAAATGGCGTTCTTTGTTCCTTGCAAGAAGACATTGTCCAGTGAAGTCACTGCAAGGCTCTTTCTCGATAATGTGTATCGATATCAGGGACTACCAGATGATATTGTATTAGATCGAGGAACCCAGTTCGTATCAAAGTTTTGGAGATCTCTCTTTGAGGAACTGAAGGTGGATATCAAGCTTTCTTCGACTTTTCATCCTCCAACTAACGGCCAAATAGAACGGGTGAATGAAGTCTTGGAACAATACTTACGATACAGCATCAATTATCAGCAAGACGATTAGACCACATATCTGCCGCTAGCCAAGTTTGCATATAACAACACCCTCCATACGTCGACTCAATATACACCATTCTTTTCCAACTATGGGTATCATCCAAAGCTTGATTTATTGAGTCCGTCAACAAATAACAATCCAGTATCTATAGGACTTGCGAAACAACTATCCAAGCTTCAAAATACGTTGAAGCTTCAATTACAATTCGCTCAAGAATCCTTCAAGGCGTCTGCAGATAGTTTTCGGAATCAAGCACCTACTTTCAAAATTGGAGATAAAGCATGGCTTCTTTGACGGAATATCAAGACCAAGCAACCATATGATAAGTTGGACTATCAAAGATTGGGACCATTTATCATCTAAAAGCAAATCAATCCACTGGCATATTGTCTGGAATTACTGGCTTCTATGAAGGTACATCGAGTCTTTTATGTTTCTCTGTTGGAGCCTTATCAAGAGTCGTCTTTTCCTGGAAGAGTATAATGTCCGCCACCTAGTATTGTGATTAAGAACTACGAAGAATACGAGGTTGAAAAGACACTGGATTCACGATGAAGGTGGGGCAAGTTGGAGTATGTTATTCATTGGTGCGGCTACGACATTAATAAGTGAATGTGGGAGCCAGCTGAAAATCTCGCCAATGCGCTGCAAAAGGTACAGGAGTTTTATCAACAACATCCTCATAAACTTAAGCCGGTTCGACGATAGCTTCCTTCTGAAGCTTACTCATCCAAGAATATAAGAAAGGGGGAGAGCACTACCAAAATTTGTAGTTGATGTAGTTATTTTCTCCAAGATAAAATAGAATTTTTTCAGTAGCCATAGTTTGGTCTTCTGATATGGATAGCCAAGAGATAGATACTATGCCAGTCAGATTATCTCAACCGACTAGCTCACGAAGGCGACCCTGAAATAAAGAACCGCCTACACTATGACGACGACGGAAGATACTGAGTAACCGATTACTGGTGATTGTATTTGAGTCCGAGCCTACTTACGATGGTCAGCCAAAAGGCGTATTTGCAGGACAATTTCACAATAAAGACACGGAAGTTCATGCTTGATCAGAAGTTGAAGGAGTGGGCCACTACCATTGGCTTCAAGGGCCGATGAACCACTTGCATCGTGAACAATAATTGGAGTTCATAGCAAGCATTATGCGACAGATCTTCATTTTCTTGCATTGGTATTGATTGACAATAACATTGCTTCTCAGAGGCCTCGAAGCTAAAGGAGAAGGTGATGTTAGAGACATAGTCCTTAGAACCTTCTAGAGATAAGTTTCTAGAACCTTTTAGAGACAAGTTTCTAAAACCTTCTAGAAGTAAGTCTCTAGAACCTTCTAGAAACTTCTTAGTTGGTAGAAGATGTTAGGGACATAGTCCGTAGAACCTTCTAGAGATAAGTTTCTAGAACCTTCTAGAAGCAAGTCTCTGGAACCTTCTAGAAGCTTCCTAGTTAGTAGAAGTTGCTTGAGAAGCTTCTTAAATAGGAGTATATATAGGAATCGAGGCTGAAGAGTTTTTCAGTCTTGACAACACATCTCTTGGAGCTCTAGCTCACCTTTCTAGTGTTGTTCTTGTATTCATCTGATTAATCTAGTTCTTGTCAATTCTTCTTGAACTTCTTGTTAGATCTCGAGTCTATATTTCTGTGTCCGTGACAGCTTGTCGTAGTGATCGGATCTTTGTTGTAGCCCATTACGCCTTGTCATTTTCACCAAATGCTTTCGCAAATGCCTCCAAAAAAATTTCAAAGTTGTTCAAAATTGGCGATCCTTTCTTAAACAAAAGAACAAACCATACTCGAGCTTGTCTCGTGAGCAAAGTTCCAACCAGTCTAACATATGACTCTTTTGTTGAATAGCGTTTGGGTTGTAAAGCTGTTATCAATCTAATTTGATAGACAAAACCTCAAAACTTGGAATGCATACCATCAAACTTGTCTAGAAGGCTAATTTGGAGCTCTTTTTGTTGTAAGACCAATGGTCCTTATTGAACTAGAGGCAAAGCTACTTCTCTTAGTGCTGAAGCTTGAGGCAGGTGAATCCTCAATTGTGCCATCCAGATGCTCCATCATCATAAAGTCTTGCAAGGATTCCTTCAATCTCTACAATTCTTTGTGATAACGTAGGAAGAACATTCATAATGGCATCCAAGTTGGACTCCGAACTTTTAGTCATAATAATATCTTGACCTCCGATCATTCTAAAAGAAGGAAAGAAATGACTGTATAAGAAGGCAATATTGGTTTAGAGAAGGATACTCCGCAACCTCTAAAATGCCTTAAAACCTTCAAGAAGAGGGATTATCCACTCTCATCAAGAAAGATAAGTTTTTAATATTATAATAGTAGAAATATCAATTTAGTAGAGGATAATCCGCAACCTCTAAAATGCCAGCACGTTCAAACAGAGAAATAATCTCCACTCTAACAAGAAGGAACTAGCTCTGATATGAAAGATGAGTGTAGTCTCGACAAATTGTCATGAATTAAGAATATTCATTAGAAATCTAAATTAGAAGCTCAAGAAGAATCGGTAAGAACTAGATTAATCAGATGAGTACAAAAATAACATTAGAGAGGTGGGCTAGAGTTTCAAGAAGTATGTTGTCAAGACTGAGAATCTCCTTTGTCTCGGCTCCTATATAAACTACAAGCTAGGAAGCTTTTCAAGCAGCTTCAACAAACTAGGAAGCTTCTTACGTAGCTTCTATGAATAAAGAAGCTTTTCAAGAAACTTCCACAAACTACAAAGCTTCTCTACAACCTTCTAGAATCTTCTCGAATTTTAAAGTATATGTCTTTGATACCATCCACTTATTTGATCATTGTTGAGGCCTTCATAACTTCGTTTAAATAAAACATTTGGAACACTGTTAGGAATTGTACCTACCTTTAGTAAAATTATCAAATATCGGGAGTCCCTTCTAAGGTTGTGATATCAAATGCATTATATCTCGCCATTTATTTGAAGAATCACATGTTGTTCTTGAGGATCTTCATCTTGATTATGTCCTCTTGAAGGCTGTGACAATCATAATGTCTTGTTTGACATGTCTGCAAACAAAGCCTCTTGAGTCGAATCCGTTGGTTATTGATTCTCCATTTTTTGAGCATCATAACTACAAAGAAGCTATAAACAAGGAGTGAAAGTAGAATGTTAGCTTGCCTAGATCTTATTTCTTTTACAAGGAAGATTTTCATCTTGATTTTGATAGATGTCGTCGATGAAAAGCCTTCACCGCCTTTGTTGCATTTGCAAGATTCTTTACTGGCTCCCATGTGCGTTCACTAATATAATATCCACGCCAATGGACAAGATATTTTAATTTATTTCAACGCCGCCTTGAATCTAAGACTTATTCTACTTCAAACTCTTCATTATTCTCCACTTCTATAGGAGGAGATAGAGCTTGACTTCTTCTTGGTATGTCCACTGTCTTATATACTTCAAAAAGACACATGTAGAATATTAGATGGATTTTCATTGACTCTGATAGATATAAACGATATGCAACTGGACAGATTTATATAAAAATAGAAAATAGTCCAAGCCTTCGATAGTCCAACTTCTCATAAGGACGAGTGGTCTTGATATTATGACAAAGTAACCATACCTTATCACCCATGTAGAATGGAGGTTGTTCCTTTCGATAGACATCCTCATTGACCTTTTGTTCTTCTTGAGCTTCTTTTAACTACACCTTCATTGTTGCATGTAGCTCTGACAAATGAATTGCTAAATTATTCACAATACGATTATCAACTTTTGAAACGTCAAAAGTATGAAGTCATGGATGATAACCATATTTAACAAAGAAAGGTATTTGTTTTGTAGAAGAATGTATTGTGTTATTATAATCAAACTCTATTAATGGCAAAAAGAGTTGTCTAATCATCTTATTGGTAGTTGATGGTACATATTTAATATTGCTCCAAAACTTGATTAATACTCTCCGTTTGTCTATCAATTTGAAGATGGAATGTAGAAAATAGTTTTATATCCACTTTTAGAATCTTGAAAAGAGTCTGCCAAAATCTTGATATAAACTGAGTTCTTCTATCTGATATAATATCCTTGGATAATCCATGATAGTGATAGATATTGTCAAGAAAGAGCTTAGCTGTTTCTTTATCTAAAATAGATTTTGTATATAGTACAAAATATACCATCTTGGTAAAACGATCTACTATCACAAATATAGAGTCATAAGAATCTGAGATTAGAAGATCCATGATGAAATCAATAGAAACAGAAGACCATAGTTGTTTTGGAATGGGTAATGGCTAAAGAAGTTTGTACAATCTATGACGAGGAGTTTTTGATCTTGAGAAAACATTACAAGATTGTACAAAACCTTTGATAACCTTTCACATTTGGGACCACCAAAAATCCCTAGATATTAGTTCCAAAGTTTTATTGAACCCAAAATGTCTTATTGCTGGAAAGTCATGATGAGCTTGAAAAACATGTAATCAAGCTCACCTTCTGGAACATATAGGTGTCTCTCAAAATAAAATAGATTATTCTTGAATTCAAACTTCGAAGTATCATGAGACTTTGAAGGATTTTTCATTATATCACAAATAAGAGGATCAAAAGACATAATTGAATGAACTTGCTTAATGAAAGTTGAATCAACAGTTAGTGTTGATTTCATTGCTCAAAAATGAAGATGCTCTAGTTTCAAGAGAATTGTCCATTGCTGATCAAAAACAACATCTCTTTCTTTTTGTACAAGATAAGATCATCTAAAGAGTGCATCTAATAAACCTTGTTGTTTTCTCAGTCAATAAGTGATCTTAGATTCAAATCTTAATAAAGACATACTCCAATAGGCTTGGCGACGATTTAAAGTACATGCTGCCATAAAATATTCAAGATTCTTATTATCTATATATACTATAACTAGACTAGGAGTACCTTCTAGATAATGGTGCCATTCTTGAAACGAATCCACAATTGCAAGAAGCTCTTTGTCGTGAATCTCATAGTTGATCTTAGCTGCTAAAAAATTTTTGGAATGAAAAGCTATTAAGTGAAGTTTATCATCTGTTCCCATTTGTGATAATACAATACCTAAAGCAAAGTTTGATGCATATGTTTCCATAAAAAATGGCTTAAAAAAGTTGATGCAATACAAGATTGGTGCAAAAACAAGGTTATCTTCAAAGCTTCAAATGCTACTTTTGCTTTTTGATTCTATTGAAGTTTGTCTTTACAAGTCAAATGTATAAGTGGAGCTACAACTTGAAAGAAGTCTTTGATGAAGATCCGATAGTAGTTGGCAAATCCCAAAAAGCATTGAACAACTCTTACCATTTTTGGGATCTTCTAATCCATAATAGTTTGAACTTTCTTAGGATCCATCATAAGTCCATCATTTAAAATGATGTAACCTAAGAAGTCGACTTGAGTAATGTGAAATATACACTTTTCTATCTTAGCATAGAATCTTGCATCTTATAGTTTTTATAATACACGACAAACATGAAGTTCATATTCTTCTGTATTCTTAGAACAGATTAAGATGTCGTCTAAGTAACAAACAACAAAATCATCTAAAAACTCCCAAAAGACATCATTCATTAGATGTTGGAATGTTGTTGGTGCATTTGTAAGTCCAAAACGCATGACGTTGTATTTGAAATGTCCATACCTTATTTGAAACACATTCTTCCATTCATTTCTTTTTTTGATGCATACCAGATTGTATGCACCTCGTAAATCTATTTTTATATAGATCTTAGCTTGATTCAACTAATCAAGAAGTCCAAATATCAAAGGTAGCTGGTACCTATTTTTGATAGTGATTTTGTTGAGTCCTTGATAATCAACATACATCTGCAATGATCTATCTTTTTTCTTCACAAATAAAATTGGAGCTCCTTCTAGAGATTTGAAATGGCGTATGAAGTTCTTGGCCAAATTCTCTTCAATATACTCCTTCAGTTTAGCTAACTTATTTTGAGATAAATTGTAGATTGGTCCAAATGGCAGTTGTGCTCCTTCTTGAAGGTCAATTGAGCAGTCATACGAATGATGTTCTGAAAGAATATCTGCATTCTTTTTTTCAAATATATCTTTAAAATCTTCATATTGGCTTGGAATGCTACTTGAAGTCTTTCCACCAATAGAAACAGGTGTGACATAAATGACACAAGGTGATCTTTCTTTTGCAGCATGCAAGAAAGTACTTGTACCTACAAATATAGGTTTAATTATACTAGACTTATGACTTTTTACTTGATTAATTACACTCTTAGTTATACTTTCAGAAAAATTAAGACTACAAGAAGTCCAATCTATTTTAGGATTATATTTTTCTAGCCATGATAAACCTAAAATAATTAGATTAGAAGAAGATCTAATGATATTAAATATTATAAAGCTACTATAATCATTAGTTGCTATTTCTATAGGAAGAATTTCATGAGTAATATCTCTTAAAGACAACAGACGACCATCTATGACTTTTACATGAACATGTTTAGTTTTCTTTACTAAAAATATGCTATGTCTTTTAGCAAATTTTTCATCTAAGAAACATGCTGAGGCTCCTAAATCTAGCAAAGGAGATACTTTGAGATGTTTAGGTTCTAGAATAACATTTATTGTAAAACATGGAGAAGATTCTAAGGAGAGGATAAGACCTTCACTAGGCGTTGTACAAGGTTCCAACCGCACGGTCCCTATTGTAGTTGGACAAATTCTTTTTCCGACATACTATCCTCTTTGATCGCCGTACTCCTCATTTTATGGTTGCATCGCTTCGTTGGACAATGTTGAGTGTTGAGCTTAGGTTCTCCATAATATAAGTACAATCCTTCTTGACGATGATGATTCTTTTCTTGCTCAATAAAAGGTTTGAAACATATTGCATGAATTTGCATATCCTCTACTTCCGAATGTATGTGTTGAAGAGGTGTTGGTGTTGCCATTGAATTATAGTAACGTTGAAGTCCACTTATATGATTCTCATATCGAAATTCAAAAAGGCGATTGTCACACTTCACAGCAAAGTCAATTGCTTGACTCAATGTTTGAGGATCAAGTAAGTTGAGCATTAATTTTTTTATCTCATATTGTAATATGTAGAGAAATTGGCTAATACGTGCAACATCATTCCACTTGATATTAGTTGCAAGTTGTCAAAATTGTAAAGCATACAACGTCACTGATCGATTGCCTTATTGTAAAATATGGATCTTATTGGTTGCAATACGAATTGCATCATGTTCTCCATACATGGATCGAAACTCTATTAGAAAAGCCTCTAGATTATCTAATATTGGATCTTATCGTTCAAGAAAAGATGAAAACCATGATAATACTGAACCTAAAAGAAGCGTACTAATGAATATAACTTACAATCTTGGATTTGGATAGCTTTGGAATTGAAGTTCAATCACAAGTTGTACTTGATTGATAAATCCTCGAAACTTGGATCTTGTGCCATCAAACTTCTCGGATAGGGTAATTCTTGGTTTTTTAACACTAGAAGGATGTTCCACCATAAGAGAAGGGACATGATTTGGCGCAAATATTGAAGCAGCTCCAATCATTTCTATATCTTCACTTCTTGCTAATCTTGTTGCTCCTTGTAGTGGTAAATTGAATTGATGCATCGTAAGAATTAACTCCCTTAATTGCTCTTGCATTTGTACCATTGCACTCTTCATTTCAGCAAGTTCTCCCATGATAACACTTAGAAAAGAAAATATGTCTAATATCGCTCAAGACAAACAAAAGAGAGGAATTTAGAATAAAGAAAATACTAAAAATAATATCAATTTAAAAGAGGGTAATCTGCAACTTCTAATATGCTTAAGTCTTATCAAGAGAAAGATGTAATCTATCTTAATCAAGATTAGACAAAGCTCTAATATTGTAAGTGTACTCTTATTTATCTGTCAAGAATAAGAACTTGATAAAAATAAATAAACAAGTGAGACTTTTCTCAAAAGAAGATGACAAAATAGAAATAAATTAATATATATATTAAGAAAGAAATTGGAATGGCTATTGCCAAAAGACAAGAAAACTAAAGACTCTTGAAACTAGACTGAAAGTAAAAAAAGAGTTGACAAGAGTGAAGAAGGCTTCACTCTTCTCTCTATATATACTATCTAACTAAAAGCTACGTGGTGACATTCTATAGGACCTCCAATATGTGTTGACTTTGTAGGACACATGCCTTGACTTACAACGCAAGTTTTTCTATGTGTGGGCTACATAGTTAGCTTGGTCTTCAAGCTAACAACATGTGTGGTACATGGCCAACTTGTTGACCACGTTTCTAATCCAATAAGTCAATTAAAGACACTTGTAAAGTCAAAGCAATGTCTATCAAGCTTGTAGGATGCTTCCTTACCAAATACTATAGAATTAACTTACCTTTATCACTTTTACTTACTTCTACTTATTTATACATGTAATTATTGGCTTACATGTGTATGTCCATGCCATCCAGTGGCATACTATCTAGGATTACAAGTTGCTATGAAGGTACACCTAGTCTTTCATGTTTCTTTGTTGGAGCCTTATCGAGAGTCATCTCTTCCTGGAAGAGTGCAATGTCTGCCACCTAGTATTAAAATTGAGAACCACAAGGAATACAAGGTGGAAAGGTACTAGATTCACAGCATAAGTGGAAAAAATTGGAATACTTAGTGCATTGGAACGGCTATGATATCAATGAGCGCACATGTGAATGAGCATAAAATCTTATAATGCATCGCAAAAAGTATAGGAGTTTCATCGATACTATCCCCAGAAACCTAATCCTTTTCGATGAAAGTTTTTCAGTAAAGTTCCTTATCCTTCAAGCCTCTTAATCCTGGGCTTTACAAAGAAGGAGGAGAAAGAACCTCTAAAAGACATAGTTAGAGACTATAAATCTGTAACTTGAGACCATTCTTCCATGTTTAGTACTCGTATTTTTCAATGTGATATGGATAGCCAAGAGATAGATACCATACCAGTTATGTCTTCTCAACCGAGTATCTCACAAAGACGACTCCGAGATGAAGAATTGCATGTACCACGAAGACGACGGAGGATACCTAGTAACAGGTCGCTAAAGATTGTGTTTGAGGTAGAACCTGCCTACGGTGATCTTCCCGAAGGAGTGTTTGCAGGGCATTTTCACAATGAAGATACAAAAGTTCATGCCTGGTCAGAAATCATATCTAATAATTCGTATTTTATATAAATATCAGTTTTTATACTTTAAAAATTATAATTTAATAAAATTAGGAAATGTTGAAATTTTAATTAGGCCTTACTTGAATTAAATGTATCAAAATCAATTAAAGCTTTTATATATATATATATATATATATATATATATGTGTGTGTGTGTGTGTGTTTGGAAGTTTATTTTCAAAGAAAAATCAGAAATTTCAGTGTGTGTTATGCAATTGATATTAATTTTTATTTCTCACACAATACATATAAGTCAAATTAATAAGAATCTATGAGACTTTAACAATTGGATGATACACATAATTAATGAAAATGATGTATAATTTTATTTTTCTTCATGAAACGTAAAAAAACTAATTCAATGCACACTTTCCTCCGACGAAAAGAAAAACAGAAAAAAGAAGAAAACTAGTCTGATAAGAAGGCTCATCAGACGATGATAAGTTCCAAATTTACCAGATACCGTGATGCGCAATATAGCGGGGCATATGCAAGCGACAGTGGCGAAGCGCATGATTCACGCCGGTACTTAACCCTGTATGGAAGCCCAATGGTCAGGTCCAGGAATTCGCCTACGTGTACTGCCACGACAGCAGAAACAGGATGGATTCAATCCTAGGTGGCAGATTGCGTAAGCCTGTGTGCGTTGGGGGGGGGGGGGGATCGACTTTCTCCTTCCGCGCGGTGCTGGAGGGTCCGAGCCCGTGTCTGTGCGTGCGTCCAGGGTCACTATGCGCACCAGAGCACTATCCGACCTCACCTATGCTTCTTTTAGGGTTTGCCTTCCCCGTCTTGCTCTTTGTAGTTTGTTTCCTTAGAACGTGGCGTGGAGCGTAGGGTTTTTGATAGCAAGGGGGTTCGCGGACGGGCGGGCGGACGGACGGACGGGCTGGGGCTGCACCAGCTTGGACTAGTGTGGTTCGTTTTATCTGGAGGTGCGCCGGAGGCGCGTGTGGTGAGAACAACTAGCCAATATGAGGATTATGATTAAGGGTGGTGTTTGGAAAAACACCGAAGATGAGATTCTGAAGGCGGCGGTCATGAAATATGGCAAGAATCAGTGGGCGCGTATCTCGTCGCTCTTGGTTAGGAAGTCGGCCAAACAGTGCAAGGCGCGGTGGTACGAATGGTTGGATCCGTCCATTAAGAAGGTACGCTTCTAAATTGATCGCTGCATTACGCAAGTAAGTGGAGAATGTTACGATGCTTTGTTCTTTTGATCGTTCGGTATCTTGAGGAAAATTGGTTTTTGTTCTAGGGTTTGTTTGTTTTCTTTTTTGTTTGTTTCGTTGTTTTCTCGTTGGTTATCGAAGAGTGCATTATAATTGTTGTACTTTCGTAGAGGTTTTGGTATGTTTTACTGGACGAGCTTTTAGCAATGCAGCCCCAGGTTTGTAATTAATGCTTCTCGGGTTAGTATTGCACGCTAGTTAGGGTGATTCTTATTTTTCAGGCCGGATGTGTCTGTTGAAAATCTGGACCTTGGTTTGTGCAGACGGAATGGACTAGAGAAGAGGACGAGAAACTCCTTCATCTTGCAAAACTTATGCCCACTCAGTGGCGAACTATTTCTCCCATAGTTGGTCGTACTCCAGCTCAATGTTTAGAACGTTATGAAAAGCTTTTGGATGCTGCATGTGCAAGAGATGAGAGCTACGAACCTGCAGATGATCCCCGGAAGCTACGCCCTGGAGAAATTGATCCGAATCCTGAGTCGAAGCCTGCAAGGCCTGACCCGGTGGATATGGATGAAGATGAAAAGGAAATGTTGTCAGAGGCAAGGGCTCGTCTGGCTAATACTCGAGGAAAGAAGGCTAAGCGGAAAGCAAGGGAGAAGCAGTTAGAGGAGGCCCGGAGACTTGCATCGTTGCAGAAACGTCGCGAGCTTAAGGCTGCAGGCATTGATGGGCGGCAGCGGCGTAGAAAGCAGAAGGGAATTGACTACAATGCTGAGATCCCGTTTGAGAAGAAGCCACCGTCTGGATTTTTCGAAGTTGGACAAGAAGAAAGGCCAGTTGAGCAACTACAATTTCCGACAACCATTGAAGAATTAGAAGGAAAGCGGCGTGCAGATATTGAAGCACAGCTACGGAAGCAAGATATAGCCGCGAACAAAATAGCACAACGTAAAAACGCTCCTGCAGCTGTTATGCAGGTAATTTAGAAATTTATATTAATTTTTCTTTTCGTAAGGCCATAGGTTATCCGAGCTACAGGATGGACTTCAATCGATGTGTTTTGCCAAGTATTGCAAAGTTTGAATCTTTACAATTATGCTGCTTCTACTGGTTGTCTAACGGTAGGGTTTATCTGGAACTTGCGTCACAGGTTAACAAATTAAATGATCCTGAAGCTGTACGGAAGCGGTCAAAGCTTATGCTTCCCGCTCCTCAGATTTCAGATGCTGAGCTGGAAGAGATCGCTAAGATGGGCTATGCTAAGGATTTCATCGAAGCTGGATCAGAGGAAGGCAGTGGGGTTACTCGTGCGCTGCTTTCCAACTATTCTCGAACTCCAATGGGCATGACACCTCTTCAAACCTCTCAACGAACTCCTGGTGGAAAAGGGGACGCAATAATGATGGAGGCCGAGGTAAAATCAATAATACTGTAACTTAGTGGGATGCCAGTAATCCTGTGCACACAAGGTGACGTGGGACCTAGTTTCATTTCTAACCGATAAGCAATGGCACTTTTAAACACAAACCTTTTCCTCCCCCTCGTGTATCCGTCGCAATAGATCGCGAGATCGTATAGCAGCATAGACTTCTAACTAGTTGGCAAATTGTTTCTGATTCGAACCACTTTTGTACATGCCTTTGTTGCTATAGGTAGAGCGGTTATTGTCATAGTCGTTCGTGCAGTTTTGATAACACTGTTCTAAAGCTACGTGGGATAGTGATATGTATTCTGTTATAACAGCATTCATTGATTGTTCTATGTCAAGTGACTTTATTGTATGTATTCATTTTTGATCCTGCAGAATCTTGCTCGGATGCGGGCAACTCAGACTCCACTATTTGGAGGGGAGAATCCAGAGTTGCATCCGAGTGATTTCTCTGGAGTTACTCCTAAGAAAAAAGATATTCAAACACCCAACCCAATTGCCACACCTCTGCGCACACCCTCTGGTGCAGCCACTCCTCTTCGAACACCTAATTCCGTGTATTCAATGTTTCCTAAAGGAACTCCAATTCGTGATGATCTTCACATCAACGAGGGCTCAGAAATGTTGGGTTCTGAGAGTGCGAAGGCTGAGAAATTGAGACAGGTAAAAGTGCTCTTCTAATTTTGCATTGACCATCATTTCGTGTCTTGTATCTTGTTCCTACATGTCTTTTTGATTTCCCTTTAGATAGACTTGCAAGGGGTGGTTAATCTCCTTGGATGCAATTATTTCATACTTAGTAAAGTATACAATCTAAAGCATAGTTTCTTGGCAATAACTTCTGCAGGAGGAATTGAGGAGAAATCTTCGTGCAGCACTGGGACACCTTCCAGCACCAACAAATGAGTACGAGATTCTAGTTCCACAACTTCCTATTGAAGAAAAGGATGACAATGACGACATTGAGATGGACATGGCAGATGCGATAGCTCTACAACAAAAAGAGAAAGAGGCAGCTGAACTGGCTCTATGGAAGAAACAGACTAAGGTTGTGCAAAGAGGGTTGCCTAGACCACCTCTACCCGCAATACAAGCTCTTAAAACCACGCTGACGTTAGAAGAAGACGGGAAGAATCTTTATGTCTCTTTAATAGAACATGCTGATCTTTCTATCAGACAGGAGATGGTTGCTTTATTGGAAAATGATGCAGCGAAGTATCCTCCGACAGAGGAGGAGACAGTAAAAGACAAAAAGAAGGGAGCTTCCAGAACTGTTGTCGCTGGGAGGCCACCAATGGATGCACCACCCTTGGATGATTTTGAGGAGGAAGATATAAATGAAGTAAGTGAAATTCGCCATGTAATTTTATGAGAATCCTTCTGGAAAGGATCTGGTTTTGCTCCTAATAGATCGTAACTTTAACATTAAGTATGACATGGTATAATTTGGGATTTGAGATGCTCCAAAATATGATCTTTAGATCACATCTGTAACAGTATAACTCGAAAAGTTCTTTAGGTCTTTATTAAATGAATTTTTTATCTCTGAAATGTCCCTAAACTTACATGTTTCATTAATTGTACATAAAATTTACAATAGGAATAGCCACAAAGAGTTTCTGAAGTTTTAATTATTTTAATTAGTTCTATTTTATGAGGTGGTCTTAAATCTTTTTCCTTATTTTTATTTTGTTTTTCTAAATTATGAGACTAGTGTAGCTTTCTGAATTTCGCTGAAGTTTGTGAAGCTTTTTGTGTGGTCATATTTGGTTTCCCATCCTTTTAGGTCAATCAAAGTTTTCATGATCCGAATATGAATATCGTCGTCAGTAACACTCCCGAAATTGTCTTTCATATTCGGACCATTTACTATCATACGCTGAAAATTAGATATGAGCATGTTTACTCTCATCCTACCCATGATTTGATACGTAATGGTCCCCAGATGTTTTGGATCGTGCTGGTTTTATGATTTTAATTCAAAAGTGGTGAGCTAATGGAATGATATTTGATTTCAGGCTTCCCGTTTGATTGAGGACGAGGTCGATTACCTCAAGGGTGCAATGGGTCACGAAGACGCTACTCTAGAAGATTATGCAGAGGCTCGGGATGGATGTGTTGATGATTTAGTATACTTTCCTACACGGGAGAACTTTGGCTTGATAAGTGTGGCAAGCACGAATGATCGGCTTAGTGCGCTACAGTATGAGTTTGAAAATGTCAAGAAGCACATGGAAGCTGAAACAAGAAAAGCTGTTCGATTAGAGCACAAGCTTAAAGTTTTGACTCATGGTTATCAGGTAAAGAAGGATGCTTATTTCTGTTTGAATCTTGCATGAAGTATTTGCTCTTCTGTCTTTTTAGAAAGGTCATGAAATGACAGTGTAAACCGGACAGGTTCGGGCAGAGACATTGTGGAGACAAATCGAGGCGCTACATAAGGAGACTGTCACACTTGGGACTGAGTATGAATGTTTCCGGGCTTTACATTCTCAAGAGCAATTAGCAGCACCCCGCCGCATTGAGAACCTTCAAGATGCTCTCAAAGAGCAGAATGATAAAGAGCGTACGCTTCAACTGCGTTATGAGAATTTACTTGTAGAGCAGGAGAACATCAAAGGATTCATGCGCAGCCATGATGAGCGCGCGTCCTAGAGACGCATACACACCGCGGATCCAGCAAGACGGAGGCGATGACTGGATGCGGGTGAAAGCTAGGAATTTGTACGTTTGGTTTTTCGGTCTTCTTTCAGCTCATTAGAGTCCGAGTGGTGGGGTCGCTTGGAATAATCATCGGCCCCCTTGTGAGTGGCATTGAGCTGGCACTGGGGCGTTTGGTATATGATGCTAGAGTGCGGTTTTTCTAAACCACCTCTGAGTTGTGACATTATGTGTGAAGTCCGACATGGAGGGGAAATCGATGCGTTTGAGGGTTTTTGTGGAGTAGGCGTCTGAGGCTTGCTCGGGGAAGTTTACGATGACTACGAAGGGTGGCATTACTTGATTTTATCTTGTTTTGCACTCGCCAGGGCGTGCTGCGGAGGTGCTGTCTTTGTAATGCTCGAATTACTCCGGCAGTGGCATGGAAAGCAGCATCTTGAGCTAAGGAGGCGTTGGATTGCTGCTCTACTAATTTGTCCTCTTCTGAGCAGTCTTCGACGCATATACACTTCAAACAAGATGTGAAGACAACCTGAACATGAATGAAGTAACGCCATAGCCCATGACTCGAGACATTAGGGTCTGCATCTTTCTCTGGCAATTTTCCGAGAACCAGTAATGTGGAGGTAGGCATCAATGCCAGAGGTTCTTTGTGACCTTTTTCTTGTAACTAGTAGCCACGCCACTAATTATCTGTCCGACGAAATGTCGTCTGTTGGTCTGTATGGAAGGCATCGGCTTTCTCTTGATGAGACCTACCAACCCAACGACAGATATTGTTAAATCAAAATTTTATTCAGGAGTAAAAGCACAATTTTAACACAGGTTGGTCTGCTCTGGTATTTTGTTCTTTAGATAGTAAGTTCTGCATGAGTGCCCACCGTACTTTCGGGGACCTTCCGATGCGTAGCCTTCTAGCTAGGATGTTTCTCGATTCTGCAATTCATCCGAATTGCAGAAAAAGTTCCGCAACGGGAAGCAGAAGTTGGTATTGTAATTTCAATGTACAGTTGCATCCGAAGGCTTTTTCGATAGTTCTATCAACCTGATGAACCTATTTTTATAACATAGACTTGCCAGTTCACCTCAAAAGACTACGCAGAATTTTTTTGGGGAGGCGGGGTTGCAAAGTTCCTTAAATTTCAGTTGTGTATCGTAACCTTAAAACCAATCAGTTCTCCTTACTCTTTTAGTTCTAGTTCAAAACTACTGTATCTGATGTAGTTTGTGTTTTTGCTATTGATGTGATGTGGGCTTGCTTGTCACATTCTGGTGCTTTCTCACTGTGAATGTTTCATATGGCATCAAAAAAACTCGGTTTGAAATCCAAATGACCGAATCGGCACATGAAAAGTTGTCGGGAGTACTCAGTGAGGTATTTGTATTACATACAATGGTTAGCACACAACGGTGTCACATCAAGTGATTTGCGGATGCCAAAGCCAGAATTTGTATCCAAACAATCCTGATGTCAAGAGGGATAAATAGTGCCACATTTTTGGTTCTAAAGTCAGAGAAACCGACAGACAGAATTTCAAAGAAGACAAATTAGTCGAAGATCTTGTAGATTGAGTGAATTCTGTGGAATCCAGAATTCATGATTTTGAAAAGAATTGTACACATCTACTAGTCACTTAAATTCAAAAAAATAAATCAGTTCAAGCAAGGTTACAGCGTTAAATGGAATAAACTGATTTATTATAATTAGATGTAGACGGATACACATATACAAACACACACATACATATGTAGGTACAAAAAACAAAGTATATATATATATATATATATATATATATAATGTATTTATCTCTTTGTGTTGTATCCAAGCTGTCTTTTATATATGTATATATCTTCACATATACATTTGGCAATAGGTCTAATTCATCTTGCTAAAAAAAATCATAAATCTTTGTTAGATATTTATACAATCATATGATTCTAAGTGTATGTGGTTGAATTTGATGCTTTTTACCATACAACAAGATTGATAATGCAACAAAAAATTACAGTTAATTTGCATTTCTTTGATTTTACTTCAAAGCATATATAAATACACATATCTATAGTTGTATATCTACTTAATACTCATTTGCATGCTCATGCTAAAATCAATTTCACAAATCTATGAATTAAAATAAATTAACTCCATTTTTGTTGTTTACAATATTTCTAGTTGTTTGCTTGGGTGAAGTTGCAGCAATTGATGATTCAAAGTATTAAATTAAATTTCATAGAATTAGTACATTAAATATGTTTTAAGTATAGAATATGAGACTGTGTATAGGTAAAACTGTGGAAATAGATCTGCATCCATCCTGCACACCACTCTTACAGAATTACACTCAGTGTCCATGGTGAAGTGATGGAGGTTGGACAGTGGCAGCAGATCAGTGGCATGCAGGCCCCATGTGCAAGTAACCCTCCGCACGGTTGAAGCTGCAGGCTGTGAATCTTGTCCCTCAAATTGATCCAATTTCTGGACTCAGTGCAATGTTTTGACAAAGTCAGATGTGCAAAGAAGTTCACAGGCAATTGAAGCTTACTAAAGGCTGGTGGTTGCATTGAGAATGCTCATCACAATCTGCCAACATTTCAGGTTATGTTGACAGGTCGTGATGGTCACCCTAAACTTCCCATGCTGATGATGGAAGGTCAGAGGTCTACATTATGTCTCCATGTAGACTAACATCATGTGGATGTGATGAGCTGCAAAATCGATTGTAGCAGAGATTCCCAGGCACTCTTCTACTTCTAAACATGAAAACTCTGTGCACCTCATTCTGGGCACTGTCACACAAATTGTGACCTGCTCTGATGTTAACATCTCATGTAAGTGCTAATGGGTCACAAACTACTGAAGCTCTCATAAACAGTAATCTTGATGACAGTGTATTAGTATTTGCATCTCATGAAGAAGATGTTCCCTTTCACCCTGGTTGTTGCATGGAGTTGGCTGACTATTCAATTGGCAAGAGGATGGAGAATGCTTCCTAAGCAGCAAGGAATTCTATTGACAAAATAACAGGTAAGAATGGTGCAGCAGCAAAAACCTTCTCTCTTGGATAAGATTCTCACCCATATAGACTACTTTATGCTACAAATTAGACTTCAAAGGTATGTAATGGCCACAACAACACTTTTCTACATAGAAATACATCTCTAGCTTTTGAAATCCATTTTGGGCAATTATTGTCCACATGCTGAACTGAGCTGGGCATCTCAGCCTCTGCCAAAAGGTTTGGTTGTTCATGTGAGAGTACATTGAATAAAAATACATCCTGCTAAGTTGATATTTATTAGAGTCACCTAATCAAGAAGACTTGCACAATTTTTCAACATGTCATTGTTAATTTGTAATTGAGCTTTGTTGTGTGAATTACAAATTAACAATGACATGTTGAAATTTTTTATCAAAGAATTATGCCATACATATTTGTTGTATGAATTAATTTGTAATTGATCTTTGCTGTGTTGTTTTTGCAGGCATGACCACAATTTTCTTTTGAGATTAGTAACATGTGATGCGAAGGCCATTAGAGGCATTCTTAACTTCCAACCAATCACATTCATGAGTTTCTAATTCTTTGAGTAACTTGATGATTATTTTTCAGTATATATATTTAAATATTTTAAATATTACTTTCCATGCCTGAATTCGCAGCGTTAGGATTCAATACAACAAATTTTACAAAAGATAGCAGCGTGCGTCGATTAACGGCCGCCAATTTGCAAGATTCCTGTGATCACTTTGTGAACCATTGATGCATTGGGGAACAAGAAGTGGGAACAACGGAAGGGAACATGGGAACTGGGGCATGGCTCCATATTGTAATCGCTTGGCTCGCTGCCTATATTTTGATATTTTTAATTTGAGAATACAGCTTATTTTGGGTAATCCATCATCATATAATAATTCAAAAAAGACCATTAAAAAATAAAAATAAAAACACATAACCAAACTAATTGCGTCAAATATGTAAATTGATCTGGTCGAGACATTTTTCTTTTTCTTTTTCTTTGATGATTCAAGTACTTTTATTGAAACACAAGAGAAGGAAACTTGTTTTTCTTGTTTGAGCCCTTGCTATTAAAGCTCTTTAATTAGTTGATTAATTATTATTTATTTATATATTTATTTATTTATTTATTTTTATGTTGATGGGGCATAGTCTAACTTTGGTTATGTACCACATTAGTATGATGGAGATTGTGGATACAAATCCCACTGCTCCAAAATATATTATAAGGTTTTACTTTATTTATTTATTAAAGATATTTTCATTTATTTTTAACTATATGAAACTATCTAATTTCTTTCAAATATTATTTTTAATTTATATGTTTAGATTTTTTCCACAAAAAAAAATGTTTAGGTTTTCTGAAAAAATGTTTTAAAAAATAATAAATAAATAAATAAAAATGTCTTTTTTAAGAAGTATATTTCTTACATGAATGATTATGTTGGTTATAATTTTTGAATGATTTATTAAAATATTCTGTTGAATCAGAATCTTTTTCAGTTGGGGTGCAGAAAGCTTTTTGAACGACCTGTTAAAATAGATTGAGCTAATGAAAAAGCACATATTTTATTCTAGCTAGCTTTCCTTCTTCTCCCCATATTGCTTCACGAATTATTTCATATAGAAGTATTTTTTTCAAATTAATCAAATAATTAATTAATTAAAGAGCGTTAACATGGAGAGGAAAAAAATTCATATACACATATATTTAACAATCAGCCCCCCCGTTGGTTCCCCTGCGCTCCCTCCCTCCGTTCCCTCACTTTAGATCATCCGCCACGATTGAATATGAGCACAACTGCGATCCGATGGCCCACGACGGTTGGACGCAGACAGACGCAGACAGACGCAGACGGCCGCAACGCACGTGCGATGGATTCAGGAGCGTGGACGACGAGGTTGGAGGCGACTACAGAAGACCAGCGATGGTGAAGTGATGGATGGATCCCCTTGTTATTGTTGTTGTTGTGGGTTCTGATTCCTGTTTCCCGTTCCAATGCTTCTGCTACTGTTTATGCGATTTCGATGCGAGGGAGGGATGGCGCATTAAAGTGGGTCTCCCAAAGCACCACCCCTGCTGTGTGGTCGGTGTCGAGAATCACCGTGGTCGGAAAATGGGAATGCGAATGGTTGCTCCCCACGTTGGTTGTTTGTGGCCTTCCAGAAACTGTAGGTCTTCCTAGCTTGGTTGCAACTGCTCACTGTTGGATTCTGTAGGGACCCCATTTACAGTGAAACCATTTTCCACGCACAACATGAAAGGGTTTTCAGGGCATAATCAGCAGCAGCCCGGCAGATGTGCGTATGGGGTTATTGCAATTCCAACCCAAACGATTGCTGTTTGTTCATTAGCTCATTGCCCTCCTCATGTAATCCATCACTTCCTCCGTGGTGTCATATGTTGCTCGTAGAATCTGTTATGTCTTTGTGTTTTTTAATTTATATTTTTGTTTCGGAAGTTCACTTTGAATGTTTATAACTGCCCACTGGGATAGGCTCTAGTCTTTTACGGATAATTTACTTGGGGTTTCTTTGAGGATCATGCCTTCTTTGGACTTCAGAAATCGCACTTCAGTTTCTGTTCCCATCATTTCATCATTGATTAGACATGGTTCCTACATGAAGTACATTTTTCTGTAAATTCTGTCACATTCTTGCTTTACCTATTTACTTTCCAGGTTTTAGGTTAGTTTCGTTTCTAAAGTTAAGCTGTCTTCTACATGTACCTGATTGAAAGTCATGCCATGTTTGTGGAGATGCAGGGGAAGGTGGCCATATTCCCCAGCTGGAAACTTAGTACTTGTCTTTGATCTGTGCGCAGCTTGCTCCATTGAAAAGCTGTGCAGCCAAAGGTTTCAAACACGTGGAGGTATGTTGTTCGACATATAGGAACTTGCAGCTTGTGCAGAATAACAATCGGATTATTCATATGTTATACCTGTCTTGTGGTATCAGATGTAGGATGAATGATCTTAAAATGCATTTTCTTATTACCATAGAATCAACTAATATACTTGATTGGAAGTTTACTCTGCCCTGCCATTTCCGTTTCATAGAAATGCACTCCTGATAAGCGTTCGTTTTCGTCAAGAAGGATCCTTGTATGTAGAAATGTATTTTCTGTGGGCCAATATCGTATTGGACATGTTTCACAAGTTGATGCAGTGACGATGTTTTGATGCAATGACGATGCAGTTGATGCAATGACCTCTGCCAAGTATAATTTCAGGTAACTGTAGCAGCCCGTACATGCATGAACATATTCTCTGTGTGGTTTTTGAAGAACTTAACAGGATCGAACTACTTTCGAGGATGTCACTCCTCTGGTACTTCTATGTATACAAGAAAATTTTGGAACTTGGTGAAACAGTATTACTCGAATAAGCCCAATGGCATTAATTTTGAGCAGTTGAAGGTTACGAATTGCTTCCCACAGAAGACATTTGACATGATGGTTGATTGTGTGGACGGTGGAGAGTACTTTCTTCCTATCAAGCATGTCATCGGTCCCGGTGTTGCATGTAGATGTGGCGGTTCCTGCTGCTGAGCTCCTCGCACTCTCACAATATGTTACCACTGAGCAGGAGTACTGAGGAAGGGCGTCTCTCATCTACATGAATAAGCAAGGGATTGCCGCAGATGATGTTGCAGACTCCCTGCGAATCTTACAGTTGGATAATCTACTGCTACAATTTTGCTTACTTTTGGTGAAGTGAGCCCAGATGTGTTCGATCAAGCACTGGACGTCAGCCGAGGATGCTGTTACTGAGATCAAAGGATGACGAACAACTCGATACTTCTTGCAATCTGTTGAACTGCTACAGTGAGACAACTTCACTTTTAAAAGCTTTACACATGCTGTAATGCTTGTTTACAGAACTGAGTATTAACCAGTTATGAATACATGCTATAAATACCTCCGATGGCACAGTTTGAAATCCATGGACTTCGACCGTAGAAATCGATAAGTTGTAGTTTCTTCTACACAAATTAAAAGGATTTGATTTTTGTGTGTGACTGGTTGTAGGCTAAAGCTTTTTGTCTGTGAATCAGAGACATCTTGAATTTCAGGAACCGCTTTTGCTGCAAACCTTGGAATCCTGTCCAAATTAATTTGTCTTCGAATTTATCTCACAAGCTGAAGGAAAGCAACGACGTAAGTTTTAAGTTTTGAACATTTTTATAACCACATTGGAATGATCTATGCTGCCTGATTCTTTTCGTTATGTGGTACATCCCACACCATGTGAGCCAAGTCAAGGCTGCATTCATGCATGTCTGAGTTCTAAAAATCCAAGCTGTACTGCTTCCCTCTGTTCTGAGTAAATCACGTGCACTTCCTAGTCACTGGAGGTGCAGTAAGTAGCTGCACCTCAGTGAAAAAAAAATCCCGACCTCTACAACCAGGTCTGCCAGATGACAGAAACTGCACAGTGTTAGGATTACCTTTGCATCTACTGAAAGCCTGCCAAAGACGAGTTTATCTACTTACAAGCATCGGTGCAGACCACCACGTGAAGCCTGCAAACACAGCAGCCGTCTTCAGGGTTTAACTCCAGTTCACAGTGCCGAAACTCAGTATTCTACTGCTGACAATCGTATAATATGCCCCGTAAACAGCTACACAGAGGACAGCAAATCACATCGTATCAACTGCCGACTCTGCAAGAAAGGGTACAAAACCTTCAGGCTGACCTGTAGCATTAGGTGAACAAAATCATAAACATCTGCAGCATTCTCGTGCAACGGTTGAAGAGGCATCATTGCCGGTACTAAAGAGTAACATACATATGTAATATAGAGCCAAAGAAGTGATCTTTTTCTGCAACAATGGCCACCCACTTCTCCTTCTTGCTTCAATCATCTGCAAAAAGGAAGACTAGACCAATCGTAGCAGTACAAAGGGGTTCCAGGCATATTTTGCAGCAGCAGCAGCAGCCTGTAATGGAATAAGACCCAAACCTGCTTTGCCTTCACTCTCAACACATCTGCCCTCTGGCTTAGTGTTTGTTCCACATGAAAAACAAAGAGGGCTATAGATACACCTGATGATGAGATGGTGTTCATTTCTTTTGTACTAATTTATTGCCAGCCGTGGACTTGCACATGCTGCATTCAGAGGCCTGGATCTGTGCTCCCCCATGAGATTCTACTGCCTCTTGTGCTTCACTCTCTTCATCTCAGGCAGGAATATGTACGTGTATGAGTATGTGTGTGTGTGAATGAGTATATATATATATATATATATACATATACACACACTAATAGATTCTTACGATTTGACTTCTTCTGTGGGAGCTTGTTGTATATAATTAGCCTGATTACTTGATAATTCATCCAAGTAGAATCAAATAATTGTTTGAATATAGTAATGATTCATATCTGATGAGATAGAAGTTAAGTTATTTTATTTCATTTTATTTTATTTTTGACTTACATAACAAAGATCTTGCAACCAAAGAAGGTGATAAAATCTTTCTTTACTATGAATTGTCTTGCTTTGGTAATTTGAATGCACCAAATGAAGGTTGACCATTATCCATTAAAAAAACACAAAAATATTCCATTAATTTTTTTGAAAATGGTCTTTATGAGCATATTTAAGTTATTTACAAGTCTTTGTTAAACATATGTAATGTTACATTTATATATATATATATATATATATATATATTTATGTGTGTGTGTGTGTTAATTGAAGTGTAGAATTTACACATTGTAATGAATTTACCATATATTCCTATATTTAATTCCACATCTTGAATATAAGCATCTTTGCAACATTTTTTCAAACATAAAAAGATGCCCAAAAATATAAAGTTAATAAAATACGATTTTGGACATGGATCATATATACATTCTAATTTAATGTGTACTAATAATAATTATTATTAGTATAATTATTCCATCTGATAATGTGTTTTTTATTAATACATAGAATCAAACCATATATATATATATATATATATATATATATAATTAAATTACACAAAGATAGTCAAGAAGTAATAATAATAAGAATTGTAATTATAGAGCCTAGGATAAAGTCATAAAATCAAAAAGGTATTCAAAGTCTTATAATTTTTAAGGAAGAAATATATATATATATATATATATATACATACATTTATTATGCTAATGATTTGTAATTTTAAAGAAAATGTAATTAAATTTTAATAAAAAGAAAAAAAATATAAATCAACTTTAATTTGTATTTGTAAACAAATGCATATGATAGTGTAAATTGAATATACTCGTGTAATCAATTACTGTACAAACATAAACAACTTTACTATAATTCTCATAAAAAAAGGATTTACATGATTTATACTCTTGTAATTCAGTTATTTTATTCAACTTCATAATATAAATTCAATACTGTTTAATATTTTAGAAAACATTTGCATACTTTACTTTATCAATATATTGTGTTTTACTCAAGAGGTTTGAATAGAATCTAATTTAAAACATGATGTACTCTTTGTCTTTCTTTGATTTCTCAAATCTTTACAATTCAAAATCATATGTTTTAAATTCAAAGCATAGAACCATTTGAGTTTGGAATAGAAAGAGTCTAGAAAATTTGTGATTTTTTTACAACACTGCAAAAATCAAAAGGTTTCTTAGTATTTGTGAAGATAACTTTCTACTCATCCTCTAGAATAAACCCTAATTGAAGCATGCCAAAATTTCCCAAGATTCTACAGTGACACTAGACAACAAAATCATAGTGTATCCCACCAAGAATAGAGCAAGAAAAACCCATTTTTAGATTGAAAACAACACCCTATATATCAATTACTATTATTAGGATTTGGGAGGTGGGCGGTGCCATGCCTGTTCATTAAGAGAATTATAACACAAAATGAATATTTTTATTGAACAATAGGACCTAGAAGACCAACTGTGGAATGTGGAATTGGTTAACTTTCGGTGGCACTGCTCATCAAAATTCATACAGAATGTCAATGCTGATACACAGGATTCTTCCCATCCGGGTATCACCCTGGAGGGGAGGGAGGTTAAGTGGTTGACGTGGATGACCCACGTGGAATCTACTTGTCCAATACCAATGATGGAAAAAAATAAAAATTCCATTTTAAAGAGGTGGGAACAGACTTGTCTGCTTTATTCCCCATTCTCCTTCAACAGCATGGATCCATATGCTTCCTTTTGTCATAAACAACTGAAAGTGATGAATAAACATAACGCCTGGTATATTATATATAAACATTTCTTCTTATATAATACTAAAACTCATAAATGAAGTGTGTGAAGCTATTTTCGAGAACAGCCAGCGTGGTGCGAAGAGCCAGACGGACGAAGAAAATGGACGGTCCGTCGACGAGACCTATGGTGGGTCCCGAAGTTTCGTCCCCTACACATCACCGTGCGATCCCAAATAGACGATAAGTAGTGGACGATCGTCTAACTGCCGCGGGTTTCGTCTGGGATTTTTCGTTCATGTCGTGAAAAGGTTCTTCGTGTTGGGATATTTTGGCGGTTAGGGTTCCGAAGCCATGTGGATGATCAGGCGCTTTGCTGTGGAATAAGCGGCCGTCGTACATCCAAAGTCACAGGAATGTATTCATCAATCCATGTTCGGTGAGGCCCCACAGTGTAACGTGTCACCCACTACCGGCAGTCCAAGGGAGAAATTCCACCGTCATTGACGATTTCCTGCATGTTTTTGACCATACTCGTGGTCGTGGAGGATCAGGTCGTGTTGTGCAACCACAAAAATCACTAATGCAAATTTGGCAACAGCTCACATTACACCACAGAACTGGACCTAAGACCTTTTTGTTTGTTTGTTAGCTGTTTTTAATTTTTTGAAAAAACAAAAACACTGCACTAAACTTTGTCGAAAGTGGGTTGTTAACAGTAGGAGTTACGTCGCAGAATACGGAACTATTGTGAGGGCCAAACTGGATCTATTTAAAAGATAGTTAATTTTTGGAGTTTACTTCAGGTGGAGGGGCGGTGAGTGCGTGTGTGGCACAGAGAAGGGTACAATGCTAAGTTTTATAGAATTTTCCCCACCAGGATACTCCAGGTTCATTTTCAATCCACCTAGGTCTACCATTATACATGGCTTTGCAGCTCAAGGACAAGCCTGTGTTAACGAACAATAAAAAATAAAAAAATGCTTCCCTCGTGGCACAAAGTTTATGACTCTTTTGTCTCTTATAGTGGCAGAATTGAAAAAGAGAAAATAGAACTCATAGATGTGAATAGTTTTATTGTTTTTTATTCCTTTCCTTTAGGTATCCTATGTCAACTGCAATAGGGGTCCTTTGGAATTGGGTCATGTATCAAACAGAACCCAATTGGGATATCACAAGGACTTGCCCCCTCTCCTGGAAGGAAGATGGGAACGTGCTGCCTAACCTGGAGATTTCACTTGCACACAGCAGCTCCTTTCTGTAGCCACATCCTTTGTACTGAGGAGAAATATAAATAAAAAACAACTGAAACCGTAATTCATCTAAATGTGAACGAACAGAGGGTGAGGAAGGGACGTCGCAGCGTTGTTGATTAGAGTGCTGCGTTGTGGTTATTGTTGGTGTTAGTGTTGCAGAGCAGGCTTTCTCATTTGAGAGAGAGAGAGAGAGAGAGCGACTGAGGATGGGTGGGATATCTGCCATAGCTTCACTGCCCTGATACGCGGGGACTCACCCCCATTGAATGCGATTCTGCTCACCGAACGTCCACGAGGAGACCTGTTTGTTTGCTTGCTTGCTTGCAAGCCGCTTCGACATCCGCTACGGAAGGTCGTTGCGCACTTCAAAGCGATCGGGATGTGCAATCTGCAATTATGTGACGCCACCCGACGCATTGTCCAAAAATAGTACTGAAAAAATGCAACTACCACTCCATCGGGCCTGGTTTCCCGTAACCCAGCCCGTTTAATTCTCACAAGGAATTTTCCTGCCTGCTGGATGGAGGAAAGTCGTAAAAGTCCTACAATACCAATGAATGGAGGAAAAAGAAAGAATAAAATAAAAAGAAGAAGGAGAAGAAGAAGAAGAGGGTATGGTGTTGGCACTGATAAAGCCAGGAGGAGTCATGTTCCCCTTGCCGTTTTGGGACCCTGGATACTGGAAAAAACAAAAAAACAAAAAACAAGATTATGCTTGACAAAAGAAAAATGGTCGTCTGAGGCATGAAAAGATGTGGAAGGTTGGAACTAAGCTGGCATTTTCGAGGCTGGTGTAGTTTTATTTTTTTGGGTGTACTCCTGAGGTAAAGGGTGGTGCAGGGTTATCGGTGATGGGCACCTTCGGGGGGCGGTTTCGATCGAGCATGGGGAAGCGTGGGGAGTAAATCTGTGGTTGAGGAGAGTTTCGTGAAAGTTGGGTGTGTAGCTTACCAGGAGGAGAGCTAAACGCGACCATCCATGTTGCGGAGGAGTTGCTGCATCGTCGTCAACTGCGCAGGTTCGTTTCTGAGCATTAGATCCATGGAAAGCATGAGCAGCAGCAGCAGCAACAACAGCTGCTGAAGCCGGGATCGGCAGCGACGTTGTGATGGCTGCGCCACCTTCGTCTTTTGTTCTTCGTTAATCCTTGACTGGGTTAGGCCGAGTGCAGTAGGTTTAGAAAGCCTAGGTTGTGGTCGGGTTTGGTGGGGGCTGACCACCATTGATCCTTGCGTGGAAATCTTGTTTAGCTTGATTGCTGCGACGTGGTGGCAACAAGCTGGCGACTGATGAGTATTCTACATTGGCGAGTTTAGTGTTCGGCCGGTATATGTGGGGTCTAATTTTCGTTCGAGAGAGAGCGGAGTTCGTAGTCGAGCCAGTGTTGCAAGTTGGCTTAGATTCCAGTGGCTGCTTTTATCGTGTACACGCTACTTTCTTAGTTCGATTTAGGAGCCACATCGGAACACCGTGCAACGGACGTCTGTTTGCGACAAAGACTTCTCAAAGCGAGCTCGAAATCGTTTCCAATAGATTTCCAGGACTCATAGCTAGTTCTCGCTTTACGCCTCACTGAGAATAAATGGTTTTGTCGCGAAGCTAAAACTGCAAGATCTTCGACTGTGCACCTATCAATGTGATTGTACAAGGTGCTTCGACAGCACATTGGTTGCCATTTAGGAATTTTCACGAGAAGTCGTTTCGTGGTTGACCTCGTCTTTGCAGAAGCTTTCGCAGATAATCCCTTATCTGTAAGTAGCGATGATATCTTCTTTGTGGTTTTCAGAAACGTGTTGAACCGTCGACTCATTAAGAAGTGGTCCTGTTGGTATTTCGAGAATATCCCCGAATTCCTGTCGGCTTTTTCATTGATGGTTCTCCTGTCATAATACGGGTGGTTAAGTTGTTGACTCTCTATCCAATTCTAATCAATCACTCTTCTCTATGGCGAAGGAAACTAGAGCTTGTTGGTCGGTCGATCAGATTCTCTTTCCTAGAATGTTGCGACGTAGTGCCAAGGTGGTAGCGTTTCGGGGGTCACACTTGCTTTGCGTGATGCAAGAATTGGGTTTCGCCATCTCGACTGAGAGGGCTGTGCTGGAGTGCTCTACCAGAATAGATCAACAACTTAGTCCGCTACTAAAACCTTTTGACTTCGTCCATGGAGGGAATTTTTCCGCGATTAGGCGGGCGGAATGGTCGCCCTCCCATGCGTTTGAAATTCAGTTCAGCTGTTTGTGAAGTTTGTTTTCTAGTCCAAAATTATGGTGAATCTACAAGAGGCTGTGAGGCTGTGCGCAAGTTCCTATTTTGGGGTAGGATGGGTGAGCTTGTTTCAGCGCTCTTGCGAAGACAGTTTTGTAGAGTGCCATCTAGTGACTCCGCCACTAGTTTTAGTGACTTCACCCACATTTTTTAATTTCTTTGAGGTATGCGAGAACTCCCCTGCGAGGTATGAGCCAAAGGGCTGGCAAGGCTCATGTGATTGAGAGTTCAGCTTCTGATGAGAAATCACGGAGAGCTGTGAAGTCACAGATTCACGGAGAGTCTAGTCGTGTGCATTTGACAAACATTATTCATGTCAATCGCCACTTTCACTTACTCTTGCAGAGCCTCCAGATCGGTCTGATGTTGGATGCCGGGCGGGCGTCGTCACTCCAGCTCCCTCTTATGCGGGAGGTGACGGCCCTGCGGAAGAATCGAACCTTGAAGGACCCGGGGACAAGTCCCTCTGTCTCCCCTGGAGGTAGCTTTTCAGGAGGCAACAAGCGAGTGACATCAAACGCCTTCATTGGCGATCCTCACAAAGATGCTCAAGCGCTCGCTTATGAGCTCTCGGCCAAACTCGCCAAGTCTGCTAAAGAACTCCACGGCGTTGGTGGGAGCCGCCGAATACCGAAGCAACAAAACTGTCGAGCGGATAGAAACATCAAAAGTGACAAGGTTCCTACAAGAGGGACGTCGAAGAAAATGACAGCCGAAGATGCCATGTACGTGCGCAATGACGAAACACTTGGCATCGACGAGCCGTTGAAGGCAGCTATCGGAAGGAGGGTCAAACCAGTTGAGCAGGCTTTTGATGGATCCATGACTGGGGCTCTCTCCGGGGAGTTGCGAAAGGAGGGTCTCATCAAGGAATTGAAAGCGCGGGGGCGCTTGCCGAGAGACGCTGAGAAAGAGCTTGAGGAGATTCCAAGGTCGGATGAGAGATGGGATGTCGGGCCTGCTCGACGAGAACATCTTGCGAGGAGAGTAATCGAAGAGCGTCGTCCCTCAATCTCCTCACTATCACAGCTACTGGGAAACCATAACGGGAGTGGACGGAGTGATAACTTCCTGGGCATGCTGGAGGACGAAGAGCGTCGGAGCAATCTCGTTGGCGAGAGCTTATTTGAGACGGATGAGGATGAGCTCAGCCCCATGGAGAGGGAGATGATGCGACCAAAGCCGGCAACCTTGAATCCTGCATCTCCGTTGCATTTGGGCTCATTGTCGCGTGGAAAGCAGGATCTCAAGAAGTCGAAGCCTGAACTTCGTCATGGCTGGAGGAATATCCCGTCAGGAGAGAGGAGTGCATACTCAGCCCACCCCAGCATCCGTAAAGCTGCAACCAACTCCATGGATTTCATGGACGATGATCTGGATGTCTCGGAACTTCCACTTGAAAACGGATGCGGACTTTCGTGGGATTGGTCTCGGAATCACAAGTATAGTGATGAGGCTTTCTACGACTTGACTGGGTTGACTTGCGCAGTTTCGGAGTCCAGGAGACGTCCCGAGATTGATTCTTTACTCGCAGAGCAAAGTACCCCGGCTAAGAAGTCAGTTTCCTCGTTGAATTCTGAAGCGAACTCATTACCGATATTAAGCGGGGACGGGACACGCAAGCACGATCTTGCGGGGTATAACGTAGACACGGGAAGAACTCGAGAGATTTCAGGGGAGCTTGGGGGACTCGAGGGTTGTAGGTCGACATTTCAAGGCGCCATCGAAGATATTCCAGGTGTGGGAACAGCCTCCACAAGCAGATTAAAAGAGCAGGTGCCACCCGAGGAACATCGAACGTTGAGTCAAAAATACAGGCCAAAGAACTTCACGGAGATTGTGGGTCAACCTGTGGTGGTGAAGAGCTTGTCGATTGCGATTATAAAGGATAAAATCGCTCCAGTGTATCTGCTTATGGGTCCGCGCGGAACTGGGAAGACCTCTGCTGCGAGAATGTTCGCAGCAGGGTTGAATTGCGAGTCGTTGAATTCTGCCAATCGCCCGTGTGGAATTTGTCGGCAGTGTAGTCTCAATCAGAGCGCAGATTTGCGGCAGATTGAGGCTGTCTCAAGTATGGACATGGTGAGCATGAAAGCCATGATGGGGAGCTTCATACCTCATGCTCGCTACAAGGTGATTGTTGTCGAGGGGTGCGATCTTCTCGGCATCGATATGTGGAATGCGTTTCTAACATTGTTGGAAGAGCCCCCAAGGAACGTGGTATTCATCCTTATTACCACCGATGCGGAGCGGCTGCCCCCGACTGCGACTTCGCGGTGCCAAAAGTTCCATTTCTCCAAAGTAAGCGAACCAGACATTGTGAGACGGCTGAAATTATTGGCGGAGAAAGAGGGCTTGCATTTCGAAGCGGAAGCGTTGTCGCTCATTGCGTCGAAATCAGATGGATCCCTCCGTGATGCTGAAATTTTTCTTGACCAAGTATGCCTTCTGGACAGGACCGTGACGGTGGCCCTAGTTCGAGAGGTCGGTGGACTTCTTCCAGACAACCAGAATCTAGATTTATTGGACTACGCGCTCTCCGCCGACACTGTGAATATCATTAAGACCATGCGAAAAGTGCTAGCCTCCGGCGTTGAGCCTCTCGGACTCGTGTCCCTACTGGGGGCCTTAATCACAGACATTCTCGCTGGTAGCCTCGATGTGAACCGGGGCAGGCGAAGAGATGGATCATTTTTCAATCGAAATATCTGTAAGTGAGTTAATGGTTGGTCTGCCAGTTCACCGTCTTATACAAACTCATTATTAATTTATTTGTTCCCCTTTAATTTTATATACTGCTTGTATTTTAAAATAAAATTTAAGCTACGAATTATACGAAAAAATAATTTAGATTTTGGTTTCTCTTCCAGCTGCGAAGGAGGAGCAACAACGGCTCCGGGAAGCGCTAAAGGTTCTCGCAGAAGCTGAGAAGCAGTTGCGAGCGGCAACCGATAAGGCGACCTGGCTGACAGCCGCGCTTTTGCAATTTGCTCCCGATCGGTCGTTTGTTCCTTCCGAAGCAAACAACAGTGTTGCCCAAAGCCCTACTGTGGCGCCTATAAACGCCATTTATAGGGCGGAGCAACCAGTGATGAACAAACCAGAGCATCAGAACCAAGTTCCAGTGTCTGCAGTGGTTGGTCAATCTCTTGAAGCAAACGTTGAAAAAGAAAAAAGACCTCCCGAAGTTCCTGAGGACCATGAAATACCGGTCTCGGAGCAGACATTTGAGGAAGATTGGGGTCGGAAGCCAGCTGAACAACAGGGATTCGAGGAACTGCAGCTTGCAGAGACTTCAAAACCACTAAGACATGAACCAGAGACGACGTTAGATTTTCAGGTATTTGGAGAAGAAATTTTGGCTAGGCTTTGGAACCGAGTGCTGTCGGAGATAACGTCGAGGAGTTTGAGGCAGCTTCTGCATACAGACGCGCGACTTGTTGCAGCAGGCGCAGCTATTGGTAATTTTTCTGAAAAAAAACCATGCTTCTGATACTTGTTATCCCGATCCTGCAAGGGATTCCCTGAGAATATGGTTTAGGGTGTAATGGTTCAATATTACGCTTGTGCTGTGAATATCCAGATGGCTCGCGTGCTATAGTCGCATTGGAGTTCGATCACCCGCGCGATAAACACAAAGCAGAGCGGTCATGGCGGAGCATCTGCATTGCATTTCAAGCCGTGCTGAACACCGCGGTTGAGCTTCGAATCGGTTTGTGCGAAGTTGCACCTGGCGATGGTTCGCTGGCACGCGCTGGTGAAACAATGGTTGGCACAAAGCCGGGCACATCCACTCAACACAAAAACTCCGAAATTGTGACCGAGGATTCCAGCAGTGAATCGTACAGTCAATCGGGCCCATCAACTCAAGGTCAATACAGAAACAAGTGGGTTACGGATGAGGACCCCATTTCTTACGATGCCCATCTTCAAGACATGCAGGAAGCGCGTTCACGTAGCCATCGGAGACGAACCACGAGACCTCGTAGGCATCGTCAAGCAAGAGACGTAGCAGACACTCAACTGCAAATACAGCAGAATTCAGACCCCAGCGCCATCACTCCTCGCCGGCCGCCACCAAGTCGGAGGCGAAGGGTGAAACGAACCGGTTCTGCAAGAGCAAGCTCTGGAGCAACCCAAACGGTCATTCCAGTGCGAGAGACGAAGGTAGGCTCACGGGATTCTGGCAGTTTCGGTGACGTCGGTGGCGATATTTTGGCATATAGAGGCAAAAAACAGTTGAGTACTATGGTGGAGGAGCCTCTAAGCGAGATTGAAGACCTTCAGTCGGCCCAGCGAAAGATCTCGCAGCAGCGAGCCGACAGCTCCTTGTCAGCAAATTTTGACCGCCGCACTAACATGTAAGCACATGCTCATTCAAACGATTGCAACAGATGCAGAGAATGTACGAGTTACGAATGCCATTAGTTAGCGTATACACTCTAAAAATGCACTGAAATATTGCTTGAATTCAGAGTCTATGCGGAGCGTGGATCGCAGAGAGGGAGCCCTCTTTGCTGTAGAAGGGCATCACCCCAGCCCGAGTTTTTGATGGTAAGATCCTTATCTATAGGGTGTCAATCCCGCCACCATTTACTTTCGAGTTCGTTTTCGCATCTCAGACCATCCTTGTCTGCTTTCTAGTTATGTTCCACTCTGACACCATCAACTTGATTGAGCTTGAACAGCGCAAGTCCAGGGTGAAGACCATGAAAAAGGGGCGAGGGAAGGCGCTGCTCCTCAAACTGATACCCTGCGCCGAATCCAGAGTCGCAAAGAACACTGCACCGGTTTCCAAGGCACCGTAAGGGGCCTTTCACTCTGCCGAGTCGAAACTCAAAGTGACCAAGTCGCAACAGCCAATCTCCACCACCCGGGCTCTACAGGAATCGTCGGTGCATCGAACATGCGTACCATCCTGTTATTTTGATCTTGATCAATTATACCACTGGGATGTCGCGAACGGCCTTGGTTCATGTCTAGCACACGGCTGTGGCCATTAGGACGGAACACAGCTCCGTCGAAACATGGAAAATCTAACCTGGCAATCACATCCTGCACGCTTGCCCACCGCGAGGACAGTTCGCCAGCCCCTCGCACTGGTGCGCACCAAGTTCGGCGTCAGAATTGGTGACGGCACCACTTGTACAATATGACAAACGATAGGGATACAGAACACCCACAATCTCGAGCAAACAATGAAGATCTCACGACGAGAGCTTCCCCCGAGTCAGAGCAGCCAAGAGAAAAAGCCATGGCTGCTTCTGATCTGGCGAGGGTAGCGCCGAAGCAAGGGTGGAAACGACAATTCTTTTGGGGCCAAGGGTCTCCGGGAAGGAGCAGCTTGCCGGTGCCTGCTATGGATCTACACACGAGCCCTGCGTATCTTGTGTAGAAGTGCACCAACTCAATAATTTTGGGTCCTTAATGTAGTACGTTCGAATTTCAATATCAATTGTTGAACACCTCCTCCATGGAGGTTGTGTCCATAATGGCATGCTGTTGAAGCTTGAATAATTATTATAGACGGTTTGCCTCATGAAATCTTTCTCATCCTAACCTTTTCGCAGTTGTCCTTATTAATGTCATTCATTTAATATGCTTGGAAAAATTCTCCAATTTTGTCGCAACTGCATTCAACTTGGCCACACTCAATCAAGTGACTATCTTGTTTGAATAAAATTCGCCGGTCTAACTATCTGAAGTACTTTCCGTTACGCGTACACAAGCCTGCAGAGACCGTTGCAACTCTGTTGCCGAAACCGCTGAGCTCATGTGCAGGCATGGTTGTTGCTGAGCCCACTCCCTACCAATCAACCTTGCATTAACTTTTGCTTCCTACCCCGTCAACTCTCGGGTTGAACAATGCAATGGCTCCCCAGTACCTTGATGAACACCTTCGCCCTGACGTTCACACGTCTTTGTGTGCCAGGAAACGAACAGGCTTGTCTTTCGGCAGCACCAGCACGTTTCCCACGAGACGGCCTGTCCAGTTCTCCCGGTCGGCGATGACCTCGATTCTGCACGAGCATGTGCAAATAGTTCTCGGCCGACCTCTGTGCGCTATTTCTCACGATACGTCAGGACGCCGTCACGCTGACAGGCGCCCAAAATACTTGCACTCGGCTTCCTGCATCTCACTCCGTATATGGTCGATGCTTGTGCCAGGGGATCCTGCCAAGGAGGCTTCCGCAGGAAACCAACACATGCTTGTCGTCGAGTGGCACACACGAACTCCTGAACTCAGTGCCATTGCCAGCACCCCTCTCAAAAAGCACCAGTCCGCCGCATCAAGCTCAGAATACTGTATATTCATCCCACCGAGTTCGTCGCCATCCACCGACATGTATCTCCCGCACCCAGCCACCTACGCGAACTAAAACCATCGGTCACCTGCAACTAAGCTAGCCACCTCACACACCGAGTGTGAGCAGGGGGTCATGGACGATATTACTGGCGCCTCCAGCAGGAGGTACGCAGTCCCCGCTCCCACCTGAATCCACGATTTCCGACACAACCACCATTCAAATCTCAACCTTCGAGGCTTGATTCGACAAAGAAGGCCCGTCAAAATCCATGACCGTCCCTGGAAGAACACGCCTGCATCCAAAGTAGCTCTGCGCACACCACTTCAGCAAATAACACCACCTCAACTTGCGAGAGCTGACTGACATCCTGACCGCCACTAATCTGTACAGTAAGTTACTGCGCCTCCAGTAGAAAGACGGATATCAATGTGAGGGAAACCACCGCTCTTTCCCTCCGGACAACAACCTGCCTGCGCTTAAAAAAGTGGTCCTGTGCGCAACCGGTACTCCCCAATGCTCCCACATTGCAAGCCTGCAGTAGCAAAGGAAGCCTCGAGAGTCCGGCAGCAGGCTGCCGCTGTTCAAGTGCCGGTCCGCAGTGGACTCGTATCTGCATGCCGAGCATCCCAACAATCCAGGGTGAATCTCGTGCGAGCTGCAACTAGAAAATGTGCAAACTGCCACCTCGTCCGGCGGACCCACTTGCATCCTGTGGCGCTCTGGGAGTCATCGACGTATACGAGGGTGAATGGTTCCAACGCCAACGACACTAGGCAAGGCCCTGCACAGAAAACCGTTCCGATCCATTCCCACCCCGGGAACAATTCTGGGGCACCACCACCACTCCCGGCTTGGCCCACATCGGACGAGGAATCGGTTCTGCAGTGCAAGCCACGATCGCAACGCGAACCCCTGAACCCACCGGCAGATGGTATCAGACTACGATTCCAACAATTTCGTCTCATCTGTGGCATTGTCAGGACACTTGACGGGAACTGAAAGATCGGTGTGCCCCACTCGACACACCGATCCACATCGTGCGTGCCGATGCCGAGCGAGAATGTCTGCCGGGACGCCTCCAACCGGACAATGTCGCGGAACGGCGAGGCTCCGGACCATGGGATGAGCGAGGAGGAGCGAAAGAAGATTGCGGGTTTGGCCTCACGCCGGAGCTGGAACCCGCGGAGGAGTCTCAGTGGGCTGCGCGGGGGGCCTTGAGATTCCAAGCTCTCGCGTGTGCCGCCATAGCTTATTTTGGTGCTGGGTTCGGCGTATTATAATGGGATGCGGTAGTGGAACTGGGATACATCTGAAGCGGGAGAATCTTTTATGATACTTTTTTCCGGCTTGGCTTTACTCCACGTCAAAAAGTAAAAGCTACAGAACAGTGTGTGGATGGCGTGGCGTGGGCCGGCCGCTGCCGCAAGCCCTAGAGAGAGGGCGGAGGCGGGCGAGCGTCGCAGAGTCTCACTTTCGTGGCCTCGGACTCCCGGACTCACCGCAGCCCAGCAGCAGCGCTCGTCGGCCGTCTCGGATTCGTGGTCGGATCGGAAAGTTTCTGCTGCGCCCCCTCGGCCTCGCGCTGCCGCCGGTACCTGCCGCGCGCTTCCCCGTTTGCGGTTTTCGAATTGGTGACCAACTGAGCTCGGGAGGCGGATTGTGCTCTTCGGGGCGGGCCGCCCCGTAGGGTTTGCGGTCAGTGTGGTCGGGCTCGGTGTGATGATGATGGAGTACCTGGCCGAAGTGAGCTCGTGTTGCTTGCTGAATTGCTGATTGAACTGCTGCTGCTGCTGTGATGGACGATGTCGTGTGCAGTGTTGGCTTGTGTGTTGAGGGGTAGTAGTGGCGAGGACGTTGATTGTTGTGCGGAGGTGTAAAGAGGATTGTTCCTTTTCTGCTTTTTTTGGCTTGGGGTTAGGGGGAGAGGATGGATGGCACGTCAGGCCTGCAGAACCTGGGGTCGGAGAGGGAGACGTGGATTGACGAGGAGGTGGAGGCGCTGCTAGACGTTTGGGGCGATACGTACATTCACGTGAAGCGGGAGAATTTGGGGAAGCGGCATTGGGAGACGGTGGTGCGCGAGGTGAACGCGCGGCTGACGCACCAGCGGGAGCAGCCGCAGATGAAGAACAAGATTGACTCGCTGAAGAAGCGGTATAAGCGAGAGAAGCTGAGCAAGGGCGAGAGCGACCGGAGTTTGATCACGTGGAAGTGGTACGATCGGTGCGACATGCTGTGGGGGACGCCGAAGCGGGAGATGTGCGGCATTGGCATTGGCCCAGTGGGCGGGGTACACCCGCTCCAGCATCGCGTGGAGGCCGCCCATGCCCATCCGGCGGACGTGATGCACCACCAGGACAGCGGCCGGTTGGTTCCGTTTGTGGCCGCGATGCAGCCCGAGGTTAATGGCGATCACCAGGGCGTGAACGTGAAGGACGGTGCGGCGTCGAGGATCGGCGATTGTCACGAGGAGCATTGTCCTCCGCGTGCCGATCAGGCTCCGCCGTCTCCGTGCACCCGTTGCCGCGGCAATGCGGGTGTGGAGCCCAGCAGAGAGAACGTGAAGCGCAGGAAGCTGGGGACTGGCATCACGGCTGCGAACCTGGCGAAGATCGTTCAGGGCTTCGCAGACACGTGCGCTCGCGTGGAACAGGCGAAGATGGAGATGAACGTGGCCATGGAACAGCGGCGGCTGGAGTTTCTGGAGAGGATGGAGCAGAGACGGCAGGAGAGCGAGGATAGGCACAGGGAGAGGAAGCTGAAGATGGAGGAGCGGCGGCTGGAGCTGCAACAGAAGCTGGCGGATCAGAAGCTGGAGATGCAGGAGAAGCACATGGAGAGACGGGAGAATCTGAAGCTGGAAATCATGCGCCTGCGGCTGCAGGCGATAGGGCAGGGGAACAAGGCGCCCGTGATGGAGCAGCAGGCGGTACAGACGTGCGAGAAGTTTAGCAGCTCGAACATCACGACGTGCATTTGAGTGTCCGGCTGCACGCATGCGTGTAGAAATCTTTCAACTCCTCGGTCTCGTGGTACGCTTGTCGATATATAGTGCTATTTGTGTACAGGAAGGCAGTGCGACGCTTGCAGATAAGCTCGGGTCAGGAAGTCGCACCGGCCCACCGCAGTGTCCCGTTCCCTTGGACGTGTGTTCCAGCGCCATCGGGGGGGGGGGGTGGGAGCGAAGACGAGGAGAGGAGCTGTTTGCAGGGTGAAGTTCCTGCACAGGAGCTTGCACATATTTGGTGTCGCTTGCCCACGTCGGGGAAGAAGGTGGCGTCGACACTGTGAAAAGGTGAGGAGTTTGACATTCGCCCGCTCGTGAATGTGAACCAGGTTTTTTTTATCGATGGGATAGAGCGTCCTCACGATGCCGGGTGGCTGGGAATCATCGTTGGACGGGCATGGAAATGGCTACGCTCGATTTATGTTTGGTTGGGCTCGCGTCCATGGGCGATTTGTTTTCGATGGATGGCGAGCATGTTAGGAGCACCGCTATGCTGCGTGGACGCATTGCATGTCGGAGGTTCGCAGCAATGGGATATTGACTATTGACGCGAGTTGGGGGCTTGTGGTGTTTGCAGCAAGTTTTTTGAGGGGACGTGACGGAGGGCGGTGCGTCGGGGTTGTACTGCTGGCCGAGAAGATCCTGGTTTGTACGATCTGTTGCGGAGCTCGTGTCGTGTGGGATATTGTATATTTGGTCCGTAGTGTAGGATTAAGCAAGTGCCCTGGCGAGGAAGGACGAGGTTCTTCAGAGTGGAGACAGGACATGGCAATTCCTGAGAGGAGGGGTGTTATGCGAATTGAGAGTGTGTGTGACGGTGCTTCGAATCACATAATTGTATCCATCTTCTATGTTGCACATGGTTCAGAGTGGACAGTTTTGGTTGTATGGTGCGGCGTATTTGCATTGCATGCAAAATCCTCGACGACATAGCGCAAGGTAATAGGCCTAATGAGATTGTGAGTGAGGAGTTCACTGGAGGGTTTAACTGACGAGTAGGCGCAAACGTGAAGGTTGAGAGGGTTACACGGTAGTTGGGAAGGTTGAAAGCTTTCTCTGGAGGTAGATGGAGTGAGGTTCAATTATCACCCACCCTGCATAGTTTGGGGCACCGTCTTTTGGATGGACAATCTGTCGCAGAATGGGAAGTGTTCTGCGAGTTTATAGAGTGTTCGTGCGTCGTAGAGCTGGGAAGCGTAGAAATGTTTCCATGTTTGATGTTGCACAAACTTTGACAGAAGTGAGGGGAGAGGTCAAATGAATTCAAAAGTTCATCAGGCTGTCACTTGTCGTATGGAGAAATTGCAGTCGCCCGCTGCTATAAACGTGTTCTTTCAAGTCATTACGAGGGCTAATAAATGAGAATTAACAGCTGCTCGTGCATATTACCCACGCATATGTATTAGACGATTTATTGTGCTCCCCACTATTCTCCGCTCGCTGTATAGAATACTTTTTGGACATTTCCGATGAGGCATTTTCCATAGTATTCACTGTGCGCGGTTTGTCAAACATTTTATTGGTGCCCTTGTCAACAGCTTTCGCTGTTGAACAATTTCATTACTCAGATTTATTTATAAGATTTTTCCGAATGTTCATTGCGTAACAGATTTCTTCACCATTTGTTTTGTAATTTAAACTGACCACTCCGAACTCGTCCACTGCGCTGCTCTCCCTTACATGGGTCCAAGGAAGTGGATGAGCAGATAAGGTCATGAATATCCCCGCGGAAAGCCCCCAGTTCAATGACGTATAGCCGGATGAGTTCCCAGACGGGCGCATAGAAAAGTGTACCAGTCGTGCAGACCCCTTCGTGACAGAAAAACTACATCGCACATTCAGTGCACACGACCAACACTAAGACGCGTCGACCCAGAAGTTGTACAAATCTCGCACCATGGATTGAACCTGTTGCCATCAAACAGACAGTGGCTCACCACCTAAAAATGATGCATAAGCTCTTCCTGCAACTGACGAGAGATCAGCTCATTGGGATATCAATGACCTCTGCTTTTTGTACAGGACGCAGACCCCCATAAACCCTCTACTCCATGAGGCCATCATACGTATCAGCATCGTCACCACCCGAAAGTGTCTACGATCCGAAAGATGGTATTTTGAATGGTTGTAATCATCGACCTCTTCGCTACGCACGCTTAACCCGCTCAAACAGATGATGTCTCTCTGTAGGTCGCATGGTCTGTCCCAAAGGGTAATCGCAGCGACGCCACTCCCCAGGGCAATGGAATATGCCACCCCGCGTCCACCGATAAACCCACCGCACACGAATGCACAGCGGGCCTCTCCGTGAACAAGTCTGTCTTTGACGTTAGCAAAGGACTCTACGGCCACAACGGCATCAAGTGGATGCCAATGCCGCTCCACGCTGCTAATGTAGCACCCCGCCAAGGGTGCTACACCCGTCATCTCTACCACTCCCGAAAGTACCCACTAACGTACGAAACTCTCCACAGAAAGGCTGTCAGTTGGTAGTGCATGTTTGTTCCACACAAAGGTTCAGAACAGGTCTATGTATTCTATCTTCATCCAGCCTCCCTTCCACCCATCCCCTTAACACACCGAGCCTCAGTCGAAAGATGGTGCTAGCTTGAGCATCACAGAAATCAGAAGCTTTGGGTATCATCTTCATCAACGGCTTCGCCCCCACACCTCACTGCGATTACAATTACACCCAGACAGACAGCAACCGTCTACTCTTCAAACGCCGTAGCACCCACCAGGAAGCCTCAGTTTACATTGAAGCGTCACAGAAATGCAGGAGGCATACTGAGGAGGTTCTCCTTGTCAAACAAGGTCCCAGCACCACCCACAACTAACGCCCGTAGAGGTAACCATCCTTGGCTGAGCAACTAAACCCTAAGCCCCCCATCACAACCAAACTCGACTCGCTAACACCTCCTCGATCCCGGTTCATCACACGCAGACACATCGTCGCAAACCTAAGCACCCCATATCGGAGGGAGAGAGGCTCTCCGCCAATGCGCAGAAGCCCATCGATCCACCCACGGACACCCTGGTCTGTGACATCCATCAGCCAGGCAGTCTATATACCCAACAGTTGTGCGACGGACTGCAGCAACGTGGGCAATAAGTATGATGTGAATGCGCACCAGCAGCCAGCAGAGCCAAACCCTAAAACATGCGCCCACATCTACAAAGGGCATAAAGCTGACATCACCTTCTCGCCCAAACCCTAATCCAACGATCACCTGAACCAGAGTCCAAGGATGCGTCGATGGAGACCGAGGGGCATTTCGAGCCTTGTCGACGACACAAAGAGTGGGGGGAAGGCTTCAGATTCATTCCACGATTCAACATAATGGCAGCAAATGAAAACCCTGCATTTCTTCAGGTATGTACTCCTTAATCTTTTTATTACCGTGCTCATGTTTGTACCTGCATGGTTCTTTTTAGGCTTGATTTTTTTGAACAATTTGGTAGTATAAGTTGGTTTCAAAGTAATTGGAATGCTCTGAATTAATCAAGTTTGTTGATTTACTTTTGTTTTCAAATGTCATGTGACTTTGGTCTAATGACTGTTTAAGACCACTTCTTTGCATTCAAATCTCATTTTTTAAAAGATTTACATTATATGTAGAACAATTGTGGGCCATGAGTTTCACATAGACACCATGAAACAAGGTTTATTTTTTTTACACAATTTGTAAGGAAAATTGGGCAATTTTTTTGTTAACATATAAAAGGCTTCTAGCATTATTAATATTCAATAAATTAATTTTTAAATTTTGACTTACTACTTTTAAATAAGTTTTGTTCAATAAAATTCTCAATATTACTCTGAATCATTTAAGGAAAAAAATAAACCTTGTTTCATGGTGTCTATGTGAAACTCATGGCCCACAATTGTTCTACATATAATGTAAATCTTTTAAAAAATGAGATTTGAATGCAAAGAAGTGGTCTTAAACAGTCATTAGACCAAAGTCACATGACATTTGAAAACAAAAGTAAATCAACAAACTTGATTAATTCAGAGCATTCCAATTACTTTGAAACCAACTTATACTACCAAATTGTTCAAAAAAATCAAGCCTAAAAAGAACCATGCAGGTACAAACATGAGCACGGTAATAAAAAGATTAAGGAGTACATACCTGAAGAAATGCAGGGTTTTCATTTGCTGCCATTATGTTGAATCGTGGAATGAATCTGAAGCCTTCCCCCCACTCTTTGTGTCGTCGACAAGGCTCGAAATGCCCCTCGGTCTCCATCGACGCATCCTTGGACTCTGGTTCAGGTGATCGTTGGATTAGGGTTTGGGCGAGAAGGTGATGTCAGCTTTATGCCCTTTGTAGATGTGGGCGCATGTTTTAGGGTTTGGCTCTGCTGGCTGCTGGTGCGCATTCACATCATACTTATTGCCCACGTTGCTGCAGTCCGTCGCACAACTGTTGGGTATATAGACTGCCTGGCTGATGGATGTCACAGACCAGGGTGTCCGTGGGTGGATCGATGGGCTTCTGCGCATTGGCGGAGAGCCTCTCTCCCTCCGATATGGGGTGCTTAGGTTTGCGACGATGTGTCTGCGTGTGATGAACCGGGATCGAGGAGGTGTTAGCGAGTCGAGTTTGGTTGTGATGGGGGGCTTAGGGTTTAGTTGCTCAGCCAAGGATGGTTACCTCTACGGGCGTTAGTTGTGGGTGGTGCTGGGACCTTGTTTGACAAGGAGAACCTCCTCAGTATGCCTCCTGCATTTCTGTGACGCTTCAATGTAAACTGAGGCTTCCTGGTGGGTGCTACGGCGTTTGAAGAGTAGACGGTTGCTGTCTGTCTGGGTGTAATTGTAATCGCAGTGAGGTGTGGGGGCGAAGCCGTTGATGAAGATGATACCCAAAGCTTCTGATTTCTGTGATGCTCAAGCTAGCACCATCTTTCGACTGAGGCTCGGTGTGTTAAGGGGATGGGTGGAAGGGAGGCTGGATGAAGATAGAATACATAGACCTGTTCTGAACCTTTGTGTGGAACAAACATGCACTACCAACTGACAGCCTTTCTGTGGAGAGTTTCGTACGTTAGTGGGTACTTTCGGGAGTGGTAGAGATGACGGGTGTAGCACCCTTGGCGGGGTGCTACATTAGCAGCGTGGAGCGGCATTGGCATCCACTTGATGCCGTTGTGGCCGTAGAGTCCTTTGCTAACGTCAAAGACAGACTTGTTCACGGAGAGGCCCGCTGTGCATTCGTGTGCGGTGGGTTTATCGGTGGACGCGGGGTGGCATATTCCATTGCCCTGGGGAGTGGCGTCGCTGCGATTACCCTTTGGGACAGACCATGCGACCTACAGAGAGACATCATCTGTTTGAGCGGGTTAAGCGTGCGTAGCGAAGAGGTCGATGATTACAACCATTCAAAATACCATCTTTCGGATCGTAGACACTTTCGGGTGGTGACGATGCTGATACGTATGATGGCCTCATGGAGTAGAGGGTTTATGGGGGTCTGCGTCCTGTACAAAAAGCAGAGGTCATTGATATCCCAATGAGCTGATCTCTCGTCAGTTGCAGGAAGAGCTTATGCATCATTTTTAGGTGGTGAGCCACTGTCTGTTTGATGGCAACAGGTTCAATCCATGGTGCGAGATTTGTACAACTTCTGGGTCGACGCGTCTTAGTGTTGGTCGTGTGCACTGAATGTGCGATGTAGTTTTTCTGTCACGAAGGGGTCTGCACGACTGGTACACTTTTCTATGCGCCCGTCTGGGAACTCATCCGGCTATACGTCATTGAACTGGGGGCTTTCCGCGGGGATATTCATGACCTTATCTGCTCATCCACTTCCTTGGACCCATGTAAGGGAGAGCAGCGCAGTGGACGAGTTCGGAGTGGTCAGTTTAAATTACAAAACAAATGGTGAAGAAATCTGTTACGCAATGAACATTCGGAAAAATCTTATAAATAAATCTGAGTAATGAAATTGTTCAACAGCGAAAGCTGTTGACAAGGGCACCAATAAAATGTTTGACAAACCGCGCACAGTGAATACTATGGAAAATGCCTCATCGGAAATGTCCAAAAAGTATTCTATACAGCGAGCGGAGAATAGTGGGGAGCACAATAAATCGTCTAATACATATGCGTGGGTAATATGCACGAGCAGCTGTTAATTCTCATTTATTAGCCCTCGTAATGACTTGAAAGAACACGTTTATAGCAGCGGGCGACTGCAATTTCTCCATACGACAAGTGACAGCCTGATGAACTTTTGAATTCATTTGACCTCTCCCCTCACTTCTGTCAAAGTTTGTGCAACATCAAACATGGAAACATTTCTACGCTTCCCAGCTCTACGACGCACGAACACTCTATAAACTCGCAGAACACTTCCCATTCTGCGACAGATTGTCCATCCAAAAGACGGTGCCCCAAACTATGCAGGGTGGGTGATAATTGAACCTCACTCCATCTACCTCCAGAGAAAGCTTTCAACCTTCCCAACTACCGTGTAACCCTCTCAACCTTCACGTTTGCGCCTACTCGTCAGTTAAACCCTCCAGTGAACTCCTCACTCACAATCTCATTAGGCCTATTACCTTGCGCTATGTCGTCGAGGATTTTGCATGCAATGCAAATACGCCGCACCATACAACCAAAACTGTCCACTCTGAACCATGTGCAACATAGAAGATGGATACAATTATGTGATTCGAAGCACCGTCACACACACTCTCAATTCGCATAACACCCCTCCTCTCAGGAATTGCCATGTCCTGTCTCCACTCTGAAGAACCTCGTCCTTCCTCGCCAGGGCACTTGCTTAATCCTACACTACGGACCAAATATACAATATCCCACACGACACGAGCTCCGCAACAGATCGTACAAACCAGGATCTTCTCGGCCAGCAGTACAACCCCGACGCACCGCCCTCCGTCACGTCCCCTCAAAAAACTTGCTGCAAACACCACAAGCCCCCAACTCGCGTCAATAGTCAATATCCCATTGCTGCGAACCTCCGACATGCAATGCGTCCACGCAGCATAGCGGTGCTCCTAACATGCTCGCCATCCATCGAAAACAAATCGCCCATGGACGCGAGCCCAACCAAACATAAATCGAGCGTAGCCATTTCCATGCCCGTCCAACGATGATTCCCAGCCACCCGGCATCGTGAGGACGCTCTATCCCATCGATAAAAAAAACCTGGTTCACATTCACGAGCGGGCGAATGTCAAACTCCTCACCTTTTCACAGTGTCGACGCCACCTTCTTCCCCGACGTGGGCAAGCGACACCAAATATGTGCAAGCTCCTGTGCAGGAACTTCACCCTGCAAACAGCTCCTCTCCTCGTCTTCGCTCCCACCCCCCCCCCCCCGATGGCGCTGGAACACACGTCCAAGGGAACGGGACACTGCGGTGGGCCGGTGCGACTTCCTGACCCGAGCTTATCTGCAAGCGTCGCACTGCCTTCCTGTACACAAATAGCACTATATATCGACAAGCGTACCACGAGACCGAGGAGTTGAAAGATTTCTACACGCATGCGTGCAGCCGGACACTCAAATGCACGTCGTGATGTTCGAGCTGCTAAACTTCTCGCACGTCTGTACCGCCTGCTGCTCCATCACGGGCGCCTTGTTCCCCTGCCCTATCGCCTGCAGCCGCAGGCGCATGATTTCCAGCTTCAGATTCTCCCGTCTCTCCATGTGCTTCTCCTGCATCTCCAGCTTCTGATCCGCCAGCTTCTGTTGCAGCTCCAGCCGCCGCTCCTCCATCTTCAGCTTCCTCTCCCTGTGCCTATCCTCGCTCTCCTGCCGTCTCTGCTCCATCCTCTCCAGAAACTCCAGCCGCCGCTGTTCCATGGCCACGTTCATCTCCATCTTCGCCTGTTCCACGCGAGCGCACGTGTCTGCGAAGCCCTGAACGATCTTCGCCAGGTTCGCAGCCGTGATGCCAGTCCCCAGCTTCCTGCGCTTCACGTTCTCTCTGCTGGGCTCCACACCCGCATTGCCGCGGCAACGGGTGCACGGAGACGGCGGAGCCTGATCGGCACGCGGAGGACAATGCTCCTCGTGACAATCGCCGATCCTCGACGCCGCACCGTCCTTCACGTTCACGCCCTGGTGATCGCCATTAACCTCGGGCTGCATCGCGGCCACAAACGGAACCAACCGGCCGCTGTCCTGGTGGTGCATCACGTCCGCCGGATGGGCATGGGCGGCCTCCACGCGATGCTGGAGCGGGTGTACCCCGCCCACTGGGCCAATGCCAATGCCGCACATCTCCCGCTTCGGCGTCCCCCACAGCATGTCGCACCGATCGTACCACTTCCACGTGATCAAACTCCGGTCGCTCTCGCCCTTGCTCAGCTTCTCTCGCTTATACCGCTTCTTCAGCGAGTCAATCTTGTTCTTCATCTGCGGCTGCTCCCGCTGGTGCGTCAGCCGCGCGTTCACCTCGCGCACCACCGTCTCCCAATGCCGCTTCCCCAAATTCTCCCGCTTCACGTGAATGTACGTATCGCCCCAAACGTCTAGCAGCGCCTCCACCTCCTCGTCAATCCACGTCTCCCTCTCCGACCCCAGGTTCTGCAGGCCTGACGTGCCATCCATCCTCTCCCCCTAACCCCAAGCCAAAAAAAGCAGAAAAGGAACAATCCTCTTTACACCTCCGCACAACAATCAACGTCCTCGCCACTACTACCCCTCAACACACAAGCCAACACTGCACACGACATCGTCCATCACAGCAGCAGCAGCAGTTCAATCAGCAATTCAGCAAGCAACACGAGCTCACTTCGGCCAGGTACTCCATCATCATCACACCGAGCCCGACCACACTGACCGCAAACCCTACGGGGCGGCCCGCCCCGAAGAGCACAATCCGCCTCCCGAGCTCAGTTGGTCACCAATTCGAAAACCGCAAACGGGGAAGCGCGCGGCAGGTACCGGCGGCAGCGCGAGGCCGAGGGGGCGCAGCAGAAACTTTCCGATCCGACCACGAATCCGAGACGGCCGACGAGCGCTGCTGCTGGGCTGCGGTGAGTCCGGGAGTCCGAGGCCACGAAAGTGAGACTCTGCGACGCTCGCCCGCCTCCGCCCTCTCTCTAGGGCTTGCGGCAGCGGCCGGCCCACGCCACGCCATCCACACACTGTTCTGTAGCTTTTACTTTTTGACGTGGAGTAAAGCCAAGCCGGAAAAAAGTATCATAAAAGATTCTCCCGCTTCAGATGTATCCCAGTTCCACTACCGCATCCCATTATAATACGCCGAACCCAGCACCAAAATAAGCTATGGCGGCACACGCGAGAGCTTGGAATCTCAAGGCCCCCCGCGCAGCCCACTGAGACTCCTCCGCGGGTTCCAGCTCCGGCGTGAGGCCAAACCCGCAATCTTCTTTCGCTCCTCCTCGCTCATCCCATGGTCCGGAGCCTCGCCGTTCCGCGACATTGTCCGGTTGGAGGCGTCCCGGCAGACATTCTCGCTCGGCATCGGCACGCACGATGTGGATCGGTGTGTCGAGTGGGGCACACCGATCTTTCAGTTCCCGTCAAGTGTCCTGACAATGCCACAGATGAGACGAAATTGTTGGAATCGTAGTCTGATACCATCTGCCGGTGGGTTCAGGGGTTCGCGTTGCGATCGTGGCTTGCACTGCAGAACCGATTCCTCGTCCGATGTGGGCCAAGCCGGGAGTGGTGGTGGTGCCCCAGAATTGTTCCCGGGGTGGGAATGGATCGGAACGGTTTTCTGTGCAGGGCCTTGCCTAGTGTCGTTGGCGTTGGAACCATTCACCCTCGTATACGTCGATGACTCCCAGAGCGCCACAGGATGCAAGTGGGTCCGCCGGACGAGGTGGCAGTTTGCACATTTTCTAGTTGCAGCTCGCACGAGATTCACCCTGGATTGTTGGGATGCTCGGCATGCAGATACGAGTCCACTGCGGACCGGCACTTGAACAGCGGCAGCCTGCTGCCGGACTCTCGAGGCTTCCTTTGCTACTGCAGGCTTGCAATGTGGGAGCATTGGGGAGTACCGGTTGCGCACAGGACCACTTTTTTAAGCGCAGGCAGGTTGTTGTCCGGAGGGAAAGAGCGGTGGTTTCCCTCACATTGATATCCGTCTTTCTACTGGAGGCGCAGTAACTTACTGTACAGATTAGTGGCGGTCAGGATGTCAGTCAGCTCTCGCAAGTTGAGGTGGTGTTATTTGCTGAAGTGGTGTGCGCAGAGCTACTTTGGATGCAGGCGTGTTCTTCCAGGGACGGTCATGGATTTTGACGGGCCTTCTTTGTCGAATCAAGCCTCGAAGGTTGAGATTTGAATGGTGGTTGTGTCGGAAATCGTGGATTCAGGTGGGAGCGGGGACTGCGTACCTCCTGCTGGAGGCGCCAGTAATATCGTCCATGACCCCCTGCTCACACTCGGTGTGTGAGGTGGCTAGCTTAGTTGCAGGTGACCGATGGTTTTAGTTCGCGTAGGTGGCTGGGTGCGGGAGATACATGTCGGTGGATGGCGACGAACTCGGTGGGATGAATATACAGTATTCTGAGCTTGATGCGGCGGACTGGTGCTTTTTGAGAGGGGTGCTGGCAATGGCACTGAGTTCAGGAGTTCGTGTGTGCCACTCGACGACAAGCATGTGTTGGTTTCCTGCGGAAGCCTCCTTGGCAGGATCCCCTGGCACAAGCATCGACCATATACGGAGTGAGATGCAGGAAGCCGAGTGCAAGTATTTTGGGCGCCTGTCAGCGTGACGGCGTCCTGACGTATCGTGAGAAATAGCGCACAGAGGTCGGCCGAGAACTATTTGCACATGCTCGTGCAGAATCGAGGTCATCGCCGACCGGGAGAACTGGACAGGCCGTCTCGTGGGAAACGTGCTGGTGCTGCCGAAAGACAAGCCTGTTCGTTTCCTGGCACACAAAGACGTGTGAACGTCAGGGCGAAGGTGTTCATCAAGGTACTGGGGAGCCATTGCATTGTTCAACCCGAGAGTTGACGGGGTAGGAAGCAAAAGTTAATGCAAGGTTGATTGGTAGGGAGTGGGCTCAGCAACAACCATGCCTGCACATGAGCTCAGCGGTTTCGGCAACAGAGTTGCAACGGTCTCTGCAGGCTTGTGTACGCGTAACGGAAAGTACTTCAGATAGTTAGACCGGCGAATTTTATTCAAACAAGATAGTCACTTGATTGAGTGTGGCCAAGTTGAATGCAGTTGCGACAAAATTGGAGAATTTTTCCAAGCATATTAAATGAATGACATTAATAAGGACAACTGCGAAAAGGTTAGGATGAGAAAGATTTCATGAGGCAAACCGTCTATAATAATTATTCAAGCTTCAACAGCATGCCATTATGGACACAACCTCCATGGAGGAGGTGTTCAACAATTGATATTGAAATTCGAACGTACTACATTAAGGACCCAAAATTATTGAGTTGGTGCACTTCTACACAAGATACGCAGGGCTCGTGTGTAGATCCATAGCAGGCACCGGCAAGCTGCTCCTTCCCGGAGACCCTTGGCCCCAAAAGAATTGTCGTTTCCACCCTTGCTTCGGCGCTACCCTCGCCAGATCAGAAGCAGCCATGGCTTTTTCTCTTGGCTGCTCTGACTCGGGGGAAGCTCTCGTCGTGAGATCTTCATTGTTTGCTCGAGATTGTGGGTGTTCTGTATCCCTATCGTTTGTCATATTGTACAAGTGGTGCCGTCACCAATTCTGACGCCGAACTTGGTGCGCACCAGTGCGAGGGGCTGGCGAACTGTCCTCGCGGTGGGCAAGCGTGCAGGATGTGATTGCCAGGTTAGATTTTCCATGTTTCGACGGAGCTGTGTTCCGTCCTAATGGCCACAGCCGTGTGCTAGACATGAACCAAGGCCGTTCGCGACATCCCAGTGGTATAATTGATCAAGATCAAAATAACAGGATGGTACGCATGTTCGATGCACCGACGATTCCTGTAGAGCCCGGGTGGTGGAGATTGGCTGTTGCGACTTGGTCACTTTGAGTTTCGACTCGGCAGAGTGAAAGGCCCCTTACGGTGCCTTGGAAACCGGTGCAGTGTTCTTTGCGACTCTGGATTCGGCGCAGGGTATCAGTTTGAGGAGCAGCGCCTTCCCTCGCCCCTTTTTCATGGTCTTCACCCTGGACTTGCGCTGTTCAAGCTCAATCAAGTTGATGGTGTCAGAGTGGAACATAACTAGAAAGCAGACAAGGATGGTCTGAGATGCGAAAACGAACTCGAAAGTAAATGGTGGCGGGATTGACACCCTATAGATAAGGATCTTACCATCAAAAACTCGGGCTGGGGTGATGCCCTTCTACAGCAAAGAGGGCTCCCTCTCTGCGATCCACGCTCCGCATAGACTCTGAATTCAAGCAATATTTCAGTGCATTTTTAGAGTGTATACGCTAACTAATGGCATTCGTAACTCGTACATTCTCTGCATCTGTTGCAATCGTTTGAATGAGCATGTGCTTACATGTTAGTGCGGCGGTCAAAATTTGCTGACAAGGAGCTGTCGGCTCGCTGCTGCGAGATCTTTCGCTGGGCCGACTGAAGGTCTTCAATCTCGCTTAGAGGCTCCTCCACCATAGTACTCAACTGTTTTTTGCCTCTATATGCCAAAATATCGCCACCGACGTCACCGAAACTGCCAGAATCCCGTGAGCCTACCTTCGTCTCTCGCACTGGAATGACCGTTTGGGTTGCTCCAGAGCTTGCTCTTGCAGAACCGGTTCGTTTCACCCTTCGCCTCCGACTTGGTGGCGGCCGGCGAGGAGTGATGGCGCTGGGGTCTGAATTCTGCTGTATTTGCAGTTGAGTGTCTGCTACGTCTCTTGCTTGACGATGCCTACGAGGTCTCGTGGTTCGTCTCCGATGGCTACGTGAACGCGCTTCCTGCATGTCTTGAAGATGGGCATCGTAAGAAATGGGGTCCTCATCCGTAACCCACTTGTTTCTGTATTGACCTTGAGTTGATGGGCCCGATTGACTGTACGATTCACTGCTGGAATCCTCGGTCACAATTTCGGAGTTTTTGTGTTGAGTGGATGTGCCCGGCTTTGTGCCAACCATTGTTTCACCAGCGCGTGCCAGCGAACCATCGCCAGGTGCAACTTCGCACAAACCGATTCGAAGCTCAACCGCGGTGTTCAGCACGGCTTGAAATGCAATGCAGATGCTCCGCCATGACCGCTCTGCTTTGTGTTTATCGCGCGGGTGATCGAACTCCAATGCGACTATAGCACGCGAGCCATCTGGATATTCACAGCACAAGCGTAATATTGAACCATTACACCCTAAACCATATTCTCAGGGAATCCCTTGCAGGATCGGGATAACAAGTATCAGAAGCATGGTTTTTTTTCAGAAAAATTACCAATAGCTGCGCCTGCTGCAACAAGTCGCGCGTCTGTATGCAGAAGCTGCCTCAAACTCCTCGACGTTATCTCCGACAGCACTCGGTTCCAAAGCCTAGCCAAAATTTCTTCTCCAAATACCTGAAAATCTAACGTCGTCTCTGGTTCATGTCTTAGTGGTTTTGAAGTCTCTGCAAGCTGCAGTTCCTCGAATCCCTGTTGTTCAGCTGGCTTCCGACCCCAATCTTCCTCAAATGTCTGCTCCGAGACCGGTATTTCATGGTCCTCAGGAACTTCGGGAGGTCTTTTTTCTTTTTCAACGTTTGCTTCAAGAGATTGACCAACCACTGCAGACACTGGAACTTGGTTCTGATGCTCTGGTTTGTTCATCACTGGTTGCTCCGCCCTATAAATGGCGTTTATAGGCGCCACAGTAGGGCTTTGGGCAACACTGTTGTTTGCTTCGGAAGGAACAAACGACCGATCGGGAGCAAATTGCAAAAGCGCGGCTGTCAGCCAGGTCGCCTTATCGGTTGCCGCTCGAATTCTATGTGTGTCAGATACTCTATATAGTAGACCAAACAAGAAGTTAAATAGTTGAGTTTCAACGAAAAAGCTAGTTAGAACTTGATTAAACAAGATGAGTACAACATCAGTACCAAAAGAGGTGACCTAGAGCTCTAAGAGATGTATTGTCAAGAATAAGGATTTCCTTAGCCTCGACTCCAATATGTATTAAATATTAGGAAGCTTCTCAAGAAGTTCCTATGTTACTTGAAGACAAAGCAATCTTAAGAAGTTTCTCAAGTAACTTCCTTAATCTTCTTAGAACTTGTTGGAATATTTTAAAAATTTTCTAAAACCTCTTAAAATATTCTAAGAATCTTTTAAAGAATCTTTTGGAATCATTTAGAACATGATAAAATATTCTAAAAATATTTCCATAATCTTCTTGTTAGATTTTTGTAATACTATGAATAAAAAAGATTTATTGTCATTGCCTTAATTATTTAATTATAATAATTTTAAAAAGTTAATATATACTAATTTGTATGAATCTTTATGAAATAAGCTCAAGTTATATGTTTGTTTTTAATTTTATAAAAGAAATATTTAAAAAAATTCGAATTTATTTTATTTCCAAGCAACATTGTATCATATAATACCATATTATTAGAACTTGTTTATTTTGATGATTTTTTATAAATAAAAACCATGATAACGATATGATATAATTTTTTTTGATATTTATTAATATTTTTTAAAATTTTTATAATTTAAAGTTAGAATTTTTAGAAAAATGAATGATTTTAAGGCAAATGCAAAGTAGTTATATATAAATATCAAGACATTAAGAATGAGAAATAATAACAAGTATATGTCAAAATAATTTGATAATTCTAAAATGATAATTGAAGTATAAATAAATTATAAATAAATTATTAATATCATATGTTATATAATAATAATAAATTATATCTATTACTTTGATTTAGAATTATGCCAAAAAAAATATGTTCAATATTGTTTATATATGTAGTAGATGTTATAAAAGTATCATAATATTATTGGTACTGAAAAAGCTTTAAGTGAAAGAAGATATAATATTTTTACTTTTAAATATATATATATATATATATATATATATGCAAAAATATAAGATTATATAAAAAAAATTAATATGAAAAATTCAAAGTATGTATGTTTTAGAATTTCAAAAATGTACTAAGATTTATAGATTAATATTTTTTGATAAAAAAATATTATTGAAGCAATGATATTAAAATTTTAAAGCATTTAAAATATATTTAAGAAGAAACAATGGTGTCTTTGTAAACACATCTTTTAATTCTGTCAATCTTTAAATATAAAAGTTTTTAGTGCAAAATATAAAGACTTAGAAGTATAACAAACAAGAACATTTTATTCATCTAAACAGCCAAAATAGTCATGAGAAAGATTGCAAAAATTAAAAAAGATGTAAAACATAGAAACCAACAATCTATTAAAAAAAAATGTCATATTGGAGATAAGAAATTACTCTATAAATAGTAGAAAAGTTACATCTTTTGTAAAATTAAGAAAAATTTATATATCAAAGTTTTATTTTATTTTATTTTATTTTATTTTTGTAGCTAATGTAATATTAATACTAATTTCTACTCAAAATTGCTTATAAGGATTAATGCCATAAACTTCAAAGATGCAATTGAATAAGAATATGAAATGGAAGATGAATATTTATTTTTGTAAACAGCAATATATAGAAATTAACTAAACTTCATTTACATTGCACAAACATTTGTTATAAGTAGGTATTTTGCACCAAAAAAGATATCTTTGATGTAATAATATATTATATGATAAGATTTATTTCCAAAAGATATCAAAATGCATAATTAAAGAAAAAAAATTAATTTATGTAAAATAGTAGTAAATTAACTTATATACAATAGTAAAAATATAAATTGATCTTGTATATCTATGAATTCTTTTAAATCTATATATATATATATATATATATATATATATATTCAAAGTTAGCTCTATGTATTAGATAATAGTAGAAAAAATCATAAAACACATAAAAGATATATTGAATATTTAATAGTGTCAAAGATATAAATTAAGACAAAACTTTGAAAAAAAATATATTCTTATATCATTGAAAGAGAAAAAATACAAAAATTATATATATATATATATATATATATATATATTCTAGAATAAATATTATTAATTACAAAAATACTAAAGAAACTTGAACTAAGACCAAAATGTTATAAAAAGTATTGACAAGACTAAAAATGGCTTGAATCTTGCTTCCATATATTAGTTACTAAGGTTTTGAAGAATCTTCTTATAGACTACTTTAACAAATCTTTATATTATTTAAGTAAATAAAAATAGAAAAAAATAGAATAGAAAAATAATATATTTTCTAAAAAGCTTTGAAGAAGTCTTTTTAGTGTACATTATATATTTAGAATTTTATAGATATGCCATGTGGCTATTGAAATGTGTTGAAGTTTTTAACTTTTAAGAAGTTATATTGAAACAACTTATAACTTCGTACTTGGATCACAACCATTATGTCACAAATATTTTGATACTAATAATTATTAACATAAAAAGAATTAAGTAGAAATAAATAAAAGTAGATAAATTCAATAATATCTTATAAAAAAGCTTTTTAAAAGCTTTAAAAACGTAGTTTTGACTTTATAAGTTTTTCTAGGTGATTGATTATTTATAAATTTAGTCCAAAAATTAGCCACTCAATATATAAGTTTGCCATATGGCATACATGTTGGAAATTTGCCTTAAAACTTAGATACATGTCAAATGATCTATATAGAAACAAGAATGAGGCCTTCATCAATTTTATCAACTCTTTTTTTACTTGTAGACTATTTTCAAGAATTTGTAGTTTTTTTTATCATTGGCAATAGCTATTCAATTTTTTTCTTGAATATACATATTTTTTCACTATTTTTATGTCATTTTTTTTAAGACCCAGTTCACTTATTTAATTACATTATTTAAGTTTTTATCTTTAATAAATTGATAAAAATGTCTTTATAATATGAAAGCTTTTTCATTTCTTAATTTAAAAAAATATCATATTAGAAGTTGTAGAGTTATACATCTAAATTGATATTATTCTTAGAATTTTTTTTTATTCATGTGTCTTCTCTTTTATTTGTTTTAAGTGATATTAAGTTTTTTTTTAATATATTATTATTGCAAAGCTTCTTGAAATGAAGGGTGCAATAATACAAATAGATGAGGAAATGAGGGAGTTAATGATGGCAATGCATCAACTCAATTCACTACCATAAGCAGAAATAAGTTTGGTTGGAAGTAAAGATGTAAAAATAATTGGAGCTGCTTCAATATCAATACCAAATCATATTGCTTTTTCTACATTAGAATACTATTTAAGTGTCATCACAAGTAATAGTAAATAAAAAATTATCTTATTTAAAGAAATTTAATATAAGATGAATATTATAAAATTTTATTAATTAAGTATAATTGATGATTGAGGTTTAATCTTAAAGTTATGAAAGTCTAAAATCACAAAGAAGGTTTATTATGACAATGCTTTCAAGTTTAGCTTATTATGGTTTTTATCTTTTTTAAAATAATATGATTCAATATTGGATAATTTAGAGTTTTTTTAGTAAGATTTTCATCCATGTATAAAAAACATAATGTAATTTGTTTTGAAACCAATATAATTTGTATTTTTCATCAAGGCAAGAAGTTGAATATTATTATAAGCATTATAATTCTAAAAACTTATACATAATATCAAATAAGATAATATTGCATCTATTAGCTATTTTTTCAATAAATTGCAATACAAAGTAAATAAATTGATGCTAATCTTACATAATTTTTAACATTGAATTAAGAAATTGAATTTCTTATCAAGTACAATAATTGGCTTTTAAAATTTTGATATAAAAAGCTTGACAAAGACATAAATCACAAATAATAAAAACTTCAATACACTCTTGTATCACTCCAAAAAAGTAGATATTCACTCAAAAGTAGTATATTATTAGAACTAGAATGGCTATTGGTAAGAATAAGAAGAGTAGAAATTCTTAAAACTAGATTAAGAATAAGAAAGGTGTTGACAAGAGTAAAGAAGGCTTCACCCTTATCACTATCTAACTATCTAAGTAGGAGTTATGTAGCGATGTTTTATGACTTTTGACACATGTTCAACTTACAAGATAAATGTTTAACTTACAAAACAAGTTTCTTACATGCGTGCCACATGGCAAACTTCTATTATAAGTGGCTAACATGTATGACACAGGGCCAACTTGTTGGTCAAGTTTTCAACTTACCAATCACTTATAAATACATGTAAAGTCAAATCACATCTATAAAACTTCTCCATAAGATATTATCAAATTTATTTACTTCTACTTACTTCTATATTGTCTAGTGATGTAGCATTTGGTGCCAAATCTTGTCAAATGTATACAATTTAGTTTGATTTTTTATCCATTGAGTTTTTTTTGTTAATTGACTTTGTTAGTGTTAACTAAAATTTGAATAATTAGGTGAAGAAAACATTTGACTATACATTCTTTTTAAGTAAAGTGTGCAATGGAGGGAGGGTGATGAGAATAATTAGGCTAAGAAAAACCTTGACTATACATTCTTTTCAAGTAAAGTGTGTGATGGAGGGTGATGAGAATAATTAGGCTAAGAAAAACCTTGACTATACATTCTTTTCAAGTAAAGAGTGTGATGGAGGGTGATGAGAATAATTACGTGAAGAAAAACCCTTGACTATACTATACATTCTTTTCAAGTAAAGTGTGCGATAAGTAAAGTGTGTGATGGAGGGTGGTGAGAATAATTAGGTGAAGAAAAACCCTTGACTATACTATACATTCTTTTCAAGTAAAGTGTGCGATAAGTAAAGTGTGCGATGGAGGGAGGGTGATGAGAGTGTGGGTTCTCCACTCATCTATTCCTCTCTCTGTATGCAGTGGCTTTGAGCAGCGATGATGCTGCTGCTTGTGGTGTCGCACAGGAGGAAGCACCGTCGCCGCACTACTACTGCTTGCTTGTGTTGCCTCCCTTGGCCTCCCGTAGCACAGCCATTGCACTGCGTCGGGCAGTGAATCGAGCTCTGGCGGTGGGACTCGGTTAGGGCGCAAGCATTGTGATGCAAGGGGAGTGCGGTTGAAGTTTCAAGCCCCGGACCCGACGGGACAGGCACTGTGATTCTGTCGCCGTGTGCTGTGCTGTGCGATTGCAGCGATCCATCCCAGAATTGCCCAAGTTTCCAAGCAATTTTCGTCTTCGTCTTGAAAATCTCTACCGGATTTTGGGTGGATTGCGTTCTGGCGTGGTTCAAGTCTCGATAGCGATTCTTGGATGTGCAGAGCTGAAGGGTTTACTGTAGAGGCAAGTTTTGATTGTTCCGGGAGTGTTTTTTATTTTTATTTTTTATAGGTGGGTCTTTTTTGTTCTTCGCCAGCGGAAGCTGGTGGTATTGTGGTAGTGAGGGAACCGTTTTTGAGTAATTTCGCGATGCGGTTGAGGTGATGCTATGAGTAGAATTAGGTCTTGAAGAGGCGATCGCTTGTAAGTTTCATTCGACGGAGTTTAGGCTGTTGGAGGTGTGGTCAAGGGCAAGAGTGTGAGGTTCTATGAAGCACCCATTACTCATGTTTCTCTTTTGCGGCTTCGGCAGCGATATTATGCTAATCCCTCGCTGGTCCCTATCGTTGAAGATTTTGAAGACTGCATGTTTGTTGTTTCTTCAGCTGTAAAGCTTTTTTGTTGCTGTTGTAGGAGTTGGGATGTCTCCTGGTTCAAAATTTGTATCCACGGCATCCGTGTATTTTGTGAGCATGATAATCAGTGGTTGCTGCTTGATTTCAATGATCTCTTGCTTTGACTGGACCATGAGCAACCGATTTTTTGCCTAGCTTGTGGCCGAGGGGCCATGAATACTAATGGAGGGGGATGATTCTTGACGATCATCACATATGAGGGCAGAGTTCTGGGCACCTTATTGAATTTTGAAGAGATGGCCGACGAAGCAGATGCCCTGGCTATGGCTCCAGGAGATGTCCGCGAGAGGACGGAGAAAGCAGTAGAGGCCATGGGATTTCTTGGTCTAGAGCGTGATCTGGTCATCAAAACTCTGAAAAGACTCCACAAGGTAAGATCTTTAAGCAATGGTCCTGTGCATTCTCTTCAAGACCTTTTTTTTTTTTTTTTTTTCTTTTTTTTTTTCCTTTTTAACGAATGCTGGATGTTCATCAGGCATTTGAGTATTCACAGTCAATGTGGGATCATGTTGAGATGGAGAATTATCGAATGCTGGCGGATGAGGCATTAAACCTTCAAACAAAGCTAGTGAGTGTTATGACACATGGAGCCGGCCTTTTTTATACATTCTGCGCATTTGTCTATCTTTGGAGTCTAATGCTTCGTGCTTGAAGTGTTCCTCTTAAGAGCAGCTTATCTCGTTGCTAGCGTCCTTAGCGAGCTATTGTTTTCTAAAGCATTTATTAGTAAAGATTTGTCTGTGGAATTATCTTTGGGGCAGGAGAAAAAGCGAGAACGTGCGACTGCTGATGACGACGCTTCAGAAAGGCCTAGTAGAAATGTTAATCGCGCCCAATCCTCTTTTCCAAGTACTCCCAGAGTAAACAGTTATCCAGAAAGGAGTGCAGCTGCCCTCAAGGCTCTTGCCAGTAACATTATTCAAAAAGAAGAAGAGGCTGGAAGAAAGAAGATGCAAAGTGACAGAAAGGTATCAGCTCAAAAGGATCCCTCTTTGTCACTCTCAGGAAGAGGACCAACCCCTCGAACTGATGGACGAGCAGTTAGAATAATTGATCCTTCTGAAGTTACTGCAGCAAGAAGAAGACCAGACAATAATATCGCACATAAGAAATTTAAGCAACGCAAAGAGGAATTCAAGCCTCAGATCTCTCCTCCGGCGTTGAGAGCCCAGGTTTCTGGTTCACATGACATCAGGAAGAAGAGACAACGCTTGGTGGCACTGCGTGAACTCAACGAACCTGGTGGAGAGGCAGGTGAAGTAGCACATGGTAGTGATCATGACATTGATCGTTATGTGAAAGGCCAATGTAGACATGATGACAAAGACCTATCTCGTGGGTTTGAAGCTATTCCCATCCCCATTGTGAATCATATTAACTCGGAGACTCTCCCTTCCTCCTTCTTCTACATTGATAAGAGCAGACCATATGAAAAAGCTTTCGTAAACCTTGCTATCTCGCGAATAGGAGACGACGATTGCTGTCCAAATTGCCACAATGATTGCCTATCTGCCCCCTATCTCTGCGCTTGTGCCCGGGAGACAGGTGGAGAGTTTGCATATACTTCAGATGGCTGCTTACATCGACGTTACATCGATCAGGTTCAAAGCTCTTCCTATAGAGATGAAATTCTACCCTGATTATTGACGTACCTCGTGTCTCTCCAGAACTTTGGGATAACTTATGATTGGAAGCCTATGATATACTTATCCGCCCGAGGAGTTGAGTGTCTGATCCTCTTACTGCAGATGAAGTCATGCTGTATAGCCTGCATCCTCTTATAAACTTATATATATATATATATATATATATATATATTTTGTCTTGTTTCTTTTTCGTAATCATCGAATGCGAATCGTAGTCGGACTGTAATGTGCTCCTAATGTTCGTAATCCGAACGTTTGATTGGCACTGACTTTACAGCTTAATGAAGCACAGGTACATCTTAATCATTGTTGGATAAAATCAAAACAAGTTAGTAAAAGACAGGGAGAAAGACCACATCATTGTTACCTAAAGATTGACTTTTTATGGTTGCCAAAAATATCTTCCAGGTTATCATCATAGCTTGAACATTCTTGTTGAGGATTTGTGATATTTACTCAAGTGGAGATTTTGGTGTTTGAAACGTGCAGTTTCTGAGGATAAAGAAGGGCTTGTCAGCAGAGAGGAAGCACTATTGTGAATCAGGGTTCCATTGTCCCCACGAGCGGCACAAGAATGAAGAGAACCCGACGAGTTGTAAAGGACATCCTGTGCGAGACTTCTTGAAGGAATGTTCATCCAAGTGTGGATGCAGCAAACAATGTGGCAATCGAGTGGTACAACGTGGTATCAGTCGTAAGCTGGAGGTATTTGAAACCTTTCCTGATTACCTTCGTGTCTTTTTATAAGATCTCTCTCGTTGAAAGGTTGTGACTATTCCATGGAATATACGGGTTTTGTGCGCATGTTTCAATGAATCTTTGTGCTCACAAAGCTTGCCAAGCAGTTCTTGTTATTTCAATGCCTAGAGGTGTTCGGAATTTATATCTTATAGAATTACTGAATGGGTTGCTTTCAGGTGTATATGACGCCTGAAGGCAAGGGGTGGGGCATCAGGACTTTGGAGGATCTTCCGGCCGGTGCGTTTGTTTTTGAATATGTAGGCGAAATCCTCACAAATACTGAGATGTGGGAGCGAAACAATGAGATCATTAGAAATGGTGAGGGACGTCACACTTACCCTGTGGCCTTGGATGGCGACTGGGGTTCTGAAGCCAACCTGAAGGATGAGGAGGCACTTTGCTTGGATGCCACATACTTTGGCAATGTTGCAAGATTTCTTAATCACAGGTAAGTATCGTCGTATTTGGATATTGTTTCTTCTGTTCTTCAAAGAGCTTTTACAACATGGTTGCTGTGATGAAAAGCTGTAAGAGTTGGTTTTGTCTGCATAGCAAGCATTATGCTTGGGTTTGTTACAATTCATGTACTTATCAAGTGTGGCTTGCAGGTGCTTAGATGCAAACCTTATGGAAATGCCAGTCGAGATTGAAAGTCCTGACCGCCATTACTACCATGTGTGCTTTTCATCACTTCATTTTTCTGATGTCTTCTAGGACTTTTCCTTGGACACGCAAACTATGGACTTGTATCTTTTACGAAACTTACAGTGTAGAATTTGGCGAGCTGAAATTGAGGAGATATTATGGTTTTAGAATGTGACATTTTAACTATATGTTAAGTTCTGTGGACTTCCAATGATTATGGCCTATTTGTGTTCAAATTTTGCAGGTGGCATTTTTCACTAATCGTCATGTGAAAGCCAAGGAGGAGCTCACATGGGTAAGTGACTCACCTCATGTAAATAAATTCGTAATCTACATGGTAATGTGCTAGAGATCTGCTTTAGTCCTTTGTAATCATAAACTTGGCTTTACTTAGAATACAATTCTTGATTTTGAAATGAAACAACTATCCTCGAATCTTGAAGAATTTTTTCCAATGGTCTCGATTTAAAACGGAGGCTTGTATTCATTGCAGGACTATGGCATCGATTTTGGAGATGAAGAACATCCAATACCAGCATTTCCTTGTTGCTGTGGCAGTGAGTACTGCAGGGGAAAGATGGCTTGAGACAATTTTTCTTTTTTCTTTTTTTAGTTAGTACTTAAAAGAGTAGAAAATCAACATTTATTATTACATATGAGTAATCTCTACAATTTTGACAGTTATTTTACGAATCGAGGCATCAAAATCCAAGGCTCGGGTGGCAGCATTTCTCACTTAGGCGTTGAACTTAGCCGAAAAACAAGGTTAGCAATTTATGTCAGGATTGGATGGAGAAGTATCTACCTCGAAATTGTAAGCACTATTGCTTGGTATTTTCGTGTATACTGTTCGCGCTCCCATTGTACTACCTATCTGCCACTCTGGTATATCTCTTTTCGTCACTACACATGTACAGAATGAGACCTATGCGCCATGCAAATGAATAGAATCAACAATATCTTACAATTGTAAATACCACCGAAGGATTGTCCACTATTTAGGAATGAAAAGCTGAAATAAGGGGGGTTCAGGAGGGTAAGCAATACAGAGGATCTCAGGATACCAACAGCACACCAAGCCATGAGATATCACTCATCATTGTGAAGTATTCAACATAAGTAGATTCATTATGTATTATATTAGTTGAATCCATGTTGTTGTCACAAAATTTGGAATTTAGGATCAATTCCAAAGATCTTGAATTCAATACCTTGATATGTAATGATTGAGTTTCTTTGCACACTTACACCATCTCAATTAGTACATGCTTTAATTATAGAACAAAATTTTGTTTATATGTACATATGATCGAGAACATTAGATTCATCTCTCTTTTTACTTCACAACTAAGTATATCCTATCATTCTTCTTACAAAAAGTAATTCCTAAGTTTTTTGCTATCTTTCTTATCTTTTATTCAACTTTCCTTCATAGTGTAAAAGGTAGGTGATTCTATTGCATCTTATGTCATATGCTTTAAAAGTGCTTCTTCTTGTTCTTACTCTTTTTTTAATCTATTCTATTTTCATTTCAATATGAATATTACTAATTTGGTTGGAGAGTTGTGGTGAATTAAGAAGTTGATTTAACTTGATTATAAAGTTGAGTGATTATTTACCTTGGCATTAGCAAACCTTGATACCTCCATAATCCTAGATCATAATTAATGCCAAGGACAAAAATTTGATAAATGCAAATAAATAAATAAATAAATAAAATATTTTTCAAAAAAAGATAATACTAGAAAAATAAATAAATATATATATTCAAGAAGAAACTACAATGGCTATTACTAAAAAATAAAAAAATTAGGGATCCTTGAAACTAAAGAAGAAACAAGAAAGGAGTTGACAAGAGCAAGGAAGACATTACTCTTGCTTCTATATATATTATCTAATTAAAAGCTATGTGGCAACATTCTATAGGATCTCCAACATGTGTCCAACTTGTAAGACACTTGTTTAACTTACAAGATAAGTTTTTTATGTGTGTGCTATATATTCAACTTGTACTATAAGTTATCAATACCTACAATACAAGGCCAATTTGTTGGCCAAGTTTTCAATCTACCAATTATTTGTAAATATGTATAAAAGTAAAGTTGCATCTATAAAGCCTCTAAGAAGCTTTTCTATAAGATATTATTAATTTTTTCTATTTTTATCTACTTCTAATTATTCATATTATCTAGATAATTATTTTAATAAATATAGATGTTTATAATATTATCTCCCTTTCTAAAAATAAGTTCTACAAGGAGCAATGATTATATGTTGAAAAAGTTGAAGACACAACAAACTATATTTGCTACAGATTTTGATCTTTATTCTCTTTGAAGGTACTTGATAGGTCATCTTAACCATCAATAGTGTCTCAAAGTAAGACAAAAAGACCACCTTGATATTTGATCATTATTTAGGCATTCATAACTTCTTTCAAACAAAGTATTTGTAATATTATTATGAGTCATTTCTACTAATTATATCACCAAACATCAAAAGTCATTATTAATATTGTAATACCAAATGCATTATATGATTTCCATCTATTTAAAGAAAAACATATTGTTTTTGAAGATCTTCATCTTTATTACATCATCTGGAAGGTTGTGACAATTGAAATGTCTCGTTTGATAATTCAACAAGTAATAACTTTTTAATTAAATTTTCTAAGTATTGATTCTTCATTTTTTTCTATGCTACAAATACAAAGAAATCACAATCAAGGATAAAAGATGAGATACAATTGAATATCTTTTCTTTTAAAAAAAAATGATTGCTTGACTTTTTATCTTAATTTTGATGGATGTTATTAATAAAAGGCTTTGATCTTCTTTCCTACATTTGCAAGATTTTTGAATGGCTTTTACATGTCTTTACTATTATCATATTTACACAAATAAACAAGTTATTCCAATCTTAGTTGGTGCCCCCTTGAATCTAAGACTTTTTCTACATTAAACTCTTGATTATTATCCACTTTTATAAAAAGGAGTGGCATTTGTCTTTTTTTTGGAATATCCATTGTCTTATATGGCTCAAGAAGAGACACATAAAATATATAATGGATCTTTATGAACTTAGATAGATATAATAGATAAGCAATCAAATTTATTTATTTATAAATAAAAAATAGTTCAAGTCTATAATAATCTAATTTGTAATAAGAGCAACTAGTTTTGATACTATAACAAAGAAATCATATCTTATCGCCAATATAGTATTAAGGTTGTTCTTTGTAATAAGCATCTGAAATGAATTTTTTTTTTTTGAGTCTCTTTTAATTGTACTTTAATTGTAACATGTAGCTCTAATAAAAAGAATTCAAAATTTCTATTATAAGATTATTAATTTTAAAAAAATATTTAATTATAGATAATAACCATAATTAGAAAAAAAATTATTTTTTGAGTAGAAGAATGTATTGTATTATCATAAAAGAACTCTACTAATGACAAAAGAATTGCTTAATCATCTTAATAGTAGTTGATGCTATACTACAAATATTGCTACAAAACTTGATTCACCTATTCTGTTTGTCCATGAATTTGAAGATTATAAATTGAAGACAATTTTATATCTACTTTCAATATTTTAAAATAAATTTTCAAAATCTTGATAAAAATTGGATTCATCTATCAAATATGAATCTCTTAGCAATTCATAATAGCAATATATATTGTTAAAGAAAAGTTTAGTTACTTCTTTACTTGTGATAAATTTTGTATATGATATAAAATATGCCATCATAGTGAAACAATCTATTATTACAAATTTAGAGTCATATGAATTTTAAATTAAAATATTTGTAATGAAATCCATAGAAATAAAAAATCATGTTTTTTTTTGGTATAGATAGTGATTTTAGAAGTCTTTAAAGTCAATGGCAAGGAATTTTTGATCTTAAACAAATGTTAGATGATTATACAAAGTCTTTAACTACCTTCTACATTTGAAGCCACTAAAAATCTCTTGAGATCAATTCCAATGTCTTATAGTATCTAAAATATCTTACAACTAGAAAATCATAACAATCTTAAAGAGAATGTAATTATGCTTTACTTTGTAGAATTTATAAGCATTCTTTAAAATACAATATATTTTTCTTGAATTCAAACTTAGAGATATCATAAGAATTAAAAAATTATTTTTCATATCACAAATAAAAAGATTAAAAGACATACTTAGCTGAACTTACTTGAGTAAAGTTGAATCAATAATTAGTGTTTATTTCATTTCTCAAAGATAAAATTATTCTTGCTTTAAAAAAAAAATCTTTGTTGATTAAAAGCTACACCTTTTTCTTTAAGCACAAGATAAAAACATTTAAAAAGAACATCTTACAAACCTTATTATTTTTTCTATTTGATATGTGATTTTAAATTTGAATCTTCATAAAGATATATTTCAATGAGTTTGGCGACAATTCAAAATACGTGTTCATATGAAATATCCAAAAAATTTGTGATTCATATAAATAGTTATTGTATTAAATGAGCCTTCTTAATAATAATATTATTCTTGAAATGAATCCATAATTGTAAAAAAATTCTTTATTGTGGATGGTATAGTTATGCTTTGCTACTCAAAATTTTCTTGAATGGAAAGCAACAAGGTGAAGTTTGTCATATATTTCCATTTGTAATGATATTGCATCCAAAGCAAACTCCAATGTATCAATTTCCATAAAAACTACCTTAGAAAAGTTGATGCAATATAAGATTGATGCAAAAATAAAAGTTGTCTTTAAAATTTTAAATAATGCTTCAATTTCTTTATTCTATTCAAATTTGTCTTTAGAAGTCACACATATAAGTAGAATTACAACTTGAATAAAATTTTTCATGTAGATTCAATAATAATTGATAAATTTCAGAAAAATTGGATATTTCTTATTATTTTGGAACCTTGTAATCTATTATAACAAATTCCTTCTAAAGATCTATCATAAAGCCATCATTTAAAATGGTGTATCCTAAAAAATCAACTTGAGTAGTCTAAAATATATACTTTTCTATCCTGGTATAGAATCTTATATCTCTAAGTTTTTGTAATACACAACAAAAATAAAGTTTATTTTCTTTTATATTCTTAGAATAGATTAGAATATTATCTAAATAAAAAAAAAAAAACAACAACAAAATCATTCTAAAACTTTTGAAAGACAACATTCTTTAAATGTTGAAATGCAACTAGTTCATTTTTTATTCCAAAAGGCATGACATTATATTTAAAATATCCATATCTTGTTTAAAATAAAATCTTTTATTTATGTCTTTTTAAAATTTATATTAAATTATATACTCTTTATAAATCTATTTTTATATAGATTTTGATTTGATTCAATTAATGAAGAAGTCTAGATATAAAAGATAGAATATATCTATTCTTAATGATTATTTTATTAAGCCTTCAATAATTTATATACATCTATAATAATCTATATTTTTTTTCTTCACAAATAAGATAAGATTCTCTATTAGAAATTTTGAATAGCATATGAAATTTTTGGCTAAATTTTCATCAACGTATTCTTTGAATTCAATCAATTTTTTTGTAATAAATTATAAATTAGTTCAAATGGTGGTATCATGTACATACATATTTATTCTAATATTTATCTATATGATTAAATAAAAATAGATAAAAATAGATTTATTTCATAATATATTTTAGAGAAGCTTTTAAGAAGCTTTTAAGAAGCTTCATAATTGATGTTTTGACTTTACATGTATTTGTAGTTGATTGGTAGGCTAAAAACTTCGTTAACAAGTTAATCATGTATTAGAAGCTTATGGAGCAAGTTAATTATGTGGCGCACATATAAAAAACTTGTCTTATAATTTATGATACATGTCTTATAAAATCAACAAACTTTGGAGGTCCTATAGGACATTGCCACACAGCTCATAGTTAAGAATATATATAGAGGCAAGAATAAAGCCTTCTTCACTTGTGGCAATGCCTATCTAGTATTTAGTCTTGTTTCAAGACTTTCTAGTTTTCTTATCTTTGGCAATAGCTATTCTAGTTTAATATTATATCATCTTTGAGAAACTTTTTAGTTGTTTTGAATGATACAAGAGTATATGAAGGATTTCTTTCTTTGAGCTTCATATCCTTGACAAGTGGTTAAATTTGTTCTTAATAATTCACTCAACTATTATAGGAATAATATTCTAAAAGAGTGTCTGTATTTTTTTTTTCAAAAAAATCTTAATAATCTTGATACTAACTTAAAATGCTAATAGAAGTCTTTCTACCATTAGAAATAGATGTGGCCTAAATAATACAAGGTGATCTTTTTTTTGCAACATATAAGAAAGATCTCATAGCCACAAATAAAGATTTGGTTGCACTAGACTTATGACTTTCTACTTAATTTTCAAAACTCTTAGTTATATTCTAAAAATAATTAATATTATAAGAAATCTAATCTATTTAAAGATTATATTTTTTTAGCTATGTTAAATCTAATATGATTAGATTAAAAAGAAATTTAATAATATTAAATATCACAAAGCTATTATGGCTATTAATTTCTACTTCTATGAGAAGGATTTCATAGATAATATCTCTAAGAAACAACAAACAACTATCTATGACTCCTATATGTATCATTTTACTTTTCTTTAATAAAAATATGTCATACCTTTTAACAAATTCTTCAATTATAAAACAAGCTAAGACTCTTGAATCTAGCAAGGCAAAGGTTTTGTGATATTTAGATCCTAATCTAATATCTATTGAAAAACAAAGAGAAGATTTTAAAGAGAAAATATGACCTTTATTAGATGTTGTACAAGATTTCAATCACACAGTCTTTATTGTAGCTAGACAAACTTATTTGTGTAACTCTCATATCAAAATTCAAATGGCCAATTGTCTCACTTTATAACAAAGTCAATTGCTTCACTCAATGTTTAAAAATCAAATAAGTTTAACATCAATTTCTTCACCTTATATTATAATTTATAAAAAAATTGATTGATGACTGCAATATTATTCTATTTAATATTAATTACAAGTTGTCAAGATTGCAAAGCATATAATGTTATTGATTAATTCTCTTATCACTAAATATTGATGTTATTGGTTGTAATACAAATTGCATCATGTTTTATATATATTGATTAAAATTTGACCAAAAAAACCTCAAATTATTCAATGTTAATTCACATCATTCAAAAAAAGTTAAAAATTAAGATTAAAAAAAAAAAAAAAAAAAAAAAAAAAACTTTTAAGTAATATTTTAATAAACTTGACATATGATCTTATAATTATATAACTTTTGAATTGAAGTTCAATCAAAAATTATACTTGATTGATGAATCTTCAAAATTTTGATCTTATGCCATCAAATTTCTTGAATAAGGCAACTTTGGATTTTCTAATACTTGAAGGATGTTCTATTATAGGAAAAGTAACATAATTTGGTATAGATATTGAAGCAACTCCAATCATCTCTAAATCTTCACTTTCTACCAACTTTATTGTTCTTTTTAGTAGTAAATTAAGTTCATGCATTGCAAATATAAACTCCTTCAATTGATCTTGAATTTGTGCCATTGCACTCTTCATTCAATAATCTTTGCCATTATAACATAATAAAAAAGATATTTAATATTTTTCAAGATAATTAAAAAAGATGATTTAAAATTTAAGAAATTTTAAAAATAATATCAATTTAAAATTGAATGATCTACAACTTCTAATATTATTTATTTTTATCAAAAAAAAAATCTATTCTTCATCAAGAAAGACAAAGCTCTAATATTGTAAATACACTCTTATCAATTTATCAAGAATAAAAACTTGATAAATATAAATAAAAAAGTCACACGTTTCTCAAAGAAAGATATCAAAAAAAAAAAAAAAAAATATGTATATTCAAGAAGAAACTAGAATGGCTCTTATCAAAAGATAAAAAAATTAGAAATCCTTAAAATTAGACTAGAAGCAAGAAAGAAATTGACAAAAGTGAAGAAGGCATTACTCTTTTCTTCATATATATTTTATGTAACTAGAAGCTATATGGCAATGTTCTGTAGGACCTTCAATACATGTCCAACTTGTAGTACACGTGTCTAACTTGCAAGACAAGTTTCCTATATGTATGCCAAATGTCTGAATTGTATTATAAGTCACCAACATGTGCAATACATGGCCAACTTATTGGCCAAGTTTTCAACCTATCAATCACTTATAGATATATATATAAAGACAAAGCCACATCTATCAAGCTTTTAAGAAGTTTTTTTATAAGATATTATTAAATTTATCTATTTTTATCTACTTCTATTTATTCATACTATCTAGGTAATTATAGCAGTAAATTTGGATGTCCTTGATACTTGATATAATACTTGAATAACTTCACAAAAATTTATCTTAACAATTTGAAAATCAAGCAATATTCCTTTTCAACATTTAGCAAGTAATAGAAGGCATGGAGGAATAAGAAATGGTCCAAATTTAGTACTAATTATTGAGGAAGAAGTAGATTGTTGCTTCATGAATATTCACACAACTTTTTTTGCAATTAACAACCCCTTGGAGCCCATATTTTGCTAGCCATAAAAAATCTTGATCGAAATTCATTGAAAGATTTAAACAAAAGCTTCTATAACAACAAATTATAATGAGCATCTATAATGAACCATTGTGAGAGCAACTCACCAAATAATCAAGCAAAGCAATCTTATATTGATTTATCAATCATTTACATAATGTAGTCATGGCATAATTCACCATAATATTCAAATTATTGAGCAATATCACTTATCCCAATACATTATTTGGTCAAATTATCCCCATCTACTACTTATTCATCCATGCAACAATCTACACTACATCACCATCCATCACAAATATTTACTCACATTTCATAGATGGCAAGCTTAGTACAAAGAGTCTCAAATTTACATAATAAAGATTGTTGAAAGTATCTTATTGGTCATGGTCTCAATAATCACAATCACAATCAAGAATTGAACAATGCAAATTTTGACTTCAATTGGCAACAAGCCATGCTTCTAAGATATGTTATGTCTATAATATTATTACATTCTTTCAAATGACAAAGAATTTCTCTTCAATCTTAGACATTGTTGTTCATAGTAATTATTAGCTATTCATAATGGAGTGGTTGGTTCTTATGGGAGCAAAGATCCTAGAGAATGTTCATGATCTATGCTTAAGTGACAAAACAAAAAAAGAAATTGCACTGATGGAAGCATGATGTAACCTCATTATAAATACCCATTACATAAGATTGTACTTTTAGCTTGTATTTCTTAATATCATGCATTTGTGCATAATCTTTTGATACAATCAATGCACTAATAAGGCATGAGTAAAAAAAGTTAAAAAGGTTGTTCAAGGTTGCTAGAAAACTTTTGATGAAAACAATGATGATTGAGTCAAAAACCAATGTGATATTATTTTTTTTGAGGTAGAAGTGAATTATATATATTGTTAAAGCCCTATGAATTGTTGCATATCTTAGCTTTTACTTCACTTTTGATGAAAACAATGAGAGATGCAACCAATCAGAGATCAAATTTGTCTCCTTTGGTTCATCTTGTTAATCCATCCCCCTGATGTGTGTTATATAAGAAATACATAACATTCATGAACTACACTAAGGATTACATATCTCTTGCACCAAGTCAAGGGAGTTGTAATGGCTCTCTCACATCAAGTCAGGAGAGTAATAATGGCTCTCTTGCATCAAGTCAGGGAAGTCATAATGGCAACCTTACTACTAAATTCTGTGTACTCATTTGACTTACAGCATGGATGAGGACCAAAGCACAAAGACAAGCCTCTTATTTTTAACATGTTGAAAGACTAGAAATGCTCACAAATGCTTGCCACAAGTCAACCAACACCTAGACACATTCTAGATGCAATGATCAGTCGATTATGGTTGCAGCATGGGAAGAGATTTGAATGTGTCACAGAAATAGTTTGATTTCTGATGATGCTGAAGAGCGTATCAACGATTTGGTTAGTTTATCATGCAAAAGATCATTTGACTACAAGTGAACATGAAGAATCTGTATGTAACTTTTACTTCAGCCGCTTGTACACAATAAAATCGTATGAGCTAGAGACAAGTGTATTAACATCCAAATCAACCTAAAATTAGGTGTTCATAATTCGTTGAAATTCTATCATCAGATTCTGTAACGAACGGCATGTCTCAGATTTCAAAATCGTGAATCCAGGCAATGGTCAAGATTCGGACCCAGGAGTTTCTTTATGGTAATTAAAAGAACTGTAGGTTAGTCCAATCAATTTTAGAATAGTCATAAAATGGCCATTTTTATGTTCGTCAGTGTTGTTTGAATGCCATTCAAGGTCCACAAAAATCATTTCCTGACTGCATCAGTAAACAAAAATGGAAATTACAATTCATCAAAGTATGGATCACTGCATAGAATACTAAATTCGGGCTCCAGCAGCCGTGGTCTAGCAAAACTATCTTGAGCAACCAACCTATTCTAAGCTACTCCACAAACAGTCCTAGCACCGACCTGCTGACATATTTAAATCCTTGATTGCACGCACCGTAGCTCTTTGACGCAGAGTATATTATCTTTTGATCTGCGTCTCGATCACTTCTCGCTACAATCTCTAGTCCTGCTCCACGCAAATATTGACCGATTAACTTGAGTAACTCGCTCATTATCTCCCTAATATGGTCTGTAGCGAGGTTCTGACCTAGAAGAGCGATGGCCGCCAGAAAGTCCTGAGTCCAAACCTGATGGTAATCCACCTACACCACCATAACCACCCCACTGACGACAACCCGATACTGTCAATATAGACACACAATTGTAAGAAATTAAAATAAAATAAAATCGTAGAACACTCTAATAAAAGAAACATACATAAATATACATGCAAACAATGAACTTACCCCCGAATTGAAATCGAGGCTGCCAGGTAAGGAACCGTATCCGCTTCCTTGCAATGGCGCATTGCTTCCTCTCATAGGGCCTCCAGCTCCTCCAGAAAGTGATCCCACGCCACCAACACCGCTCATGTAGGGGACATTTGCCGTTTCATCCTGGGGTGCTGCACGGTCCACAGCAATCTACCAAAACAATAGTGCAACTTCAGATCAGACCACCTTTGATACATTTAGAAATCAACAGTACCTTAACGTAGAACCGAAGAGCGATTACACAATGCACAAGATCTCCACAAAACTTTCAGGGTCAATCCCGTAAAAAAGATGAGGATCCTGACCTGATGGCCAAGAATTTCGTGATTTCGTAGAGCAACTCGTTCTGCAGCACCTTCGTCAGAGAAAGTGACAAAGCCAAATCCTCTATGTGATGTTTTCTTCGCATCCTACAAAAAAAAAACAATGTTGGTGTTAAGATAGTTTCGTTGTTAAGAATCGCCATAAAGACCTAAGAAAAAATCTCCTCCAATAGTACCTTAGGCACATAAACATCAGAGATTCGTCCGAAATTGTTGAAGTAGCGCCTCAAATCCTCTGCATTTGCTTCTGGAGGCAATCTGCCAACGAAGATTTTAGTACCTAGGCCTCTCAAAGGCGGGATCGGCGGACCTCCGGAACCATAACTCCCTGATCCTCCCCCTGGAATTCCCAAACCTGGGCCACCATAACCAGCACCTGGGGGCGCAGAGGGCCAGGAATTGCCACCTCCATAAGCACTGCCCAGTCCACCAGAAGGACCTAGATCACTTCCGAAACCAGAGCCTGAATAGTCGTAAGCTCCAAATCCGCCCCCCAAGCCACCAAACCGAGCAGCGTTTGTGTACACACCGTAAGCTCCATAAGCACCTGATCCAGCATTGGAGGCAGAATTTTGGTTGCCTCCGTGAAATCCACGTCCCCAGGTCTTCACACCGTCCTCCTGATTGCTCATTACTAACACATTTTCAGAAGGGAGCAAAAAACAAGAAGCCACTGAGCATTTTCCAACGGCTTTAAGAAGAAAGTTTTTAACTTATTCAAGGAGATGAAACAACCTTACCTTCGGTGTAGCCCGATCGACAGCAATAGTCGACCCACCAAGCTCGTGGGTTTCATTCATGAGATTGTCAACTGATTCTGTGGAAAACAACAAATGAGTAAGCAAGATAAAACGTAGTCATATTTCCATCCTTAAAAGCATGCACAGTATAATGATACTTAGGAAATGACATGGGCAATCTACTAGAATCGTTGATTCTACTGGTCCCATCAACGTTTACCATATCAAACGTAGACTTCATAGAAGATACCCTTTCATTATTCCGAACTTCTAATGTGAGCAACTGAAGCTCCTCGAATACCGAGACACAAAATCATTGAAGAACAAAAAACCGCAGGTTTCAAGGTAAGTACTGAGAGTCATGGTTTACCTGGATTCTCAAACGTAACAAAGCCAATGCCTCTATGTGCCTTGGAACCTTGATCCTAAATAACCACAGGAAGCAAGTAATCAGCGACAAACAGCAGCTGAGGGGTAAGACTTCCGAAGTGTGGATTTGAAAAACCATAACAATAAAAGCAAAGCCAAAACAACATGAGAATATAATAGAAAAAAAAAAAAAAAAAGATACAAAACACGGCCCCAGAGGTATCAATATGGGGAGTACCTTTGGCATGTAAGCATCAGTCAGGGTTCCATACTTCTCAAAGTAACTGCACAAACATCCTCGAAACAACTACAAATTATCATACCACTAAAAGAGAAATAAAAGGAAAAAATCTAATATAGGAGCAAATCTCATACCATCGCTCGCTGAGAGAAAGAGGAAAACAAATTAAGCAACAATATAAAAAAAAAAAAAAAAAAAAAAAAAAAAAAAAAAAAAAAATCGTACGAAAACCAGAGCAAAACAGACTTCCTTCTTCTAAATTTAAATATATATATTATGTGAGCGATATAACATGTATAATTAAGTACCTTCGAAAGGCTTCATCGGTGACACTAGGAGGGATTCTGGCTACGAAAACCCTTGTGATCTTCTTCGCGGGAGGTTTCATCTCCTCCTAGAACGTAAATATAAGAAAATTAATCATCATGATAGGAAATCAACTTCTTAAGCGTTCACACAAAGGCTTGAGATTTTAAAAACTGGAACCAGAAGCCAAATTTTATATGAACTTATATATATATATATATATATATATAGAGAGAGAGAGAGAGAGAGAGAGAGAGAGAGAGATATCGACCTCTGGGACAGTCCAATCAATACGTGAAAAGACATCTTCAAACCTTGTCAAATTTAGCAAATTTACCTTAGGGGTTGCAACTTTCACTTCCAACATTCTTCCATTTAGAGAGTGTTGCGTGGAAACTGCTTTCTGCGCAGTTCAGAATATGACTTAAGTAAATTCTCGTGGAAGTAAGAAATACACAAAATATGTGGTTGCTTTCTAAAGATAAAAAGCATACCTTTGCATCCTCGACAGCTGCAAACGTCACGTAACCAAATCCTCGGGATCGTCCTGTGCCGCGATCCTGAAGAAATTTGCACACAAAACAGAAACTTTCAATCCAACCTAGTGATTGATGCCAAAGAGTCCAGTCCACAATGGAGATAAATACCCGCGTCAAATTACAAGAAAGCTCAGCGTTCATAGAAACGAATGGCAAAAGTCCTTGAAAGCCTCTGCTTGCCACTGACCTTCATGACAATGACGTCATCAAGCTCACCAAACTTCAGCATGTACTGCCTTAAACCTTCCGTATCAATATCCCACGGGATGCCCAGGACCTGAGGGAAGCCATATATTGATCACATCCTAATTCATGAACATTTAGATCACTAAAAGTACCATGGGAATTGCTTCTAAGCATGATGCAAAACTTCACATTTACTGCAGTTTCTTATTTAACAACCGTACGCAAAACACCCAACAGAACCACAGAAAAAACAATAATCACGAGCATCTACACGAGTGTTACAATTGCACAAAACTTGTCTATGAAAGAGACGGACAGGTCTTTATTGCAAAGACTTGAAACACAAGAGAAGATAAGCACAAAAAATGATGCATCATGTCTGCACCAGAAGTGAAAAAAGATAGCTCACTGACCACGAGTTTCCGAGATCCAAGGTTCATGCCATGCTCGCCAGAATTTTGCGCCATGTTGATGGAAAGAAGATGAGTGCTCTATCACTCACAGCTTGAAGACAATATCTGGGTGCCTGCAAAGCACTGTCCTGCCACTCTTCACTCCTCTCCCCTCTCACTCCTCTTCCTCTCTCTCACAGAGCTCCTTTTTCTCACACTCTCGCTCTCCTCATTCCTGCACAAACACATACTACATTCATACTCTGCAATACCTGGCCACCCTCCCACAAGCACAATCACATCGGAACATGACCTGAATAATAATTCCAACACGCACAACCGAAGTACAGAGCACCGTGTGCTTAAGCCCGCTACGAAATCGGATTTCCCATAACAAGGCGGACGCCACAAAAAAGGATCGAGCTCCAACGTGGTTATCCTGCCCATCCACAGTGCTTGTACATATGCATAATGCGGAGGATAGCAGAGCATCGCTCTTTTAGCGCACACGACAACTATGATTAAACACGTCCTAATCATGGAAATTATTAAAGCGCACACAGGAATTATATTACAAAAACAGACAGCTCTCCCTAAAAGAACCTCCCTCATCAGCGACATCCTTACCACTCTCATAGATGACTTGCACACAAGAAGATTAACAGAGTCAGTTAAACAGCATCAGGTAAAACTATAGTAACAACGACGAAGATCTCTCTCGCGGTTTACTCTCCGGCTCTTCCTCCTTCTCATGAACGAAGAAAACCGCAGCAGCTTCCCTTCTAGTTCAAGAACTCCACTTTCCTCCTCTTTCTCGATTTATAACCCCCTTTGCCAACGACAAACCTCGTGGATAAGCGACTCCAGGACTCTCCTATTCCTCACTGCTGTTCCGCCCTCATCAAACACGGTTAAAATCCCACGCTCTCAACTCTGCTCAATGCTGAGATACACCACCAAATTGTCCCAAATCCCCCCACCTTGGCATAGTCACAACCCTAGCATGCCACTGAAAAATCTTTCCTCCTCGAGTCCTCACGAGATCTCCGAGTCTTAGCCTCTACAACACTCCTCTCCCACAATCGTCCTCAAATAGCGCAAACGATCAGCCACAACAGCTACGCAATCTCTCCGAACCACGATGTAACGTGGCACCTCCCTGTGCACCAATGGTGAAACCCTACCTACACATCCAATCCCTCACCGCTAGATCGACAGTCTGCAACAAACAATATCATTGCTGTGCAGATAAAACACGCTCCTGGTCGCCTCGGTGATCAATGCGTGGAGGGGGTGGGGGAGGGGGGGGGGGTATTGAACGATATTGCAACAATCCAAGGGGAAGCTCCTCTAGACTTCTCTTCTCTTCTCTCCTCTCCTTGCCTCCCCGTTCAAGTCCAAAAGAGCTAAGTTTCAAAAGCTCCAACACACCACACCAACACTACGTGAGACCTCCATGCCCTAACCGTGCTTTCCTCATCATTTGCTGCCGACCCAGGCGCCACCTCGCCCTATTTTCCACGTGGGAATCTCCCATTGGATACACCTCTCGTGCCTTATGAATGCCACGTCCGTTCGCCACTTTCGTTCGTCAGTTTGTTCGTCTGTTCGTTCGTTCGCTCGTTCGCTCGTTCGTTCGCTCGCTCGTTCGTTCGCTCGTTCGTTCGCTCGTTCGTTCGTTCGTTCGTTCGTTCGCTAACACACTGGCGCGATTGTTGTGATTTCTCGGTGACTGACTTCCGTCGAATTGACCAACATGGTTTTCCAGACCCTCGCAGTTCGTGGGACGGAGTGACAAACAGGGCATTTCCGCCAATTCAAATACTTCAAGTTTTCCACGTTTTAATTGATCCATGATATGTAACAGACTTTGCAGAATTGTTCCCAAATTGGACCTGTGGATGGATGTTTCCCAATAGATTATCATCCTTGACATGTCTGGTATGGGTAATAATCCCTTCTTTCTATTAATAAAAATAATGCTTAGAATTAATAAATATTAAATTAAATATGAACCAAATTTTTAATTTCTTTTTTGATGATACCATTGAGTACATATATATATATATATATATATATGTGTGTGTGTGAATCTATGAAATTATATCATAAACTATAAAACACTCAATTATAAAATTTATGTTGTCTTAAATACTATCATTACCATTTTTATTTAAATCATAAATTGCATACCAATATTAAAAGTTTAATAAAGTATTTAAAAAAAAATTAATTGCAATATGCAGTTTAACATACCAAATAAAATTTGCAACAAATAACCAACAAATAAAATTTTAAAATATTTTAAAAATTAAATTGAAAAGATAAATTTTATTAATGCTAACAATCAACTGATCATATAAAAATAATAAAAAATAAATAAATCTTATTATTATATTTTTTAACTTTATTTTTTTATATAAAAAATTATATATATGTATATATATAAATGTTTATTTTACAAATTAATACTTTATCTCTTTTAAATTTTATGTTGAAAAAATATATATTCAAAATATAAATGAATAAAGTTTTAATTAATTAACACATCTATTATATAAAAACAACTTAGATTTAAGACAAAGAAGCCTTCTCTTTGGTTGAACATAGGAACAAAGGAATATGAATAAATAAAGGAATGAATAGATGACATTATTGAACTGCACTAATTTTTTGCTAGTCTATAAATAAAAGCCAAATTTATGTGATCTATGTGTTACAAATATATTATATAAGAGATCAAACAAGAAGTTGAACAAAAGAATTTCAACAAGAAAGCTAACAAGAACTTAATTAAACTAGATGAGTAGAAGATCAATACTAAGAGAAGTGAGTTAAAGCTCCAAGAGATATATTGTCAAGATTGAGGATTATTTCAACCTCAACTCTAATATATACAAGATATTAAGAAGCTTCTTAAGAAGTTTTTATATTGCTTAAAAATAAAGTATATAAATAAAAGTAGAAGCTTCTTAAAAAACTTCTTTAATTCTTGTAGAATTTTCTAAAACTTACTAAAATATTCTAAAAACCTTTTAGAATTTTATTAGAATCTTTTTAGAATCTTTTAAATATTTTTTATTAGAATATTTTAAGAATATTTTAAAAAAATTTAAAATCTAATAGAATATTTATAAAATCTTTTTATTAGATGTCAATAACATCACCTCTCCTTTTAACTCCAAGTTTGACAAAGAGGATTGGTTTTATATCTCCAATAGAATGATCAAGCTCGAACATCATCTTCAAAAAAAAATTATTTGAGTTGACTATTGCATGGATATTTTCTCTCTCCAGAAGATCCAACTTTATCTTGAGGATGATCTTGAAAAGATTGTGAGAGCTAGGATAGTTGATTTGGTAGCAATGATAAGGAAAGCTCCAACTCTAGTTTTACTTTGAAATTCATGATCTAAAAACTCTCTAAATACTTTCCAATTGAACATATTGGACCATAAATTCAATACATTAAATTCTAAGGTTTTTATGAGCAATACTTCTTTTCTTTGTTATATAAAATATCCTAATTGTAGCTTTATAGAAATGCCAACTTAAAATAGATATAGAATTTTAAAGATAGCATCGATGAAACTCATGTACCTTTTAGAGTATATTAATTAGTTTTTCTGTTGGTTTCTATTTACACTCATTAATATCATAGTGGCGTCAATAAATAAAATATTTCAATTTTCTTCTTTTCATCCAAGAATCAAAGATCTTTTCTATTTCATACTCTACATGATTATCTATTTTAATGCAAGGCAATGTTGGTTGTATACTTCTTGGAATAGTTGATTCTAAATAAGCTTTTAAGAGAGAAACATGAAAGATTGGTTGTACCTTCATAAATATGGGTGGTTTCAACCAATAAGCCATTAGATTAATTTTTTTTGAATAAAAAATGGTGCCAATCTTATTTTATTTTCAACTTAAAAAGAAGAGAATTTTTTTCTAAATTTGTTTGAAGATGCTTTGTAAAAATCTTAAGTTGCTTATTAATAGAGCTTCAAAGTTATTTGAAATTGTAACAATTGTTTCGTAAGATCTTTAGTTACTAGATCTTCATGCTTTGATATACCTAACAAATCAAGCTTGAGATGATAACCATAATTGGCATAAAATGGTGTTTGTTGAATTAAATCATGAACAATATTATTATAAGAAAACTCCATTAAAAATAAATACAAGGTCTAATTATCTTATAGATACTTTATGATACATTGCAAATGCTGCTCTAAAACATAATTAACTTATTTTGTTTGACCATCAATTTAAAGATGAAAGGTAGATGAAAGTTTGGTATCCACTTTCTATATTTCAAAAAAGAATTTCCAAAATTTTAATATAAATTGAGATCCTCAATCAAAAATAATATCATCAAGTAAGCCATGATATTGATACATATTATCAAGAAAGAGCCTTATCATTTCTTATTTAGAAATTATCTTTTTACAAGGAATAAAATATATTATCTTTGAAAGTTGATCTATAATAATATAGATAGCATCAAATATAGATCATGGCAGTAGATCAGTGATGAAATCTATTGATATTAAAGACCATAGTTGCTTCAAAATTGGCAGTGGTTGTAGAAGTCCATAAGAATGATGTTAAAAATGCTTGGATCTTGAACATATTTTTTATGAGAAGATAAATTCCTTCATGGTCTTTAATATTTGAGACCACCAAAAATCTTAAGAAATAAGCTCTAATATTTTGTTAAATCCAAAATGTCTTGCAATTGAAAAATTATGACCAAATTGAAGAATACAAAGTTGCATTGGTCTTTCTTGAATATATAAACAATCTTCAAAATATAAAAGATATTCTACAAAATTGATTTTTTTATAAATAAGGCATTACTTGATATTACGAATTAATGGTTCTTTAACTAATGCTGCACAAATTTATTTAAGAAAGCTTGAATTAATAGATGTAATTATAGAATTAGCACAAAAAAAAATTATTTTAGATTCAAAAAAGTATTATATTACTAATCAATTTTTTTTTCTAGCCTTTTGAGCAAGATATGATTTCTTTAATAAAACATCTGATAGTCCTTGCTGCTTTTTTGATCAATATATAATCACCTAATTAAAATGAGATAATGATATATTTCAACGAATTTGGTGGTAATTTAAAACTTGAGCTAATATGAAATATTCCAAATTTTTATGATTTGTATATATATTCACAGGATATATAGCATCTTCTAGCAATTGACATCATTCTCTAAAAAAATCCATAATCACTAGAAGTTCTTTATTATAAATTTTATAATTGATGTTTGTAATTAAAAACTTTCAAGAATAGAATGCAACTAGATGGAGCTTTCTATCATTTTTTATTAGTGATAATATAGCTTTTAATGTAAAGTCAAAAGCACCAGTCTCCAAAATAATGATGAAAATACGTATTTACAAAGCTCCATCTTTTTTTTTTGTAAAAAGTATTGGTGCACTTGTTAGAGATTTAGAATGCCAAATAAAGTTCTTTCTAAGATTTTTATTAATATAATCTTAAATAAGAAAAATTTATTCTATAATAGATTATAAATTGGGCCAAATAATGGTTGAATCCTTTGTTAAAGATTGATGGTATAATCATATGGTTGATGCTTTAGCAATATATCAACATTCTTCTTTTTGAAGATATCTTGAAATTCCTTATACTATTTTGAAATACCTACTAATAAGTTGACTTCTTTATGAACTAGAGTTGTATAAATAACAAATATCATTTCTTTCTTAGCCATCTTTATAAACTATTCTACTCTAAAAAACAATGGCTTTGTTGTTAATGACTTTTAGATAGGTTTTATCCAAAAAAATTCTATAGAAAATTCAACTTTATGAAACCTCCAATCTATAGATAGATTATATCTTTTCAACCACAAAATTTCTAAAAAGATAAGATTGGATACGATTTTAATAATATTAAATACTACTTTGCTACTATATATCAAGGATATGAATCTTAAAGAAAGAAATTACTAATATACTCTTATTCTAGTCAAAAGAACTAAAAATTTACTCAAAGATGATGTAGTATTAAACTAAAATGGCTATTGCTAAAAAAAAGGAGACTATAAAATTTTAAATAAGACTAAAGACTAGAAAGGCATTGACAAGCCTAAAAAAGGCTTCATTCTTGTCTCTATATATACTCTTAAGTAAGAGCTATATTGCAATGTCATATATAATCTCTAAAATATATTGATTTTAAAAGATACATATCTTAACTTGCAAGGCAAGTTTTTTATATATATATTATATAGTTAAGTTGTTTTATAAGTTATCAACATATAATTAATTTATTGACTAAGTTTCTAATATATCAATCAACTACAAATACATGTAAAGTCAAAATAATATCCATGAAGCTTTTAGAAAGTTTTTCTAAAAAATATTATAAAATAAATCTACTTTTATCTATTTTTACTTGATTATATAGGTAAATATTAGAATAAATATGTATGTTCACAGCATTACTCCCCTCCTTGTAAAGATAAGTTCTACAAGGAGCAGTCTTTCTATGTGTATTCATTATTATCATATTTGTGCCAATGAATAAGATATTTAATCTATTTTGGCATTGCCTTGAATCCAAAACTTCTTTTATCTTGAACTCTTGATTATTATCTACTTCTATAAGAAGAAGTGGCATTTGTCTTCTTCTGGAGATATTTATTGTCTAATATGACTTAACAAGAGATACTTGGAATATAAGATGGATCTTCATAAACTCTGGTAGATATAATCAATAAGTAATATGATTGACTTGATTATAAATGAGAAAAGATTCAAGCCTACAATAGTCCAACTTATTATAAGGACAAATAGTCTTAATATTACAAAGAAGTAGTCATGCCTTGTCATTCACATCAAATTATAATTTTTCCTTGTAATAAGCATCTCTATTGATCTTTTGTTGTTCTTGAGCTCCTTTTAACTATATCTTTATTATTGTGTGTAGCTTTGACAAAAAATTCACCAAATCTTTTGTTATATGATTATCAACTTTTGAAAAATAAAAAATATCAAGTTGTACATGATAACCATAATTGGTAAAAAAAAAGATCTTTATTAAGTAAAAAAATATACTAAATTATTGTACACAAACTCTGTTAAGAGTAAAAAAATTATCCAATTGTCTTGATGATGGTTAATGATATACTTCAAATATTGTTCCAACACTTCATTCATCTATTTTATTTGCCTATTAATTTTAGAATGGAAAGTCAAAGAAAAATTTATATCTATTTTTAAAATCTAAAAAAAGATTCTTCAAAATCTTAATACAAATTGAATCCATATATCTAATATAATATCTTTGGGTAATCCATGATAATAATAGATGTTATCAAAAAAAAACTTAATCATTTTTCTACTTGTAATAAATTTTGTATATAATATAAAATATAACATCTTGGTAAAATGATCTACTATCACAAATATAGAATCATAAAAACTTGAGTTAGAAGTTCTTTAATAAAATCCATAGAAATAAAAGACCATGGTTGTTTCGAAATAAGAAAAGGCTAGAGAAGTCCATAAGATCAATAACAAGGACTTTTTAATCTTGAAAAAATATCACATGATTGTACAAAGTTTTTAACTACCTTCTATATTTGAAGCCACAAAAAATATTTTGATATTAGCTCCAAAGTCTTATTGTATTCAAAATATTTGGTTGTTAAAAAGTCATGACAAGCTTGAAGAATACATAATCATGCTTTGCTTTCTGAAATATATAATCGTCTCTTGAAATAGAATAGATTATTAATAAATTTAAACTTAGAAGTATTATAAGATTTAGGAGAATTATTCTTGATATCATAAATAAGAGGATCAAAGTACATATTTGATTGAATTTGCTTTACAAAGGAAGAATCAATAGCCAATGTTGATTTTATTGCTTGAAGATGAAAATGCTCTATCTTTAAGAAAATCATTCTTTGTTGATCAAAAGCTATGAATCCTTCTTTTGGTATAAAATAAGAACGTCTATATAAGGCATCTAAGAAATCTTGTTGTTTTTTAGATCAATAAGTAATCTTGATAAAGATATGATCCAAAGAACTTATCAATGATTCAAAATACATATTAATATGAATTACTTGAGGTTCTTGTGATCTCTATTAAAAAAGATTAAATTCTCTTAAAAATCTAAAATCCTTCCAATCTATAGCAACACAAATTCCATCACAAAATACGACAAAACAGACCAAAGTTGAACAAAACTAAATAGAATAGAATATAAAAGATAAAATTACAAAAAATAAATAAATAAATAAATAAATAAAAATGTAAACCAAAGTTTACTGAGAGAAAGGAATCAAAGCCATACTTAATCAAATGTCCTTCATGGCCTTGATTAGTCCTATTTATAATTTATTCAATCATCTTGGAATTTTATAGAATGTTCTTAATAGTGGACTCCATTAATATAAGTGTCTTTTTAGAAGATTCTAGAGGTGAGTCATACTTAAATAACCACCTTTAATTCTTTTAGGATTCCACATAGACCACCAATCTAATCCAAATTCTAAAAAATTCTAAAAAATTCTAATAACTTTTAAAAACTTCTAAAAAATGGTCTCAATTATCTATCTCTACGCAACAATAATATAATTATCTTATCCCTGCTTCATTACAAGTACATATAATGATTAGATTAAAAGTATCTTTTAGATAATGATGGCATTCTTGAAATGAATCTACAATTGCAAGAACATCTTTGTCATGGATCTCATAATTAATCTTTACTGCTAAAAATTTCTTGGAATGAAAAGCTATTAGATAGAGCTTATTATCTGCTCTCATTTGTGACAAAATAACATCCATAGTAAAGTCTAATGCATCTGTTTCTATACAGAATACCTTTAAAATGCCAATGCAATACAAAATTGGTATAAAAATAAATGCTATCTTTAAGGCTTCAAAAAATGCTTAAATTTCTTTGCTCTATTCAAGTTTGTCTTTACATGTTAGATAAGTAAGAAGAGTTGCAACTTGATAAAAGTTCTTAATAAAGATTTGGTAATGATTGGTAAATTTCAAAATATATTACACATCTTTGACTATTTTTGAGATCTTCTAATATACAATAGTTTGAACTTTATTAAGATCTATCATAAGAACATTATTTAAAATAATATATCTTAAATTAAATCAACTTGATAAGTCAACTTGAGTAGTATAAAATATACACTTTTTTATATTAACATATAATCTTGCATTTCTTAGCTTTTGTAATACACAACAAATATGAACTTCATGTTATTCTATATTCTTGAAATAAATCAAAATATTATTTAAATAATAGATGATAAAATTTTCAAGAAATTTACAAAAGATATCATTCATTAGATGTTGAAAAGTAGTTGGTGCATTTTCAAGTCCATAAGATATGACATTATATTCAAAATTTTCATACTTGATTTAAAATTTAATTTTTAATTCTTTTTGTAATGAAAACTCGATTTTATTCTCCTTGTAGATCTATTTTTTATATATCTTTATTTGATTTAATTGGTCAAAAAATCTTAAAATTAAGAATAGAGGGTACCTATTTTTGATAGTGATGTTGTTGAGACTTCAATAGTCTACATACATCCTTAAAGATCAATCTTTTTTCTTCACAAATAAGATAAAAACTCCAATTAGAGATTTAAAATAGCATATGAAGTTCTTAGCCAAATTCTCATTAATATATTTCCTGAGTGGAGCCAACTTGTTCTGTGATAGGGTATAGATTGATTCAAATGGCAATTGAACTATTTTTTGAAGATCAATGGAACAATCATAAGAACAATGTTCTAGAAGAATATCTATATTATTTTTTCAAAGACGTCTTAATAATCTTGGTAATGGCTTGGAATGCCACTTAATTTTTTTTTCCATCAATAATAGATATAACATTGTTGTATTATCTAAAATCTTACTCGAGAATGCACCAGGCACTTAGCTATGAAAGTAAGAATAAAAATTATAACAAAAAAAATTTAATTCTAATAAAATATTAAATAATTATAATTAAATATTTAATAATTTTAAGCAAGCTTTAAGCAAATTCAAAAGAAGTATTAAAGAAATTACAAAATAAATAATAAGAAATTTTAAAAGAGTTGAAAAAAAATCTCCAACAAACCTTAAAAGAATCCTTAAGAAATCCTAAAGAAATATTATAATAATAAAAAATATATCTTAAATAAATTTTAATTAAATTATAATTTAATCTTAATTGAAATCTTAATAGATTTTAATCAAATCCTAGGCCAAATCCTAAATTCTAAGCAAATCCTAAATCCTAAATCCTAAATCAAATCCTAGAAAAATCTTAAATTCTAAACCAAATTTTAGACAAATCCTAAACCTTGAATCAAATCTTAAAAAAACCCTAAATCCTAAACAAAATCCTAGAAAAATCATAAATCTTAAATAAAATTCTAAATAAATCCTAAATCCTAAACCAAATCCTAGACAAATCTTAAATTTAAAACCAAACCTTAAATAAATTCTTAATCCTAAACCAAATCCTAGATAAATCCTAAATTCTAAATTAAACCTTAAATAAATTTTCAATCCTAAATCAAATCCTAAACAAATCCTAAATCTTAATCCAAATCATAAATCAAATCTTAAATAAATCCTAAATCTTAAATAAAATCCTAGAAAAATCTTAAACCTTGAATCAAATCCTAAAAAAATCCTAAATCCTAAATCAAATCTTAAATAAATTCTTAATTCTAAAATAAATCCTAAAAAAATCCTAAATCTAAGTTAAATCCTAAATCCTAAATCAAATCTTAAACAAATCCTACATCTTAAACAAAATTCTAAACAAATTCCAAATCTTAAATCAAATATTAGATAAATCTTAAATTCTAAATCAAATCCTAGACAAATCTTAAACTTTAAACTAAACCCTAAATAAATCCTAAATCTTAAATCAAATCTTAGACAAATCTTAAACTCTAAACCAAATCCTAGATAAACCTTAAATCTTAAATCAAATCCTAAATAAATCTTAAATCCTAAATTAAATTCTAAATCAAACCATTAACAAATCTTAAATCCTAAACCAAATCCTAGATAAATCTTAAATCCTAAATCAAGCCCTAAATAAATTCTAAATCTTAAATCAAAACTTAGACAATCCCTAAATCCTAAACCAAACTTTTAATAAATTCTTAAATTTTAAATCAAATCCTAAATCCAAAATAAAATCCTAAATAAATATTTAAAAAATCCTAAACAAACCCTAAATCCTAAATCAAATCTTAGACAAATTCTAAATTCTAAATCAAATCCTAGGAAAACTCTAAATCTTAAATCAATTCTTAAACAAATTCTAAATCCTAAATTAAATCCTAAAGCACATTAGAACCCTAATATCTATTGATTAAATCATTGATCTTACTTAAAAATTTATACACCTCTCTGCTCCTTAATTAAAAAATAGTATAATAAGTTTAAAGATGATTGCACTTATCAAATAGAATAAAATCCTAAAATCTGCTCAGGTATTGGCTGGCTTCTTATTCCAATCTAAATGTTGAACTTCCGGTGCCAATATCTCCTTTTCAAACTAGTTAATTATTTTCAAATTTCACATATATGTAGCAAATCAAGTCTATTATCTTTATACATAAATTTCACTCTAATCAAATTAGTAAATTACTAAAGATCTTAGAAATCCTAATTGCCCTTCAAAGTCTAACTTTTGAGACCTCAACCTACTTAAAATTCAATAATCTTCAATTCAATTATTTGATTAAGTTCAAACTTATAGCATATAATTTAAACAACTATTTTCATAAGTCTTCAAAATTTGAACTGTATATCTACTACCAAACTTACAAAATTTTCCAAAATATAATATTCTTTTTATTTTACAAATTCTAGAATCATCCAAAATAATTGTGACTTTGCAAAGCTCTTACAAAATCATTACATGCTTAAATCACTCAAAATTAATGTCTAAAGAAATCTTATCAAGTTTTCTTTCAAATTCCACTTTTTGATATGCATACAAATCCCAAAGTTGTTGTAGGTGCCTAGTTTTGTACCTTTAAATCTGATTTCGACCTAAATTAATAATATGTCTTCTTTAGGTATCAAATTTTGTCATTTTGAATTAATTTTTGTTAAAATAAAATTCTAACTTCTTCTTACATATTTTTATATCTTTTTTTTTAATCTACCTTGTTTTGCCTTATTTATGGTCTTACAAAGTAATTTAAAGCCTACTTTACAAAAAGATAGCATTTACATCTTTAGTTTTATTTTTTTTTGGAATATTTTCTATTTTCTAAGATAATTTGGTAAAATATTTGAAATAAGATCTTCTATAATATAATAATTTCTTCACCATTTTCATCTATTAGTTGTGTTATATCACAACAACATATATAATAAAAGTTTATATTATTTTTGCAGCATATATGAAAATTATTACACCTATCAATAATGGTTTGGATGTATTAATCTTATGGATTTCTACTTGCTTAGTAGAATCTTAAACTAAACTATGAAAAAAATCAAGATTATGAGAAATCTACTCTATTTGAGGATTATATCTTTTTAATTATAATAATCTTGAAATAATTAAATTAAAAAGAGATCTAATTATATTAAATATTATTAAACTATTATTACCACTAATTGCTATTTCTACAAAAATAGTTTCATGTATAACATCTCCAAAAGACAATGAACAATCATCTATTACTTCTACATGCATATGTAGAAACATTTTCAAACTTCTCAATCATACTAATCATTTTCCTTGTTGTACTTTTAAAAATAAAACTTTTTGGATTTGGTTGTGAGATTAATCTACTTACTTCTTTTAACTACACAACTTTTTGATGCAAACTTTGAACTTCTTTCAAAGGCATAAGATTAATGTTTCTACGATTGGCACTTGTGATGCGTGAAATTTCTATCCTAAGAGTATTGATAAGTTTATGAAGATCTGCAGTAATTGTAAATTTATTCTCACTTCTACCAAGTGTAGCATCTATAATTTTTCTTTCTATTTCAAACAACTTAAAAAATTCACAAATCAAATTAGAAAAAGATAATTGAAAATCTTTAATATCAAATGAAAATTTCTATAAAGTAAGATAATTTTTTCTTTGTAAAGAAAAAAATTAGTATTAGAAAATTAAACAATTTGTTTAAAGGTGGATAATCTGCAACCTTCAAAACACAACAATAAAATAAGATATTCTACTCATTTCTAAAACAATACAAGCATTATGAGTTAAGATTCTTATCAAACTATGAAGGACATAAATCTTAAAGAAAAAAATCCTCAATACACTCTTGTGTCACTCAAAAGAACTAGAAAGTCACTCAAAAATGATATAATATTAAACTAGAATGGCTATTACCAAAGACAAAAAGACTAAAAAGTCTTAGAATAAGACTAAAGACTAGAAAGATATTGAAAAGAATAAAGAAGGCTTTATTCTTACCTTCATATATACTCTTTATTAGGAGTTATGTAGCTATGTCCTATAGGACTTATAAAATGTGTTGACTTTATAAGATACATATTTTAACTTCTAAGGTAAGTTTTTTTATATGTAAGCCACATAATTAGCTTATTCCACAAACTATTAATATGTGATTAATTTATTGACTAATTTTTTAGCTTACCAATTAATTATAAATATATGTAAAATCAAAGCAACATCTATAAAGCTTCTAAGAAGCTTATCTATAAAATATTATGAAATAAATCTACTTTTATCTATTTCTACTTAATTATATAGGTAAATATTAAAATAAATATGTATGTTCATAACATTATTACTCTCAAATGATATTTCTAGTAGTATGATTTCATGAATAATATTGCTTGAAGGTAAAGATTGATCATCTATTATTTTCATATATATAGGTTTTGATTTTTGTACTATAATAATTTTTATGAAGTTTGAAAAACTCTTTATTTAAAAAACACACAAATGTTCTTAAAACTAATAAAGAATTTATTTGAAGTTTTTGAGGGCTAAAAATAAATGTATAATAAAAAATTAAGCAAGTTAGGCAAAGATAGAGGATCCTTGATGAATTTAAGGTGTTGATGTATCCAACTACACGATCCCTAGTATGGTTGGGCTTCTTTGTTTTCTTAAACAATTATACTTTTAATCTTAGTTGTATGTTGTTTCTTCAAACAATTCCTAGATTTGTGGCCTCTTTTATCATAATATAAGCATAGGCCTTATTCAAATTGATACTTCTTTTTCTTTGCTATAAGAAGTTTGAATCATACTGCATCAATTTACATATCTTCAACTTCAAAGTGTAGAAGTAATATATTTGTTGAAGCAACAAAATATGAATTTTTAGTGCATTGCTATGTTAAAGTCCACAAGCATTGATTTTGACAACGTTGAAATAATCAATTATTGCACTTCTTAGCTTGGCTAATAGCTTCATTGATTATTTGAGGATCAAATAATGATAATAATAGGCCTTTCACATCATTTCTTAGTCTCAATAGAATTGGCTAATAAGAGCTAATTCATCTTAATTGATGTCATAAGCCAATTGCCTAAAATCAAATATATATAAATTAATATACAATGTGATTCTTAATGTAATGAATAAATCTTTATTGTTGCCTATGGAGCCTTGTCATATTTTCCAACTACCTCTACAAATACTTCTAAAACAAAATACAAAGTTGTTCAAGTTTAGAGATCTCTTTTCAAATAAAAGAGCAAATAAATTAAAGTTTATTCCATTAGCAAGGTTCTAACTAAACCAACTTGTGACTTCTTTGTTGAATAGCACTCAATTTGTAGAATAGTTATTAATCAAATTTGGTTAACAAACTCTCAAAAATTTGAGGATTAGCTATCAATTTTTTTTGGAAGACTAATCCAAGACTCTTTACGTTATTGAATAGGTGAGTTTCTTTATTGAGGTACAGGTGCCACTACCTCCTTGGATATAGAAGCTTAAGAAAGTGGTTGCATCACAAGCTGAATTGTTCTAAATCTTACATCACTATGAAATCTTATAAAAAATCTCTCAATTTCAGCAGTTCAGCATGTTCATAATAAAATCTAATTTAGACTCAAAAGACTCAATGATAGTAACATCTTTACATCTAGTCATCCTAAAAATATAAATAAATAAATAAATAAAGAAATAAAATCTAAATAATACCAATTTAGATGAGGGTACTCTACAACTTCTAAAGCACTTAGATGCCTTCAAGAAGATGGATAATCCACTGTCTATCAAAAAGGATCAAGCTTTAATATTGATAAGATGGCAATTTTAACAAACTATCACAAATATACTATACATAAGTTCAAATAAGAAGTTGAATAAAAGAATTTCAACGAGAAAGCTACTAAGAACTTAATTAAATCAAATGGGTATAAGATCAATACCAAGAGAGGTGAGCTAAAGCTCCAAAAAATATATTATGATCACTCAAGATTCTTTTAGCTTTAACTCCAATATATACTAGGTATTAAGAAGCTTCTTGAGAAGTTTCTATGTTGCTTGAAGATGAAGGAATTCTATGAAGCTTCTCAAATAACTTTCTTAATCTTCTTAAAACTTTCTAAAATATATTGAAATATTTTAAGATCCTTCTAAAAAATTTAAAGAAACTTTTAAAATATTATATTGAAATATTTTAAAAATCTTTTAGAATCTTTTAGAACCTAATAGAATATTTTAAGAATATTTCTAAAATTTTCTTAATGATGTTTGTAATGTTACATGCAAATTAATCAACTTATAAATTAGATTAAAATTATTTATATGAATAATTATTAAATTAAAAGATATCTATAAAATTTTTTATTTTGAAAGATTATCTATCAAAATTTGAAATAACTTAGCATATATTTTATAATATGTATAATTATTACATATAATAAGTATTTTGATTTTTTTTGGATGTGTATATTTATTATTTTTATAGAATTAATCATAATATTTTTTAAAATAATATTTAAATTATATTAAAAATTTACTACAAAGAATTTGTATTTAAATTTTTTTATTTAAAAAAATAAAAATACTATCCTTTATTATTATTAGAAATAATTATTACATTTTTTAAATTCATCTTCTTATTTTTTATTTTTTTTTATTTTTTATACATATTTGGGCTTTTTTTTTTTAAGTTTATATATATATATATATATATATATATATATTCACCTTTAGCTTAAGTATATACTTAAATTATATATGCAACAAAGTAATAAGGGATGAATTTAAAATTTAATTATAATCTTAATATGAGCTTTGTATAAGACCAAAATGACATTGAATTTATTCTCCTAATATAAGAACATATATTATCTAAATATATTAATAGATATTTAATGACTTTGGTTAATATAGAGGCTTTTAAATTTTAGAAATATATAAATTCTACATAATATTTGTAACATCTAATATGATAATTTAAATTATTATATATTTAAGCTATTACTTGATGAAAAATTACAAGATATAAGTATTAAGTAGATAATATTACATCCATATGATTTTATAAATTTCATAATTACGTAATGCCTAATTATTGAGTTTAAATTAAAAGATTAAAAAAATATCATTTTAATAAATGAATATTGTATCTAATTGCATCAATTCATCTCACATGCCAATATTTTGTGTATATATGTAGGTATCTTCATATACATGTACAACAACTTGTATACTTAGATTATTGTTGTTTATTGAGATTTAATATATAATTAATTGCATGCACAATTATGGTGCATGGTATATTATGATGCATAATACATATTTTAACACTTTTAAAACTTAAAGAGTTTTTGTTGTCAAATATAGTTCTATTAAAGCATATAAGATCAATCATCAATGTGTTTTTATATATGTAAATACACACATTAAAATAAATAAATATATATATATATATATATACTATTATTAAAAACGTCAAGTGCATAAAAAATAAAATAAAGTAAAATATAAGATTGACAGCATCAGAACTCATGAAAAGAACAAAGGGTGTGTATATTAGCTTTGCTCCATAACACACTCAGTCAAGAGGGATTAATGGCCCCTAAACTTAAGAAGTCTACAACTATTATATAACTCCGCATAGCTTACAGAGCATAACTCGTCACCAACCCTTAAACCCTAAACTCCAGTAATTGAGGCTTCTTCACCTAAGCTGTTGATAAGCTTTGGCTGGTAAAGTCACTTCATGCAATAAGCTGAGTCCATTTGAACTCGTATTCGGAAGTTCCTAGAAGAACGGGCTGATAAGAAATCGTGAATTATGGATGAATGAACCACATCATCCGTCATTTACTGCTCCGGAAAGTTCATCCATCTACGCAAAGCCAATCAAATCAAGGCCCTAAACTTGTTTTCGGCGTCGTCGTCGTCGTCCCAGAGTGCAAGCGAGATTTACGTCATGGCGGTGAAGATCGCCACCGTCGCATGGGCAATGGCAATTGCGAGGATGGCTGGTGGAGAAGGGAGTTGCTGGATTGGTGAAGCTCGGCTTCGACCCGGTGCAGGACTGGCGGGAAGATTCGAGAGCGAGGCGAAGAGATGAGCTTGCCTGGTGATCTTGATGGGCCGCATCATATCGTTGTCTTCGTGGTCGAGGATATGGCAGTGCCATAGATAACCAGGGCCTGTAGTGGGATCGAAGGGGAAGTCGCCTCCATTCTGAGCAGTCCATTGCATTACCAATCGAGTGACCTTATTTGGCATCGCAAGGATGGTGTCTTTCGGGCCGACTTGGTTTAGGAGCCCTGGTGTCGGCTCTCCGACGAGGCAGCGGGATGCATCGTTGAACAAGTCGCACCCGCCTTCTTCCCAGAGTTTTAGATTAAACTCTTGCTGGTTGAGGAGGTGGAATTTGATGAGGTGAATGTGCATGGGATGTGCGTCGGGGGTAAGGTTGATGAATTCCCATACCTCGGTGGCGCCCTTGGTCGGTGTCTCGGTGGCGGGATCATTCCATGTGAGGTTGGAGAGGAGAGAGCTCAGGGGATTGCCGTTGGGGTCGTCCATCTCGAACATAAAGTAACTTCTCCATTGAGCGTTTGTTGTGTTGATTAGGGCTTCTGGCTCTTTTAGGACGGCAGGAATCATGCTCAACGTCTGGGTTGTGATAGAGGCGTTTTGATTTACGTCATTGGAAACGATGAATTTCATCACACTGCGGGTACTCTCGGGGCTGAATGCTGCATCGCCTTCAGGGTAAGGTGCTTGGCCGGAATTGTTCAGAAAGACCTCGGAACCTGGGACTGTGGAGAAGTCAACAATTAAGTCCACTCTCTCCGCTGGTGCAACAGTGAGAATCTTCAAACTTTGAGGTTTCTCCAGCAGCCCTTGATCGGTGCCAATTTGCACGAAGGAGAGGTTTGCGTTCTCCATTGATAGCTCGAAGACACGGGCGTTGGCGGCATTCAATACACGGAACCGGTACATTTGAGGTTTCACTTGTAGATATGGCCAGGCTTTGCCGTTGACAAGAATTGTGTCGCCGAAGTACTCTGGACACCACTGCGCATGGTTCGTAGGAGAGTTGCCTACGTTTGGAAAATTGATAGAGCCATTATAGAAGAATTGTTTGTCCTGCAAAACAAGCTGAATTTCGAATTTCTCCTTCGGCATCCAATCTGGTGAGTCTTCGTTGGATCTTATAATGTACAGCCCCGCCAAACCAGCCAGGACATTCACCCTTGAGATCCCGAAAGTGTGATCGTGGTACCATAGCATGGTTGGTGGCTGTGCGTTCGGATAGGTGCCGTTCTGTGTCGTGTAAGCATTGCCGTGATCGCCAGCCGCTGTGAACCATGCGTCTGGGTGCCCGTCGGAGGTGCTGTGCGCCTCTGCTCCATGAACATGAGTGACCGTGGGAACACCGCCCGAACGAGGGTTCGCCCACATTATACTCTTGTCAAGAGCTAGCATATGCTGGCTATCAGTAATGTGGTTCTCCCATCGAATGTGCGACACAACATTCTCTATGACTTCAATCGTTGGACCAGGATATGAAGCTGATTCGTAGGTTGTCCCATATGCATACAAAGTTGTTGGAGGAAGATCTCTGTGTAATTTCTGGCCAGCACATTTTCACAGTTGTCACAATTTCAGATACAGCAAGGTAATGAGGATGATGCTAAGGGCTAGTGTTGCAGCTAATCACAATTTATTGAATCCACATAAGTAGTTTTACGCAATGTCGTGTTAATTAATTTGTAATAAAAATTACTGGAGTAGAAGATATGGATGCAGCTCACCTGTTGGATTTTGAATGCACCAACAATGATTTGTTGGTCAACCCACACGCGTATATCTTTGAGTCTAGGCAATTCGTCCACGAACTTGGCGAGTGGTGGAGATGGCGCTAGTTCTTGACATTGTGAAATAGCGGCATCAAGTTCTGAAGTGGCACCTTGAAAGCAAGATGCCCATGCTAACAACGAGACAAGTAAACACAATCTGCTCCTCGTCAACTCCATTGTGACACTTTCCAGGTATACCTGGAAACAGTTATTGCTGCAGGAACCATGAAGTAATAAACATTTGAAGGACACAGACAACTTTCTCGTGAAGTTGGCTACGCACGACTGTACCGATCTACCATACCAAAATTATCTAGCGGCGTTCTAGCTTGCAACTGAATTAAGCAGAGGAACATAATCCTCTTCAAAGGAGAAACATCGTCTACAGGAGGCTTCAGAGTAGACTCTGGAAATGTAGTGATCATTTAAGCCTGAGGTGCAGACAAGTGTGACCTTGCGCACAGGAACAACTCGGACTCATGTTTAGTAGAAGAATCTGTTATTCTCGGCGCTTACATTCATTTCAGCCCTTGGTTTTGTAAGTCATCTTGAGCATCTGGACGTTGATGAATTGGACACATCTTCAATATTTTGCCGCTTTAAAAAAAGTGAATGGGGTAATACCGCGGCCTGCAAGATAACTGGAACGACAGCCCACTGGGGATGGCAAGCAACACAGGTTGGACGAATGGTTCGAGACCCTGCTGCAGGTACAGTAAGATTCGAAGCAAAAGGATGCACTTCCAGGGGTTAGGATTGACGGCAAGATTAATGCTCGGGGTACTTTCTTTGAGTGCGGTGACTGCCACAAATGCTGGTGGAAACTGTGACGTAGCCAATTCTGGGACTACTGCAGCACACACCTTATGCTGAGCTCCTCACAATATGGTCACCTTGTACCCAGTACGGGCAAGTATGATTTGATATGCCAACCCCCTCTCTCATTGCAAATCATTCTAGACCACAATCATCAGTATTACTGCAAGGTTTTGTTTGCATACGATCCAAAAACCTCAATGTCACAATTTTACTTGATCACTACACTGATCGAAATGCACTTGTTTATCGTGTTGCACTGTCTGAACTAGAAGTGTCACTTTAGTTTTTGCAGGGCTTCAAATTCTACTCCCGGTTGTTAAAAAAGTGTGATTATTCTTATCCTGGTAGGAACAGGGTTGCGTCATAGATCGTGAAGAACTGACACAGCTTCCACAACCACCTAACTGCCTTTGAACTTGACAGGCGCATTCAGCTTCTTTTTGCCTTCATTTTCTCATCTTTTTGTTTATTTGTTTATTTATATTTCTTCATTGGTTTTATGCTTTTTCTTTCTAGGGGTGGGAATTGGTTTCTATTAACTACCTTACCCAGTCAGAACAGCCCCCTGTCTTCAATTCACTTCTTAATACCAATATGAAAAGAATTTGAAAAGAAACTAGGATATTTACCATCCACATTCTCAACCTGGGCAATACTCCCTTCTTTCATTATTACATTGTCAATATTAAATTTAAAAAAATACTCAAATTCTTACTAATGGTTTTGTTTTTTAGATTCTTTGATTCAGGTATAAATTTGTTGGATTTAATTTTGCAATATATATATGTATATATATATATACACACGTCTTCCTCCTTCAGTTTGATTTTATGATATATCATGTTTGTTGTAATGAATAATGAATAAGGTGAAATCGGCAACCATAGTATGTATATATATATCATATAAGTTAGGGCAAATATCACACATGCCCCTGAACTTTCTCGAAATATCAAGAACACCCCTCAAGTTTCGATAATATCACAAGTACCCCTAGTTCTTGTGCTGATTGCAAATTTACCCTTTGGGCTGATAAACTATCCAATTCCTCTGTTTTTTTGGTTTTAAATGGGGCCCAAAGCTTGTGCTTTTCTGGAGTGCCTGAGCCCCGCACGCCCTGGACGCCCCCATCTCCGCCGCTGCCGTCCCCGAAATTCCGGCGAGCACCAAGCGTAAGGTCGGGCAGAGCAGCAGAACCCATTGCTCATCATCCTCAGAATCTTTCTTTGTCAATAGTTAATATTTCATGTTTCTGAAGTTAATCAGTAAATATTTTGCTGTTATTGTTGTTGTTGTTGTTGTTGTTGTTTTTAAGAATAGTTAATTAATTAAAATTTTCTTTTAAAATTGGCTGCATACATTCCAATAATCGAAAATATATTACAAAAAAGAATTTCCAAAAATAAAATGCCTATTAATATTCTTCTCAACAAAGGCGGTCAAGAGTTTAGGCGAGTCGGAATGACCGTGAATTGCGGTCATAACCGTGACACTCACAACCGTGACATTCGTTCTACCCAAAACCGTGTACCTATACTACTCCTTAGACCATGGCCAGAAACTCATCCTGAGAGCGCGTTCATAGGCTCCCCTCCACCTCCTCATCCTCGTCCTCCTCGTCGGGCCTCGTCTTCGTCGACGCTCGCAGCAGCGGCAGAGAGAGGAAGCTTCGGCGCTATGTGGATCCATCCGCCCTTTCGTTGCAGTGTCGACGGAGGCAAGGGAAGGGAGGCAGAGGCAGAGGGAGAGCTGTGCCTTGCTAAATCACCATCCCCACAGACAGACAGACAGACAGACAGAGAGATAGCATCGTAGAGTTTTGAAGGAAAGCTGGCTCCCAGGGTGATCACCACGGCCCGGTTTCCAACGGCGTTTGTTCCTAGTCTTCTGTGATTTTGGTTCCAGGTACTTGACCCCTTCCGATTTGCGTTTCTTTGATCGTTGTCACGATCGTTTTCATGCGCATGTTTCTTTTCCAGGTTTCGTAGAGGTTCATTGCTACACAGCAGGAATTACGAATTTTATTGTGCCGATCAGGCTAAGAATCTTACCTGAAACGTATTTCCATTCAAAGGATTAATTGGCGCGCTGTGTATGATATTCGTCTTCTGTAGAGAGAGTTGTTAGATTTGGAAGGAGAATGATCTGTACAATACTTGGTTCATTTCTCCTCTCCTCTCGGGCAAGTATGATTCGGTTGCTTACATTAGCCCGACTGTCCCGGAATTAAATTTAATCTATTCTCAGCAAAAGGGCATAGAGAAGTACTGTTGATGTTGAATGCGTTGATGGCTTCAATGTAAATTGTGGACAGTTGGGATCTTGTTTACTAATAATTCTTTGTTTAGACATTAACGCATGCGTAATCAGAAGCCAACATTCCGAAAGGCTCTATTGTTCTTTCGTATTCATTGCTATGAATGGCTGATAATATCAGATCTGGATTTGCATCGTTTTCCAGGTTTTAAGTCCCGCGGTCTTACGTTTACGGGCACGACTGTAGCTTTGTGACAGAGATGTCGAAAGGTGGTAATGGTCTCGGCTGGGCTGATCAGTGGGACCCTCACTATGACGGCGACAAGGCCAACAACGTCGGAGGATCTAAAGAGTGTAACAAGAATGAGAAGATGGACAAAGCTAAGGCAGCGGCAAGTGCTGGCTTACGGAAAACGAAGGCTGCTGCAACTGTTAGGATGGTGAAGACGAAAGTGGCAGCTACTGCAGGGGCAAAGAAATTAAAAGCAGGCACGTCGGCAAGTTTGAAATGGATTAAGGGTAAAGTTAAAAAGTAACTTCAGCTCGAAAACTACAAGGTTCGGAAGTGTAACATGTCAGTGATTTCAGTATACTGGATATAGCTATTGCAGGTCCATTGGGAATTATGTTCTACACGAAAATTGGTTGTATCGTGAAAGGTGTGAAAGGTGTTAATTCCGCCTTTGGTTAAAGGAGGTTATTCGAATAGCAATGACATATCAAACAATTGCCAGTTCCCGACCTAACCATGTCACTGCAACTGTCGACTGCAAGAAAACATGTATGACGCACGCATACTCCATACCCACAGTGACTAACATGCACGGTTAGCAATTTCCGGTCGTATGCATTTACTTAATCTAAACTAAACCAGATTTTGACAACCACAGTCCTGGGTCAGTAGACATGGAAACAGTACAGTGTGTCTGTTAGATATACTCTTCAGAAACTTGCACCGCTGCCACGAGTTCTAGGCGACTCGTACAAGGTAGGGCACTCCATTTCACTTGTGGGCAAGGGAGAGACATCTAGACGGGGGAAACCAGCAAACCCCTACAGCAAGCTCTGTATGCTCTGTATACAGACTGAAAACCAGTCTACTAACAATCCAGTATCTTCAGATTGAATTTTCACTATCATACACGACTTTCGCCATGTAAGAAGGATCCATTGGTTAAGTTTGTTCTCATCACACGATACATGGGTCTCTAACACTTTAATAAAAACGAGGGTTTCTCACAAACTGTGATAAGGGGGCCTAGGCTACTATAAGATATACAAACTAGAATAGCGCATGAATAGCCTGAAAAAATGCACCAGGAACAGTTTCGGTCACGGCAACGACTCTTAATCATGAGCATGATTCCTTTCAGCTGGACAACAAACCACAGAAACATAACGGGATAGCCCACACGGGGTTCACACCCCGCGTGAAGTACACAACAAGAACCTGGCCATACGACAGAGCTGAATAAGAGTCCCACGTCTACGAGTTAGCTCGGATACCCACTTCACCTCACTTCGAAGCGGGTGACAAATCTCCGGTGGACGCCGCAAATATCTGCCTACCAATGCGCGTGAAACTTTCTACTTTGCAGCAAGACAGCTGATTTACAACGAATATGGGGCATGAGCGATGTACCAGCGGCTGTCGTTTGGGGCTAGGGTGGTGCCTCGACCCCTAGTTCATTCCTCATGTTCATCTAGCCCACTTTCTGCTGTAACGACCATGACATCTTCCATGACATGCGACTGATTGTTTGCTGTTTGCTTCAATAAATTCACTAGTTTGTGATGTCAAAACTGGGGTTGTTGATTATTCTAGATTATGGGTGAATGTGTTGCAACATGCTTGTTCTTTGATTGCATGAGAGAGTGTCTGTCTTCACAGCAAGTGTTAGCTACTCTCTATAGGCACACATACTGTTCTCTAGATATAGATTTCTACTGATGATTGACTACTGAATAACATGTTCCTGTGAAGCCCATGTTATGGGAACCTTCAATTTAGTTCTGTGAGATAGGGAAAGTGTATCCATGGTTTTGATCATGTCTATTAGCCATTAGTTCAAATAGTACTAGGGTTTAGTACAGCTTCATTACCCTACAGGAAATATTGAAAATGGGTCCAACATGATGTTCAGACTCCTGCAATTTCCTCTCTTTTGCAGACCTCTGTGAAAATAGACTATGGTGTATTTACTAACTCAAAACAGCCCTTCACGTAATCTTGACCAAGCAAAAAGGACTTTTTACTAGCTTGTATAATTCTTCAAGTTGGTTTTGAAGGAATTTTATTTTTTCAATGCTAGGAAAAATATGCACATTGAAATCTTATTGTAAAGAATAGATTTGTATAATATTTCTTAGTATTAAGCTATTTTAAAAAAGACTTCTTAATTTCAAATAATAATAAAAAAATTAAGTCAAAACTTCTCATTTTGTTTCTTAAGTATAAAGTTTCTTTTAACATAAGTAAAATTATAAACTTAAAAATAGTATTTTTTTTACAAACTATCAAATTCAAACCACAATATAAAATGTTAAAAAATACTTAAACTATAGAATAAAGACAAAACTTATACTTTTTAATATTTAGATAACTTCCTATTGCAAAAAAAATAAAACACAAATCTAGTGGAAAACTTCTAATATATTTTTTTTGATGAAATTGTGGATCAATGTACTTCCTATAAAAATAACAATAAAAATAATAATTTTTGTATCAATAGAATAGAGTGTTAAAGTATTCATTTTGTTATTTAATATCATTGTGAAACATAAAAAAAGAGATACAACTTGAAAAAACACAAAAAGATATTGCTTTTGCTAGCACAAACTTTTAATTGTTGTGGTGAGAATCATCAAGAATGTTGAGAAAAGAACTCTTTAAGTAGTTGCTAATGGTCAATAGAGTACAAGTGTTGTTAAGGACATCCCATAAGGTAGGGTGCTGGTCTATAGTACATTAGAGTACAAGGGGAGGGCTGGTCCTAGGAGATATCCCATAAGGATTGTAGCACTTGGTACCTTGGTACTAGTATATAAGGAAAGGATTGGCATGGGAAGAATTATCTCATACCACACTCTATTTGTTATAGTGCAACCTTGCTGGTCCTAACTTACTTGTGTGGAGTATGCTTTCTATGTTTCAATAGGTTATGGGCCCACATTCTCTTACCAAGTAAGTTGTTCTTCCATTTTATTTTCTTTGTTGCTTGTTTGGTGGTTGAGATCTTATGGTATAGTATTACTAGTGTTTTGTTGAAGTCATTACTCCTGGATTTGTGAGTGTATGAGGTTAGTGCAAGACCTTGATAGTGTCTTTGCTGAAGTAACACTAGTATTTGAGAGTTTTATGAGAAATTGAGTCATTTTGAGTGAGGTGATGTGAGGGAGATGTTTGAAAGCCATAGAATTACATGACATAGCATTTCCCACCATTTAGACGTGATTTGGACTCAAAGTATGCAAAAAGTTGCAAAACAGCGAATTCTGAGTTTGTAGTTCAGCAATCTTTGAGTAGTCATATCTTTTGCATTACAACTCCAAATCAAGAGATTTTTGGACCTACTTGTAGCTTGAGATGGCATCTTTTGAGAGTGATAGCTTAAGAATGGTAGAAAAGTTTAGAGATGACAACTTTAACCACTGGAAGGCCAAAATGGAGCTACTTTTGGCGTCATTGGATCTTTGGGAGATAGTATGTGAGGAGGAAGAGGCACCTGGATTAGAGGCAAGCATGAAGGAGCAAAAGGACTTCAAAAGACGAGAAAAAAAGGCTTTTGGCATAATTGCCACCAACTTAGATGAAACCAACTTTGCTCATGTCATTTCTTGCAAAGGAGCAGTAGATGCATGGAAGACTCTTTGCAATGTCTATGAGAGTAGGAATCTTTCCAATGTGCTATGGTCAAGGCAAAAGTTCTTCACCATGAAGATGGAAGAAGGTGAAGATCTCATGGCTCATGTAAATAAGGTAAAAGCACTTGCAAACCAACTTGCTGTTGTTGACAAGCCTTTACTTGAAGAAGATGTTCTCATGACATTGCTCTCAAGCCTTCCGGACTCCTATTCCTCCCTCATTGTGGCATTGGAGTCCATTTCAAGGAAAGACCTCACTTTGGACTATGTCACGGCAAGACTAGCCCATGAAGTGACCAAAAGAAAGTAAAAGGAGTCTATTGGGGAGCAATCAGCACTATTTACAAGACCAAGTAAGGCAAGTGCCCCTTTTCAATGTTATCCTCCTAAAACTTGTTACATTTGTGGAAAACCAGGCCATTTTGCTAGAAATTGTTTCAAGGCAAAGAGAGGAGAAAGAGAGAATGCCAACAATGCTTTTCATGATCATGGAGGTGAAGACTTTGCATTCATGGCAAAACAAACTCCTTCTATGTTTGATATGAGCAAATGGATTGTGGATTCCGGATGTACCAAACACATGACTCCATACAAGTGTTCATTTAACACTTATCAACCAATTCAAGCAACCAAGGTTTGGTTAGGTGATAATTGTATGGTACAAGCCATTGGAATAGGCACCATTGTAGTGGAGGTGGTGGTGAAGGGCATAAGCAAGAGAATCACTCTCAAGGATGTGTTGCATGTGCCAAAGATGAAGAAGAACCTCCTTTCGGTGAGTAAACTTATAACTCATGGGTACAAAGTGCAATTTAACATGAATGGATGTTTTGTGAGAACCATGGAAGGCAAAGAAGTAGCAAAAGGGACTAGGAATGGCAATCTCTATATTATCAATTGCAAGAGGATCAATGGAGTGGAGGTTGCTGCCTTTGCTGAATTTCCATCAAATGAAGAGAAGATGGGCATTTGGCATCAAAGACTTGGGCATTTGAATGCCAAAAGCATGAAGGGGCTTCAATCCAAGATAAATGGCATAGACCTTGGCCATTCTACGATGAATCTTGCTTGTAAGGGATGCATTCAAGGCAAACAACATAGGACACCATTTCCTAGAGGAGTTGCAACAAGAGCAAACCAATTGCTGGAGCTTGTGCATTCGGATGTTTGTGGATCCATGAGGACACCATTTATGAGTGGTAGTGAACAGTGGGAGATGTGTCGAAGTGGGAGTAGTGGTGTGTTTGTGGACACATCTTCAATTCTAGCAAACAAACAAGAAGATGAAGAAGAGCATTCTCAAAGTGAAGAAGAAGAGGAAGATGCCATGATAGAAGAGCCCAATACTATGAAGACTTCAATTCCAGCAAGATACAACAAGGACAATGAAGAGAATGAAGATGAAGAATACCAACAAATGAGTAAGAGAAAGCACTCCATGAGTCATACAAGGCAGCAAGAGGTGTAAGAAGGCTCATCTTCTTTGCATGAAAGAAGATATCCAACACGTGAGAGAAGACCACAAGGTGAATGGTGAAAGAACCACATCTTTCCACAACAATTGGATGTAAGTGGGTGCTTAGAACTAAGAGAGATGCAAACGATTGAAGGTCAACAATGGGCTATGTATTCTTTGTTTGAGTGGGAGCCATATCTTTGAATAGCAATAGACAACCAAACATTGCAAGGTCCACAATAGGGGCGGAGTATTTGGCAGCAAGTCATGAAGCAATGGAGGCAATTTGGTTGACGTTGTTATTGGAAGATATTGGACTTGTGCAATTTGAAGCTACTCCATTGAGGTGTGACAATCAAGGATGTCTTGCTTTTGGAAAGAATCCAAAGCATCATGCAAGAACTAAGTACATTGATATTCAGCATCATTTCATAAGAGAGAAGATAGAGATGGAGGTTATTGATATGATGTATTGTGAAACTAAAGACATGATGGCTGATTTATTGACAAAAGACTTAGTTAGAGAAGGACACAACAAGTTGAGTAAGGCATTAGGATTGATAGCTAATTGACCAATAGCAAAGTGGGAGTATTGAGAAAAGAACTCTTTAAGTAGTTGCTAATGGTCAATAGAGTACAAGTGTTGTTAAGGACATCCCATAAGGTAGGGTGCTGGTCTATAGTACATTAGAGTACAAGGGGAGGGCTGGTCCTAAGAGATATCCCATAAGGATTGTAGCACTTGGTACCTTGGTACTAGTATATAAGGAAAGGGTTGGCATGGGAAGAATTATCTCATACCACACTCTATTTATTATAGTGCAACCTTGTTGGTCCTAACTTACTTGTGTGGAGTATGCTTTCTATGTTTCAATAAAGAAATCATGTCCTACTCACACTATGAAGCATAATCAAAGTCTTAATATGCATTAAAGTGTAATAATAATATTATTATCAAAGATATAAATATAACCAATTTCACCTCCTTTGTGTTTGGTATGTATTTTGATAGTTTCAATCCTATAAACATTGTAATCAATCAACGCAATGTTTAAAGTGTAATCATCCTAATGGTCATGTACAATGATAACAATTTGCAGCAAACCCAATACTACTGTTAACAAACAAATAAATAAATAAATAAAAATCATGTCCTCCATTGATCATTGAACACTTGCAAATTGTAGTATCAAATCCCTTTTAAGAACCACAAAATAGACATACAAAAGATAAATAAGATAAAATAAATAATAAATTGCTAACTTATCCGCCCAGTTTTTTGCTCACTCCAATTCATCCTATCAGAGGGATTTTAATTTGGGATGTGTAATGCCAAAACCAGCATCAAGCAACTTGAAGGTAGACTAATATTTATTAGAAAAAAAGTTAAAATTGCAATACACAATATTCTAATCGAGACACTAACATACCTGAGTGCATCATGTACAAAGAGGACCACGCATCAACGTGCATGTCAACAACTAGCCACGTCCTGAGGTATCCACTGAAAATTGTACATTTCAACCCAGAATGTTAAGAGGACTATATCTGCAGTGAATACAACACTGACTTCATCATTTATTTATTTATTTACTGATTGATTAATTTGTTTTTCCTCTCTGCAGATAAAAAAGTTCTACTGGAGTGGGAGTGTACTCGAAGCAACAGTGCCACATAAAAACTTATTATCGGAGGAACCCAGGTCTCAAGTATAGTGAGCTGCAGTAGAATCTTCCACTTGTTCCACATACTCACGCAGGTATTAAGTCTACACAAAATTCATAAACAATTCACACATATTCACCACGTGCTCTTGATAAAATCAAACACAAAACGCCTTCGTAGTGCTATGAGAACAATATGAGCGAAGCTTTCAGGACACCAGATGTAAAACCAACCTCATTTTCTATGTCTATCGACTCAGCTGAAGCTTTCTTGATGCCAAAAATTTGGTTCTTGGTTGAGCCAGCTGCTGTGAAGCCGCATCTTCTGTCTTTGAGATTTTGTCTGCAACCAACTTCGTAAACTGTAATCTGATCGAGTCAGGAGCATGTATCCCATGTACTCTAACCAGTTTCATTTGTGACCAAAACAACGAGATCAGATATGGAAGCCAAGGCTCTCTTAAACCTAATCATAATAATCATAATAATCCCTGCATGAAGGTGATTAGGTTTACAATCAGATTCTACTACATAAGGAATACTTCTTCAGTGCATAGTGCTGCAAGCCTAACAACCAGCACGACTATAGAATTTAAACAAAATTTTGATGACTGCCCTCCTGAAATTCTCAAACATTCAATTTCATAAGATATCCACGAATACTACAGTTGCAGCTAGAGTGGTGTTAATTTCGTAACATCGACTACGCATTTGCCTCGCAAGGCCAATCCATTACCACATTTTCTAGTAACTGCTCAAGAATTTTAGAAGGTAGCGAAACCTATTCAGCGTCCAACCAAATCCCGAACCACTCTCAAAATTCGAAAACTAAAAATATCTTAACGTTATCCTTGGAAGTAACGAGAAATGTCTGCATGAGAGAGAGGCCCAATGTCTTGTGGTGAACGGAGCTGGGAACCCCTTAGTGTAGGGCCAGAGGAGAAGGACTTAGCGTAGCTCCAGCTGAAGTTTGAAATCGCCGAACTCAAGCTGGCAGCAGCCTGCATGATGTGACCATGATTGCCGTGGCATTGGTGAGAGAATGATGATAAATGACCGCAGGGACTGTAATAGGGAATCTAGCTCGGTGATGATGCATTTTTTCTACAGCTCTTCCCCCATGAACAAAACTAACCTCGTCTGGGGTAAAGTATGGAACATTTCCAGATGGGATCTTTCTCGAACTGTGTACTTTTTTATGTCGTGCGTGGGTAATCCGTTGGCGGCGAAATAGCAAACCGCCGTCAGCAGAATGTGCCAAAATTATTCCATTGATGCATGATCCAAAGCATGCCGTAATTCTAATCTGTCTCCTCCTCTTCTCTACGCATTCGGGATGGTTCTGTTCAGTGCTAAAGTGGGACAATACAAATGGACATCGCACTGAAACCTAGGCATCAGGTGCACTCACCAGTCGCAGAAGCTGTTGCTAAATATTCTAAGTTTAGTTTATGTTTCCTCGTGCGTGTCTGGCTAAAGCTCCACAGTACTCTCCTGTCAACATGACCAAAAAAGAAAAGTGATGCATACCAGACACCATCCAACTTGGGCACTCCGGAAATACTCGGGAGCTCATACCCAAATGCAAGCATTCCACAGACATTGCGATGCCCATGAATGAAAATGTTGTTTCAAATTTAGTTTCCTTCGCACCATTTTCATCACCTGGGGCTGCCAGGAAAGGAACACGTGCAAAACAAATAGAATGCGGCTTTTCATCCTTCAGTGTGAGAAAGGGGGTATTGTGCCAAATTGGTGCTATGGATAAGAGATCACAAAGTTTGTTACAATTCTCTCACACCCTGTTTGTCTCGAGGATGAATTCGAACTTGATTGTTGAAACTCTTTAGCCTCCTGTCTAATCATGAAATTGTGGTACTCGTTCTACCCTCATGGATTTTTTCGTTACTCTGGATCCAATTGGTCGTTGTTACCAAGTAATGAGGGCCAAGATCCATCTACAGGTTCGTCTCTCCATGGCTTAATGCACACTTGGTATCGAGGCCTCTTCTCGGTCACAAAAGATAGGAGTGTTCAATAGATTCGTCTTCACGTGAATTGCAGCGTGCGCGCAGCTGGAAAATTTTCTGAATTGGAAGTATTCTCCAGGTGCTGACGGCATGTTCGCAAATTGATCATGTTCGGAGATGAGCCTCCTGCGTTTGATAGCCTCCTCAGTTTGCCGTGTTCCATAATGGGCCTTTCCTGAAGCTATCTTTCAAGCGTACTACGAACAAACTCCATTCTAGAACAGATACAACACTCACCAGAAAAATTCAAGTGGAAAATTTTGACGGGACCGTAGACGCAGATTATTTACGTGCATCGAACATGAATACAGAATTCAGTTGCAGTTTTGCTTTTCAGCTAAGAATAGTTGTGCCACCGGTCACAGTGAAAACATACAAATGGATCAAGCCACTAACTAAGACTTGAATTGGTTTCTGCCCCCTTGTAATGATGGGATTGTCACAGCAGTAACTGCTATTACCAAATCCTACACCCGCCTCTCCCTCACAAGACTCAGGCACATGAAATTTCCACCTCATCTACATATCACCAACCCTCACATGCCCTAAATGATGCGGGAGCTACAACCCAGAGGATGCCTAGCTTATAATCACTTCAAGAGAATGTAATGCTATCCAATTCTCCCATCTACAGTATAAAAATTCCTAACCTGAGGGAAAAACACCCTAAAAAAGCTCTCACGGCTGATCGCTTCTTCGCTTCGACTTAAATCGCCAGAAAATCGATCAAATACGCGGTAGCAAACTCCTGGATATGGAAGTAGTAGCATCAAACTGGGCGTTTAGAGCGTTTGAGTGTTAATAATCGAACACTGTTGACAGAGCGACCTCCGACAAATTCTTTATGAATTCATTTCCTGAGTGCTTTAGCTGCCAAGAACTATTTGAAACTTTCGAGGAAATCAGTATGTCATACTGTAAAGCTTGTAGCTTGGGTTGTTGGGTCCCTCTAGGACTACGGCATCGTCCTCCCTATGTACATATACAGCATTCTCCTTTTGCATCTTCAGAATCTCCATAGGAAGCTCAGGCTTGAGCCCTGTGCAACCCACGAGGTTGAGCACTTGCAGCGCTGGTAGACTACCGATTTCAGGCGGCAACCGGTTGAGACGAGTACAACAGTTCAGCGACAAACGCTGTAAGCTTCGGAGGTTGCCGATCTCAGCCGGCAAGTGAGCCAGCAGCTTCATGTAGTCGAGTTCCAGAGACTGCAGGTTAACGAGGTCAAAGAGCTCATCGGGAAGACGTGCCAAGGCAGTACAAGAGTTCAACACAAGCTTCTGGAGGGAAATCATGCCACCGAACTCCGAGGGAAGTTCCTTGATGCCAGTGCACGAACCCAGGTTTAGTCTCTGCAAAGAGGTGAGCTGGCCGATTTGAGGGGGCAGTTTTTCGAGCCGGACGCAGCCAGTAAGGGAGAGATCTTCCAGAGAACGAAGTTTGCCAATTTCAGCTGGAAGAGATGTGATACCAGATTGACCGAGATAGAGGTGAGTCAAGTTCTTGAGATTTCCAATTTCGGGAGGTAGCCTCACTAGGCACTTGCAAAGGACGAGGTTGAGCTTGAGTAGAGTCTGAACGTTGCCTATCTCGGAAGGAAGAGTGGCGATGTTCGTGCATCCCGAGAAGTCCAGTTCACGAATGCTTGCAAGCTGACCGATAGACCTGTGCAAGTTCCGAATGCTCAAACAATTCTCTAACCTGAACTTGCGAAGATTTTTCATATCAGCAAATTCAGCGGTGAGGTCGTGGAGCTTGTTGCAACCGATAAGGTGGAGCTCCAGGAGGCCGGTCAATTGCAGAATGTGTTCGTGCACGACCTCCATGTTGTTGCAACCGATGAGCGTGAGATCTTTCAATTGTGAAGGGAACTGCAAAAGACAGGAAAAGAGAAAACATAAATACTTCAGGATCGAGGAAGCATCATGTGCAGTGCACGAATTCCTAGTATTGACAGCAAATGAGACAAGGAGGAGAACAAGTGCAAGTTCCAGAAGCAGAGAGGAATGTGCAATCATGATCCAATCAAGGATGATCCATTTCTTTTAACGACATTCAGGAGGCTTGAGTAGCATACTTTGATGGTGAGATCGATTTCTGCAGCTCGCAGAATACACATCTCCAACTTCTTTAATCTCTCCATTTGAAACGGAATTCGAACATCCGGGGCTACTCTGCTCCGGCCCCAGTAAAAGAATTGAAGCTGGTTGAGGGGCTTCGTGCAGTAACCCTTTACACCAGTGTCGTGAAGGATTAGGATTCGTGCACCTTGCATCTTTTCCAGCATAGTTCCTTGCAATGGCTCCTTACAGCTGATTAGCGAAAGTCCCTGCAAAGCGCTCAATTCCTGCAACCAAAACCATTGATAAACTCACCGCGCGAAAATACAACCAAGAGACGTAGCGACAAAAACAGTTAAGATTTCACCATCGAACTTAACAACAAAATGTTGAGACTTAACCAAGATCTTTCCCACCAAACACTAACCATTCCAGGGCCATCCATCTTGAGTCTCTCAGGCAAGTGCGCCTGATCTTCCGAACAGACGCGGTTACCAGCTGCCCGCCTGCACGCGATCGCATATAGCAGCTCGTGCATCATCACCATCTCAGACTTCCACGGTCGATCTGAGTATCGGGTATATAACGAAATGCCACTAGTGCTCTCCGCGTCCTTGAGTTTGGCACTGACCATAGCCTGGTCTACCAATGTATCCAACTGCGGCTTCCCCACGACCCGCTCTACTGTTCGCCAATCCCACCCTCGTAGAAATGCTGCGATGTCCAGGAACGCCTCCTTCTGAGCTGGTCCTAATTTCTCATATATGACCTGTACACAAGCCATCAATTCTTCAGTAAAAATCAACAGGAGAACCTTGCTCAGGTAAAGGCAACACCTCGAATATTACAAACAAGTGTAGTGTAACCTACGAGAAGCTTGGCAAACATCTGATCTTCGGAGGTGTCCATCTCCTCTGCAACTTGCTTCATTCGCTTCCCGATAGCCAACCAATTCTCCTCACTCCGGTTAGCCGGGTTGGAGAAGTATGACCCCACAACCTTCAACGCCATGGGCAGTCCCTCGCAGAGCGGCAAGAAGTGATTGGCAAGGTCCCCATATTTTGAAAAAATGCCATTGATGGAGTAGAGAGTGTTCACCGGCTCGCTGGCAGCGTGTGATATGAAGAGCGCCTTGGCTTGCTGTGGAGCCAAGCACGGCAGCTTGTACGGAAGATAGTGATAATTCGGCAAGGCAGGGCGACACAGCTGATCCACCTTGCTGAGAATCGCGACAGAGGGGCAGGTGATGATCACACAACTGTTAGAGGGGAGGAATTTCCCAAGACTGTGGGGGAAAAACTCTCCTACAAGGCGGACATCGTAGAGGTTGTCAATGGCAATGCGAGCAACCTTGTTGTTTTCTTTCAGTTTTCGCAGCTGCGCGAGAAGAGCACTGCGGCCTTGCGCGACACTAGTGATTTCCTTCTTCCCACCCCCGAGTTGCTCGAGTAGAGAGCTCTGGAGCTTTTTCAGGTCTTCACCAACTTCAATGTAGGCGAACAAGCGCTTCTCCGCTTTCTCAATCTTCGCAACGATTTCGTTAAGAAGTGTAGTTTTACCCAAACCGGCTTGTCCGTGGATACCGATGAGACAAACACCCTTGTTCTTCACGAATTCGCACACTGTTGCGACGTGGTGCTCCAAGCCTACACTAGCAGTCCATGGTTCGGGTCCGGCCCGTTTAGTATTTGATCCACCGTCGGTCACCGGCTGCGAAACGCGGTTCCCCACTGCTGCCAGAGTGGCGAAGGTAATGTTCTTTTGTAGGCTTTTAAGTTCCGCTATTGAGTTCTCGATCTGCTCCTTCACCGGCACCACGGAATTCCTTGATACAAAGCACAAACACCTGCCGAATTGCACATGATGGTTTAGTTTAGGAACCCGTGTAATCAAAACGAACCAAGAAAAAAAATACTTAAATAAACAAATCAATGAAAGAGTCTACAAAATTGTTGTTATGCGAATGCGGAGGAAGAAGAGGTTAGAAGCAAACCCGCGATTTTTTCTCTTCAGTAGACGTACGGCAGCACAACAATAGAGGAGGGTCCCGGCAGCAATCTTGTACATGTCATTGTCCACTTCGAGACACAGCTTAAGCTCGTCTAGTTGATCGATAATAAAGTCAGTCTCGGATCTCAGGCTAGACCACTTCTCACCCGCGGAGGATTTGGCTTCCATCTGGCAGTGGTGGCTGAGATAACCAGCCAGTGTGAAGGCCAACCCAAACCAGCTCATGTAACCTGTTTCTTTCAGAATGTCCCAGTGCAGATTCTCAAAAACCGCGGCGTGATCTTTGAAAGACGACTCCGACACCTGCAAGACAGAAGCCAAACGACAAAGAGAGAACTTGAATAATCAGAAGGGCGAATAATAATGGATTGTTTTCCACGTGCTTGAAACTGGGATGGAGCTTTAAGGTACTTATGATGAGAAGAGCAGTTAAACGTGACGGGGGCCAACCTTCTTGTAGAGCTCTTGAAGGCGCGGCTCGGAGGTGCGCAACACCTGCTCGATCTGGCGCAACTCGTCGGCCGTGATGTCCGCGTTGACATACTCCGGATCCTCGCCATCATCGTTGTTGGGGCTGCCACTTCCGCCCTTGTTAGCAGGGCTGCTCGTTTCTAGTTTGTTGGATTTGACGCTACGAGGACTCTTGTTCAAGCTTCGCGGACTCACAGCGTTGTTCCCGTCGCGGCTATCGATGGATCTGGCGCCGCCGCCAGTGGTGGGCGTGAAATCCAGGTTGGCAAGCCCTTTGCGACTCTTATTCGACCGGGGCGTATCGGGGACCGACATTTCATCGTCCGCTTTTTTCCCCATTGCAAAGAAATTGCAAGTCAAGGAAATTTACGCTCGATACAACCAGCTCTCACCCTCGCTACTTCTGCTCAGCTGCGCATGCCTGTTGTTACCACCCCAGTATGGACCACATTCTTCCCGTGGCTCACATAGCGACGAAGCTAGTATGATTCCCAGGATCTATTCCTGTTCTCCACAGGAATTATTCCGGTAAAATTCAGTGCAGACTCAACTTGAGAACTCCACTGCCCCTTCTTCACACAGATCACCGCACTTGTGATTACTCCACAAAGAAGTATACCAATCACTTTTTCCTCCTCTCCGCCAACCTACACTGCAAGCTCGACCCTTTAGGCTCGTGTAAGGAGCAGGATCCCTGCCACTACTCCTGGACCGGGCAGAATCCCAATGCCAATCACTGGACACTTGCGCACAAATCCAGGACCAGAAATAAGGGGAAATGAAACAACAACAACTACTACTACGACAACAACCCTTACCACACCCTCGCCTTGAACGAGAAGGCGCAACACGCCCAATCCGCAACGACAATCAAGATAAAACCACCAGTAAACCTCCTCGGAACCCTGGAAACCCTGGCAACGCTCGCAAGTGCACGAAAGGTGGTTTTGCAGATGGAACACGGGAGTAAGACCTTGGGGAGTGGAGGCAGAGGGAAAAGAGTAGAAGCGGGGAAGGGGGGGGGGGTCGCAGAGTGCGGAGCGAAAGCGGGGGAGCGCGAAATTAGGCGGTCTCGCAGACCAAACAAGCAGCCAGCTCTCTCACCAACGAGAACAATAGCAGCCAACACACAACACCAGCAGCAACATCATCAACAGTGGCAGAATAGCAACACTGGCCCCATCAGTGGTGGGCCATTTCCTGTCCTCCCTCTGCTCGCCCTCACGCTCGCCCCCGCATTGGCGCGCACCCCATTCCTCCCCCAAATGCAGCACAATCCTCGCAAATCACACGCTCGGGCGGGCCTCGGTGGCCAGGGGCTTGCACCCACAATCCTCTCCCTCCCGGTAACCGCTGCCCTCCCTTCTCGCCCCCAAAAATTAACGACCCCCGCCGTGCAGTGAAAAATACCTCCCCACGAGGACGGGTCTCGTCAGAATTACGACGACGACGACGAGCTGCGCGTGTTACAGTCGCAGCAGCGCAGTCTTTGAGGGAGTGAGACGGGGATGATGATGATGCCGTGGTGGCTTTGTTTCATTGTTTCTTTCCGAGCGAGCGAGAGAGCCCTGGGCCAGAGTAGCTGAGTGAGTGAGTTAGCTCAGCTACATAGCTGAGTAGTGGTGGTATGGGTAGTAGTAGTGCGGGATCCGCTCCCCCTCCCTCTCTCTCCCTCTCTTCTTCATCCTGCAATGCCGGGCAGAATCAATCAATCAACATGGCATCATCATGCCGTGTGGCGTCGGAGCCCAAATCGAGAGCGAGAGAGAGGGTGTGAGTGAGTGAGTGAGTAATAGATTCATTCATTGATTCCCCCCTTTTCTCCCTGGAACAACCAAGGGGAAGGGGAAGGGCCTGCTTCAATTCTTCATTCAATGCTGCCCCCGCTGCTCTACCTGCCTGCCTGCTCGCTGCTGCACGACCTGGTTCCGAACCTCTCTCTCCCATAGCACTGAAGGTTTGGAACATCCCCCCCCCTCCTACCTACCTGACTACCTACCTACCTACCCACCCACCCTGCTATTAGATGCCGCTCCTTGCTGCTGCTGATGCTGCTGCTGCTTGCAACGCTGTTGTTGTCCCATCAGTGTGTGGTGTGTGTGTGTGTCTGTCTGAGTGGCCTTTTGTTGTTGTTGTTGTTGTTGTTTTTTTTAATGCCCTCACCAATTGGGTGGCAAAGGGGGGGACACAACTTAGAAGAAAATGGCTCCTCATTCACACTGGCTCACTTGCTCCTCAAGATTCTCTCCCCTTCTCGCTCACTGCCTTCCTTCCTTCCTTCCTTCCCACAATCTGGTAATACACACATGTATGTATGTATGTATGTATGTGCATGCAGGGAGGAACATGAGAGGGGAATTATGCCTTCCAAGCTTTTATTGAGCAATGCACTGTTTCAAACTTTGTTCTGTTTTAGTTTTTTTGTTGTGTAAGGGTCAATTTGCCGTCAAGACTAGAATTTGAACATCAACAATAATGTGCATACACAACTAAACTTATCTTTCCATGACAACATAGTAATTTTGTGTCACATTATGGTCTGTCAGTGATTGTCTCAAAACACTCATCCAAGTTTTTATTTCTTTTCTTTTTGGTCCTTTCTGTATATTTTTGTCACCAACTGATTTTAGTAGATTCCAAAGTGTGATTTTTCCTTATAAAAACTGGATCAATCCATGCTTTGAAGGTTCTAACTTTAAGAAAGTTTTTATAAATAAACAAATTAAAGTGTGTGACTTATTGAATGTAAGTTAAATACAAAAAATAATTTTAAATTCAATCACACGTTTTTAGAGAGAAATGCAATATCCATGAGCATCATTCAAAAACCAAATAATTTATTTGTTCCCATGACCAAACTAATGTTGTTTGGGAGTTTCTTAGGAATTATTCAGATAAAAATCTAAATACTTGCCTTTGATTTTCATAATTAGGTTTTAAAAAGTGAATTCTAACTAATTTTAATTGATTGCTAGTTGGTATATGAGATTTTGGGATTCTGAAAAAAAAATAAAAAAAATAACACAAACATATAAGCAAATAATGAGAAAGCTCAAGATTTTAGTATTATTATTATTATTATTATTATATTTTTTTAGAGAAATTGTGTTGTTTCTTAAATGTGAATATGTATGTATGTATGTAGTTTGAAGTGAAGACCCTGTGACTTCTTTGTCTAGAGTCTTGAGTTTTGTCAATGCTAATATCTACTGGATCATTGCACAGTGCTAATGGAAAAGCATAAGCTGCATTTCCTACTGATTTAGTTCACACTTCCATTGGGCCAATAAAGGTGGAAGAATTAGAACAAGCCTTGCCTTGCATTCCTAACAGAATACTTTCCCAATATCAATGATTTGTTTAATTTATCTTCATTTATGTTTTTTTTTTCTCAGAATGGAAATATACACACTCTTTTGTCAAAGGGCTTTATAAGACACCCACATGGAAAAGTTTGTCATCTCAATACACACACCCACTAAAGCTCTTTTAGACTTGACTCAAATTTCAAGCAATCTGATGACTGATTGCCACACTGTCCAAGCACATTCACTTGTTTTGAATAACATAGAAACAAATCTGCCTTTCTAACAAAGTGGTGATTCTTAATGCTTAAAATGTATGTGAATAGTTCCTTATTTATCAATTCTACCATTGCACATCTACATGCACTTATGATCCAAAATGTTGAAATTTCAGACGCAAAGAATTTGTACATATATTGACATGAACAAAAGAATTCAAACTTGTTTTTTGCTATACCTCCACCATATTAACAAACATTACTTTGCTAGACAGCCCAGTTTGCAATGGGTTCTTATTTTAAGAAACAGTGTTTTGTTCTTTTATTATTATTGTTATTATTTTTGGATTTGGGTGCAATTGTGGATTGCACCACAAGTACATGAGGAGTACCTTCATGATAAATGAACAATCCATGCTCATGGGAACAAAAAGGATTCTATGGGAACATGGTATGGAACAAGAGGTTCCCCTGAAGGCAGTGATACAATTATTCAACCCAAAGGAGAGCATTGGGGACAGAAGCCAATGGGGAAAAATCCCTTGTCAGCTTAGACTGGGCCCTTGACTCTGTCATGGGCACAAAAAGAAACTGTAGGTAACAACTAGAATAATAAGAATTAGAATTAGAATTTGAAACCCTAATTACTGCACATGCACTCCACATTGGTCAATGAACCCTCCATACTTTCCATCACCTCCAAACGAGTTGTTATTTCTTTTTATCCTACTTTCATTGAGCTCTGCACATGGTTTGGTTTCAAGTTTGTATCACTGGGATTCCTTTGATTTAAAATTGTGCTTGTTTGTAACGAGTAACTGATTAAGATCTTTAAGGTAAATAAATAAATAAATAAAAATTAACAGGAACAATAATGATACTAATTGTGACTATGTATGATAAGAAACTCAACATGACATAGCGTTCAATTTTTTTTTATTATTTTTCAAGGATGTTGCCTATGGATTCTTTGTTGTCATTGCACTTTGTGATTCTCACTTGATTTTCCTTACATGATTAGAGCAAATTTCCATACTTCCAACACAACTATACATACATATATAATGAAACATAAGGAAATGTGATATATATATATATATATATATATATATTTTTTTTTTCATTTTTTTCTGCTTTCTTTTTTATAGCAGAACCCAAGGTTTTGAACTGTGCAAGAAAAAAGGAATATTGACCAAGAGGGTCAAGGGAATTTAGAGTTATGAGCCTGAGGAAGACCCATACAAAGTTGCTCACAGACGAACCCTTTTGCATTGTCTGTGCATCCGTAAAAACTAAGGATCCCACAGGAGCGCAGATCAACGTCCGCACTCAGGGTAGCAGTCTGAAGAGGGAGGGAAGTGGGGTTGGTGGCGGCTCTAAATGAGCAAGCACCCCACAATAAGTTAAAATTAGGTCAAATCCAAATATGGAGAGGTAAATAGCATGGCCCATATTGAGAACCCTAATGGAACTATTAGGATTAGGGTGAGCAATGGTGGGTTATTGTGGCACTGATGCTTTATCCCCCACTAACTCAACACATGTTGATGTGAACATCATCTCCCCACCCGGAGCATTGTGGTTGGGAGCTTTTTATGCCCAATGTGGCCTGGTGTAATGCTACAGTTGCAATTGCACTCTTTTTTGTGTTTATTTATTTATTTTTATTTTGCCCTTTTTGTCCTTGTTTGACTTGAATTTTTTTTGGTTTTGGATTCCCTCCCTTCTTTCACTCACAAGCACACAGCCACCATTGCTTTCTTCAAGCTTGGTGCCAAGAGTTTTCTGTGCTAGAGTGCAACCCCTCCTGAAGCAAGGGTCATGTGGATTCCAATGCTATTGTGCCTTTCTTATATGCAATCTCAGCGCTTTTGAAGACCATTGGCAGAATGTGGACCAATCACTTTTTTAATAACTCAGCCTTTGTGTGTGCATTGTTGTTTTTATTTACTAATAATGGTGACTATGGAGACAATACATTAGCTTGTTTAATATCTGATTGTCTGAGCTTTTGTTCTTTCTTTTCCTGATCTGCTTTCATGTACATTCCTCATGTCCCTTTATCGCGGTGTCATTCAGGACAATGTGTAAATTCAACATCAAAATTCAATGGAAGAGATGAACTGGGGCACTTCATTTTGGGATTGGAAACCAGCAAAAATTGCACAATATAAGGAAGGATTGAGCCTTTTCTTTTATTTTATTACTGAGGGAGAACGAAAAATTACTATCTAAAAAGTTTGCAGTCTGAGATGAAGGGAAAAACAAATCAATAAATAAACAAAACAGGACGTTGAATCATTCACAGTGCTTTACACAGTGAAGTCGAAACTCAACCCAACACACTATTAACACTCCAGGCAGCATTGACATGGTCATCCATGCATGAAGAGAATTAAAAACATGTTCCAAGATCCCTAAACAATGGTGCATTTTATTCAAATGACATTATTTTTTTCCCCATCTTATTTTTATATTCGCTTCTTCATTTCCATTGTTTGATTTCTGGGTTAATATCATCAGCTGTTCCACATAACATGTCCATTCAGATCTCAACATTTCATCTTCTTATTTTCCTTCTTCTTCTTCTGCTGCTGCTGTGTCAATGTTATCATCAAAAAATCATTCTTTGTAATAAATTGCAAACGTGCTGAAAAAGAATGTACCATTTCTACCATGGTAGTTATTGAGTCCTGAAAAGAAGAAGTAGGGACTGAATAAATCAGGGTATACACATAACCCATAAGTTGCACTGCTTAAAAATATGTATATCTTACATGGGTGTATTCATAATTGAGAATGAATACCAATTGCAATATCAATTCTGAACTGGTTATGCATAGGACTCTCAAGTGTGAATAAAATGCACATATTCTGTCCAGTATAGTTAAAGGTGAGGGTAGATGTACTTCATTCACCACAATAAAAGGTGCAACAAGCAAAACAATCCTGCCTCTTGAAGACATTCTCAAAAAATAAAATAAAATAAAATAACACAATGAGAGATATAAAAAGTCTCCAAACACACATCAATGCATTAAAAGGACATGTTTGAAGTTATGTAGCCATTTTTGTAAATTCTAGTCATGTAGAATCACAAAGACAAACAAACATACAACAACAAACAACAGACAACAAGAACTTACACTTGAAAAAGGAAAACTAAAATGTATTTATTTACTGTTTGTGTAACTAAATCATTTGATGTATCTTACAATTACTTACAATTAGCAACACATAAACAACCCACATTGCACAGACCTTGAAATGCCATGTAACCTGGGCTTCAATCACCCATGCATCTTGCCTTTGAATAAGTATTTTTAAATAAAGAAGAAGAAGGAAAAAATAGCAGTTTTGGCAGAGAACAACAACAACAGCATGCAGCCAAATTTATCCTACTTGGCAGATTGATGACGTGTCAACCTCTGGGAAGGACGATGCGTAACAGGGAGGGGGTACCGACATAAATCGAAGAAGCATAAAATAAAACAAAAATGGATATTGTGTGCCAGAAGCCTATTTTCTTCTATTCTATATTATGTCATATATATATATATAAGGTTTTAAACATGCATGTTTTTATTGAATTCCCTGATTTTTCAATACATTCAAAGAAGAATTCTGTCAACGAGCATATACTCAAACATTAACATACACCTGTTTATAAATATGGTGTGTTGTTATATATAACTTATGAAATAGTAGGAGATTTATCCAAATATCCTTGGTGCGCTACAATGTTATTTTGAATATATATATAAATTATGATATTAAAATTTTGTAATAAAGTATAGTGATAAGGAAAATCAGTATGTCTCCTTTGAAAACAAGCAATTACAAGTGAACGAATTAGTTTAAATGGCTAATGTAGTAACACCTTTGTTGCTGCACATATTTTGCACAATTAATGAAATTATTTCAGATTCTTCTATACACAAGACTACTCACACTCTTAGAATATTACATACACATGTGCATGTAATTTTGGAAACTCATTTACTTCAGTGATGAAAACAGAATGAAGTTTAAAAATTACAAATTCCATAGATTTTTGAAGTTCACATAATTTTTTCTCCTGTTACATTCTACTTTTCATCTTTGTTATTTGTAAATTTGTTTCATTTTATATCCAGATTAAATCACTAAAAATGTATCTTTTCCTCACAATATATAGAAAAGAATATGCTTACATTACACAATTTACCTCAAAAGTAAATCTTAAAACAAGTTTTTATCCAAAACTTAATCAATTTTGCTAAAACATTTAGACAACTGATAAATCATGGTGCATTCTTGCTGCATCTATTTTCAATTTGTTTTAAAATTATAATAAAATTGATATTTGAGTAATATTTAAAAACCATGTACTTGTGATTTTTTCTTTAAAGACAATGTTGATATTATTTTTCTTACAATACAAATATGAGCATTTGCCAAATATTCAAATGCTTGTTTTCATTGTTACCAACTGATTTTTACAATAATTTGATGACTGCAAGTACCAATCTAAAGATTCTATTTTAAAATTAAAGTTGCTTATATATATATATTTTCATTATTATTAAATTCAGTTAATAATGGTTCACAAATGTAATAATTGTGATTGAGATTAAGGACATGTAATCAATATATATATATATATATATATAAACCAAATCAAATTACTATCACCTCCAAGATTGCAAAAGGTTCCAATACATTTAAATTATTTGCAGTGTTTGAGTAAATCCTCATCTGTAATGTGTTGCAAGTGTGGCTAGTTTCCTGTTTCTAATTTCCAACATATCATGAAAAGCTTTGAAGTATAATTTCATCACATAATGGAACTTTAAATTATATCAAACACTATACATAAGGAGAGTAAACAAGACTTGACGAGAAAAAAAACACTATAAATATCTTTTTGATATTTGATTGATTCCAATGATATTGTTTTAATCCCTTCAAAGTCAGTACTTGACTTCTTGAGCAAAACTAACACCAGAAGTAGCTCTTTAAGGCTATTTGAGGCTGCCTGTCATGAACTGAGATGTTATCATGTATATTATGTGTATTTTTCATGTATGTTTTTCTAAACATCTTATATGTTTTTCAAAATAAAAATATTTCACAAATATATTCTATTCTACTTCTATTGTAAATTAATGTAGAGTATGATGCATGTATTATCATAACTGTACATAAATCATTTTTCAGAGATACATTTAAAATTCATGAAAAATCAATTTACAGCATAAAAAAAAGGTTTCTCAACATATGGAATGACACAAACTTGTATTTTTGAACCAAAAGTTAAATCAAATCTTATTTTTTAAAATTTAATCACTAATGTTGCAGATGAAAAATATGATATCATTCATTTTAACAAATCACTTGTTTCTTATCTCAAATCCAACAACAAAAGTGTAAACCAACTCATAGCATGCAAGGCAGGCAATAATATTCTATAACACAAAGTCATAAATGTTTGTATGTGTGTATGTATATATATATATATATATATATATATGTCTATAAAAATAAACATGCTTGCCAAGTTTTATGATTTAAGTGTTGCATTAGTTACTTCTGAAGGTAAGCATTGCTGGTTCTCATTCCCAACACCATCTTGTAAAAGAAACTTCATCAACTCTATGCATTCTTTAAAAAGAAATCTTCTTCTACCCTCTATGGAAAATTTTCACATAAAAATTTACTTTAGTCATTATAATTATTTATTTGAATATACATTCAATTTTTGGGTTTATTTTGGGGATGGTTATTTGCTGCAAACAACATGAGTTTAAGATTGACTGTCAACAATACTGAAAGTATTCAAAAGTTGAATGATAACACCATGATGAGGAGGTGAAAAAGAAAGCAAGATTTAGTCAAAAAAAAAAAAAAAAAAAAACACACACACACACACACAAAACACAAAAATAAACTTAAAATCAATAAACAATGATGTGGATTTGTTGAATGTCTTGATCCATTGACAAGATTAGGCTTGTACCCCACATTGGCCAGCTTCTACCAACTTTGCAGCAATGGAAAGATCATGACACAAATGGAACTGTTTATTTATTTATTTATATTTACTCATATTACACTGCAGCTACTGCATTTTTGCCCAATAAAAACAACAACAACCTTGTGGTAGTAGTAGTAGCCAAGAGGGGAGAGAATGATTTCTAAACCTTATAAGGAACCAATAATGAGTAGAGAGCCCCTCTCGATGGGTGATGTGAAGGGAATGGCAACAAGCATACCTTGTCTATTTTTCTCCCCAAATCATGTAAATTGGATGAGCACAACACAGTGTTACAATTGGATATATATATATATATATATATATATATGATTTGTTTGGAGGAAGAGAGACTATGAATTATTGTGGGGCAAAGATTGTGGAGGGGGGGGGGCACGTGGGCACATCAAAAGGTCTTGATGTTTACCCCCCCCCCCCCCTTTCTAATAATTTTTTCTTCTTGTGGTAGATACCCTCCACATTTTCTCAAAATCAAAAGGGTGCACAAAGCAAGAGAAAAAGGGATTCTACTTTAGGCCAAACCCATATTCCACCTTTTTCTTGTAACATATAAAAATACAGAATGGTGGAATGTTGTGCATGTTGCTCTAGAGGAACACATAATATAGGGCGCTCTTCACAAACCCACTTTGGATGTATTTGTAAAGAGTGAAGAGGGTTTGAGTGTAGATAGCTGAATCACACAAGGGGGCCTAAAAACATCCTGCACTAATCAGCTAATTTTTCTATTGAATTTGTGTCCCAAGTCTTGAAACAACCCAGTAGAGAGTTTAAATCCATTCACTTGATTTGTAGGTTTATTTCACAACTTTTTGGATCAACTACCAGTTTGAACTGCATCAATAATCGGCAGCAAAAAAGGTAAAACACAGGATAAGAATGGCAGCACAAGACAGACAAAAAGTGGTATATTGCATGCTGTCATGGCTTAACATCACACACTAGTCTTTTTGTATTCACTCAACAGAATAACTTTCTATCTTTCTCTCTTATGCATATATCTTTATATATATATATATATATATATAAATATTTTGTGTACTTCTTTGAAGTGTGCACAGATACCCTGCAGTGGGAGCAATAACAATAGTTGTGAGACAATGATCTTTCTAGTTTCCTCAAGGTTTTTGATTCCAGTGCTTCCATAACCAAACCACATTTCCAGCACTAAACCTGGTTTATCATCAACAATAAAGGGAGATGATATCAATAACTTGGTGTTTGTTTTGTTTCCAGAGGCTAAGCCTTGCACGTGTAGATTAGTACACATGGGCTTTACATTGTGGATCTGAAAGCTGCAGCAGGAAAATTTGTGCACAAACATTGATCTAATATTGGAACAGTAGCACTGGTCTACACAGTTTGCATGGGGTGACTATTGTAATGACCTCTTCGAAAGGTACATTGCAGCTGAAAGTTGAGCCTGGAACAAGCAGGAAGTCGGGATCTATTTTGTCACTTTGTCATTTAAAAAAATAACAAGCAAAAGTATATATTTTTTTGTTTTTGTTTTATTATTGGGGAGACCTGCTTCTGGGAGACAGAAACCTGCAACATTGTGTGCTCTCCTCACAATTTCCTGCTTCACTTCCATGCCGTAATAATCTCCAGAGAACTCACATGAGAGCACTTGTCTAACTAGTGATATTTTTTCTGTTCATCGTTCAGCTGAAGAACTTGATTCTTTTCCAAAAGCTTTCTTAGTTTTAGATTCATGTGACATAATCACTGTATTGAATGTCAATAATGCCAACAGGGAGGATGTAACGCCAACCTTAGATTTGTTAAAATTCAGCAGATTTTTAGAACGGAAAAAATCCCTTCCCACTCGTGATGTGCAAATTGTGCACACAACTGCAGTGTAGAGACATGCTGATTTTTTACAGGTTATCGATTCCTCGCATACATGTCGGTGCGGTTTCTGCTCATCCTCGACGTGGGTAGTGAATATCATGCCATTTCTCAACCGTGTTAACAGCTTCTACATGTTGATGTTGGTGTATCAGTTGGCGAACGTTCAAAGCACTTGAGCTCCTGTTTCAAACACCGAAGGCATTGATAAATAAAAAAATCACACACAACATCATCTCGTTGAGAAAGGTCTCGTCAACACTGTGAAGCAACTGTTGATTAACTTTCATCAAAACACGACCAATCTGTTTCATTTCTCATACACCGACATCAATCTTTTTCTGATTGTGGGCTGTGCAGTTCTTTGATGTATGTAACGCAATGTTTACCTTTTTCTCAAACAAAACAAACCCATCTTGCCGACTTCCAGATTCCAATGATATGTTCTAATTGGAGCAATTACTTTGTTAAAAATAATGCATTGTGATGTTGTGATTCTGAGTGTGAACTGCTTGATGTGTTTGGTTACAATTAAGCTTGAGTTTGCAGATGGACATGAACTAACAAACCTGAAAGAATTTTAGTGTTGAACTGGAATAGAGTTGTGAAGCATTGCGCTGCATGTTTCGTTATAGTAGAGTCAGAATTAGACATAAAAGAGGTACTGAAATGGTATTGCATAGAGCCTTGCAAAACTAATTGGAACCATCACTGGATGCCAGTGCAAAACTGATTTATGTTTTTCGTTTTCTTTCATGTAATGAATAATATGGCTGTGCATTAAATAGCAAATGTATCGTACAAAATTCATGCATATTTGTACTTGTATCACATGGTAGGACAATTTTCTTTCTTTCTTTATTTTTTTTAATTGCCATTAATTAGAGGTATTGTAATCTATTGCTTGAAGAAATTATTGTAGAGTAATTAGATGTTTATAAAAAGAAATTGATAATATTTTCAAATTAGACTCTATCTAATGGAGTGACATAGTGAGAGGCCATAACTTTTGAATCCTTTGATTGATTAAAATTAAGTAACCTCACTTAGTTGACCATATACTTAAAAAATTAGTCCAAAGGCCCTAAGTGAAAAAATGAAACAAGATGCTCTTTTTCTATGCAAAATGAATAGTATTGTTTTCCAAATCTTTTGTTAGGTCTCTCTTAATACATAGTTTTTAGAAAAAATTAAGAAGTAGTGTTAAAAATTACTAAAAGAAATCATTGTATATCTATCTATCTAAAATTTTATGGTTTAAATAAGCACATGATAAAAGAATAAAAAATAAGAATCTGGTGGTTATAAAAAAAAATTGCAGATTTTTACATTTAGAAAAGCTTTTATTTAAACTTTGTCTAATCAAAATGTTTTAATTTTTTTTCTTATTACTGCTTTGGCTATCTTAATACTAAACAATACTTAAAGCATTATATGCAATATGGATTTTAGGTATGTAAATACCATTATCTTTTTAAAATATTTAAAATATTATAAAATTTAAAATATAAGTAGAAAATATAACACAATCTAAACAAAGAAGACGAGGTTAAATAATGGATGTAATTTTGTGCTTGAGCAATTTTAAATATTTTTTCTCTAAAATTAACAAGCATTCTATTATCAATAATGAAATTCTAAATTTCATAGTAAAAAGAGGCAAAAAAAAAACTATTAATATCACTATTGTGATGGTCAACATAGAGAGAATTAGAATTAAAGAGAACAATTTCATTCTAATTAATTCAAATAACAAACATTAAGTAGTTTGTTTTAAATATAATATGAACAAAAAGTTTCTAAAGTTGTCTTATACAAATAATGCTTTTAGACTTTGGAAGGGTATAACTATTTTCATTGAAAATACGAAAATGTTTGAATGAATTACAAATGCTAAGGTGCTAAAATGTACAATACAAACTTGATATGAAAGAAAATAAATAAATACATAAATAAATTACATTCTAACAAAGTGTTTTAGAATGTTTTATTGGAGATTTACTTTAGGCAGATTGATTATCATATTACATATTTTCAAATATGCATTTAATACAAAAATCCTATGTTTTTCTTAACTTGACAAGTATAACAAATTATAAATCGGATGTGTAAGACCACCATTTGTAGTAGCACAAACGTGGTATGGTGTTTCTTTTAAGCAATGAAAAAATAAAAGTAAAATAAAAATATAAGATCAATTTGCAATCCCTAGTATTGGAATTTTAGTTTACATCCTCAGAGAAGTGATGAAGCCCATACAACTCTTCTCTCACCACAGCTTTGCAGCGTTACCTCCAGAAACTAATCTGTATTGATATGAAGATACAACACACATTGTGTGAGATAAATATTTCCAAGGGTGACCATCAATACTAAGCCTGAGATAACAAATCTGAATCAAACCTGAAGGGTTGGAAATACACAAGCTTAACTGAGGGTGGCTATGGGTCACAGTGGTTGCTGATCTGTGGAAACTATGTGTTCCCTGGTGCGTTTCAGTTTGAAATCGCTACTCAAAGCTGGGTAGCAGCAGCTTCTCAACATCTAAAAGGCAGCTAGCTGCATGAAAGAAGGATACAAAGCATACCCATGTTGAGAATCCAACACAGTCCTGAAGTTGACGAATTCTAAAGAAAAATGCCGTCTGATCGAGTCCTGCATCAAAACATTCATCAATTTACACATTCTGCTTTCTCAGCATCCCACATTGCAACGCTATGTGAGGTTGATGTACATTTCCAGCTGGAGTACAATAATGAAGTGTATTCATACAACATCTACTCATTGAACACCCAAGGAGTCATATAGCCACCTTCGTCCATAAGGCCAAGGTTTCTGAGCCTACGCTCAGCATAATACTCTAGAGTGTCTAATTCCTCTAAACGGGCCTCAAACCATGTTTGCAGTTCCTGCATCACTCTCTTCTCCCCTAATCTCACTACGACAGCTATTTCCATTCTCGTGCTCAGATCCCCTCGAGCTAAAAGCTCCATATCCTGCTCTACGGTGGTGCTATACCCATCCAGTGCCGCTTTCAAGCCCTCCAGCATGGACGTGCAGAGTGCTTCCTCGTTGTCACGGCTCACAGGCAACGACACATGGCCCCATGCTTCGTTGCGGAACAGCGCTTCTAGAAGGAAAGAATCGGGTCCAGACAGAGCTGAGAGACGTAAGAAAGTGATCATCTCATCCGAGGGACCTTGCCCTCGCGACAAATCAAATTGCATACTGCATTGGAATCCGTTGATCTCCAATATGTCAGCCTTGTCATCCACAAACCGGTCATCCGGGGATATTTCTAGACTCAGTGCCAAGGAGTCTCGCTCAATTCCTGGAGAAAACTGCGATCCTCTGTCTCGCTCAACGAAACCATAATCTAATGCTAGGTCTGCATTGCTCTTGGTTGCTCCATACTGCATCAATACCTGCTCTCCGGCACTGAAATTTGCCGAAGCTCGCACGGTAAGCAAATCGCTGCTACCTTTCCCTATATTCCAGAATTGGCTAGTTCCCTTTCTCACCCAGCTTGGGGATCCATCGCCAAGACCTTTTCCATGGTTCACCAGGTCGGCAATTGGAACTAGGGCAATGTCTTCACCAGTTAAAGGAGAAAATGTTCGAGACCTCAGGATGCCAAAAGCCCATTTGAAACCATCGAAGGTGTAAACCGCAGGATTAAAAATCTTGTTATTCGGTTCCAAGACTTCCTCCACCAGATTGTTATATTCGTTCTCGAGAAACTCCAGATAGCCAGTGACAGATCCAAGCAGTTGGGTTCCTACTAATTCTGCTAACTCCTCGTCGGACCAGAAGAGCGGCGAGTCTAAGGACTTTGGAAGACTGTCCAGGTAGGGTCGCCATTTGGAGCTTGGATTCGACGATTCATGTATAAGAAACAATGCAACTGCTACCCAAGGCTTTAAACCCTCACAGGCCTTCCCCAGGCTAGAATTCTGCACTGCAGCGAGATTGATCCAGACGGACTCTGGAACATTCAGGATTTCGTCTCCAGCATTCACCGGCCGTTGAGCAATTAAACCGAGCCCCTCAGATACCTCCGCAGGTTTGACAGCTTCGCCCTGGATTCCATGTGATTGTGCCCAGCTCCAGATGGTTTGCACTTGGGCCTCAGCCCCAACACTGCAGCTGACTCGACTGTTTGACGGCAGTAGAACAATCCTCGAGAATGTTTTCCTCAGCTGCACCCTTCCACTAGCTGGATTCTGTAGTGAAAACGCAACGAACATTTCAGTACTCTTCATAACCTGGACTTTCTAGGAATGTCAAAATAAGAAATTTCTAAAGGATTGAGATGAAGAAGAGGCTAATTCTCTGCAAGTAAAATATGCAAGGTTATTACTCACTCTATACAGGTTGCAGTTTACTGTAAAATTATACAGCAGGAGACAACAAAAATTTCATAGAGCGGTACAGCTGCCACCAATGATCACAGAAATATAATAAACCCAAGTTTCTTTTCATCCTTGAAAAATCACATGAGGGAACAGAGGAGAATACCAACACACAGGCAGCAGAAAAGTGCAGTCCCGGTGCTGAGAGTGCCATCGCCATGGCCATAGCTGCACACAAAGCTCAAGGGACACAATGCTGTACTCCAGAAGTCTCGTTCATGAAGGCAATGCGTGGATGCGAACTGCAATTGCAGCATTCAAAGCGACAAAACCTCATTTAGCTTTCAAGGCATGATTCCAACACGTACAAAAATTCAAGGCCACAATTTACTCACGCTTTCGGTGCATAGAATGCCCAGAGAACTCTACACTTCAAAGCCATTCCCTCAAAGTTCACAGAACCAAACCCTGCCAATAAGCTGCAATAACCCTAATCCGTCACAACACAATTCAAAGCTCCTCTCTTCTCCACCGCAATTTCACAGCTAACACTGGATAAGGACGACAGAATATAGGAGTTATCGAACATGCCTCTCAACAAATGTGTCCCAGAAGAATGAAACCCAACTCCAATGCAGAATCCACGTGACTTGAATAGCAAATGCTTCGTATCAGAAAGAGGTGAAGTGAAGGAGGTCACGTACATCCTCCAGAGGACCACATACTACCGGCATGGGCGCGAGGTGTGATTTGGATATGCCTGGGAAAAAGGGCCACGCGGAGAACCAAGCGTGCCACCCACACCACGCTAAAGAAAATATGGGTCTAGTGGCAGTTACAGCAGGATTACTCTACCGCCAGATTATCACATTCACGTAGCAATTTAGTGTTCTTTTCATATGTGACCGACCTTTCACACATTGTAAAAAAAAAACCCCTAACCGACACATATCTGCCAAAATGTAACGAATACAAACGGGATGGATTCGAATTTTGTGTATCTATTTCTACGGAGCCCCCAGAAATTTGTAACAAACAACAACATACTACAGTTCCGACTTATCTCAGTAATCGTGGTGCATGTTACATCATGTAATCTTGTGAAAAATGCATACATCCGCATGTAAAGAAAAAGAAGATGGAGGTAAAAGAAGTCTCCGAGAAAAATTAACCCATATCCATCACTTTTCAGACAATCTTGTTGTGGGCTGTGGTTTCTTGGTTCTTGGTTCTGATTTCAGATGAAGCTCCATTCGGTTGAGAGATGAGGTCGGTTCTCCATCGACATGGCCTGAAATCCTGCTGGATTCTTCCACTACTGAGCAAAAGAGGAGACAGAAGCAGACGGCTTGAGATACAAGAGAATGAGATTCTACAGCCAGGATGAGGTATCTACAATGTTACGCATCCTCCTGCGCGCAGTCTGTGCTTGGTAGTTCACTAATCTATCTTCCTTAATTCCGATCATCGTTTTTTGTCTGTGGCACGTCTTACTCTTCATGGCCCACGCCTCCTCCCGTTCAGTCTGTGCGCTATTTGGTGAGTTTCGCGTGCTCTTGTTTCCACTCTTGCAATTGAAACTGTCTTTGAGTAGCGAGATAGACTTGATGCTTCCACCGCATTTATGAACGTGGTTGCTGATTAACCTTGCCTTGCAGGAGATGCCGTTCTCGTTGTAGTTAATGAATGTTCAAATGACATTTAGGATCTGATATTAGGATGGCAGACATTTGAGGGTCTCTTGCGCTTATGGAGGTGGAGATTTTGTCGTGTATCTGTACATACATGCGAAGAATTTAATGGCGTAAATGCTCTGAACAGGAGTGTTGGGGGTGTAAATTGAAATTAAGTCAAGTAGAGGTCTCTCAAGTGACAGCCATTGTAGAAAATGAGATCGACCTACAGAATCTAGCATCTTTTGGGAATTTCACCGGCATGAAAGAGCCTTGTCGCTCTTACAATTTGGAGTTCACGAGGCGGACCTGAACCCCTGCAATGCAAGTCATAGTGGCCAGGAACACGAATGCAATGTCCGAGTCCGAGGAGAGCATTCGTATCTCTGCTAGTGGCAATGCAGATGTGCAATCAGACGTGCAAGAGAATATTGTAGAAAGGGGTTCTGGGTCTGTGCTTTGAATCCCCTCAGTTTCGTTCTAAAACCCATTTCCGCTAGCATCCCTGTCAATAAGCCGAGACCTGTAGACGACAGATCATTGTTCGGATGAATTAGAGATGGGGAGCACATTGTTGAAGTAGAGGGGCCGGATGGTGCAACGCTTATTTGGAGGGTGATGACACTACGTTTCATGCTCTCACAGGGAAGGTGTAGTCTCGTATATATTGCAGTTAGCATGTATTTGGATGGCTGGGGGCTTTTGAGCTTTTTAGGTGTGCTTAAGTGTGTCATGAATGAATGCGTAAATGAATCAGATTTCGCGTCAATTAAAGACTTCAGGGCTTTTAGAATATCAATTTCAGGATACGAGAAATATCTCTTCAATTTTTGTTCATTTGGTTCTCATGAGTTTCTTATGTTGTTCAGGCCATGTGCGGCTGGAACGAGGTCTTTAGTTGACGCGAAATCTTGTTGCAATTGTCAAGCAGGTATACCTGTATCTTTGGTTGAGGTCGAATCGTACAGAAAAGCAGGGTAAGTCTTCAATTGCTGGATGACAAGAGCAAGCAGCTCAGGCTTGGAACGGCCTTTTGCGTGAAGAATAACACGAAAGATACAGAGATCTTCTGGCTAATCTGGTTCGCCTTCTTACTCTTATGTTTTTGGTCTAAGTGGAGGTTTTCCCTTATCATGTTGAGTGGTTAATTCCAATATTCTTGTACTCCTACATGGGAGCTTTAATGAAACTTAGTCTTCACATAGGCTGATAATGTCAATCTCCTCGAAAAACAGCGCACAACTTGCATCATGTTTGCTTTCATTTTGGGTCTGAATTATTGATGCACCTTTCAGATATGATGGCTCTTTTCTGTTGAAATTACTAACGTCAGTATCTCGTATTCTTCTGTCTGGGCACGAGTGGTGCATAGTTGCGCCTACGACAGTTTCCTCACTTGAGCAACTGGTGCAGGAGAGGAAACGAAGAGAGCAAGCCAAAGCAGGACAAAGTGCGAGAAAAAGATTTGACACATACCAAGAGAGAGTTCAAGATGGAAAACAAGTAAATTAAGCTGCTCAAAATCTCAGTAAGTTAGGAGTCCAACTTAGCTCAACATTGCAAAAATTAAGGCGTAGAATCTTGAATAAGAGCCAATGAGATGATCAGCTGTCACTCACATTTGTGTCTTCTATTATGATCATGGAACAAACATTGGCAACATGGCAGAGTTGGACCAATGGTATTCTCCGCATGCATGATGAGTTATACCCACATGTTCATTATAGCCGCCTTGACTTCGCATCGTTTGGTGGTTGGTGAATCTCGCATCTTCTTGTCTATAATTCGATAAACTTTGGAATTGAATCCTCTTGCAGGTGGTAGTGTGGTTGCTCTTGGGAGCACTTACGGAACGGAGGTTCATCAACACTAACTAATCTGCAGGTTTTGTACAATAAGACAGAGTCATTAATTTGTTTCGAAGCCAACAGTTTCCCCTTTTCAGATTTCCGTCGTGTAGTGTTTAATCCTGATGAGTCAGATTTGACCCTGAAAATTGCAGAGCTTCAACCCTGCACCATTTGATTTGTATACAGATGAAGGATTCTCAGAATGTTACACTCCTGTTCTTGTATTCAGAATTAGGACGAACTCAATCGTTTTTAATTTTGGAGTCTTTTGCAGGTTCGCACGTTGTTATAATACACATAATGCTATACATTTTTATAATATAATGCCTGCAATTAAAAGCCGACTATATTCTAGAACACCCGCAATGAGAAAGGAAGATTACGAAGTTGTCATGGAATAGAGAATCACGAATCATCATGCTGGAAATTGTCGAAGATTTGATCCTCCGACAACTATAGCCTCGATTACGAAGGGAAATAAAATTCTAAAATTTCAAAAACATGGTTCTTTTACACCGATTTAATGCTAATCCACTATTTAAATTATGTCAGTGTAGCGAAAGATACTCTCACGTCCAGGCTTCTACCATGTCCAATTGTTCCGAGTTCTCAGCAAAATCGGGGCTCCCTTGTGTACACTCATCTCATGGTCCTTCACAAGACCCGGCCGAACCACGTCAGTTGCAGTCTCGACCGCTTGCAACGTAACAGCGTTTAAAATTCTGTTAATTTGTCTTTGGGGTATGCAGCGATTCGACAGGAAACGGTAGTACCCTTGATGAAACCTAAGTCGGTGTGTGTGTGTGTGGTCAGGTGGGGATCTTTGGTTCCGCAATGTTCAGCATGTTTATGAAATCCTACGTCAAGGTGTACTGGTGTCTGTGTGGAATACTGTTAGGTTTTCTGTAGTTCCAAAAAGAGATTTTGCTTGGATGGTTACTTGCTTAAGGTCGTACTAGGGGAGACAATTGTTGGGTGAGCGTTTTTAGGGAAGGGTTTGGAGTTCACTTGCAGGGAGTATTATTAGGTCAATTAGTCATCCAGGCTGCTGTACCATTTAGCATGAGCGTGGTGCAATGCAAGTAGAAGACATGGAAGAGGATGCTCCTCCCACTCCTGCAGTACTTGAAGGCACTCTCTCCAGCTCCATTTTGGACTTGGATCAAACAGAAGGTCACAACCACAACTTCGGCGCTACGTATGGGCGGGAGGGTCGCGAGGGTAATTTAGACGAAGGGGATATTGGGGGGAGTAATGGCGGCGGAACAGGAGTTGGGGAGGATGAAGAGGACAGACCCGACAAGGAAGGCGAAGGGATGGCGAGGAAGCGACGGGCCGAAATCTGGCAGGATGCTGAAATGGACGCTCTTGTGAGAGCCTTCCGAGAGGTTCACATGAAGCTCACTTCGGCAGCCGGGAATGGAAAGAAAGTGAAGCAAGTTTTCAAGTCTGCGAACGATAAATGGCAGGAAGTGAGGACGCTACTGCTAGCTTCGGGTGTGGATAGGCAACCCAAGGAAATCGAACGCAAGTGGTCGAACCTTTCGACCGCGTTTAAGCAGATTGCTGACTGGAATAATAACAAAAAAATGGGGCGCCCGAGTTACTGGGATTTGGACGAGAGCTTGAAGAAGGAGAAGACCAAGGCTAAGGAGCTTCCGGCCACATTTAGGATGCAGCTTTTTGACGCAATGGCTGAATTTATGGGCGACCGCCATGGCCCTCGTAGCCGATCTCCCGCACAAGCACCTGCCCCTAGTCTGCTTCCAGCGCCTGGTCTCCCCCGTCCTCCTCCCGCTCCAGGTGCCTTACGACTTTTAATTGCTTAGATTTTCTTTGAAATGGGTTTATTTTGTGATGGACAAGGTTTCAAATAATAGTCGTAATATCTGGCTTCGTCACTTAGTTTAGCTTATGAAGGGTTCAGTAGGCATCAGTGTGACATGCGGACATATGTATGAGAAGTAAAGGGTCTGAATATTTTTGTATATGTTGAAGTTGGAGATCTTTGCAAGTACAATGCCTGAAGTTGCACCTTAGTATTTTTGTTGATGAATGCAGGGGTGGTGGATGTTCCACTTCCTGTGGAGAAGCTTGCAAATCTCATCGATGCTGCAAATCAGTAAGTCTTACTTTTGTTTGAGAACACGTCTACGAGGTTTATTACGCTGAATTGACTAGACTATTGAAGTCCCCATCTAGATTTTGCAGCTAGGTTAGCAGTTATGCAATTTCTTTTCTGACGCCACGAATTATACCTTCCAGTATATCTGCTTCCTCATCAATATGCACTGATTCAGTGTGACTTCATACATGTAAATGTATATTTCTTCTGTAGCAAAAGGCGGCGGGTTGTTATCCTGGCTCCTGGCAGCTTCAATCCACCAACATATATGCACCTTCGCATGTTTGGTTAGTCCATCCACTGTTTCATTTTTTTGGATTTTCTGACTGTGTTCTGCACTCAGAAACAAAGTATTAGATGCAGAATGTTTCCGCTTGTGCATATATGTCATGTCGCAATTGAGGAGAAAAACTTACGATATGCTTTTCACAAACCATTACAGAGTTGGGAAGGGACGCACTTATAGCAGAGGGTTACCATGTGCTAGGGGGCTATATGTCTCCCGTCAATGATCTATACCAGAAGAAGGTACCACTCCGTCCTTATCAGATAATCTAATTTCTTCGCGAAACATTGTAAAAAGTAAATCATTTGAGATTTCTCGTGTTGTCAATAGTGTGTCAGAGATAAGTTGCGGATGGTCTTGATGCAATTTTTTTCACTTATCGAGCGTCAGTCTCGATTTAGAAGCTTCTGTTATGGTGCAACTCAGTTGTGTCTTGATGCTGATGTTTACACATGTGAAAATGTCAAAGGGTCTTGCTCCTGCAGAGCATCGTATCAGGATGTGCGAATTGGCAGTTGCTGATTCACCTTTCATAATGGTCGACTCTTGGGAGGTACATTCTGCACTGTACTTTCTGCTGGTTTGACGAATATATCTTTGATGTTCGCCTTAACTAGAGCCTGAAGCTAATTTGCAGGGTTGGATTGGTTGAAGTAGGCTAAGCAGAATACATTCCAAAGAACGCTTACTGTGATGGCACGGATTGATACGGTGGTCAATTTTAATAATTGTGCTGCTGATGGTAAGTTCTCTGTTTGTTCCTCTTAAGTAAACTTGTTTGTAAACTAGTTCGTTTACAGTTACAGCGTGTGCTCTGTAGTAGACGTGTTTGCGGCATGTGAAACTTCTGTTGATCCTGCTGCTAAATGACACGGGGATAGTTTTGCAGAAAAAGTAAAAGTGATGCTACTCTGTGGATGTGATTTTCTTGAGTCCTTTACAACTCCTGGCGTGTGGATTCCGGACCAGGTCAGATCTTATTCATATGTCTAAAGTCGTTCCTCTTAATCCTCTCACAAGCCATATGTAAGGTGGAGTGACTCGGCCATGTTCATTCGTAAAATTCTGCACTGCTAATGTTAGTGATCTTTGAGTTAGTCATCTCCTATAATGATGTGTTTTTTAAACTTTGCTTTCAAAGTCTTCCTGGTATGTGAACAAGATGTAATATATTTCATTTACCTGCAGGTGCGAACTCTGTTGCAAGAGTATGGAATTGTATGTGTAAATCAAGATAGCAAAGATGCACGACGTCTTGTGTTTGAACATGAGATACTGTACAATAATCGAGTAAGTGACGTCAGCGATCACCTTCACCAACTTTTTTTTTTACAAGGCATGTGTTTCTTTGCTTAGAAGAGATGAAATTTAGGAGTTTTACCGATGTGTGTCACCAGAAAGCTGGCTCTCTGGTTCATAATTTTTTTTGTGAATTGTGGTTTTATAGACTAAGGTGTCTGGGCTTTTTATTATATTAATACAAAATTCTCGAAGTGACATTCGTTGAAGTTGCTTATATCTCTTTATTTTGTGCGTCAATTCGTAGAGACAGATTTTGGTGGTGGATGAGGTCATTCAAAACAGTATAAGTGCAACTGCAATCAGGTATTCCTGAACCCCTAGCATGGCTTTATTTTCGGTTCTTCATCGAGCATAAATTATAGCATTCATGTACGTCTGTGCATAAACATAATTGCCGCACTATATAGTGTAAAACCTCATGCTTGTCCCATCTGTAGATATTCTCATGACTGGAAAATAATCACTAGTTTTCAAAGACTCGAAGATTTTTGTCCATGTCTTGTTTGTTGTCCAACTCGGGTACTAACACCCAACGATGTCTAATGCAGGCGAAATTTGTCCAGGGGCTTGTCGGTGAAGTATTTGACTCCCGATCCAGTAATCAACCATATCAAGATGAATCATCTATACACGAATATTCCCCTACGCAATGACGAATGACTTCGCAGTGAAGCTTGATGCATCAAAGCTGTATTTGAACTAGACGAGTAGGCGTTGAGCTTTTCTGACGGCCTTCTGTAAATGCCTCACTTGACGCGACCTTCTTCGGAGGATGCACTGTATAGTATAACTACCCAAATGCAATTTACTAATACTAAGATGGAACTCTGTCTTCAACTTGTTGCTGAGTGTCCTGCACACATATGGACTAAAGAAGTTGCTAAATCATTTCTTATGTGCCAGATTTTAATGCGGTGTCTGCTATTGAATTTCTGCAGCATATCTGTTCGTCCACTGTCGCCCTGCGAACGGCTATAAATTTCCATGAGACATTTCTTTAATAATTTGCCAGACTTTAATTTACAGTTTGCGTGTTTGATACAATGTTGAGGGGACTACGCTGTGGACTTGATTACACAAACTGTAATATCCAGGTTTTTCTGCTTCAGAAGTAGGTGCTGTAAAAGGCTTTCATTTATAGACAAACATGAAACCTACTTCTATTGACATTAATTAGTGCAGTAGCCTTTAAATTTGTAATTTAGATTCCCGTTCTTGGACTGAGACTTTGTTAGCAGGGTAATTAACTCTTCCGAGCAGGGCAATTAACTTATTTGCCTGAAATTCATGCTTGAAGTTATAAATACAGTTGGTAACACTGACTTTTGCGTAATCAAAAAATATATTACAATCTAGTATGAAGATTCACTTGAAACATATATGAATTTGTTTTGTTTTGTTTTGTTTTGTTTTTTTTTTGTTTTTCACATTCTGATTGGACATGATTCTGATCATTGTTACTTTTAGAAATAATTAAATCGATTTACGTTTTTTTTTAACGAGAATAAGATTTCGATCCTGTTTTTTTTTTTTTTTTTTTTTTTTTTTTTTTCTAGTCTGTTAAAAATATACATGCATCATGTATTAACATCCTAATACAGAATTAATAATTAATTCCTATTAATCAAAATTTTCAAGAAAATGTTTTATATTGAAAAAAAAAAAAATTAACTAAGTCTATTGGTTATAGTGAAAACACTTTCAGTTACACATAAAAATCAAAAGCATTCATCTTCATTTATAAATATCTGACTCTATGTAGCTTTAAATGAATGATTGTATGATTAGCATAATTTTGATTCCAGATGAATGGTAAATTTTCCTATGTAAGAATGATGGTTTAGATTGTTCTGCAGTACAAGTGAATGTGCACATATATACATATATGTATACACATTGTTTGAGAATTTCAATTACAACCACAAATCAATATTATCAATTGCAATTCAAATGGATAGTAGATATTTCGACAGAGGTTTCAAAAAAAAAAAAAATTAAAAAATATATTAAACAAAAAGAATGCTTTTATAGAAATGATAAAAATAAAAATAACATCTTAGAAGAACTTGTGGAAAATATATTTATAATGTAATTAGAAACTTTAAATAATATTATTATAAATATTAGTGTTTCATTCAATAATAGATGTGTATGTGTATATATATATATATATATATATATATTATTTTAAGCTAAAAAAATAAATCATCTTATAAAAAAATGATCATCTTGTGTTATTTATGCCATACATGTTTCTAATAGTGAAAAGATTTCAAGTGACATTTCAAACCAATATCAAGATTTTAAAGGTTTTTTTAAAAAAGTAGAATGTAAATTTTCTTTTGAAACTTCATCCTTGTGACTACTCAATTGACTTTCAAGAGGGAAATCAACTCCTATTTGAATCAATCTACAATTTATCACAAAATGAGCTAGCTGAATTTAAGGAGTATATTGAAGAAAATGTGACAAAAAATTTTATACACCATTTAAAATCTTTAGCAAGAGCTCCAATCTTATTTGTAAAGAAAAAAGATAGATTATTACAAATGTATCTTGATTATCAAGGAATCAATAAGTTTATCATCAAGAATAGGTACCTTATACTTTTAATATTTCGACTTTTTAATTAATTGAATCAAGCTAAGATCTATATAAAAATAGATCTATAACAAATATGCAATTTGGTATGTATCAAAGAAAGAGATAAATAGAAGACTATATTTTGAACTAGGTATGGATATTTTGAATACAATGTCATGCCTTTTAGACTTATAAATGTACTAATAATTTTTTAACATCTAATAAATGATAGTCTTTCAAGATTTTTTAATATAATTTTATAATTTGTTATCTACACATCATCTTAATCTATTCTAAGAATATAGAAGAACATAAATTTCATGTTTGTTGTGTATTACAAAAATTAAAAGATGAAGGACTCTATGCTAAGGTAAAAAAAAATATGTATTTTATACTACTTAAGTTGACTTCTTAGGATACATCATTTCAAATGATGGACTTGTGATAGATCTTAAAAATATTCAATCTATTACAGATTGAAAGATTTTAAAAATGATAAAAAATATTTAATTTTTTTTGAGCTTTTTTAATTACTTTTGGATCTTCTTTAAATAAAATTTTAAGTTACAACTCTAGTTATATGTTTGACTTGTAAAGACAAATTTAATTGGAATCAAGAAGTAAAAAAGAACATTTGAAGCTTTGAAGACATTCTTTGTTTCTATGTTAATCTTGTATTGCATCAACTTCTTCAAGCTATTTTATATAAAAATATATGCATTAGATATTATTTTGGATATCATATTATCACAAATAGAAACAAATGATAAACTCTATTTGATATTTTTTTATTCAAGAAAATTTTCAATAGCCAAAATGAATTATAAGATCGATAACAAAGAACTTTTTATAATTGTAGATTCATTTTAAGAATACCGCCATTATCTAGAAAGCACTTTTAGTCTAGTCATTATATATAAAAATTACAAGAATATTAAATATTTTATGTCAATACATATTTTGAATCATTGCCAAACTTATTAGAGTAAGTCTTTGTCCAGATTTGAATTTGAAATTACTTATTGGCCAAAAAAATAATAAAGGTTGTCAAGTGTTCTTTTTAAATGATCTTATCTTGTATCAAAAGAAACAAATGTTACTTTTAATCAATAATAGATAATTTTCTTAAAGCTAAAGAAATTTTATCTTTGAACAATGAAATCAATACTAACTATTGATTTAATTTTTTTAAACAAGTTTAGTCAATTATGTCCTTTGATTCTCTTATTAATGATATTAAAGAAAATTCGATAAAATCTCATGACATTTCCAAGTTTGAATTCAAAACAATCTATTCTATTTTAAAGGGCTTTAAATAATACTTACAATAAGACTTTGAAACTAATATCTAAAGATTTTTGGTGGCCTCAAATATGGAAGGCAATCAAAGATTTTGTATAATCATGTGATATTTGTTCAAGATTAAAAATTCCCTGTCATTGACCTTATGAACTTCTTCAACCATTATCTATTTTAGAATAAGTGTGGTCTTTTATTTCTATGGATTTTATTATAATTTTTTTGATATCAAATTCCTATGATTCTATATTTGTGATTGTATATTATTTCACTAAGATGGTATATTTTATACTATGTACAAAATCTATCATAGGTGAAGAAATAACTAAGTTTTTTTTAAACATCTATCACTATCATGGATAATTTAAAGATATTATATTAGATAAAAAAACTCAATTTTTATTAAGATTTTGAAGAATTCTTTTCAAAATTTTAAAAGTAAATATAAAACTATTTTTAGCTTTTTATTCTCAAATTGATAGACAAATAAAATGTGTAAATTAAATTTTGGAGTAATATTTGAAGTGTACCATCAACTACCAATAAGATGATTTGATAATTTTTTACCATTAATAGAATTTACTTATAATAATATAATATATTTTTCTACTCAATAAATATTTTTTTATTAAATATGATTATCATCTATAACTTAATATTTTTGACTTTTCAAAAGTTAATAATCTTAAAATAAAAGATTTGATAAATTATTTATTTGAGCTACATATAAAAATGAAGGCACATCTAAAAGAAACTCTACAATGACAAAAGATTAATTTGAGTGCATATTATAATAAGTTTGATTATTGTAGATTTTGACTATTTTTTATATGTAAAAAAGTCAACCTAATTACTTATTGATTACATCTATTGAAGTTTATGAAGATCCATCTTGTATTTCATATATCTTTTTTTGAATCATATAATAGAGTGAATATCTCAAGAAGAAGATAAATGCTATTGTCTCTCATAAAAGTAGATAATAATCAAGAATTTGAGGTGGAAAAAGTCTTAGACTCAAGGCAATGCCAAAATATATTAGAATATCTCATTTATTAGTATAGATACAATATTAATGAACATACATGAGAGCTCGCAAAGAATCTTGAAAATACAAGAGAGAAGATTAAAATTTTACATCAATATTATCTATTGAAATTAAGATGAAGTGTCAAGCAATTCTTTACTATAAAACAAAGGATATTCAATAGATATTAAATTCTATCTTCTATCCTTTATTGTGAATTTTTTGTATTTTTTTAACTTTAATATAGTCTAGTCATTATATATAAAAATTACAAGAATATTAAATATTTTATGTCAATACATATTTTGAATCATTGCCAAACTTATTAGAGTAAGTCTTTGTCCAGATTTGAATTTGAAATTACTTATTGGCCAAAAAAATAATAAAGGTTGTCAAGTGTTCTTTTTAAATGATCTTATCTTGTATCAAAAGAAACAAATGTTACTTTTAATCAATAATAGATAATTTTCTTAAAGCTAAAGAAATTTTATCTTTGAACAATGAAATCAATACTAACTATTGATTTAATTTTTTTAAACAAGTTTAGTCAATTATGTCCTTTGATTCTCTTATTAATGATATTAAAGAAAATTCGATAAAATCTCATGATATTTCCAAGTTTGAATTCAAAACAATCTATTCTATTTTAAAGGGCTTTAAATAATACTTACAATAAGACTTTGAAACTAATATCTAAAGATTTTTGGTGGCCTCAAATATGGAAGGCAATCAAAGATTTTGTATAATCATGTGATATTTGTTCAAGATTAAAAATTCCCTGTCATTGACCTTATGAACTTCTTCAACCATTATCTATTTTAGAATAAGTGTGGTCTTTTATTTCTATGGATTTTATTATAATTTTTTTGATATCAAATTCCTATGATTCTATATTTGTGATTGTATATTATTTCACTAAGATGGTATATTTTATACTATGTACAAAATCTATCATAGGTGAAGAAATAACTAAGTTTTTTTTAAACATCTATCACTATCATGGATAATTTAAAGATATTATATTAGATAAAAAAACTCAATTTTTATTAAGATTTTGAAGAATTCTTTTCAAAATTTTAAAAGTAAATATAAAACTATTTTTAGCTTTTTATTCTCAAATTGATAGACAAATAAAATGTGTAAATTAAATTTTGGAGTAATATTTGAAGTGTACCATCAACTACCAATAAGATGATTTGATAATTTTTTACCATTAATAGAATTTACTTATAATAATATAATATATTTTTCTACTCAATAAATATTTTTTTATTAAATATGATTATCATCTATAACTTAATATTTTTGACTTTTCAAAAGTTAATAATCTTAAAATAAAAGATTTGATAAATTATTTATTTGAGCTACATATAAAAATGAAGGCACATCTAAAAGAAACTCTACAATGACAAAAGATTAATTTGAGTGCATATTATAATAAGTTTGATTATTGTAGATTTTGACTATTTTTTATATGTAAAAAAGTCAACCTAATTACTTATTGATTACATCTATTGAAGTTTATGAAGATCCATCTTGTATTTCATATATCTTTTTTTGAATCATATAATAGAGTGAATATCTCAAGAAGAAGATAAATGCTATTGTCTCTCATAAAAGTAGATAATAATCAAGAATTTGAGGTGGAAAAAGTCTTAGACTCAAGGCAATGCCAAAATATATTAGAATATCTCATTTATTAGTATAGATACAATATTAATGAACATACATGAGAGCTCGCAAAGAATCTTGAAAATACAAGAGAGAAGATTAAAATTTTACATCAATATTATCTATTGAAATTAAGATGAAGTGTCAAGCAATTCTTTACTATAAAACAAAGGATATTCAATAGATATTAAATTCTATCTTCTATCCTTTATTGTGAATTTTTTGTATTTTTTTAACTTTAATATAGTCTAGTCATTATATATAAAAATTACAAGAATATTAAATATTTTATGTCAATACATATTTTGAATCATTGCCAAACTTATTAGAGTAAGTCTTTGTCCAGATTTGAATTTGAAATTACTTATTGGCCAAAAAAATAATAAAGGTTGTCAAGTGTTCTTTTTAAATGATCTTATCCTGTATCAAAAGAAACAAATGTTACTTTTAATCAATAATAGATAATTTTCTTAAAGCTAAAGAAATTTTATCTTTGAACAATGAAATCAATACTAACTATTGATTTAATTTTTTTAAACAAGTTTAGTCAATTATGTCCTTTGATTCTCTTATTAATGATATTAAAGAAAATTCGATAAAATCTCATGATATTTCCAAGTTTGAATTCAAAACAATCTATTCTATTTTAAAGGGCTTTAAATAATACTTACAATAAGACTTTGAAACTAATATCTAAAGATTTTTGGTGGCCTCAAATATGGAAGGCAATCAAAGATTTTGTATAATCATGTGATATTTGTTCAAGATTAAAAATTCCCTGTCATTGACCTTATGAACTTCTTCAACCATTATCTATTTTAGAATAAGTGTGGTCTTTTATTTCTATGGATTTTATTATAATTTTTTTGATATCAAATTCCTATGATTCTATATTTGTGATTGTATATTATTTCACTAAGATGGTATATTTTATACTATGTACAAAATCTATCATAGGTGAAGAAATAACTAAGTTTTTTTTAAACATCTATCACTATCATGGATAATTTAAAGATATTATATTAGATAAAAAAACTCAATTTTTATTAAGATTTTGAAGAATTCTTTTCAAAATTTTAAAAGTAAATATAAAACTATTTTTAGCTTTTTATTCTCAAATTGATAGACAAATAAAATGTGTAAATTAAATTTTGGAGTAATATTTGAAGTGTACCATCAACTACCAATAAGATGATTTGATAATTTTTTACCATTAATAGAATTTACTTATAATAATATAATATATTTTTCTACTCAATAAATATTTTTTTATTAAATATGATTATCATCTATAACTTAATATTTTTGACTTTTCAAAAGTTAATAATCTTAAAATAAAAGATTTGATAAATTATTTATTTGAGCTACATATAAAAATGAAGGCACATCTAAAAGAAACTCTACAATGACAAAAGATTAATTTGAGTGCATATTATAATAAGTTTGATTATTGTAGATTTTGACTATTTTTTATATGTAAAAAAGTCAACCTAATTACTTATTGATTACATCTATTGAAGTTTATGAAGATCCATCTTGTATTTCATATATCTTTTTTTGAATCATATAATAGAGTGAATATCTCAAGAAGAAGATAAATGCTATTGTCTCTCATAAAAGTAGATAATAATCAAGAATTTGAGGTGGAAAAAGTCTTAGACTCAAGGCAATGCCAAAATATATTAGAATATCTCATTTATTAGTATAGATACAATATTAATGAACATACATGAGAGCTCGCAAAGAATCTTGAAAATACAAGAGAGAAGATTAAAATTTTACATCAATATTATCTATTGAAATTAAGATGAAGTGTCAAGCAATTCTTTACTATAAAACAAAGGATATTCAATAGATATTAAATTCTATCTTCTATCCTTTATTGTGAATTTTTTGTATTTTTTTAACTTTAATATAGTCTAGTCATTATATATAAAAATTACAAGAATATTAAATATTTTATGTCAATACATATTTTGAATCATTGCCAAACTTATTAGAGTAAGTCTTTGTCCAGATTTGAATTTGAAATTACTTATTGGCCAAAAAAATAATAAAGGTTGTCAAGTGTTCTTTTTAAATGATCTTATCCTGTATCAAAAGAAACAAATGTTACTTTTAATCAATAATAGATAATTTTCTTAAAGCTAAAGAAATTTTATCTTTGAACAATGAAATCAATACTAACTATTGATTTAATTTTTTTAAACAAGTTTAGTCAATTATGTCCTTTGATTCTCTTATTAATGATATTAAAGAAAATTCGATAAAATCTCATGATATTTCCAAGTTTGAATTCAAAACAATCTATTCTATTTTAAAGGGCTTTAAATAATACTTACAATAAGACTTTGAAACTAATATCTAAAGATTTTTGGTGGCCTCAAATATGGAAGGCAATCAAAGATTTTGTATAATCATGTGATATTTGTTCAAGATTAAAAATTCCCTGTCATTGACCTTATGAACTTCTTCAACCATTATCTATTTTAGAATAAGTGTGGTCTTTTATTTCTATGGATTTTATTATAATTTTTTTGATATCAAATTCCTATGATTCTATATTTGTGATTGTATATTATTTCACTAAGATGGTATATTTTATACTATGTACAAAATCTATCATAGGTGAAGAAATAACTAAGTTTTTTTTAAACATCTATCACTATCATGGATAATTTAAAGATATTATATTAGATAAAAAAACTCAATTTTTATTAAGATTTTGAAGAATTCTTTTCAAAATTTTAAAAGTAAATATAAAACTATTTTTAGCTTTTTATTCTCAAATTGATAGACAAATAAAATGTGTAAATTAAATTTTGGAGTAATATTTGAAGTGTACCATCAACTACCAATAAGATGATTTGATAATTTTTTACCATTAATAGAATTTACTTATAATAATATAATATATTTTTCTACTCAATAAATATTTTTTTATTAAATATGATTATCATCTATAACTTAATATTTTTGACTTTTCAAAAGTTAATAATCTTAAAATAAAAGATTTGATAAATTATTTATTTGAGCTACATATAAAAATGAAGGCACATCTAAAAGAAACTCTACAATGACAAAAGATTAATTTGAGTGCATATTATAATAAGTTTGATTATTGTAGATTTTGACTATTTTTTATATGTAAAAAAGTCAACCTAATTACTTATTGATTACATCTATTGAAGTTTATGAAGATCCATCTTGTATTTCATATATCTTTTTTTGAATCATATAATAGAGTGAATATCTCAAGAAGAAGATAAATGCTATTGTCTCTCATAAAAGTAGATAATAATCAAGAATTTGAGGTGGAAAAAGTCTTAGACTCAAGGCAATGCCAAAATATATTAGAATATCTCATTTATTAGTATAGATACAATATTAATGAACATACATGAGAGCTCGCAAAGAATCTTGAAAATACAAGAGAGAAGATTAAAATTTTACATCAATATTATCTATTGAAATTAAGATGAAGTGTCAAGCAATTCTTTACTATAAAACAAAGGATATTCAATAGATATTAAATTCTATCTTCTATCCTTTATTGTGAATTTTTTGTATTTTTTTAACTTTAATATAGTCTAGTCATTATATATAAAAATTACAAGAATATTAAATATTTTATGTCAATACATATTTTGAATCATTGCCAAACTTATTAGAGTAAGTCTTTGTCCAGATTTGAATTTGAAATTACTTATTGGCCAAAAAAATAATAAAGGTTGTCAAGTGTTCTTTTTAAATGATCTTATCTTGTATCAAAAGAAACAAATGTTACTTTTAATCAATAATAGATAATTTTCTTAAAGCTAAAGAAATTTTATCTTTGAACAATGAAATCAATACTAACTATTGATTTAATTTTTTTAAACAAGTTTAGTCAATTATGTCCTTTGATTCTCTTATTAATGATATTAAAGAAAATTCGATAAAATCTCATGATATTTCCAAGTTTGAATTCAAAACAATCTATTCTATTTTAAAGGGCTTTAAATAATACTTACAATAAGACTTTGAAACTAATATCTAAAGATTTTTGGTGGCCTCAAATATGGAAGGCAATCAAAGATTTTGTATAATCATGTGATATTTGTTCAAGATTAAAAATTCCCTGTCATTGACCTTATGAACTTCTTCAACCATTATCTATTTTAGAATAAGTGTGGTCTTTTATTTCTATGGATTTTATTATAATTTTTTTGATATCAAATTCCTATGATTCTATATTTGTGATTGTATATTATTTCACTAAGATGGTATATTTTATACTATGTACAAAATCTATCATAGGTGAAGAAATAACTAAGTTTTTTTTAAACATCTATCACTATCATGGATAATTTAAAGATATTATATTAGATAAAAAAACTCAATTTTTATTAAGATTTTGAAGAATTCTTTTCAAAATTTTAAAAGTAAATATAAAACTATTTTTAGCTTTTTATTCTCAAATTGATAGACAAATAAAATGTGTAAATTAAATTTTGGAGTAATATTTGAAGTGTACCATCAACTACCAATAAGATGATTTGATAATTTTTTACCATTAATAGAATTTACTTATAATAATATAATATATTTTTCTACTCAATAAATATTTTTTTATTAAATATGATTATCATCTATAACTTAATATTTTTGACTTTTCAAAAGTTAATAATCTTAAAATAAAAGATTTGATAAATTATTTATTTGAGCTACATATAAAAATGAAGGCACATCTAAAAGAAACTCTACAATGACAAAAGATTAATTTGAGTGCATATTATAATAAGTTTGATTATTGTAGATTTTGACTATTTTTTATATGTAAAAAAGTCAACCTAATTACTTATTGATTACATCTATTGAAGTTTATGAAGATCCATCTTGTATTTCATATATCTTTTTTTGAATCATATAATAGAGTGAATATCTCAAGAAGAAGATAAATGCTATTGTCTCTCATAAAAGTAGATAATAATCAAGAATTTGAGGTGGAAAAAGTCTTAGACTCAAGGCAATGCCAAAATATATTAGAATATCTCATTTATTAGTATAGATACAATATTAATGAACATACATGAGAGCTCGCAAAGAATCTTGAAAATACAAGAGAGAAGATTAAAATTTTACATCAATATTATCTATTGAAATTAAGATGAAGTGTCAAGCAATTCTTTACTATAAAACAAAGGATATTCAATAGATATTAAATTCTATCTTCTATCCTTTATTGTGAATTTTTTGTATTTTTTTAACTTTAATATAGTCTAGTCATTATATATAAAAATTACAAGAATATTAAATATTTTATGTCAATACATATTTTGAATCATTGCCAAACTTATTAGAGTAAGTCTTTGTCCAGATTTGAATTTGAAATTACTTATTGGCCAAAAAAATAATAAAGGTTGTCAAGTGTTCTTTTTAAATGATCTTATCCTGTATCAAAAGAAACAAATGTTACTTTTAATCAATAATAGATAATTTTCTTAAAGCTAAAGAAATTTTATCTTTGAACAATGAAATCAATACTAACTATTGATTTAATTTTTTTAAACAAGTTTAGTCAATTATGTCCTTTGATTCTCTTATTAATGATATTAAAGAAAATTCGATAAAATCTCATGATATTTCCAAGTTTGAATTCAAAACAATCTATTCTATTTTAAAGGGCTTTAAATAATACTTACAATAAGACTTTGAAACTAATATCTAAAGATTTTTGGTGGCCTCAAATATGGAAGGCAATCAAAGATTTTGTATAATCATGTGATATTTGTTCAAGATTAAAAATTCCCTGTCATTGACCTTATGAACTTCTTCAACCATTATCTATTTTAGAATAAGTGTGGTCTTTTATTTCTATGGATTTTATTATAATTTTTTTGATATCAAATTCCTATGATTCTATATTTGTGATTGTATATTATTTCACTAAGATGGTATATTTTATACTATGTACAAAATCTATCATAGGTGAAGAAATAACTAAGTTTTTTTTAAACATCTATCACTATCATGGATAATTTAAAGATATTATATTAGATAAAAAAACTCAATTTTTATTAAGATTTTGAAGAATTCTTTTCAAAATTTTAAAAGTAAATATAAAACTATTTTTAGCTTTTTATTCTCAAATTGATAGACAAATAAAATGTGTAAATTAAATTTTGGAGTAATATTTGAAGTGTACCATCAACTACCAATAAGATGATTTGATAATTTTTTACCATTAATAGAATTTACTTATAATAATATAATATATTTTTCTACTCAATAAATATTTTTTTATTAAATATGATTATCATCTATAACTTAATATTTTTGACTTTTCAAAAGTTAATAATCTTAAAATAAAAGATTTGATAAATTATTTATTTGAGCTACATATAAAAATGAAGGCACATCTAAAAGAAACTCTACAATGACAAAAGATTAATTTGAGTGCATATTATAATAAGTTTGATTATTGTAGATTTTGACTATTTTTTATATGTAAAAAAGTCAACCTAATTACTTATTGATTACATCTATTGAAGTTTATGAAGATCCATCTTGTATTTCATATATCTTTTTTTGAATCATATAATAGAGTGAATATCTCAAGAAGAAGATAAATGCTATTGTCTCTCATAAAAGTAGATAATAATCAAGAATTTGAGGTGGAAAAAGTCTTAGACTCAAGGCAATGCCAAAATATATTAGAATATCTCATTTATTAGTATAGATACAATATTAATGAACATACATGAGAGCTCGCAAAGAATCTTGAAAATACAAGAGAGAAGATTAAAATTTTACATCAATATTATCTATTGAAATTAAGATGAAGTGTCAAGCAATTCTTTACTATAAAACAAAGGATATTCAATAGATATTAAATTCTATCTTCTATCCTTTATTGTGAATTTTTTGTATTTTTTTAACTTTAATATAGTCTAGTCATTATATATAAAAATTACAAGAATATTAAATATTTTATGTCAATACATATTTTGAATCATTGCCAAACTTATTAGAGTAAGTCTTTGTCCAGATTTGAATTTGAAATTACTTATTGGCCAAAAAAATAATAAAGGTTGTCAAGTGTTCTTTTTAAATGATCTTATCCTGTATCAAAAGAAACAAATGTTACTTTTAATCAATAATAGATAATTTTCTTAAAGCTAAAGAAATTTTATCTTTGAACAATGAAATCAATACTAACTATTGATTTAATTTTTTTAAACAAGTTTAGTCAATTATGTCCTTTGATTCTCTTATTAATGATATTAAAGAAAATTCGATAAAATCTCATGATATTTCCAAGTTTGAATTCAAAACAATCTATTCTATTTTAAAGGGCTTTAAATAATACTTACAATAAGACTTTGAAACTAATATCTAAAGATTTTTGGTGGCCTCAAATATGGAAGGCAATCAAAGATTTTGTATAATCATGTGATATTTGTTCAAGATTAAAAATTCCCTGTCATTGACCTTATGAACTTCTTCAACCATTATCTATTTTAGAATAAGTGTGGTCTTTTATTTCTATGGATTTTATTATAATTTTTTTGATATCAAATTCCTATGATTCTATATTTGTGATTGTATATTATTTCACTAAGATGGTATATTTTATACTATGTACAAAATCTATCATAGGTGAAGAAATAACTAAGTTTTTTTTAAACATCTATCACTATCATGGATAATTTAAAGATATTATATTAGATAAAAAAACTCAATTTTTATTAAGATTTTGAAGAATTCTTTTCAAAATTTTAAAAGTAAATATAAAACTATTTTTAGCTTTTTATTCTCAAATTGATAGACAAATAAAATGTGTAAATTAAATTTTGGAGTAATATTTGAAGTGTACCATCAACTACCAATAAGATGATTTGATAATTTTTTACCATTAATAGAATTTACTTATAATAATATAATATATTTTTCTACTCAATAAATATTTTTTTATTAAATATGATTATCATCTATAACTTAATATTTTTGACTTTTCAAAAGTTAATAATCTTAAAATAAAAGATTTGATAAATTATTTATTTGAGCTACATATAAAAATGAAGGCACATCTAAAAGAAACTCTACAATGACAAAAGATTAATTTGAGTGCATATTATAATAAGTTTGATTATTGTAGATTTTGACTATTTTTTATATGTAAAAAAGTCAACCTAATTACTTATTGATTACATCTATTGAAGTTTATGAAGATCCATCTTGTATTTCATATATCTTTTTTTGAATCATATAATAGAGTGAATATCTCAAGAAGAAGATAAATGCTATTGTCTCTCATAAAAGTAGATAATAATCAAGAATTTGAGGTGGAAAAAGTCTTAGACTCAAGGCAATGCCAAAATATATTAGAATATCTCATTTATTAGTATAGATACAATATTAATGAACATACATGAGAGCTCGCAAAGAATCTTGAAAATACAAGAGAGAAGATTAAAATTTTACATCAATATTATCTATTGAAATTAAGATGAAGTGTCAAGCAATTCTTTACTATAAAACAAAGGATATTCAATAGATATTAAATTCTATCTTCTATCCTTTATTGTGAATTTTTTGTATTTTTTTAACTTTAATATAGTCTAGTCATTATATATAAAAATTACAAGAATATTAAATATTTTATGTCAATACATATTTTGAATCATTGCCAAACTTATTAGAGTAAGTCTTTGTCCAGATTTGAATTTGAAATTACTTATTGGCCAAAAAAATAATAAAGGTTGTCAAGTGTTCTTTTTAAATGATCTTATCTTGTATCAAAAGAAACAAATGTTACTTTTAATCAATAATAGATAATTTTCTTAAAGCTAAAGAAATTTTATCTTTGAACAATGAAATCAATACTAACTATTGATTTAATTTTTTTAAACAAGTTTAGTCAATTATGTCCTTTGATTCTCTTATTAATGATATTAAAGAAAATTCGATAAAATCTCATGATATTTCCAAGTTTGAATTCAAAACAATCTATTCTATTTTAAAGGGCTTTAAATAATACTTACAATAAGACTTTGAAACTAATATCTAAAGATTTTTGGTGGCCTCAAATATGGAAGGCAATCAAAGATTTTGTATAATCATGTGATATTTGTTCAAGATTAAAAATTCCCTGTCATTGACCTTATGAACTTCTTCAACCATTATCTATTTTAGAATAAGTGTGGTCTTTTATTTCTATGGATTTTATTATAATTTTTTTGATATCAAATTCCTATGATTCTATATTTGTGATTGTATATTATTTCACTAAGATGGTATATTTTATACTATGTACAAAATCTATCATAGGTGAAGAAATAACTAAGTTTTTTTTAAACATCTATCACTATCATGGATAATTTAAAGATATTATATTAGATAAAAAAACTCAATTTTTATTAAGATTTTGAAGAATTCTTTTCAAAATTTTAAAAGTAAATATAAAACTATTTTTAGCTTTTTATTCTCAAATTGATAGACAAATAAAATGTGTAAATTAAATTTTGGAGTAATATTTGAAGTGTACCATCAACTACCAATAAGATGATTTGATAATTTTTTACCATTAATAGAATTTACTTATAATAATATAATATATTTTTCTACTCAATAAATATTTTTTTATTAAATATGATTATCATCTATAACTTAATATTTTTGACTTTTCAAAAGTTAATAATCTTAAAATAAAAGATTTGATAAATTATTTATTTGAGCTACATATAAAAATGAAGGCACATCTAAAAGAAACTCTACAATGACAAAAGATTAATTTGAGTGCATATTATAATAAGTTTGATTATTGTAGATTTTGACTATTTTTTATATGTAAAAAAGTCAACCTAATTACTTATTGATTACATCTATTGAAGTTTATGAAGATCCATCTTGTATTTCATATATCTTTTTTTGAATCATATAATAGAGTGAATATCTCAAGAAGAAGATAAATGCTATTGTCTCTCATAAAAGTAGATAATAATCAAGAATTTGAGGTGGAAAAAGTCTTAGACTCAAGGCAATGCCAAAATATATTAGAATATCTCATTTATTAGTATAGATACAATATTAATGAACATACATGAGAGCTCGCAAAGAATCTTGAAAATACAAGAGAGAAGATTAAAATTTTACATCAATATTATCTATTGAAATTAAGATGAAGTGTCAAGCAATTCTTTACTATAAAACAAAGGATATTCAATAGATATTAAATTCTATCTTCTATCCTTTATTGTGAATTTTTTGTATTTTTTTAACTTTAATATAGTCTAGTCATTATATATAAAAATTACAAGAATATTAAATATTTTATGTCAATACATATTTTGAATCATTGCCAAACTTATTAGAGTAAGTCTTTGTCCAGATTTGAATTTGAAATTACTTATTGGCCAAAAAAATAATAAAGGTTGTCAAGTGTTCTTTTTAAATGATCTTATCTTGTATCAAAAGAAACAAATGTTACTTTTAATCAATAATAGATAATTTTCTTAAAGCTAAAGAAATTTTATCTTTGAACAATGAAATCAATACTAACTATTGATTTAATTTTTTTAAACAAGTTTAGTCAATTATGTCCTTTGATTCTCTTATTAATGATATTAAAGAAAATTCGATAAAATCTCATGATATTTCCAAGTTTGAATTCAAAACAATCTATTCTATTTTAAAGGGCTTTAAATAATACTTACAATAAGACTTTGAAACTAATATCTAAAGATTTTTGGTGGCCTCAAATATGGAAGGCAATCAAAGATTTTGTATAATCATGTGATATTTGTTCAAGATTAAAAATTCCCTGTCATTGACCTTATGAACTTCTTCAACCATTATCTATTTTAGAATAAGTGTGGTCTTTTATTTCTATGGATTTTATTATAATTTTTTTGATATCAAATTCCTATGATTCTATATTTGTGATTGTATATTATTTCACTAAGATGGTATATTTTATACTATGTACAAAATCTATCATAGGTGAAGAAATAACTAAGTTTTTTTTAAACATCTATCACTATCATGGATAATTTAAAGATATTATATTAGATAAAAAAACTCAATTTTTATTAAGATTTTGAAGAATTCTTTTCAAAATTTTAAAAGTAAATATAAAACTATTTTTAGCTTTTTATTCTCAAATTGATAGACAAATAAAATGTGTAAATTAAATTTTGGAGTAATATTTGAAGTGTACCATCAACTACCAATAAGATGATTTGATAATTTTTTACCATTAATAGAATTTACTTATAATAATATAATATATTTTTCTACTCAATAAATATTTTTTTATTAAATATGATTATCATCTATAACTTAATATTTTTGACTTTTCAAAAGTTAATAATCTTAAAATAAAAGATTTGATAAATTATTTATTTGAGCTACATATAAAAATGAAGGCACATCTAAAAGAAACTCTACAATGACAAAAGATTAATTTGAGTGCATATTATAATAAGTTTGATTATTGTAGATTTTGACTATTTTTTATATGTAAAAAAGTCAACCTAATTACTTATTGATTACATCTATTGAAGTTTATGAAGATCCATCTTGTATTTCATATATCTTTTTTTGAATCATATAATAGAGTGAATATCTCAAGAAGAAGATAAATGCTATTGTCTCTCATAAAAGTAGATAATAATCAAGAATTTGAGGTGGAAAAAGTCTTAGACTCAAGGCAATGCCAAAATATATTAGAATATCTCATTTATTAGTATAGATACAATATTAATGAACATACATGAGAGCTCGCAAAGAATCTTGAAAATACAAGAGAGAAGATTAAAATTTTACATCAATATTATCTATTGAAATTAAGATGAAGTGTCAAGCAATTCTTTACTATAAAACAAAGGATATTCAATAGATATTAAATTCTATCTTCTATCCTTTATTGTGAATTTTTTGTATTTTTTTAACTTTAATAAGACGGAGAATCTACAATCAACAAATTCAACTTGAAAGCCATGATTTATTGACTTATTGGACAAGACATTGTGATTGTTACAACTTTAAAGGTGATGTAATTAAAATGAAGACCTTCATAAATGACATTCTTCAAATAGATGGCAAGATACAATGCATTTGATATCACAACCTTTGAATAAATTTCCAATGTTTGGTGATTTTATTAGAGATAGAAATGACTTTTGATGGTATAATAAATATTTTATTTGAAAAAAGTTATAAATATCTCAACAACAATCAAATAATAGGGTAGTCTTCTTACTTTAGAATAATACATTATCAATGGCTAAGAAGATCTATCAACTATCTTCAAAACGAACAACACTCAAAGTATGTGACAAATATAATTTTTTACATCTTAATCTTCATCAACATGTAATCACTACTTATTGTGGAACTTATTCCTAAAAAAAAGTATATATTATGGACATACATATTTATTTTAATAATTATATAAATAATATGGATAAATAAAAGTAGATTAATTTTATAATAACTTCTAGACAAGCTTTTTAAAAGCTTCATAGATGTGGTTTTACCTTTATACATGTTTATATGTGATTGATAGATTAAAAACTTAGCCAATAAGTTAATCACATATTGCATGTATTAATAGCTTGTAGTATAAGTTAACAATGTGGTGCACATATAGAAAATTTTTCTTGCAAATTAAGACATGTATTTTGTAAATTAGACACGTGTTGGAGGTCCTATAGAATGTAGCCACATAGCTTTTAGGTAAATAATATATATAGAGGTAAGAGTGAAGCCTTCTTCACTCTTTTCAATTCCTTTTTTTGCTTTTAGTTTAGTTTCAAAGGTGTCTAGTATTTTTTTTCTTTTGGCAATTGCCATTCTAATTTTTTTTAATATACATATTTCTTTATTTCTATTTTTTTTTCTTTAAAAAAAATCTCACTTTTTTATTTTCCTTCATCAAGTTTTTATTCTTGAAATATATATATATATTATACTAAAGTTTCTTATTAAAATTACATAATATATATAAAAATAGCCATAAATAAATATAAATATAAAAATAAAAATAAAAGATATATTTTAAAAAAAACTTGTGTTTTTAAAAATTATTTTGAATATTTTATTATAATGATATAATATATTTTCATAAAGTGTTTCTTAATGTCAAAGTAACAAATTTTTTTTTAATATCAAGTCATTACAAAATTTATTGTTGTAGTATTTGTTGAAACACATTTTTTAAATCAAGTACCTATTTTGTAATTTTGGTTGCAATACAATGCGATAATATTACATTATAAAGAACTCTATTGATTGAATTGAATAAAATTAAACCATGTTGTAAATTATGAAGTTAGCTTTTGTTTCAAATATAGATATATATATGTATGAAATCTTTGTGTGCATTAATCACAAGATTGGCATTATAAACATGTCTAATCAATTCTTTCTTTTGCTATCAAAATATCCTCTTAAGAACTTTCAATTTCTATAAAATCCAAATAAAATACTTGCAACCTCAAACTAATTGGTTGATTTACTTGAAGTATATGGAATTCCAATTAAGGGACTTGTATATTTTTTCAAAATGTATTCCATGTTTTAACTTATTATTTTTTTTATTCATTCATTCTATAATATCCTACAATATGTTTTTGATTTTTAAGCCAAATTCTTTGGAAAGAACGCTGTTGATGGAGAGAAAGATACTGTCGTAGATGTGCTTGCAACCACACATGCTCCGAAGCAATCAACATAAACAAACGAAGCTCTCTTGGTCTCTGCCTGTGAGTGCTTTGTCTGGCTTGTGGTGCAATTTCAGTCCCGCATACAGGTGAGGATCCTCAAACACAGAACCCATTTTGTGAAAATGCTGCATTGTCTATGGACTGTCCAAGCATAACTTGGTTTCACTAGGTGGGTGATCACTTGTGTCGGTGATGGGTGGGATAAAATGCAGTTGGGTCATCAGCATAATATTCGCAAAGTTGGTGATCATCGCAGCTGCATATGCTTGGAATTGGGTGCAAGGCGTTTTGTCGAAAAGTATGTGTATATATATATGTTTATATATATATATGTATGTATATCTGTGTGTGTGTGTGTTGATTGCTTTACAGATGGTTTTGAGTTTTGAAGGGTGATGAGCACAGTAGTGCGGCGCTAATTGCAGAACACGCCTTTTGAAGTGTCGGCACTAAGGACGATAGCTTGTCGCTTTGCCGCTCTTGGGAAGCCGGAAGGATCGGGTGACTGATAATCGGTTTGCTTCATGATTAGGTCTCGCTGTTTGTGCTAGCACACAGTGACTCAACATCTTTGATGGGCTGCAGGAACTTTCATGGTTTCATGTTCTGGGACCTGATTTTAAGCAGGGTTGGACAGCTTTGATATGAGCAAGACCACCAAAGAAGAATTTCGAACGTAAGGGGGAGACTAAGAAAGTAATTATGCCCGTCCGCTGAGACAATAAGATCTTTTTGTTGGACGAGGAGAACTCGCTGCTTTAGAGAACTAATCCCGATCTTGCTTCTCAGACACATAGCCTGCTAGCGGTGGATGTATTTTTCTCAGCTTAGTTCTTGCACTGAACGTCCTGCAGCGAGTATTGAGCAAAGAATCAGGACAAGTATTCTCGACGAACTTTTGAAACTCCTTCGCAAATTTTCTATAAAAAATTCAATCTTATGAAACTTCCAATCTACAGATGTATTATATCCTTTTAACCACAAAAGTCCTAGGATGTTAAGATTAGATGGAGTTCTAATAATATTAAATATTATTTTACTACTATGGCCATCAAATGATCTTTCTAGCAATATGATATCATGAATCTAAAGATAAAGATCGACTATTCATTACTTCTACATGTACAAATTTTGACTTCTCTAGTAGATGAATATTATGAAGTTTAAAAAAATCATCATCTAAAAAGCAAGTAGAAGCTCTTATTTCTAATAAGGCATTTATTTGAAGTTTTTGTATGCTAAGAAATAAAGGTATAGTAAAACAATGGATAGATTGGATAGAAAAAGAAAAACCTTCATGAATTTGAGATGTTGGAATGTTTAGCTGTACAGTCCCTATTGTCATTAGGTCTCTTCATTTTCCAAAATAATTACACTCTTAGTCCTGATTGTACATTATTTCTTCAAACAAATCTTAGATTTGTCGTCTCTTTTACCACAATATAAGCATGGATCTTATTCAAATTGATGCTTTTTTTTTTTTTTTTTGATGTAAGAAGTTTAAATCATATCACATCAATTTGCATATCTTCAATTCTAGAGTGTAGAAATAATGCATTTGTTGAAGCAATAGAATATGAATTTTCAATACATTGCTTTGTTAAAATCCACGAGCATTAATCTTGAAGGTGTTGAAATAATCAATTATCCTACTTCATAACTTAGTTGATATCTTCATTGAATGTTTGAAGGTCAAATAATGATAATAATAGGTCTTTCACACCATTTCTTAGTTTTCAATAGATTTGGTTTATAAATGCTTGTTCGTCTCAAATGATGTCACAAGCCAATTGTCTAAAATCAAGTGCATAAATTGATGTAAAGCATGATTCTTGACATAATGAGTGAATCTTTCTTATTGTCCATTGAATCTTATCATGTTCTTCAAATGCATCCACAAATACTTCTAAAAAAGCTTCAAAGTTGGCCAAGATTAGAAATCTCTCCTCAAATAAAGGAACAAACTAAGATAAAGCTTATCTTGTGAGTAAGTTTCTAATTAAATTAACTTGTGATTCCTCTATTGGAAAGTGCTAAGATTATAAAAAAGTTACCAATCAAATTTTATTAATAAATCCTTGAAACTTGAAGTATGTGCCATTAAATATTTTTAGAAGATTTATATGAGGCTCTTTATGTTATTGAATAGGTGAATTTTCTTGTTGAGGTACATGTGCTACTATCTCCTTGGATGTAGAAGCTTAAGAAAATAGTCGCATCAAAGATTGCATTGCTTCATGTCTTGCATCACCATGAAAATTTGAAAAGAATTCTTCAATTTCAATAGTTCTATTAGATAAAGTATTTAGTATTTTCATAATAATATCTAACTTGGACTTGGGAGATTCAACTATATTAATATCTTTACCTTTAACCATCCTAAAAGAAAAAAAAAGAAAGTTTCTAAATAATACTAATTTAGAGGAAGGTAATCCACAACCTCTAAAGCACTCAAATGCCTTCAAGAAGAGGGATAATCCACTCTTTATCAAGAAAGATCAAGCTCTAGTATTGATAAGAAAGATAGTATTGACAAACTGTCACAGATATACTATACAAAAGATTGATCAAGAAGTTGAACAAAAGAATTTTAATAAGAAAGCTAGAAAGAACTTGATTAAATCAAATGAACATAAGATCAATATCAAGAGAGGTGAACTAGAGCTCCAAGAAATGTATTGTTGAGACTAAGGATTCTCTCAACCTCAATTCCAATATATATTAGGTATTAGAAAGCTTCTCATGAAATTCTAATATTGCTTGAAGACAAAGCAATCTTAGAAAGCTTCTTAAATAACTTCCTTAATTCTCTTAGAATTTTTAAAAATCTGCTGAAATATTCTAAGAACTTTTTTGAACTTAATAGAATATTCTAAGAATATTTTCAAAATCTTTTTTTTGAATGTTCATAACAAGTGTTACAATTTGATTGAATAATATTTTTAATGTGATTTTTAATAATTTAAATATATAATAGTAGAAAAATAAATCTAGTCTTTATATAACTTGATTTATAAACATGATTTATGTAAGTATAATCTAAGCTTAAAATCATGTTTTTTTTTAAGTTAATTATTCATATAGTTTGTTAAAAAAAAATTATAAGTTTGTTCTTTTTATAAATTACTAGATGTTCCAACATCCTATCTAAATTTGTCATTTTAATAATAAAATTTAAAAGCTCCAATATTTTTTCTTTTTGCACTTAAATTTCTAAAAATATATAGTAAGCTTTTATAAATATTATCTTTAAAGTTAATATTTTTATAAGAATAGATGTTATTATAAAGAATAAAAAAAATCATTGATTTTTTTTAATCAAATATTGATCAAAGATATGCAAATATATATATATATATATATATATATATATGTAGATATTTATATTTATATATTTGCAAATATATATTGTCTTTAAATTTTATGTCTTTTTTGCAAATATCTTTATTTTATTATTGTGAAAAAGTATGTTAATTATGTTTGCAAAAAATCAAACAGAAGCCATTTACTGTTATTTTCTAAGCCTTAGGATTTAGATTGTTTTGAGGTCTGAAGAAAAAATTAAAATAAAAAAGGATAAATTAGTGTAAAATTATTCTAATTAAATTTAGTGTAAAATTGTTTAATTTAAAATCCATGACTAAAAAGATCAATCACGGTAGTCTGTGTCAATATTTTAACCACTAGTCTTTTATTTTTAATTCCTAAATATTTTCATAAACATTTTTAAACATAAAATGTATTATAATCTGTTTTTATTAGAAAATTCTGATTATTTTTTAAAACATAGAAAATATTCTTATTTTTAAATAAAAATAAAAATATAATTCTTGGATAATTATATTATTTTATAATACTACAACAACAACAAAATATAAGTATATAATATTATAAGTTTATATATGTACATATATATATATATATATATATATGCATGTCTTTTAAGTGAAGTGATCTTTCATTATAATATTTTTAAACTAATAGACTAGTTTAAAAGAATAAAACCTACTAAGTTGGATATTTTTGTTAAAAGTTAAAACCCCACGATTCAAAAATAATAAAATAATAAAATAATCTTACTTGTTCTTTGATAGTATCAATTATTTTAATTTACAGAAATTTGTTAAAAAGTAGGTAGAACTTTGATAATATTATAATACAACATGTGATGACATGGATAGAGGTATCTATCTAGATATATCTAAAGGGGTGCAAAGGTTCTGTTGACATTCATTCAGTACGAGCTCCCTCCCACAAATTTAGTGGACTGCACGATGGGGGTAGGCAGATCAAAAGCGGGTTGAAGAAGCGTGGCAACAATCGAACCAACACCCACAATTCAATTCTTATCTGCACATCGTCGCAGAGTGGAACCCACACCCCACACCCGGAGAATCTGCAACGCACAACGCCATAACTAACATATCTATACAGCGAGGCAGCGGCACTTGTTGTCCGTAGTGGTGAAAGATTGAGATTATTGAGAGACGAAGACTGAGACTGAGCAAAAGGAAGGAAGGACCCACCCACCCACTCATTGCGCAGCAGCAGCAGCCCTGGTCGTCGTTTCTCTCGCTTCGTCCACGCGGATTGCGAGAGAGAGTCAGCTGGGTCGTGGCATCTCTCTGGGATGACGATGACGTTCCTCAGATGGATGATTGTGGCAGTGCATTAGCATTAGCATTGCATGGAACAGAGAGAAAGAGAGAGCGAGAGTTGAATTGCACCAATATCGCGTTGGTGGGTCTTTGTTTGTTTGGTGGGTTAGTAGTAGTACTAGTAATTAGGTGAGATCTGCCCACCGGGTGGCCCACCGTCCCGCCCCGCCTTGCAACGATTCTCTGTCGTCGTCGTCGTCGTCTTGACGTGGGCCAAGTTCGTTGCTCCGGCTTGGGCTCCGAGAGTTTCAACTGCAAAGCCACTCTTGGAGACCTGCAGAGATTATCCTCCTTAATGGACCGATTTGGTAACTGAGTAGTAGTAGTAGTCGTAGTAATGGTATATACGTAAATATAAAGTATGCTTCTAATTTAGGAATCGACATCAGAAACTCATACTTGGCATATGTTAATAAATGTTTGCTGTTTGTAATTAGCTACAAGGTTGTCTCGTTTTTAAAGTGTAAAGGTAAAATCTTCCATGATTGTGGTATGCTTATTACATTGGCAGAATACAATGTAATGCATGATTGAGATTTTTCTTTTTCTTTTTTAGAGATATTTTGAGAAATAGGGAAATGGAGGAGGAGGAGGGACTTTCGCAGAGAATCGGGGATGGGGGGAAGGGGGGCTGTGAAGTGGTGGAGCTGTGGTGTTGGTGGTGTGGTGTGTGCAGGAGCTGCGTCTCGCATGGGCCGGGGGGTCGAAATTCTCGGGCACTTTCGAGTACTTTCGAGGAATTCCGCCGGGCAACAGCAGCAGGATTACTGCAGTTTTGCGTGCGGAAGCATCCTACCGGACGGAATCGCCACGCTTCCGTCTCCTCTTTCTGATCTGTAACGGCGTGTTCGGGGAAATCGCTGTAGGGAGGAGGTGTTGGATATGCTTGTCCAGCTTATTTAGCCGTACGTAGTTCCAGTCTGGGGTTTTGAGAAAGTTGCAGTAATGGTGTTTCGATGGACTTCTGTTTAGATTGGTGGCATCATTGCTGTCGGGCGATGCGGTTTCTTGTTCGACCATTGCAGTTGCTTTTAGACGCCAATGCTTGGCATGAATGTCTTGAGTGTCTGGTAGCCTAAAACAGAGAGATGATGCAATTGGTATGTGGATCTTCTCTGGTTTTAGAGGAATCGTTCGCTGGCCTCCAGGTTCGAGACAATCGTGCCAAGCTTTGTGCTTTCAAGAGCCTTAATGGTTTTGGACGATGGGTTCTACTGGATCTCTAACATCAAAGATGTATTGTCTTGAGATAACCTGGTCAAAACATTTGACGCAAGGAGGTGCATCTGAAGTCCTGGTGGTATTGTTGCTTTTCTTAGACCATAACATCTCTTGCTGCTTATATTTGTATCCCTTTGCAGAGTTGATGGACACCGAAACGGATCAGGCGAGGGTGTAGGTCCGATGCATGCAACTATAACACTGTCCTTAGCGTGTTCCCTGAAGCGGAGTAGAGTTTTATGTGTTTGCCCCGTTGCATGGAGATGATCAGGAATGCTCACATTGGTTTCCTCTGCTTCAGAAATTGTAGCTTCTCAGTTTCGGAGACGTCTTATATGATTCTTTTTAACCAGAGACTGGTTGGAGGGCAATTGGTTACGCCGGACTCTAATGAAGAGTGCAGAGTTAGTATCTGCAGTGGAGTGGTGTTGCCGACTTTCCTGCACCCGGGTGGGTTCTTTTGTTACAGTAAATCCCCTCATTGTCAATTTGATTTCTGGGTCGTACTTTTGATGCCTTAAAGTGTTACGAAGGTTTGCTACCTGCTGTCTGATACGCACGTAACACGCGGATACTAACTACTGTAATATTGTTTCCATGAATAACCTTGGCACATCATCCATCTCTTACTGCAGATATACGGTGCAAGTCTCTTCTTTACCAGTCCAGCACCGACAGTTTGACGACGCACTAGTTTTGAGTTTGCCTCTACTGCACATTCTTGTTTATCGGTGTAGCTCATGAGTTATCCTCAGGACGACGCTGGTAGCAGAAGACACTGTTAGAGTGATTACAGGTAGTCTAGGCTTGTTTTAGGTACAAAAGAATCATAGCTCCCGTACATTGGCTTCTATGTCTTAGTTTTCATATCTCTAGAAAGCACTCCATCTGCTGCTCCGTTGTACTGCGGAGTGCGAGTTTAAAGATTTTTGTCGGGGTTGCAGCCTTTGAATCTTATAGATGTTTGGTCACATTCTACGAACTGGGCTTATGAAATTCTCTCTTCTTTGTTTGCTTCCTTCCTTACAGTAGAGTAGAGTCATGATCTTATGCACATACCCGAAACTCCCGAAACTGAACTGTGTGCCGACACCAAACTCAATCATGGATTCAAAGTTGAATCTTGATTTCATTCCACTTCATTTTGTTGTCAAATTAGAGAATCTGCATCACATGAAGCTCAACTAACCTTATTTAAGATGTTCATGGACTCCCTTACTGTTTGGTGGAGCATGGGTATTAGTCTAGCTCTTCTTCAATGTCTCACACTTTAATCCTGTCACGCGCTCGATCCTGCATCAAAACTATATTTTACCGTTTCATAACATTTTTGCGAACCATGTCAGTGTCTCGCTTGAAGCCATGAACAAGAGTGATTGTTCCCGAGTTAACCCTGAGCAAGGTTGACTTATTCTTCATTGAAAATGAAGGAGACATTCTCCAACATTGTCTGTAAGTGTAGGACCAAACTCTAACAACGATGTTGTCGTTCACAGAACTTTGAAAATGGCATCGAATTGCACCACAACAGGTTGACTTATCAGATCTGTGAATGAATTGGAGGAAGAAGTGACTGGATTTTTTCAAATATACATTTGTGAGTGTGTCTATACATACAAAAATACATATACATACATAAATTCATACATACATACATACATACATATATATATATATATATATAAATAAGGAATTGTCAATGCTACATCTCTAATTGATATTACTACACCATAATTAATATCTGCCACAATCGCCAGGGGTCACGGGGGTGTAGCACCCTCATGTGGTGGTACTGCTGATTGTTCAACAGACATGCTTATGGGGTCTCTAGGAACAGAGCCTCCAAAAAGTTTTTTTTTATTTTTTTTATTTTTTATTCCCCCCCCCCCCCCCCCCCCCCTAAGCCCTAGTTTTGGAAGTCCTGCGCGGGAAACCCTTAACTTGCCTAGTCGGCAGCCTTGTATTACTCAATGGTCCGCTGTATCTTCGTAAATTTTTTGCGAGTAATTCTGAGTTGTTCAGAGGTCCGCTACACCTTAGGGAGAAACTTAACGGTGAACCCGAATTGTTGAGAGGCTTGTTGTATTGCTGTGTGAATTCCAACGGAAAACCAACGCCATTGAGAGATCCATTATACTTATACAGTAGGATCATTCATTTGGACTCTGTTCATACAGGTCGGTCCAATCACATATCATTAATCTATTAATAGAATTGTATATCTATCTATCCATATTTCGTTTCTTCTTGCAATATTTTATGTGAGATTTGCAGAATTTTCATGGTCATTTCTGTGTAGTTAAGTTAACATGGTATCAGAAACTCGTCTATCATGTTTACATGTGAATGTTAAGTTAAGAAAGTGAAAGTTGCTTCTTATGAGATTGTGTTGAGAAATAGAAAAAAAAGTCAAAGAGATATCAATGAAGCGTTGCTCCTAAGAGAAGCAAAAATAAACCATTATAGCAAAAATCAATATTTCCAACTTTGTAAAAGGTTGGTGAGACCAACAAGTTGGTAAGAGCTTCAAAATACTATGTTTAGAGTTTGAAGATGAGAGATATTCTATATAGTTTATTAGGATTTAGAGGAGTAATAGAAAATGTTGGTAATTCAACAAACTTTTTGCATAACCATAAGGATTGTTCATTTACAAAGTTTTAGTTTCAAAAATTGAAAGAAACAACATTAAGAGCTTTGATCTTAGTAGTTCACAATAATCTCACCAAGTTTGTGGCTATGCATATAAATCCAATGGCAACATCTATAGCACTTCAAGGTGTATACTAAATAAAAAATTAAAGTCAAGTTCTTATAATTATGAGTTATCTCTAGTCTAATAAGTTATTTGAAGGTGGTTTAATGGAAGATTATTTAAGAAAGGCTAGGAAATTAAAGATTAATTGATAAGCATGGAAGAGACTATATCTAATAGATCACTAACTTAGCTTGTATTAAATAGGCTCTCTAAAAGTTTTGAAAGCACTATTTGGACTATAACACATAAGTAGGTTGATATGACATTCAAACAAGTAGTATCAAATTTATTAATGGAAGCATATTGAAGAGAGTATTGAACCATCAATTTGGAAGATGAAAAAGAGCTTCTAGCAAGCTTCAACTATTAGGCATCTATTTTGTAATTGAACAACTTTCAACAATATCAAGAACATAGTGGATGAAGTTACTTTTATAGATATCAAAGAAGATTCCTAAGACAAGGCTTTCCAACTAAGCTACCTTTAATTTGCTATAACTATGGCCAATCTAAGTATTAGAGAAAGAATTGCGATAAATCTAAGGTGGGACCTTTTAATCAATATGGACTTCAAGTAACATATGCAAACCCAATAGAGTCTTTTAATGGTGCTTTCTTAGAGTATTAGAATAGCTACTAATTCTAATATTTAGATAATAGTACTTTGTCTCAAAGTACTAGGTAGATAATAGCAAATTAAATGAAAATTAGGTAGGACCTTGAAATATTCAAGAAGTAAAGTCTAAAAGAAGAGAATATTGAATTATAAGAAAAATTGGCATTGCTATTATCAAACCTAATTTTTAAAAAATAAAATTGATAAATATGAAGTATATGCAAAGCATGAAAAAAATTAATTTTTGTGATTTCAATTATAGATATTGAACATATAGTGACATTCTCTAATTATTATTGCTAGATATTAGATAGGTTTAATCAAATTCATGTAGTTGAATTAAGGTTGCATGATCTATCAAATTGATTGTATTTATTGATGAACCATTTGATATAAATTCTTTAGAATACAAAGACAATGTTACAATTTGGCACAAATACTACAAATATTTGAGCTACTATAGATTGAATCATTTATCAAAATATAATAGAATTAGTGGATTTCCAAACATTGATTCATATCATAAAGTATGTAAATTTTTTTAATAAAAAGATAATATCAAGAAATATTTCTTAATAGGTCTAATAATAGAGCATCAAAGATAAGACAAAAGATCTACTTGAATTTAATCAGATTAATTTAATAATCATTGTTGGTAAGATTACAATATATTTTAGTATCACAAATAATTTTTCTTCTTCCTTCATTTACAAGTAGTGAGCATCTTAGACCATTTTTATAAAGACGTTTTTTTAAATTCTAGCAATGGTGGTAATAGTGATAGTGATAGAAAAAAAATCTCATTGCTACTTTATGCATAATTTAATTTAATATCAAATGTTAAGCTAGTATTTTTTTATGTATGCTTCTAAATGTAACTCTATTAAGATTGGTAGAAAAATTAAGAATTTATCCTTATAAATAATTTTATTGTCTTTTAAATACTTGCATATTTTTTGATGAAATTCTTTTCATATTTAAGTTTTATAGTAAATAGATTTAATATAGAAGTATAAATTTGAATAAGTTACAGCCACCAAGCGACAATCTAATTAAAAGAAAACTTAATCTTAATTTAATTTTTAGTATGCCATTTTTAATCTAAAGAGTCTTTTTGGTTGTCCTGTCTTTAAAATCTAAAGCTTTTGGATTTTTCTTATTTAGATAATTATCCTACTATTTAGATAAGTCAAAAAAGTATTCATGCAAGTAGCCACCTTTTGAAATCTTATTGGCCTTTATATTCATCAAAGAATTTGTAATTGTTAAAGAATTCAATGCTTATTCAATCTTAAGAGTTATAGCAGTCACACAAACTCTATATTTCCTCTACAATACCAACAACTAATAGATTGTAACATCAAACATATAATCATAAGCCTTGTGATTGCTCGTTTTATTTATTTCAAATTAATCTAATGGGAATAAACTCATATAGGGGGATTCAAACACGGGGAATGACTAGTTGCTTAAGCATTCATGTTAAGGTCACACAATCAATTACCTCCTGAATGTATCATCTCTATTTCCAATATCTGAACATACAAGGAAACTATAATCTCCTCCTTCACCTTATTGATTTCTTTCTTACAACAATTCAGTCATACCAATAACTGCTATTTCTACCAATATATTCACCCTCATAATCTCCAACTGTAATACTGCGCCCTCACAACTTTCAGCACATAATTACCTTCTTTCTAATCATTGGAATTCTTCACACAGAATTGCCATTCACATTACGGTGTTTCACACAAACACAGACTCATTCTCTCTGCTGAACTACAATTAGATTTCAACATTCAATCCTTCTTCTTCTCAAATAATACCAATCACATTTCCATTCCATAATTCACTTCACAATATTCAAAAACTCTTAATCCTCTTATTCAAAGAAAATAACAAACAAAAGAAAAAGAAGTAGCACCAAGCTTATCCCGGCTCACAACTATCACAGCGATGGCACCTTAATTAACTTCTACAACTCATATATACTTTTTCTTGATTCTCCAGATTCTAACAGTAATTCTGTAATTAACCACTTTTAATAACTAAATCACTCATCTGTCCTCTTAAATTTCTTATTATATAGACTATTAATATATTTTACCAATATCTTTCAAAAACGAATTAATATCTATTCTACATAGCCCCACTCCTATCTGTGTAGCATCCTTACAAACACTCAATTGATACCTATCGAAAAATTATCTAACAAAATTCTACAAAAATTGCAATCCTTCTAGCCTATCCAATTAATCAATTGTTGCAGCATCTGTTATTGGTTCCACCGATTCCGGTTCCAACTGCAAATCTTCATCTTCCTCCAATCCTTCCATCGGCTCCTGCCTCAATTGAGCTGAAAGGTCTTCATTGTACTTGTCGAGTTTACGGACTTGAGCTTCCAATTTCAGGATCTGGGCATCTCTCAATTTCAACTGGTGCTGAAAGTAACTCCTCTCTTCTGGAACTTCGAGAACTGGCAACATCGATACTTGTGCTTGACCAATATTGACTAAATCCTCTACCAATCTTGTCACCTCGGCATTCAAGGCCTCAATTTCAGCCCTTAACTGCCCTGTTTCACATCTGTATTGGTCACTCAATACCAATTTCTCTTGCACCAATAACTCGACCTTTTCTTGTTCCATTACCAATTAACCCTTCATTTTTTTCAGTTCCAAAATTGAATGACTGCGAGCCTAAAATAGTTCTTGCCTGTGGGTCTCTACTATGCGTTCTCTTTCTTTGTCCCAAACTTCCTGTTGTTTCTCAATTTTTCCCTCTAATAGTAGTTTGGATTTTGCATTCGCTTGGATGCTCCGTTCTTGCTCTTCAATTCTTCGAATTTGCTTTGATATCACCTTTTTGCTTGCCTCTAATTCTTGTTTACCACTGCCCTCTACATCCAATGCTCGTACCATGCAATGTATTTACGAAATGCACTTCAATAGAGCATTTTTAAGATGTACACCTTTCGGTAGTCGGCCCTGTGGAAACGCTAACTGATTGATATCTAACAACGTCGGGACTTCATTCTCTTCCTCCACCACCGAACGAATCGGATCCGTTTTCGGTGCCATTCGACAACTGGATTCTCCAATTTCATGTATTATCTCCATTGTATTGATATTCTATACCAACGAATTCCATTCTCGCTGCAGAGGCATTGGCACTGGTTCAGAACTTCCCTCTACTGGTGATGTTTGCTGCAATATGTACGCAATCACAGCATACACATAATTGGAACATAGCAACGCTGTAAACTTCCCTATTTTCCGCTTGGCTCCCATTTTCACATGAATATGGGTTGCTACATAAGCTGCCTAATTGAATACCATTCCTTCAAACGTCCCTACCACTGCAAACATTAACCGTCTTGATATATATATGTATTGTGTCGATACAACCCTAGATGCCTCATCACGAAGCGCAACCATTTCATGAGCTCTAGTATAATTACCTCAGCCGTTCGCCAACCTTGGTTCTTTTCAAACGATGACATGCCACCTTTGAAATAACTTCCCGATCGAAAGTCACTGGACTCCTCAACACCCACTGCAATTTCTCCAACTAGAAGAAACAGTATTTTTTCAAGGATCTTCTCATCAATACCGATAATACGCCCTTGTACTACGCTCGATCCATCCTGTGGGTCATAGTTTGCGATGTATTCTTCCACTAATGCCACATTAATTGAAGGCAAACTATCTGACCTTCGCAAAAACTAAAATATTTGTTCGTTTCAAAAATCTCGTATTCTCCTTAGCATCCAGCAAATCTCCAGCTTCATAGGCTCCATATTGGTAACGATTACTACGGATGGTGGTCATAAATTGCGTTTAGCTTTCACATTTTGCCCACTTTCCTCTCTGTCTGTAGCTCTCTTTGCACTCTCAATCCGCATGATATACTCTTTCAAGCTTTAATAGTCAATACTACACTCTAGTACTCCGAAACACCCAAAATTGTAACACCAAAAAGAAACAATAATAGAATGCGACACCTAAGAATGACCGTAAATGGATGCCCCACTCCTATTTTTTTACCTAGTGGTGATAACGACAACATGTTACCTCTACTGTCCGTTTCTCACCTCCGTCCCATCTGACACATTAGTAATTATTAACTATCCTTCGAGCCGCCTCTACACCCTAACGCACTTAATTAGGTCTACCCTAAGTACATTCGATGTAACCTCCTCCAGAAATTAAAAACCCATCACGGGTTTTATGTATGATATAACTGTAATTGGTTGCCAATAATACGGGTACTGAATCGATGACCCATGAAATCCTCCAATTGAACAGACCCATTGAAAAATCCTTCAATCACATGATATAGCCCAAGCGAGCGAACTTGAAATTTGTCCGAAAAATAATTAAACCTACTATCATACAACAATACCAAATCATTGGGCATAAAATTCTTCGGATGCAGTTTACTATCATAGTAACTCTTCTGCCATTTTTGAGTTGCTTCCATGTTGAAGAGAATTGTAGTCCGTATTTCATCCAATTTATCCAACTCTGCCAACCGATATTGGAGTGATTCCTTATCTCCAAGATGTTCATCCAACACAATGTACAAACTCTGAACTTCCAATTCAATTTGTAATATTGCTTCTTGCCCATACACCAATTGAAATGGTGTGGAATTGGTAGTCACTTTATATGCAGTATGATATGCCTACAATGCCACAAATAATTTAGTATTCCAATCCGTTCCCGCACTCAAAATTGTTTTGGTTAAAATCTTACATAAAATACCATTGGTCTTTTCCGTCTGCCCATTGGCCTGAGGATGATATGGTGTTGTTTTCCTGTGCTTGATTTTGTATGTGTTCGTCAAGGCTGCTATGGTAGCATTTATGAAATGGGTGGTACGATCGCTAACCAATTCCTTCGAACACCCAAATCGAGTAATAATATTCTCACATAGAAAAGTGGCCACTATACTGGTATTATCATTGTGGGTAGCAATAGCCTCCGCCCATTTGGTTATATAGTTAGTGGCGACTAAAATATACCGCTTTTGTCCATGTCTCGATGCTGGTGCAATGGGTCCAACAAAATCAATTCTCCATTTCTCAAATGGTACTTATGCCAAGGTTGGTACTAACGGCATCGCTGAAGTACCCACGGATCGACCAATTTGTTGATAGAGATCACAATGACGAACAAATTGGTGCGCATCAGAAAACATTGTAGGCCACCAATATCTGGCCATTAAAGCCTTGCGAGCTGTATTGTCTCCCGCGAAATACCCACCACAACTATCCAAATTACATCCCTCTAGTATCAATTGTACTTCACTGGGAAAGATGCAACGACATAGAATTCCATCCCAGCCTTGCTTATACAAGGCGTCTTTCATCATCGTATACAGTGCACTTTTTAAAATCAGTCGTTTCTTGAATTTTTCACTATATGTAGGTGGGAATGTCTGAAATGTCAGATATTGAATCAATTCACTATAGTCAAGTATAATCACTTCAATGACAAATAAGTGCACGTCAAGAAGTACATCATTAATAGGCTCATTATCTAAGATATTGGACAATCGGGACAAGTGATCCGCATTGGCATGTTTCTTTCCTGGTCGTACATTGATAGTAAAATTAAATTCTTGAAGTAATAACACCCATCGAGCAATGCATCCACTCAATTGAGGCTTATTAATCATGTATTTGAGGGCATCATGATCTACATAAAAGACAAATGGATACCCAAGCAAATAGTGTCGAAATTTTTGAACCGAGTATATCATATACAATGCTTCTCGTTCAGTAGTAGTGTAATTACGTTCGACAGCCACCAATTATCGACTAGCATAATAGATAGGATGATCCAGACCCTGAACATCCTTCTGACTTAGCACCGATCCAATAGCCACATTGGATGCATCAACATACACATGAAAGGGCTCGGTCCAACGAGGGACCACCAATATTGGTGCAGAGACCAATTTTGACTTCAATGCTTCAAAGGCCATAGTACACTCCATGGTCTAGATGGAACTAGTCCCATCTAATAGAGGTTTCTTCAATAAGTTCGTTAAAGGTTGACAAATAACTGCAAATGAATGAATAAATCGTTGATAATAACTGACATGGCCGACGAACCTTCGAACATTGGAGACCGTCTCTGGTCTAGGCAAGTTCATTATATGTGTCACTTTGTCCGGATCCGTAGTGATACCACGGCTAGAAACGATATGTCCCAATAATTTTCCTGACAGAACATCAAGTTGACACTTATCCGAATTCAACGATATCCCAAACTTAGCGCACTGAGCCAAGCATTTATCGAGACAATTAAGATGATCTTGTTTTGTACTGAATGTACAGAAGTCATCTAAAAAGATCTCCATAAATAGCCAGAGATAGTCTTGGAAGGCCTGAGTCATCACTCTCTCAAATGTGGCTGGGGCGTTATATAACCCAAAAGGCATCACGCGATAAGCGAATGTGCCCCAATCCATAGTAAAGGTCGTCTTGAGCTGGTCTTTCGTTGCAATTTGAACCTGATTATACCCAAAAAATCCATCTAGAAACGAATAATATTCATGACCTGCTACAGCATCCAATATACTATCTGTGAAGGACAATGGAAAGTAATCTTTCTTGGTGGCCGCATTAAGTTTTCGGAAATCTTAACAAATTCGGATTTTTTCATTCTTTTTTGGCACCATCACGATTGGAAAAATCCACTCACTATTTGGTACTGGGTAAATAAAACCAACCATAAGAAACTTGTCTAATTCCTCCTTCACCATCAGGGAATATTTAGGATTAAGGCGATCTTGCCTCTGTCGTACCGATTTAGCGTTTTCTTCTAAAATGATATGATGCTCACAAACTTCAATAGAAATACCTTTTAAATCATCATAAGTCCAAGCAAAAGCGGATTTATGATGCAAGAAAAATTTGGCCCAGCTGGTCAACTCTTGTTCCTTACTACCTTCGTAGACCTTAATTGTCCGAGGTTCTGCTGTGGTCGCCAAGTTGATAGTTTGACATAAAGGCGCAACGGCGATATTCTGTTTCAATCCCTGCAGTGGTTTAAAGTCAGTCGATAAGTTCGACATGTACGAAGTACTGAATCTTGTGTCCAGGGTACTAACATGGTGCACATCATACTTGGTCATCTAATCAATACTAACATAATCCGAGTTTTTCGAGTCCGTCGGGTATATCAAATACTCCCCCGGACCTCCACATTGGTACACCACTCCAGGGTGTAGTGCTGCCTCCACGGGCGCCTCCGTAATTGGTGCTACTACGTTGTCATCAAAGCTAAGCTCATCATTTGACGTTAATTCAGATGCTCGCAATTGAGACTCCCTGTAATAGTGTACCGGGTACATTTGTAATACCATTTTGTCTCCATCCTTGCCAATTATCAAAGTACCCCGACCCCGATCGTTCTTGGCCTTTACTTGATAAAGCTAAGGTCATCCCAATAAAATTGGATACAATAAAGTCGAACGTTGTAACTGAAAGACGATATAATTGATTTCATATGCAATATTGGCAACCATAGTTTGAACACTCCATAAGATACCCATTGGTTTAACCCGGCTATGATCTGCCATCCGTAATACCAATATCGTGGATACTAAGTGTTCCAAATCTAAAGCATCCATTGTATCAGTGTTCATTAAATTGACGCTGGAACCACCATCCACCTGAACACCCAAGATCATAATATTGTCAATCAAAACATCGATGGTTGGTGCACCTAGATCAGGGTTCAAACTGACTTCACAAACTTCTTTATTATAGTGCCTATGTCGTGTTAACAATGAATTCAATGTAGAACGGCACTCTGGTGCGATCGCTAGAAGTTACTTCATAGAAATAGAAGGCCGAATAGCATCCAGATCCTTCAAAATATCATAGGGTTCCATATTTAGGATAATTCCCAATACCCTCTTTGTTTTCATTGGTTTGAGTTTAACTCCGTGAGGTAAGATATTCTTCCGTCCTAGACTCGGAATTGGAACAGCAGCCGGGGCTTCCTTGGAATTCTTGCCTCTAAGAGGTTCTTTCAACGGATAGGATGTTTCTCAGAACTGCATAGAGATCAGAACTGCTTGGAACGAAACCGAAGCCTTCGTAATTGGGACCTCATTAGGTTGTATCACTGAGTCAGGTCTCATACTGGGTACGAAGCCCGTAACAAGACCTGGATTGGATGGTCCCCTAATTGGGTCAAATTGGTCTTTCGCATCGGGATTACCTAAATGTTGAATTGGTCCTTTTTCCTTTTGCTGACTCCTGGTAAGAACGGCTTGGATACATTCCATCCGATTTACCAGAGAATCTTGAGGATATCGATTTATTTCCTCAAATTTTCCATGGCTTTGGATCTATTGATCTCAATTATTGACATTGAACGGAGCATTATATTACTGATACATATCCCCCGATTGCTTGTAATTTCCACAAACTGACGCATAATCGTCACTGGCTCTGGGATTGGGACATTCATTGGCATAATGATCAATCTGTCTGCAATAGAAACAACGAAGTGGTCTTCTTGTACCCCCATCGGGCATATTGGGTGTCTCCACCGGTATATATCTACTAGGCTTGTTCCATATAGGATTAGAAAATGATCTTGATTGTTCCATTGATATTGAGGGAACTTGGTTTGATGACATCAGTGGAGCATATTGTTGATACCTCTGCTGCTCTTTACCGTAGTTCTGGAGGTTCGATGCAAAACTCTAATTAAAATTGGAACTTTGAAAGTTATTGAATGCTCGATTTTGTCGATTGAATTGATTTCCATTCCATCTAAACGTATTTCTCGTTTGCACTTGATTGACATCCCACTGGATTGGTGGGATCATGGTTTGATTACTAAATTATTGTTGTCTTTGCCAGTTCTAATAATTTGCTGTTAGGTGCTTTCCTCCGCAAAATGTATATTGACCCATTATTTGTGAGGGTGAGGGGTATTATGTTACAGAATGACCGTGGCCCTTACAATTACTACACCATACATTGGTCCTAGTATTAGTAGGCTTTTGCCTCTTCTCCTTATCTTTGGCCATATTGACGGCCATTTCTTCCATTTTCTTTGTCAAATTCAATAACAAGGTTTAATTGGAATCTTTTAGGGCTGGCATTATTGGTATCTCTATCGTAGTTAATGCTTGTTGTTGATATTGAAAATATGGAACATAAGCTGTTGTCACGTTCGATGGTATAGCTTACAATAGAGTGACATTAACTAGCCCCTGAATATTGGTATTGGAATTGGTCCTTGATTCTAACATCCGTGGATAACTACTCATTGATTCGTTCTAAGTCGAATTTTGATATCTACCTTGAACTGGAATCATCATGGCTCTCGTAGTTAAAAATTGATCATAATGGCATTCCTCCCAAACCTTGGCTCAATTAAGGGACGCAGCTACCGTAACGGTTTGAGCTTCCTTTACAAACATTTTTAGCTCTGGTGGGTGCAAACCATTGATTAATATGGATAAGATAAATGCCTCCGGTATTTGGTGATTCAGCCACTTACTGAGTATATCAGCCACTCGGCCATAGTACGATTCCATCGCCTCCTCTAAGATCATTTTGCTGTTCATTAACCTCTCTCGAAGGTGGTCCTCAAAACCAATTAGCCGAAAAGGAGATAAAAATATATTCTTCAATGCTTCCCAATTCGGAAATTGATCCACTGGTTGGCAGTTGTACGATTCAAACGCCATATCTTTTAAGGTCGCTGGCAGCCATTGCAACCAAATATCTTCAGTTCTACTATTATTAGCTATATATGTTGTAAGAAATCGAGACAAATGTTGATCGGGATCCACATCTGAAAATCCCCAAAAAGTAGGTAGTGGCGTGACACTAGTCGTACGATCGCCAACTGCATCCATTTGTACAGCAATCGGAATGGTTGGTCCTCCTGACGCCATTGAATTTCTTGTTCCGCTAAACTCTATTTTAAAATAATCTCTGCTTTTCCTTATTCTAATTTTCGAGCTCTCAGTGCTCCTCGATTTATTGTTATTTTCTGCAATTAGTTTTATTGGTTGAATTTACAGGTGAAAACGTTGGATTTTGAAATACAATATAGTTATCTTTATTGGCAATCGATTTGTGCCAATCTGAAGAGCCACTATTGCTCGTTTTAGCGATACCCCTTACTGGAAAAATATCCAATGGAGTACCAAATTCTACTATACCTCCTTCTCTTTCAATTAACGGCCTCAAGATTTCTACTGGAATGTTAACAAAATTTCTCGCAAGTGTTCTTGGTAGTTTTTCTAATGATACTTACTACTACAGAATTAATAGTCTATCCAGTTTTTGATATGTTAGGATGCACCGACAAGCTTGCAACCATGATTTAATCCAATTTTGTCGATGCTTCCTTTTAAGATTACGTTCTTGGTCCTCTCTAAGCAAGTTCCTTCCTTGCGCTCTTCCTTGTCTTTTTCTCAACTGATTTATTTTCCTCGATGCAATGCTCTCATTCTTATTAACCATAATCTTGCTTCAAAAACTACTGAAATCGTCTTCCACTGCCAATTTTCCCACACGTTTGGTAATTAATTCCTAACATTCAAAGCTATTATCACTCCCCGGTAGCGGCGCCAAAATGTGATTGCTTGTTTTACTTCTTTCAAATTAATCTAATGGGAATAAACCCATATAGGGGGATTCAAACACGGGGAATGACTAGTTGCTTAAGCATTCATGTTAAGATCACACAATCAATTATCTCCTAAATGTATCATCTCTATTTCCAATATCTGAACATACAAGGAAACTATAATCTCCTCCTTCACCTTATCGATCTCTTCATTACAATAATTCAGTCATACCAATAACTGCTATTTCCACCAATATATTCACCCTCATAATCTCCAACTGTAATACTGCACCCTCACAGCTTTCAGCACACAATTATCCTCTTTCCAATCATTGGAATTCTTCACACAGAATTGCCATTCACATTACGGTGTTTCACACAAACACAGACTCATTCTCTCTACTGAACTACAATTAGATTTCAGCATTCAATCCTTCTTCTTCTCAAATAATACCAATCACATTTCCATTCCATAATTCACTTCACAATATTCAAAAACTCTCAATCCTCTTATTCAAAGAAAATAACAAATAAAAGAAAAAGAGGTAGCACCAAGCTTATCCCGGCTCACAACTATCATAACAATGGCACCTTAATTAACTTCTACAACTCCTATATACTTTCCCCTGATTCTCCACATTTTAACCATAATTCTGTAATTAACTGCTTTTAATAACTAAATCACTCATCCGTCCTCCTGAATTTCCTATTATATGGACTATTAATATATTTTACCAATATCTTTCAAAAACGAATTAATATCTATTCTACAAGCCTTTTGAAGGATGAGAGAAGAAGCCATATCAATAAGATTAAAAACTCCAGTTGTAGAAAGGTAGAATCAACACAACTAGTATAGTATTAGGAATCATAATTAGAATCATATAGGTCTTCACATATGAGAATAGTAAGAAATCAAAGACAACAAATTAATAAGATTATAAAGTGCTGAAATAGTCTCTAAAGAAAGGAACCTATGCCTTAACATCACTGCATATTGAACCTAGTTTATTCTAAAAAAAAAATATTAATAATCAAGTTTAGGGTTGATCAATCTTATTTATTAATAATTATCTAAGTCAAAATTATGTTTTATAAGTATTATGGTTAACAATGTCAATATTATTGATTTTTTATTTATTTCTTTTGGTTTCTAAGTATGTATATATATATGTATATATATATATATATATATATATATATATATTTATGTATGTATATATATATATATATATATATATATATATTTATGTATGTATATATATATATATATATATATATATATTTATGTATGTATATATATATATATTTATGTATGTATATATATATATATATATTTATGTATGTATATATATATATATATATATATTTATGTATGTATATATATATATATTTATGTATATATATATATATATTTATGTATATATATATATATTTATGTATATATATATATATATATTTATGTATATATATATATATATATTTATGTATATATATATATATATATTTATGTATATATATATATATATATTTATGTATATATATATATATATTTATGTATATATATATATATATATTTATGTATATATATATATATATTTATGTATATATATATATATATATTTATGTATATATATATACATATTTATGTATATATATATAATAAAAAAAAATTTGACATAATAATGTATTTTTATAATATTTTTTAATTAAAAAACATAAAAATATTAAAAAATAAAAAAATTAATATAAAAAATTATTATTTATTATATTTTTAAAAATAAAATTATATAATTTTTTATTATAAATAAAATAGTATTAATTTAAATTTATTATCGATTTTTATAAAATATAATCAAATTTGATAATTTTTCTCAAAAATTTAAAATCATATTTATCTTTTTACATTTAAATGATGTATATTCTTATTTTTTATTTTATTATTTTTAGAATTATAAATAAATATATAAATATATTAGTTATATGTATATATATATATATATATATATATAGTATAATTTTAAATTAATTTTTATTTTATTTTATTCTTTCTACATAATTTCTAAATTTATTATTATAATATAATAATGTATTCATTCTAAGCAACATGGTATTCACCACATTAAAAAAAGCTAATGATAATAGATGTGAACATTAGCTTATTTTTAATAATATTATGATTATTATTTTATTTATTTAATAATTAATTTTATATTATACTAATATATATGAAGTAATATCTATAAAAAAATGATAAAAAAAATGATAAAAAATGATATATAAAATTTTAGGTATAACTTGTATAATAAAAACATGATATAAACCATGTTTGGTATTATTTTATTTTTATATTAAGATTTAAATTTTTCATTTTTTTTAATAATTTTATAGTATAAAAATATAACAATTAATAATTTATTCTATATACTAATAAAATATATGATTTTTCTAAAATTAAAAAATTCTAATCCTACTATATCTGATTTTAATATCACTTCATTTGTTAATAATAAAAAAATTCACACTTCTAACAAAAATATATGTTATAATGCTATGAGTTTTTTATTTTATTTTATAGAATAAATAATTTTTTTATAAATATTCTTATAATCACATCTTATTTAAGAAATAAAACAAGCAAAAAATAAAAGAAATAGGTAGGGAGAAAAAATTTTCTATAGGGTTGTCACAATGAAAAGAATAGTTTTGTTAGGAGGTTTAAAGGAATCAAATATAAAAATAGGAAAATATTAAAAAAATAAATAAAGATATAATAGTCCTGATTAAATTAAAATATAATATATTTAGAATTATAAGAAATTATGATGCATTAAAAAGAATGATAATAATAATAATAATAATAATGATAATAATAATAATAATAATAATAATAATAATAATAATAATAATAATAATAATATACTTAAGCAAAAAAAATACATTTCTTTGATTACAAAATTTTTATATCAAATTTTATTAAAATATTTGACTTGAATATTTCATCATCATCATCATATATATATATATATATCTAGTACTAATTAAAAATCATATGAGTTTTTTAAAAAATTCTAAAAACGATCTTAAAATAAAAAATAAAAATGTGATAAATTTCTTATTTAGCATTTCTAGAAAAGAATTCTAAATATTCTAAAGTATCAAAGTTAATTTTAAATATTTAAAAATATTTTGGTAAAAAAGTATAATTTCATTTATTCATTAAAAGAACTTTTAGATAAGAATTAATAATTTTATGGATGATAAAATCTTTTTAATAAAACTTTGGATCATAGTATATGTTGTTGATGTAATTTCTAAAGCCTCTAAGAAATCTCTTAAGTCTCTAAGGCAAAAAGATTTTATTAAGAATTAAACTTATTCATTAGAATTAGATAGTTCTTACCTTTAACTTTTATATATAAAAAATAGAAGTAGAAGTTTTAGTATTCTATTTAAATTATCTTTTCATAACTATTGATATCAAAAACCAATATATATATATAAATAAATAAGAGAATATTTAAAAAATCCATCTAAATTTTAAATTAATCCATCTTACTTCCTTGATTCAATTTATATGACTCTTAGTTGAATGGTCTAAATATTCATGATGCTAATAGAATGTCAATGTAGTCAACAAAGGCTTTGCTGGACCTTATGAAAGTTGATTGAAAGAATAGAATAGTTAGTGCTACAACTCTTAATGAAAAGAGTAGCAAATATCATAGGTACTATTGCTTCTTATCTTTCTTCTTGTTGACATTGTTTGTGTCACTCTACTTTGTGATAAGTCATTTTAAGAGTTTTTTGATGTACTTTGTATTTACTTACCTACTTGATGTTGAATGAATACATGCTAAATTACGACTAAAAGATTTGCTTATTTTTATTCAGTTTAATCTAAAATTTTAATGAATCTTATTTTAGTTTTATTTTTATATATTATATTAAAAAAATCATATACATATCTACGATTTTAATGGCACTGTTAAAGATAATTCTAAGTAGTTTGAAAGTAAATATTAATATACAGCTTTGTTTTGTATGTAGTATTTTGATAGTGCATGTGCATAGCACTCATTTGGAATCTAGAGCTGTTCTAAGGAAATTACTCTATCTAAGATAGATAACCTATTTTCAATAACTTAAGTACTTCAATGTATATCTAATTGGTCGAAAAATAGAAAAAAATACTATCATATAAGAAAATAGAAATAAAGAAGATTCTAAGTATTTTTACAAAATTTGGTCCAAAAACACAATATATTGAGATGTTTTAGCTAAAGATTCTTGTTCATCTATTTTGGGCATATAAACCTATCTAATTTCAATCAATGCAAGGTTATAAAATTAAAAATCTAATTCTTACAAAACTATGATGTTTTACATATATTAATGATACTAAACTTAACCTAATTCTATATTACATATAGATATAAGTGTGTATATGAGGCCATAAAAATTCAAAAATCCAATTATAACTAATCTACTATTTTGCCACTATTCTTCTTTGATTTTGTTCATCTCAAAAAATATCTAACATTCTCCATCTTCTAATTTTAATTCATAATTTTATTAATATCTTTCCAATTTTTTACTCATATTATCTCTTCAATATTACTCTTGTGGTATTGGATTGGATAGACCTTCTTTTCTTTTCTTGTAATGCTAATTGTAGTTGGCAATTGCCCTGCAATACAAATCAAGACTGATGACCATTGCTCTTTGTTGATTGAAGCTAGCAGCTGCTCTATAAAAACAACTAAGAATGACAACCACTTATTTGTACTGACTCATGTCAACAATTATCTTGCCAAGTCAATTAGAGTCACTTACTATCTCTTAGTATTTGCTTGGATCAACATTCATTCTAGTAAGGGATGCTGTTGTGATATTGACTTTGGAGGTGACTCTCTTGCACCATCTATTAGAACCTCCTTTTTATTAAAAAATCTCTTTGTAATATTAAAAATATTATTTGAAAATCATTACCATCATCAATTTTATTTGAACATATTCTCACATTTCATATAGAAGTGATGGCGTTGGATTACACCAATAGTTTTTTCAATCTTCTTATCAATTGTAGTATGTGAAACTTGACTTAGATGATTAAGAAAATTTGGTGCAAGGACTCTTGTTGCAAATCTTGGCATTGTACCTCATTTGTACATATATCTACTTTGCGTGCACCTAAGTACAAGGATTCTTATTCAAATACCTTTCAAGCATATTTTTCTATCAAAGCATCTCATTCAAGCACCTTGAAGCATGTTCTTTAGCAATAGTTTCTCATTATGTAGCCATGCTAGTATCACAAATATACATATTTACTCTAATATTTACTCATATGATTAAATAGAAGTAGGTAAAAGTAAATTTATGTCATAATATTTTTTAGAAAAGCTTTCAAAAAGCTTCATAGATGTTCCTTTGACTTTACATTTGTTTGTAGTTGATTGATAGATTAGAAACTTGGTCAATAAATTAACCACATCTTGATAACTTACAAAACAAGCTAACTATATAGCACACATATAAAAAACTTGCACTCCAAGTTAAAATACGTATCTTACAAAGACAACATATTTTGAGGGTTCTATAAGACATTTCCATATAACTCATAATTAAGAATATATATGGAGGTAAGAATGAAGCATTTTTTATTCTTATTAATGCCTTTTTAGTTCTTAGTCTTATTTTCAAGAATTTTAAGTATTCTTATTTTTTTAAAAAATCATTCTAATTTAATATTACATCATTTTTGAATGATAATATAGCCTTTTTGAATGATACAAAAGTATCTTGATCTTTTAGTTCTTTTAAATTCATATCCTTTCAAATTCATATCCTTTCAATTTCATATCCTTTGATACTTATCTTAATTGTTTAGATATCTTCTTTGAGTTTTTATCATTGACAAATCGATAAGAATATACTTATAATATCAAAGTTTTTTTTACTTAATTAAGAGTGGATTTTTTTTTTTTTTAGATAAGATATAAGTATATTAGAAGTCATGGATTATCTACTTCTAAATTGATATTATTCTTAGAATTTCTTTTGTTCCTTGATCTTGTCTTTTAATTATTGAAAGAGATATTAGATATCTTCTTTTTTTATTGTATAATCATGGTAAAGCTATTGAAATGAAGAATGCAATGGCATAAATGTAAGAATAGTTAAAGGAGTTAATGCTTGCTATGCATCAATTCACTTTACCACTATAAAGAGCAATAAGATTGGTAGGAAATAAAGATATTGAAATGATTAGAATTGCTTCAACATCTATATCCAATCATGTTACTTTTTTTATGGTCGAATACCATTCAAGCATTACAGAATCAAAAATTGCCTTGCTCAAGAAATTTGATGGCATAAGATCAAATTTTTGAAGATTCATCAATCAAATACAACTGATAATTGAACTTCAACCTCAAAGCTATCCAATTTTAGCATCATAAGTCACATTTATTTGAATGTTATTTTTAAGTTTTGCATTATCATGATTTTTGTTTTTTTTTTTAATAATATGATTTGATATTAAATAATTTATAAACTTTTTAGTGGAATTTTATTTCATGTATAGAAAATATGATGCAATTTGTATTGCAACCAATAAATTTATATTTTACATCAAAAAAATTAATCTATAATGTTGTATGCTTTACAATTATGACAACTTGCAATTGATATTAAATAAGATGATACTACACTCATTAGTCAATTTTTTGTCATAAATATACATATTTATTCTATTATTTACCTATATGATTAAATAGAAGTAGACAAAAGTAGATTTACTTCATAATATTTTTTAGAAAAACTTCTTAAAAGCTTCATAGATGTTGTTTTGACTTTACATGTATTTTTAGTTGATTGATAGGTTAGAAATTTGGTCAATAAATTAATTATATGTTGATACTTTGTAGAACAAGCTAATTATGTGGTGCACATATTAAAAAATTGCCTTACAAATTAAGATATGTGTCTTACAAAGTCAACATGTTTTAGAAGTCCTATTGAACATTGTTACATAGTTTTTAGTTAAGAGTATATATGGAAGAAAGAGTGAAGTCTTCTTCACTCTTATCAATGCATTTTTAGTCCTTAGTCTTATTCCAAGATTTTTTTAGTCTTCTTGTCTTTGGCAATAGTCATTTTAGTTTAATACTATACCATCTTTGACTGATTTTTTAGTCTTTTTGAGTGATACAAGAGTGTATTGATATTTTAGTTCTTTGAGGTTTATGTCCTTGATAGTTTGATAAGAGTCCTAATTCATTGTTCTTATCTTGTTTTAGAAATGAGTAAATTATTCCACTTCTATTATTGTATTTTAAAGATTATAAATTATCTATTTTTAAATAAATTGTTTAATTTTCTAACATTGATTTTTTTTAAAAAAAAAGAGCCAATTATTCCTCTTTCTAGAAATCTTTATTTGACATTAAAAGTTGTAAATTACCGTCCTCTACTTTGACTTGTGGATTTATTAAGTTTTTTGAAATACAAGAAAAAATTATGGATGATAGATTTGGAGGAAGTGAGAATAGATTTGTAACTATTCCAAATCTTCACAAACTTAACAATACTCTTAGGATGGAAATTTTATGCATCACTAGTACCAATTAATAAAATACTAATCCTATGTCTATGAGAGAAGTTTAGAGTTTGCATTAAGAAGTTATACAGTTGAAGGAAGTAAGTAGATCAAATGTCAAAGATTTATTATTAACAATATCCAAAGTAGAATATTTGAAATATTTTATTACTCAAGCCATTGTATGTGACAATTGATTATTTGAAAGGTGTCAAGAATAAAGATTTGACTAGAAAAGAACAAATCAAGTAATGACAAAAGATTCAAAATTTTCAAAAACTTATTCATCAAGGTTATGACCAATGCAAATTGATATGGTATATTTTAAACCCTTATTAAGTTAGAAAAGATTCATCATTATCAAGAAGATTTGTATATATATTGTAGAAAGACCAAACAGAGTATTTAATATTATTCAAAGAAGCAATGCTATCATATTGTAATGATTTATAATATGTAAAAATTAACTAAAATATAATATATATATATATATATATATATATATATATATGTATATATAAAAGTAATAATGTATATTATAATGGTTAGTAGATTAATTTAAAAAGAATTGATGTAAAAAATTTTATTTTGAAGTTTATCCATATTGATTATGATATTTAAATTATATAGAATTTAGATATTTAGTATAAAATTTAAGGAGAAGATTGGAGCTCAAAGATGATGATTTAAACCTCTAAAAAACTTATTTGAATAGATGAAAGCAAGGTATGGATAGATCAAGGCAAAAGATGAAGATCTTCATTCCTATTGGTCAAAGGCTATTCCCAATAGGCATTCAACAAGCTATGTGTGACCATAACAAGAACTTCGGTGACTTCAAAATGATCATTTGAGAATCAAAAGAAAGGATTTTAAGGTTTAAGATTTGGAATATAATTTTTATACAAATTTTAGAGGATTTGGAGTTAGAGTGATGAAGTTATAGCCATTTGAAGTTAAGGTGGTTTTTTAAGATATATTATTGTTCTTTTGACAATAAAAATAATTTTATGATAGATTATGGAGATCTAAAGGTTCAATTATAAGGATGATTTTAAGACCTATGTCTTTTATAAAAATATTTTTACATTTGAAGTTTGTATGAGGGAATTATAGAGCATTGAAGATAATATATATAATTCAAAGGCAGTAAGTAAGTCGTTATGTTAATAGTAATGGTTGGAGCCATATCTTGAGTTTTTGGATGAATTTTTGGCTCAAATTTTTTAAAAGTGTGTGTTATTAGGTAAAAAAGCTATATATCAAAATTTTATGGTATTTAATTACTTAATTTATAAGATATAAAGAAAATTACACTTAGGTATATATAAGCAAGAATTTGAAGCTATTATTAGAATTTTAGTAATATCTTAAGATATGTAATGAATTTTTAATTAAAATTTGTGATAGTTTTTGAAAGTATATCAATACTTCATGTAAAATTTTGTTTTATTTAGACATTCCAATTATGAGATATGAGTTGTTGAAGTTTGGGAAAAATTCACCTTAAAGATATATAAGGTTTTATAATATTTTTATCATATTTTTGGTGATCTTTGGTACGTAAGACATATATATTGATGTAATTGCTCCTATAGGAATAATTTTAAATATAAACTTATTTTTATTTTTTTATTTTTATTTTTATTTTCAGACTTAACTGAGCAATTAGACACAACTAAAAGTCTAACGCTTTCTTAAGGCAAATTCTCTCTATCTCAACAATGCAATGACAAAATAAATAGCATGGTTGCTAAAGAAGACAATGTATTGAAAAATAAGTTCCTCTAGCTATAAAAGGAGTCATATAGCAAAAATCTTATGCAATTTTTAATAAAGATCATATTTTTTCTTTAAATCTTTTATCTTGTTTTATAATAAAATTTTATTTAGGATAAAAAAATTACAAAGTTTTAGCCTTATTAGATTCAAAAGCCTCAACCTATTTTATAAACAAAGATTTTTTTCAAAAAATAAGATATAATTTTAATTAAAAAAATCAAATCTATGAATGTAGAAGTAATAGATGATTATTAATTATCTTTTGGAGATGTTATAAATAAAAATATTCTTGTAGAAGTAACAACTGGTGATTATAATAGTTTAATAATATTTAATATAATTAGATTTCTTTTTAATTCAATTATTATAGAATTATTGTAGTTAAAAAGATATAATCCTCAAATAGATTGGATTTCTTGTAATCTTGATTTTTTCCATAATTCTCCTAGGCAAGTAGAAATCTATAAGATAAATATATCGAAACCATTATTAATAGGTACAAAAATTTTCATGCATACTGCAAAAAAAGAGTCAACTTTCATTATATATGTCACACCTATTATTAATGGAGAAAAGATTTTAAGTGGCATTCTAAGTCAATACCAAGATTATCAAGATGTATTTGAAAAGAAAAATGTAGATATTTTTTTAAAGCATCATTCTTATGATTGTTCCATTGATCTTTAAGAAGGAACTTAACTATTATTGAGACCAATTTATAGCCTATCACAAAACAAGTTGATTGCCTTCAAAGAATACATTGATGAAAATTTGGCTTAAAACTTTATACGCCATTCTAAATCTCCAACTGGGCCTCTTATCTTATTTATGAAGAGAAAATACGAATTTCTATGGATGTGAGTAGACTATCAAGGATTCAACAAATTTACCATTAAGAATAGATATCCTCTATCTTTGATTTTAAGAATTTTTGATGAACTAAATCAAGAAAGATCAATATAAAAATAGATCTATAAAGAAGACATAATCTAATACTCATTAAAAAAAGAGATGAATAAAAAATTATATTTTAAATTAGATATAGATATTTTAAATATAATGTCATACCTTTTAGACTTACAAATACACAAGCTGCTTTTTAATATCTAATAAATAATGTCTTTTGTGAATTTTTCACGGTTTTATTATCTCTTATTTAGACAATATTTTGATTATTTTGAAAATATAAAAGAGTATGAAGTTTATTTTTATTGTGTGTTACAAAAACTAAGAGATACAAGATTATATACCACGATGAAAAAGGATATATTTCACACTACTCAAGTTGACTTTCTAATATACATCATTTCAAATGATGGTCTTATAATGGATGCTAAGAAGGTTCAAACTATCACAAATTAAAAGATCTCAAAAATAGTCAAAAATGTGTAATGTCTTTTGAGATTTGTTAATTATTATCAAATCTTCATCAAAAACTTTTATTAAGTTACGGCTCTTCTTACATGCTTGACATGTGAAGAAAAATTTAAGTGAATTAAAGAAATTTAAGCATCTTTTGAAGCCTTAAAGACAACATTTATTTTTACACCAATCTTATATTGCATCAACTTTTTGAAGATATTCTTCATAGAATTAGATACATCAGATTTTACAATAGGTGCTATTTTATCAAAAATGGGAGCAAATGACAAGCTCCATCTAATAGCTTTCTATTCCAAAAACATTTCAACAACTAAGATTAATTATGAGATTTATGACAAAGAATTTTTTGTAATTAAGGATTTATTTCAAAAATAGCATGATTATATAAAAGGTCCTTTTAATCTAGTGATTGTATATGCAGATTATAAGAACCTTAAGTACTTTATGTCAGCACATATTTTGAATTGTCGCCAAGCCCGTTCGAGCATGACTTTATCAATTTTTGATTTTAAGATTACTTCTTGATCCAAAAAATAAGAAGGTTCATCAAACGCATTTTTTAGATGTATTTATCTTATATTAAAAGAAAAAGACCTAACTTTTGATCAATAAAGAATGATTCTTTTGAAACTAGAGTATTTTTATTTTTAAGCAATAAAATCAACATTGACTATTGATTCAACTTTTTTCAAGAAAATTTAATTAAGTATGTCCTTAGATCTTCTTGTTTATGATATCAAGAATAATTCTTCTAAGTCTAATAGTACTTTTAAGTTGAAGTTCAAGAATAATCTACTTTATTTTGAATGACAATTATATCCAAAATGTAAGCATGATTATGTATTTTTCAATTTTTTCATGATTTTTTAGCAATAGGTGTCATGTTGTGGTTTGGCTACCATGTAAAAATAATAAACATATATGTTTAATATATAATTTATTATAAAATATGATAAAAATAATATTATTAAATTTTAATTAGTTACAAAATATGATTAGATTACTACTTAAAAGTAGTTAGTTTAAAAGGATTATTATTAAGATTGATTATATGTTGATAATAGTTTTATATATTTAAAGCCACCTTGAATAGACATTAGTGATTCTTGAAATCTTATTTTATTTCTTTTATTTGGTATTTAGGACATATATTATATAAACCTTATAAGAAAAAGGATTGGAGAGGGATTTTGGTAACAAAAAGAATATTAAGAGTATCCATATAGATGAATGTAGATAGATAATAAAAATCTCCATTGCTATTAGCCAAAAGGTATGCCTAATGGGCTTCAAGGAAGCTGCTAGAAGCCTTATTAGGAATAAGGATTATTCCTTTGAGATCATTCAAACTTAAAAGGCTAAGTTCAAGAAGTTTAGATTTTTATCTATTATTATGGTGCAAATTTTGGATGATTTGGAGTTTTTATGAAAGAGATATAGGTATTCAAAGTTAAGATATTGGTTTTGTACCTATTATCTTTCTTTTGGACATAACACATGCGTATAGAAAGCAATGAAGGATCAACAACTGAGATTTAAGAGAACACTTTTTTGGCTATACTTTTTATATATTGCTTGATGAATTCTAAGCTAGAATGAAGAATTAAAGGAATTTGAAGTTAATGCTTGCAATCTAAATGTAGTAAATGATCCATTGTATTAGTGGTTGTATTCTGAGCTATATCTTGAATAATTTGATAAAATTTTGGCTAAAAATTTCTAAGAATGTGTATTATTATGTTATTAAATGTTTTATATAAATTTTATGGTATTTGAAGTTTGGATTTTTGGGATATAAAAAAAATAATGTTCAGATACTTGTAAATTAGGATTTAGAGCACCTATTAGGATTTTTAAGTTACTAGACAATTTGTAATAGATTTAAGGTTTATTTTTTTGTGGCAAAGCTCAAAAATAAATTACATATTATCTAGAAATTTTTTAAAAATTGAATAGATAAATTAAAAAATATGAATTTCTAAAGTTTAAGGAGTAAAAATCCTTTGTGGAAAAAAATATTTCAAAAGAATTTTGCTAAAATTTGGACATTTCATGCAAAGTAAAGGAGATTTTGGGAGCAAAGATATTATATATATATATTAAAGTTAGAAATATGGAGCTATGGCAAAATTATGATATAAAGATGGATTTTTGTAAGAAGATTATGGATTTTTTTTGAGCTTATTAGAAATCAAGCTTATTGGCAAATGATTTAGTTATGACTTTGTATAGCAAAGGATGTTAGGGCATTTCTAGATGCTTTAAAAAGCCTTATACATGAAGCTTCTTAAATATAAAAGAATTTTATCAATAATATATCTTTTGATACTATTATATTTATTTCACCTTTATAATAAGAATACATCACTTATTGAAATTCATTCAATAAATTAAAGCTAAAATTTCTACAAATAAATACATGGTATATTCCCAAATAGAAAATCATGCCATACAACACTAGACATTTTGGATACTATAAAACTTTAAAGCTAATATGAAGAGATTTTTAGTGGCTTCAAATGTGGAAGGCAATTAAAGATTTTGCACAGTCATGTAATATTTATTCAAGATCAAAAACTCCTCATCATCAACCTTATAGATTTTTTCAGTTATTACCTATTTCAAAACAACCATGGTCTTTTGTTTCTATGGATTTTAATATAGATCTTTCAATCTCAAGTTTGTATGATTTTATATTTGTGATAGTAAATTATTTTATTAAGATGACACATTTTATACCATGTATGAAATCTATCATAAGTGAATTAATGATTAATTAATTAAGTAAGTAAGTAAGTAAATTAATATTTTTCTTGACAATATCTATTACTATTATGGATTGTCCAAAAATATTATACTGGATAGGACAACTCAATTTGTATCAAGACTTTAAAGAATCTTTTTTAAGATTTTAAAGGTAGATATAAAATTATCTTTAATTTTTTATCTTAAAATTGATGGGCAAACAAAAGAAGTGAATCAAGTTTTGGTGTAGTATTTGAGGTATATTATCAATTATCATCAAGATGACTGAAGAACTCTTTTACCATTTGCAGAGTTTCCATATAATAATTTGATATATTTTTTGACTTAAAAAATATCTTTTTTTTTTACCAATTATGGTTATCATCTACAACTTGATACTTTTCACTTTTCAAAAGTTGATAATCTTGCAGCAGAAGATTTGATAAATTATTTATTAGAGCTACATACAATTATAAAGACATAGTTAAAAGATGCTCAAGAATAAAAAAAAGTCAATGTAGATACCTATTACAAGGAACAATCATAATTTAATGTGAATAATAAGATATGATTACTCTATTATAATATTAAAACTATTCATCATTGTGACAAATTGGACTATTATAGGCTTGGACCTTTTCCTATTTGTGAACAAGTCAATCTTATTGCTTATTGATTACATCTACTAAAGTCTAAGAATATCCATTTTGTATTCCACATATCTCTTTTTAAACCATATAAGACAATGAATATTTTAAGAAAAAGAAAAATGCCACTTCTTCCTATAGAAGTAGATAATAATCAAAAATTTGAGGTGGAACCAATCTTAGATTCAAAGCAATGCCAAAATAGAAAAGAACATCTTGTTCATTGGCACAAATATGATATTATTGAACACACATAGAAGCTAACAAAGAAACTTACAAATGCAATAAAGAAGATTGAGCCTTTTTATTAATAATATCCATCAAAATCAAAAGAAAAAATAGCAAATCTTACATATAAAATAAAAAAAAAAATAAAAAAAAAAAATCTATGGAAGATAGAATTCTACCTTCTATTCTTCTTTGTTATTTTTGTATATTTGTGACATTAAAGAGATGGAGAACTAACAACCAACAGACTCAACTCAAAAGCTATCACTTGTTCATTTAGTAAATGAGATATTATAATTGTGATAATCTTAAAGACAATGTAATCAAGATGATATATCTTTCTTTGTATAAATGGCAAGATAAAACATGTTTGTTATCATGTTTTTAGAAGAGACTCATGATATTTAGTGATTTTATCAGAGATAGGAATAATTTTTGACAATATTTTCAAATATTTTATTTGAAGGGAGTTACGAAGGCCTCAATAACAATCAAATATTAGGATGGTCTTTTTACCTTAGTATAGGACATTATTGATGGTTGAGAGGACCTATCAACCATCTTCAAAGAAAATAAAGATTAAAATATATGACAAATATAATTTGCTATATCTTAGATTTTCTCAACATATGATGACTGTTTTTTATAGAATTCATTCCTAAAAGAGAGGATAATGTCACAAACATAAATATTTATTTTAATATTTACCTATATGATTAAATAAAAATAAGTAAAAATAGATTTATTTCATAATATTTCATAATAGATGTTGTTTTGACTTTATATATATTTATAGTTGATTGATAGGTTAAAAACTTGCTCAATAAGTTAATCATGTGTTGATAGCATGCAAACAAGCTAACTATGTGGTGTACATATAAAAAAACTTGTCTTGCAAATTAAGATATGTGTGTTATATATTTTGGAGGTCCTATAAAATATCGCCATATAACTTCTAGTTAAGAATATATATAGAGGCAAGAATGAAGCTTTCTTCACTTTTGTCAATGCCTTTCTAGTCTTTAATCTTGTTCCGAGACTTCTTATTCTTCTTATCTTAGGCAATAGCCATTCTAGTATAATACTACACCATTTTTTATTGGTTTTTTAGTCTTTTTGAGTGACACAAGAATATATTGATATTTTAGTTCTTTGAGGTTCATATCCCTAATATTTTTCCATGGATTACAACATGAGATAAAGAAATTGATGCTCAATTCACTTGATTCCTCAAACACTGAGTCAAGAAATTAGCTTTGCTATAAAGTGTCTTAATTATCTTTTTGAATTTTAATTTGAAAGTCGCATGAGTATGCTTTAATGTCTTTATAATTCAATGGCAACACCATTATCTTCTTAAAAAATATATTTAGAAGTGAAAGATATGCAAATTGATATGATACATTTCAAATTTCTTATTAAGCAAAAAAAGATTCATTATTGTTAAGAAAGGATTGTACTTGTATTGTGGAGAATCTAAATACACTATTCAATATTATATATAGAAGCAATGCAACCACAAAATAAGAAGTATGGATGTCAAAGAAGACAATATGTCAAAAATAAGTTTATCAAATTACAAAAGAAATTATGCAATTCAAACCTTATACAATAACTAGTTAAGATTCTATTCTCTTTTATAAACCTTCTCTTTATTTCACAATAGATGTTACTTTAGGACCTAAACATTACAAAGCTTCTTCCTTCCTAGATTCAAGAGCTTCAACTTATTCTTAGATGAAGAGTTTGTTCAAAGATATATCATATTTGTAATTAAGAAAATTAAATTTATTCATGTCATAGATGGTGATCTTTTGTCTATTAGAGATATTACCCATGAATTCTATCCTATAGAAGTAACAACTAGGAATCATAATAGCTTTGTGATATTTAATATTATTAAATCTTCTTCTAATTCACTTATTTTTTGATATAAAAATATAATCTTCAAATAGATTAGATTAATTATAGTCTTAAATTTTTCTAAAATAAAATTAAGAATTTTATCAATGAAATAGAAAGTTTAAAGTTTAGTGCAATTAAATACTTATTTATAGGTATAAGGTCGTTCTTCTATGCTACAAAAAAAATATGTATCTTGTGTTATTTATACTATACCTATTTCTAATAGTAAAAAAAAAATTATGTGGCATTCCAAGGCAATATCAAGATTATCAAGATGTCTTTAAAAATAATATAATATTCTTTTGAAACATCATCTTTATAATTGCTCAATTGATCTTCAAAAAAGAATTCAATTGCCATTTGAATCAATCTTTAGTTTATTGCAAAATAAATTGGATGAACTCAAAGAATAAATTTAAAAGAATCTTACAAAGAATTTCATACACCATTCAAAATTTTTCGTAAGAGCTTCAATCTTTTTTATAAAGAAAAATAATAGATCATTGAAGATATGTGTAGATTATCAAGGGTTCAATAAGATTACTATCAAAAATAGATATCCTCTATCATTCATATCTAGACTTCTTAATCAATTGAATCAAGTTAAGATTTATATGAAAATAGATCTACAATTAGAATACATCCTAGTATACATTAAAAAAAGAAATCAATAAAAGATTACATTTTGAACCAAGTATCAGCATTTTGAATGTAATGTCATATATGTTGGACTTGCAAATGTACTAATAGCTTTTAAACATCTAATAAATGATATCTTTTAAAAAAAAAATAGATGATTTTATTGTTTGTTATCTAGATGATATTTTAATCTATTCTAAGAGTACAAAAGAATATGAACTTTATTTTTATGGCATATTTCAAAAACTTAGAAATATAGGACTATATGCCAAGATAAAAAAGTGTGTATTTTATACTACTCAAGTTGACTTTTTAGGATATATTATTTCAAATGATGGCCTTATAATAAATTTTAAGAAGATCCAAACTATTATAGATTTGAGGATGTCAAAAACGGTAAAGAATCTATGTTTTTTGAAATTTGCTAATTATTATTCGATCTTTATTAAGAATTTTTCTCAAATTGTAGCTTCAATTATATGTTTGACTTATAAAGAAGCAAAAGCAACATTAGAAACTTTAAAGACAGCTATTATTTTTGTACAAATCTTATATTGAATCAACTTTTTAAAAATATTTTTTATGAAAATAGATGCATTGGACTTTACTTTTGATGTTATATTGTCATAAATGGGAATAGATGACAAACTTCACCTAATAGTTTTTCATTTAAGAAAATTTTCAACAACCAAGATCAATTATAAGATTGATGACAAAGAATTTTTTTCTACTCGTATATTTGTTACAAAAAGTGTCATTATTTAAAAAGCACTTTTAATCCAATCACTATATATACAAATCATAAGAACTTCAAGTATTTCATGTCAACATGTATTTTGAATAGTAACCAATCTCATTAAAGCATATCCTTGTCAAAATTCAAATTCAAGCTTATTTATTGATCAAATAAACAAGGTTCATCAAATATCTTTTCTACACAAATTTATCTTGCATCAAAAGAAGTAGATGCAACTTTTAATCAACAACGAACCATACCATTAAAGCTTTTTATCACCACTTCTTTTATCTTCAAATAACTACATTAATTCGATAATACTATTGAAAAGAAGTTTAACATTAATGAATTAATATTGAAAACTACCAATGACTTCTACCATCAATCATTACATTTAAATGCAAGCATGATTCTATGTATGGTATAACACTTCAACCTAATACCACGCTAGTAAATAATCTCATCTACTGGAGATTAGATCATTCCAAATTAACACATTTTCCTTTTCATGCAATCATCTCTTAATACCCATCTTCCTTCATAGAATGTGCAAAACAATGCTCTGTAAGAAGTGTCTGCAATGCTGCATTTCAAAATGAACAGCTTTCCAGCCACGTATTTCTCAATGTTCTGAGACGTCAAGTTGAACTGAAAGACTGTTTCTACCCTACTATTTGCTTATTGCAGCAATTCTACACCTGTCATACTTCACGGAGTGAGACAAGACACTAGGCGATGAGTTTCCACCTCTAATCATAGAACATACAACTAATACCTCACAGATGTTTAAAGTACAAATGAATGGCTAATTTTTCTTCTCCCGCAACAAAGAGGATATGTCAATATGATACAATAGTCTAATTTAAACCTTCTTTCTCACTAGATCTCTATAGATGTATTGGGACGAGGGAAACTACTCAACTTTTGTGTATTCCATAAGAATATAAGGCGCTCTGTATATTTTGATTAATGTCCAGAACAAACCCTCCTCTAGCTCCAACTCCCCAGCTGCACGAGCTGCATAAATGTCCTCACAAATGGCAACCAACCTACAGTTCCAACACAATGTTAATACCATGAACATCTGAGTCTTCTAGTAGAACATGAAAAGAAATGAAGTTAGTTGAATGCTACGTGTTGTGTATGCAAGGACGAGAGCCCAAGGAATAATGACAACAATCACCTTAGAAAGTTAAATTGATATCATGATTAGGCAGTCAATCAATCACGGGAGCCCTCTAGTAAAATAGTATACAACTTAGGTGTAGGTAAAAAGCACAGCACCTGTCACAAGCAGGAAAATTTTCATATGGTATTCGCATACGGATATCGGCGCACTGCAACCGAATAAACCTCCCAACTGCCAATACAAATGTAATGTACAAGCTCCAAATGCTAAATCTACTGAGTGTCTCACCCAGAAGACCCTCTGCACATGCAAAATCGTCAATTAATTAGGTCCAATGACCAAAAACTGATCGATTCGTCTCTTTTGATTGTCAGAATCAATACTACAATTAATTACGGAAACAATGCTTACTTGGAGGAACTTCCTCGGAAACTGTAATGGCTGCTGGACCCATCATTGATCCACAATCATTTGCAAGACTAATATCGCTCTCAAAAGACCACCATGCCTGTCCGAATTCGCGCTTCAATGTCAAGTTTCCGGAGATATAAACCTGACAGCAACATTCAGAGCATAAGAATGGAAATTAACGTCAGTACCTTAAAGTTCATCGACATAGATTGAAAATCAGCTCAGAACCAGCAGCCCTTGTATGTCCTGAAATAATAGCCGAAACCCTCAACAGCTCTAGATTTTGCACAAGTCCATACATGTACTATTTTCTGATGAGAAGGCATCAACATGCTCCATAAGGATTCATTCAAGTTATCGCTACATAAGAAAGAAAGACACGAAGTACTTACATTAGAACCCTCAAGTATATGCACATCTCCAGAACTTGGTACTCTAAAATATTGTGGATAGAGCTTGTCTATGTAAATGGAATTAGAGGTTCCATTCAGAACAGCCTTCAACTGGTCAGGTAACACATTCTTATCTTGTTGAGGCTGCAGTGCATATGAAGCCAACTCCTTTTCCTTGGGACGCTCACGGTGGAAATCCCACCAAGAGCTAAAGACAAGGTCATCAGAATCAATAGAATGTATCAAACTTTTAAGCGTAGACGGAGGAATAAGCCAAAGAGAGGCCCCATCAGGTTCACAGCAAATAACTTGGACATCACGGGGATCATATCCAGCCAAAACACTACGATGCTCATCTGGATATCTAGTGCCCGTCAGTGTGTGATTATGGCACAGGCCTGTCTCATAAAGCTTAAAAACTCCACCCGCTGTTTTCACTGCAATACCCGCGTGAACGTCCATCACAAGATTTGGGGTGTTTGTTGGATTTCCACTACTGTAGATCTGTCAAAGAAAATTCAATCAAAGAGCTATCACTCCTCTGAGAAATGAGAAAAAGTAAACAATCATAAGATACGCAATCGAAATGGCCAAAAAATCAAACCTCAATTTGCAATGAATTAGAATACACAGCTTCAGACGACAGTCAGAAGAGTTATCAAGATAGGCTTTTTCTATTTTTCTATTTTTCAAGATATTATACTTAATTTAACAATTAAAGGAAATCATAGACCAAATTTTAATCTAAAATGAGAGAAAATAATTAGTAAAGTATACACGACAAGACCTGGATACTGCGGAAGTAAATAAGCGTTAAAAGGAGAAATAAATACCAGCATGGGAGCCCAAATGACAGCAATCAGAATTGCAAAGAGAAGAACTCCACTACAGAATTTGATAAACATGCTCTGCTTCTCGCCTAACCGATGCTTCTCTCGGTTGAGCTTGTTATCACATTGCACTAGAAATAGACTCCCATAGATGTCCTCCAGCTGCAATGTTACACTCAGATCTTGATTATTGCTGCTAATCACTAGAACTTGTGCAGCTAGGATAACAAGACTTTGATTATTTCATTTACACAAAAGGAATGACGAAGGTATGAAGTTAAAAAGACGTACCTTAAGCCAGTCATACATATTGAGAGCTGTTGTGGTACAAGACCAGTCAAGTACGCATCGGAGCTCGAAAAGAAACGGCAGTGCACGGTATAGGCGGAAACAGTTCCAGCTCATAAGATTCACCTTTCTCGCCAAGAATTGCCCATATAAGGCGCTCTTGTGAGGGAGACCATACTTTATCTGGAAAGCTTGTAAAGCTAGAGAAAGGGCCTTCATCATGTAGAATATCCTCAGCGGTAAGAGCCGGAACTCATGTTTATTTTTTGCCTCCACCGTTTCATGATCCTCAATGCTCCACACAAATTGTGACACATAACCTGTGTACAGCATTAGGGTGCACAGATAATAAATCACCTTCCCAGATGCAAATGAACACAGGTAGAGCACCCGATCCACTACGATCAGGAAGAACAAAGTCTGCAGAAAACCACCAGCCGTTCACATACCCGACTTGTGTTAGTATGCATAGCGTTAAAAAAATCTTGTCCAGCACTTTTATTGCAAACTTGAGACAAAACACACCAGCTACTTATTTTAGAGAATTACGAGATTGTGCCTCTACGCGAAGCGATTCATTTGAAGTATAATGGGAAGCTCATGAATGTAGAACCAGGTTATGAAAGTAGCTCAAAATCAGCAAATAGAAGACTCCACTTTCAAAACCTGCTTCTACATTTCTGACCTTCCACAACATTTCAAGTGTAAACTAATTCAAAAAAACGCAATTTGCAAACGGCTGAGCACAGCCAGAAACGGGATGAAACGTACCATCAGTACAATAATGAAACCCTTCGGAAATTGGTCCTCCACTTGGGTAACATCAAAAAGACCAGAGCTATGCTTCATAAGGGGTTGATAAAAGAGCGCCACAAATACAAATGTGAGGAGTTCCGTTCCAAAAATATAGGCATACAAATCCACCTCTCGCTTTCCTCCAGGTATTACGGACAAGATCGGGTACGGAAATCTGGTCTCTTCGAGTAAATTTTCCTCTTTTGCTCTCAGAAGCTCGTCAGCTAAGTCACGAGCAGGAGTGAGGGAGATATGATGGGAATCCGCCAAAAATGTTTGAGGTGAAGCAACATATATGACCTCTAAAACAGCCAGGGCAACTTGAGGTCTATCAGGACTGCTCTCAATACTTTCTACTCGAACTCGACTACTGTGATTCATGCTAGAATCGTCAGAACTGGGCAACCTTGGCTGGCGTACAGACGCCAGCAGGCGATTGAACCCAGACTCTATTGTTTCAGGTTGTATTCCTGCCTCAGGCCATTTGCCTACATCCAAGGAGACCTGGACGAAATGAGGTGGAGCTTCACTACCATTTGTCAAAGCCTGGAAATACCTCAACATTCCCAGCCTCAGACTAGTGAACCAGCCTGAAATCTGTGCCACCAACGCCCTCATCCTTTGTGACATGGTCAACCTACTTGGCGGACCAGCTTGATTCTCCTGGTCCAGCAAACGCCGACTTGATGTAAAGGGACTAGATTCAGTGACTAGCATCCACTCACCATCGCGGGCTTTAATGGAACTCTGCACTAAAGTTGCTAGATAAACCAAGAAAAGCGGGAGGACACTAAGAACAAACGAGTGCGTCATCTCACCCCCTGGAATACCGAACTTCTTTAACCAAGGTGGAATATACTGATCAGAACAATGCTGCTGATGGATCTGATAACAATATTGCAATAGAATATTGAACTCGATATAAATTAGCATGGCTAACCAAAAGTATTGACTTGGTCCGGGGTTCACAAGTAAGGCATAAAGGAAGAGGACAGCTGGAAACATCAGTGTCAAGAAGCTGAAGTTCCAAACATACACAAGAATGAAAAAGACGTAGCAGACGAGGTCAGTGTTAGCTCGTAATTGTGAGTAGATGAAGCTGAAAATCATAAAGAGGCGTCGCCAAGTCTCGTTCATGTACTGAGATTGTTGATGAGACATTTCATCCACTGAAACTTTAGGTGGAACCTTTGAATTGTCCACCAATTCTTGAATAGTGATCTCCTCCTTCTCAGCGGGAACGTGAGCTTCTTCTTCTGTAGAAGACCCTTCTGTGCTATCATCCTCATTCTCAAGGTTCAAGAGTCCAACAAGATTTGCAAGGGCCTTGTTTCCAAGGTTCTGAACCTGAGCAACACCCTCCTCTAAGAGCTGAACTCCTGACATGAGAACTGGCCTGGATTGATGTTTTCCCTCAAAACTTACGTCAGACCCAGTTTTCCGGTGATCGCCTGGTTGACTCCCCAGAAGTTTCTCTTGCCTTTCAGTAGCAAGGGCATCTTCAGAACTCCTCGATTTTTTCTTAATGACAGGTTTTCTCCGTCGAACGCCTTTGACCTCAGCATCACTTTCGTCGGATTCACGATCCACGTACCCTACACGTGTAGGATCCTTCTCAAAGCTTAGTCGCCTCTCTGTACCAGCATCAGGACCCCTAGTTGCAGCAGTTTCAGATGCAATACGCTCCAAAACTCTAGGGGTATCAACTAGGGGTCGAGGAGATTGAGAGTAGGGAGAAGCTGAAGGTTGAATACTCTTTTTCCGATCAGCAAGCTCGAACTGAGGCCCACTTGAATCAAGAACTTCTAATCGCAGTTGCATGTGAAGCATATCATGCTTCATCTTGTCAACTTGTACACGACGATGATGCTTCCGTTCTTCCATTTCTCGGATCCTCTGTAGCTGCTCCTTCTTCCATTCCGCCTTGTCTTCCTGAAAATCAGATGGCAAGTAATGTGATTTGCTAAACTGAAAACCCACCTAATTTTCCATATGCTTGTCATTAAAAATCAACAATACCTTGACATGACGAAACGTTCAATAATTGTATGAAGAGAGGAATCATTCCACTATTTATGATCGAGGATCAAGTACCAATTCAAAAGCATCAATGGCCAAACCATGAAATCTTGTCACTTCATGAAGCAAAATTATAAACAAAACAATAGTTGCATGCTGTTCCCGCAACATTATTAAATATATTTTATAAAAATTGCATGGACCACTTGAGTGTATACATTCAAATCGCAGGATTAGAATCAAACACATGAAGATCCATTTGGAAACATAAATAATATGCAACTACAACGAACTGCTGGCCGAGTACCAAGAGAAATGTTCATGTAATACACATATACAACCGCGAATACAAGTACAACATGCAACTGATTTAGTATTTCAAATCTTCAGCATACACCTAACACTGATATTATCACAAAAAAAGCTCATAAATATCGTAATTTTCACCTGTGCATGTGCGCGTGCCTCCACTTGCTGAGCCTCAAGATAGCGCAAGACTTGCTCAAACTCGCGGGACCTAAATATATGCGCTTGAAGACCGACTACGCAAAAGATAGTGATGTCAACCAGTGCGGACCTTTCCGTGATACGAAATCCATGGTCGTATTTGTAGAGTCCGATATAGCTGAGCAGACCCTGAGGCAATGTACATGTTTGCACACCCGCAAAGCCAAAATAGGGTGCTTGATAGGTCAATGAAGCAACTATGAGAATAAAATTGTACAATCTCAAGAAACGGAATATAGAGTTACGTCGTTCCATGATTGTGCCACGCATGCGAAAAAATATAAGTGACATCGCGAGGTATCCCAAGTGAAGAACATCATACTGCAGTGTCCCAGTTATGAAAACGAGCACAAGGACAACATGAAGGAGGTGGCGATAGAAGGCAAATCGCAAGTAATCGAGCCACGTCCACTGCGCAGTAGTTTCGTATGATATCTCCTTCCAAGCCAATCTATCACTTGCAGGTAAAATAACAGCATGTAATGAGCGCGGATCCAACATTCCAGCTGCCATATTTGCATGCAATTGGAAGCATGATACTATAAAAACCACAAAATGTGCCACCAGCATTTGACGATCATCAATTGTAAGCCCTGCCAAAATGAAAGAATACTTGCTCGTCAAAACCCAAAAACAGAGCTTCAAGATGTAATTCATCTAAATATGACGCCCTGTTGTGGTTAACTTCCTTGATATAAAAAATTTAAAAAAAATTTAAAAAAATTTAAAAAAAAAAAAAAAAAAAGTTTGTCAACGACAAAACACTTGAAAGATAACCTCGGAAATTGCCAGAAAACAAATCAATTCACTTGATCACCTTAAGAAAAATCAAACTCATTTTCTCGAGGCAACATATATTTGTAGACTGTTGTTTAATAAGCATCGGTTCTCTTTGCACCTAAACATGCAAGATTAACACAAGCTATACTTAAGAAGGTACATAATGCAACAAGGTTAACGTAAGCCACATACCCAGCCAACACTGCCAGCAAAAAAAGTTGTGACTGGTATAGCTGCTCCAACATTGAACACATTGAAGGTGTGGCTCTGGTGCATGTAGAGAGGACACTCGCCATGGCGGAGGTGATCCGCCAAGAACAGCGTACTCAGTAACCATTACACATGCAAATAGAACCACAAAGAACGGCCATAGTATCTTCAGCGTTCGTCTTGGTAAAAGGATGCAAAGAGCTAAAATGAATATGTAGAAGAGTGAAAAAACGTTGAGAAGGGCAAAGCTAGACAGCAATAGCGCAAGCATGCTGAGCTCGAGTCCATAGAGCTGACAAAAGTGCTCTATCCTGTGCTTGAAAATTATGCCCAATGTTCGCAACTGTGCTTCGTATCTTTCCTGTTCAAAATATAAACGTCATGTTACTTGAACACACAATGCAGATGGAGTTAACCGACACTAAGAGATAATAAATTTAAAATTCTAGTATATATTGTTGCTGCAGCAAGTTAAAGCCACGCTAGAGCAGTATCTGATAACAAACCATATCATACCTCAAAACATAGGTGTTCAAATATATACATTCACAAAGATACAAGGGAGACCATACCTGTCTTAATAAAAGCATGCCTCTTCTTGTCCATTTTCTGTTTTCCGAAAGACTCCCCCATGGGGACTCCAGATTTGGGCGCCCACCGGATTCAGTACCACTGTTGATTGGTACAGATAGCTTAGGTCGTACGACTGAAGAAGAACTTGAGTCTGATTCAGAAGTGGAAGTTGAATGGAAGCTCTGGCCACTCACAACCGATTGCTTTTCAGAGGCAGTTACTCTTTTCTGAGTCTTTTCAAGCAACGGCTCAGTTAATCCAGAATGACGTACGCTACTACCAACGCGCCGACCTTGGGGAAGAAAGAGTAAACAGGGTTCTCCATAATGCTCATCCACACGAAGAGAAGCTGGCAAGAGCTCATGCCATCCTAATGTAGTGCATTTTAGAATGCACATCATTAATACAATCACTCGGCTCCTCAATCCTAACTCCAGACCCCAGAACCCAGTTTCGAATACTCTTAGACCAAGCCAATAGGTAAATTCGCCATGTGCTTGATCTGGAAACATCTCTGCATCCTGACCCCACATCTGATACAGGTACTCAACTATGATGATGAAGGATGTGTAGAGAACATATGTTCTGCCTGGTAGAGAGGAAGTCTTGGACATGTTACAAGTAACAACAAGCATAACCAAATACAAGAACCCCAGTGCGCTTACAGGAGTTAAAGCCGCATAAAACACGGCTACAGAAAGGAGCTTTCCTGTGTGAAGAATCAATAGCCGCTTTACAAAAGCTACAAGTCCTAAGTTGGAATCAACTTCATAAGCTCCTTCCTCAGCATCCTCTGGCGCAAAAAATTTCTGGCTGCGCTCAAAGCTGAATATCTCCATGACAATGAGAATGACCAATGGATCCCAAAGATGTTGGAACAGTGACGCCGCAGGATCAAATCCAAGGTAAAGACGAAGTGATACCCGTACATCGACATAGTGATGCAGGATAGGGAAGGCACTCAAGGTGTAGCGCACAACAAAGACGGCAGCGGAATACATCAAAAGCGGAAACCAGAGACGCTTTTCTGTTCTCCCAACCACCTGGCGCCCAGCAATCCAAAATAAAAGTAGGCAGAGGTATCCAAAGGCAACATAATTTTGATCGACGCTATAGACCACCAGGAGTACTGTTCCATAAGCAATGTACGTGCTGAACATATGATAGGTATGCCTCACTTTTTCTGCTGTCGTAGCAAGGAAGCGTGTGATCCAATGAGCTGTTGGCAGCAAAACCAGGTAGGAGAAGGTAAGAGTAAATGTCGCAGACTACTGAAAGAGTAAGACTCACTTAGCCTGAGTAGAAACGTAGACTAAAGGAATATTGAAACGTAAACAAAACACAGTTCACTGTTCCCACAAATCTCATTGGATCGATTGAAATAGGAAAAAACTACCTTAGCATATTGATTATTCCTAGATAAATTTGAAAAATAGACGATATCCACCAGCATCATGAAACACAATACACTATAGAATAGCAATCAGATCGCCGTAAATCAAACTGCATGAATTTGTACCTGAAGCATCACTTTCTTCTTGTAAATGGTTGAAATTCGACGAGGCATACACAGATAATAGAATTGAGCGTCCATTTCCAGTTTTAAAGATTCCCCATCCAAGTGGTGGTTGAGGGCTCTGCTGAACTGTAGCTGACAACGAGCTTGCAACCTTGAGCCCGTGATTCTGGACAGATGAGAACACCAATAATACCGCTATGCTCAAAAACTCTTCGAAATTGGATTTGTGCCATACACCTGCGCACAAGCATCACAACTGAGCTAACGAAACAAAAAAGAAGCCACTGAAATACACAATTTAATGAAAACAGCAAAAAAAATCTTTACAGATGAATGATTAATTTAACTCATCGTGCGTAAAATTTCAATGGTTAAAATACGGATGTAGGAGAATGTAAACTCAAACCTAAAAGAGAAAGAAAGGGCTTCAGCATTCCAGCATTGTCAGCAAGGTGTGTTGATATCCAATCCAGGCGTAGAAGATAGAGGATTGCAAAGTGCACCTCACACAGCAGGATCAGAGATTGTCTGGATGCCTTGGCCACCGTTGAACTCAGCAGGTAAGAAAGGAAAAATCCCACTGCAATGAACCACACACATGAATGCTTCTTCCAGACACCAATCAAAGTCTCTCACAGTTATCTGCAATGGGTAGAAGCTTTGCACCAATTGTAACCTCACACAACTGGCTCAACACAATACAATAGTGGTAACATGATTGAAGAAAATTTGAGAACAACAAATAATAATCTATATAACCTTCGAAACATTCAAAAGTTTTTCATAGAACTCACAGCGAAATAACTTGAAATACTTCACTTCAAAATCAAAGACTTAGTAAAAGCAGCGCAATGATTGTCGCACAGTTTTGAACAAGTCACAGAAATAGACAAGCAACAATACTCACTGTAAACGGCATGCAGCAAACCACCCTTCATGCCCACGTTGAAGATGAGGATCAGCGATATTACATGGGCACTTCTACGCACAAACCATGCCACTACTGCTAACACCATTAGCTTAATATCTTGACGACCTGCAAAATTAAAACCACGAGATATCAAGAGAATTTAGTTTAAAAGTATGATCATTAAAATTTGAAAATAAAAACCACAAGAATAGAAAAGTACAAAAACACATATCACGAAGAGTAAATAGAATCAAGATGACATGCTTCACAATATGAAAGAGGCACAACGTTGACCTTCTTCTAGCAAGCCATTCGCGTCTTCTCCATTTGGGCTTTCTGGGTCGCCCAAGTTATGTAAAATATTGTTGCTGACAAAGATGTCTGTTGCAAGAAGCAATCCCAATGCATACTGAGCGAAGATGAAAAGTCCAGGAGTGGAGTAGTGCCACAACCCGATTAAGTGCCAGATCTCCGTACCCTGCAGAGGATACATTACAAATTCAAAGACTAGATAGTATACATAAGGTAGATGGAACCATCACCTCAACGTGTATGTTAATTAGACCTCAAATTACTGATCAAAAAACATTCAACCTTACAGATTGTTTTACCCTACTTCCACTATCAAATAACATTTTCAAAATGTACTATCACAACACAGTTCATGGCCAATTTCTAGTTTAGAAAACGAGACTCATCCTGATGAATGAAGTGATAACAGCCATCAATTTGTAGACCAAAACATCGATTTCCAAGCACTTCTGGAAAAGCATATACCAGATCAAACTTGGCCTTCATTATAGAAAATGCAGCATTGAAGAAGTACGTAGTCAAGGCATAGAGGAGGATGAAGCCAAGCAGTACTGGATTGAGCCTTTGCAGAGTGCTAGCTGCAGGAAAGGCAAAGAAAATGTAGCCCACATACAACAGCAAAGCAAATGCGCAGAGGCTCGCATAAACGAAGCTCCAACCAATCAGCGCCACCATACATATCTGTCATTCACATAATGGCACACATTCAAATCCTAACTCCATGTACAAACTGCAGCTTTTCAAATACAAAAACGAGAGTTTACAAACAAATACCTTCTTCCATCCAGCTGTAAAGCCTGCTAATTTTGTTCTAGCGACTTTAAACGGCGACGATGAAACATTTCCAAAAATGCTGAAGAAAAGGAATGCGAAGAAAAAAGAAAATAAAGACATGAATCCACGAATTCACAGCAGCTTGCCCTCAATGACCACGTCAGAGTCAGGGCCAGAAGCCAAAGATTCTTACAGGAAAACCATAGGTGAAGAAATTTATTGTAGCATGTTGACAAGCGAGTATTCGCCTTTGCTCAATAACCCACCTCCTTGAGTTTCTGCACCAAAAGACTTAGATTAGTACAACGCCCTCTGGATCAAACTTCACAAAACAACAAATCCAAACAAAATCTAAATAGGGCAATCTCAATTACAGAACAAATTCATGTAGACAAATGAAAGAACACGATAGTCTACACTTACAGTGATTCCCTGTGGCCGGGACCTTGATTTCTATGACTAGAACCTTGATCGGAGTGCAAGAGGCTCTCTGTAAGCAAGTCACTCTCAGAACCACCATAAGTGAATGACCGAGCACTGCGACTGTAGGTTGTTGGTAAAGTGTCTCTACTCTCAGCAAGTTGTTGTCTACGATCCTCATCCAAATCGTTTACAGCAACGCACAGCTGCCAATGCAAACGTCCACCAATCAGAAGAGTTAGCATTGTCAATCAGATTTGTTGAGTACTTTCATTTGTCCACATGCATTTGTTCTGTGATTGTGCTTGCCTCATTGAGATCTTGTTTGAATTTGTTGTCTTATGAAGTTAGAACCAAAGTATCTTAATTAGATATGCTTATTCTGAGGACTTCTAGGAAATACCCATACGAATAGAAGCCATTGAGAAAAAATAAATTCGGAGAATCAAGTTAACAAAAACAATGTCTTCGCATGAAACAAACCAGCATGAAGAAGGCAATTAGTGCCAAGCTCTGAACAGCCTCAGGCCACCCCATTTCTAACATCGAACACTTGAATAGACCTATGTACTCAGCAGCATCCTGCAGTTCCTGAGGGAATGAGATAGGAAGTTGATACAGGTACTGTAGCATAATGTGCATCCCTGTACAGTACATCAAAGGCCTCCATCCCCTACAGCCCACCAGGACGAAACAAGAAAAATAAGCAATCGTCCAGTAGAGTTTGTGAAGACGCTAAAGACTTACAATGGGAAACTGTGAAATTCCAGGCACTCACAAGCAAAGGAATAGCACAAGTGAAAAAGCAAAGCAACATCTACGAATAAACATAGCTCTTAGAACGCTCAAACAGCGTAATGAAGGCAAAACAGGATATTGTTAGAAGTAAATATTCCTTCCTTTCAATCCTTCAACATCACCACTATAATGACATAACACTACATAACAGGAAGTGCCCTGAACCTTATACAACGGTAAAATAAACAACTCTGCGTGTTTCCTAGCAAATCGAAAAAAAGATAACACATCTTCGTGTGGCGGATTTACAGAGTCAGGTTAATCCGCATTGCGTTCATTAAGAATGATGGTAAGAAGATGCACATCGCTATAAAACTCTAATCGAAGTAACAGGTAAGTAGATACCGGGCAAGTCCAACGAAGTTACTCGTCATGGACCAGTGAAGGAGTCCAGCACAACTGTAAATAAAGTAAGGAAGAGCAATCCAAGATGGACGAGCCACTCCCGCTATCAGCTGGACAGTGGGCAAGACAAAGCTTATCAAATTGGCTCTCCAGTGAAACGTATCCTCGTCTGCACTCATTCAGGCCAAATTTTGACTTTAGACCCAAATGTAACATAGTAGTGTCCGATTTTTCCAGATAATCGATGTCAAACCCCATTAGACAACACAACGTAAACGCATGCGAGAAGATTGCATAGCTTCACTCATCATTCGAAAACATGACCATGAGTACAACATGGGACAAACGCCTAACTTATACACTGAATAATCCCCAGAAGGGCACAACTGATTTGTAGATATATTCTAGAAAATTGAAGGATAACTACCCGGAGAAGAAGAGATTAAAAACCTTGTTTACAAATAACATAAGAATTTTCAGTTTCTTTCATAAAATTATTGCCATGTACCATAATACGCATGCGCAGACCCCGACATTGTAGAATGTTGCTCATGATACAAGGCACATGCAGCTGTTAAAGCTACAGCAAACTGCGGAGCCATGATCAAAAACACTTCTGAGCTGCTTTCCCATGGATTCAGACTGCGTGGAACATCAGAAAAAAAATTCAGTAACATCAGAAGTTACGCACGGGTAGAAGTTTAAAAACCATATAATATCCAAAATATCGCAAGTAGTAAGTGAAAACGCTATAAACTTCGAAAACTTATATCAACAACACATATACAATACTTTTACAAAATTCCTACCTGGCTAAACCTAAAACCTTCAACCATTGCGAATCTAAGAAGCTCCCTTCCGCACCGAAGACCGTACATCCAATGGCCACCAATCCCTCGACCACAATTACGATAGTGGCCAATAACACCACGGACATCCATAGTCCTGACCTTGGACGAGTCAAACCTGAAAGGTAACCAACAAGATGTAAGGGAGATTTTCATTTCAACGGCAAGTAATGGAACTGATCTACAGGTACTATCGTTAATTTCTAATTCTTTTATCACAAGTTATTGTATACACGCAACGATAACCAAAAAACTCGGAGTGGACTAGGACATATATTAACACCTCATAGCATTCTACGTTTTGGTTGTTTCAGCTCATATTGATGATGCCCTGAATTTTGAAGCGAGATTCAACTGGGTACTGCTTACTAGAAATAACATGGAGCACTATCCGTAGGTTGTACAATTATGCGCCCACAACCAGAAGAAACTGGGGGTGACAATTTTCTACCGAAAATTATAGAAACATGACATTATTATCGAAGTTTTCGAACCATGAGCAGCATTGAATACATGCCTCTGCTCAAAAATGTAATCTTCAGAATAGTTTATGAGCGTGACCGAGAATTCAAAATTCATTGTAAGCATGAACGATTAGATGTAGAAGACGAAAAAAGCGCGTGCATACCTCGCCGCTGAATCTTGAATTGGACCACGAAGAAGGAAATAAGGAAGCACGAGGAGATCAAACTCCAACTTCCAAGGGCAGCTGCGCATCATCCAAGTGATCAAGCTTTTGAATCGTTTAAAAACACAAAAAAATCGACAAGCGAATTAAGGTTTAAATTTTAACCCTAAAAACACAGCAGAAGTGCAACATAAAGTGCCCAATCAGGGGATTGAATTCTCAAAAGCGGCTATTCAGTGAAGTTATAATGGCGATCATCTCCACGGTTTCTAAAAAAAGTGAAGCAGGATGAAGAGCGACTAACCACATAGTAGCACCACCGGGGCAAAGGCCCCAATTGCTGAAGCTTGCATGCTTCAAGTCTAGAACTCTTGCCCTAGGTACTTGTGTCTCATCCTAAACCTTCCTAATGCAATCCCGTTTCAGAAAACCATCCCGCTTCCTCAAAAAACACTCCGCGGGTTCCAAATCCAACTCGACCTTCTACTAAGAGCTTGAATTCAGGATTCCTTACGACAATCTATGACATATCTTCACGGAACCAAATCTCTGTTTCCAAATCCCAACACAAATAAATATAATAAAAAAATCGCTCGCCACACAGAGAAAAACCTCGGTGAAATCGAGATACACCGACTGAAGAGAAGGATTTATTGAATTGATCCAGATTGAGAAACACACACATAGAGAGAATGAGAGAGAGAGCGGCAAATCCTTCGGCACAGAGACCCAAGCTCCTCCTCCCCTTGCGAAGCGCAAGTGTGGGCACACAGTCCTCCACAGCACCTCTCGGGCCGGGCCGGGCCGAGCCGGGTCGGTCTGGGTTCCCGTCCAGACTAAGCCCCGATGAATCCCGCTCCCGAAGCCACATGGTGGATTATTACAGGATATGCGTTGCCTCACTCGCCAGCTGGCGCATCAGAGCCAACATTCGGTAGCTTTTGGAATAACAGTTCCTTTTTACTTTTCATCCATCTCCGTAGAAAAAGGTAAAGTTACCTGGATGGCTCTGTTTTAATTTAGTTGAAAAAATATTAGTGTAAAGCCAAGAATTATTCAAAAGTGTTTCAATAATTTTTGAAAGAGCATTCCGATTGTTATAAACGTAAAAAATATAAATTATATAAAAATAATAAATTTAAAATAGTATAAAATCACAAATTACATATTAGAAGTGGTTGTTTGTAATAAAAAATAATTGAATAATTAAAAAATATATTAAATTTATGAAGGTATATTTATTTTAGAAATATAATGGAATAAAAAATGAAAACCAGAAACATAATATAACATCCTATTTAATATATATATATATATATATATATATATTAAAAAACATGGTTATTTGATAAGAAGAAATTGATTACAGTGTAAGACAGTTGTGTTAGAATGTGGAAATTTTTAAGATATGTTTCTTTATTTTAGAATTTTAGAATTTTTCTAATTGAATTTTATAAATTTTTATTTGATATATGTGTTAATTATGTATTCATGATAATTAAATAACATAATCAGAATTATACATATTTGTTTCGATTCTTTGTCACATCATTTGAATTATAATACATTATTTTATTCATATTTTTATATGTCAATAACTTGCTTTAACATATTGCCTTTAAAAAAAAATGTATTTTTTCAATCCAATCACCTCAAAACACATTTCTACTTTGACCTTTTTACAATTGTGATACCACTTCTAAGTGAAATTTCTTTGCTTAGATTTAATATGCTATGTTACTCTTTTAACATTGATATAGTGTTCATAGCAAGGATCTTTTAATTATCAAGGTGACTAGGAAAATATCCAAAAACACTTTTAGAGCCTCTCAAACGGCAATCTTATACTATTCTATAACACCACTTAGAGAGTAGAGTAAGAATTTACATGCTAAATCCAAATTCACAGTCATGTCTTTATTCCAAATAGACATCCAATTATTTCAAAACAAGTTGTTTGGAGCAAGTTTTAAGTATAAAAACTTTTATTGTCACAAAAAGCCTTGAGATCTCATAATGTATCTTTGCAGTACATTTACAACTCTACATTTACAACTCTACATTTACATTAAAATAAAAACAATATTTTTTATATTTTGAAAGGAAATAGAGAAACAATAAAAGCCAAAAGGAAATAGAGAAATACATCTTTATATTTAATGGTATTTTACTAAAACAAGATTGAGTCTTACTAAAACATTTATTTTATTAAATATATATGGATTAATAGGTTCCAATCATGAAGTTTAGATGTTTATCTCTATCATTGAATATTGAACGACCATACAAAAAAGTTGCACAGTTTTATTTTGTATCAAATGAAAATTATTCATGTTTGTGTGTATATATATATATATATATATATACATATATATTTTTTATATGCATATAAAAAGATATATCTTTTTCTTTTATACATGATTTTATAAATTAGATGAATAATTTTATAATTATATAATATATTGTTTCTAGACACACTATATCTAGTATGATTTGGATAATCATACAAATATTTTTCACAGATAATCCTTGAGTTACATAGATAAAAAAAATACAATGAGACTAAAAAAAGTAAAAATTTCCAACAATATATTTTAATTAATCAAATATATATATATATATATATATATATATTTATCCAATAATATATAATTATTTAATAGTTTACTAAAAAATAATATTTGTTATAAATGTTATGCATATTAATTTAACTTGTTACTCAATAATGTTTTATTAAAAGAATGAATTTTTAGAATAAGTGCTTTAGTGCAGTTCATTTGCTTGTTTATATTATTACCAAATTCCAAATCCAATTTCTTCAACCATCCTTCAAGTATTGTAATTAAAACATTCTTATTTATTTAACTATAAAATAAGTTGTAATACAAATAAAAACATACATATATTTATGCATCTATCTATCTATTCATTCATCATATATAATATGTATTTTTAAGGCTTAGGTTATAAGCACATCCCAAGTTGTTAAATACACACCCTAAATTGCTACACACACATTATAAATTACTATATTGGCACCCAAATCAAATTGAGGTCTCTAATTGGCTAGTTGATGTTGTGTGAAGACTAACATCTGTTATAATTGTGAGATTATGAGGCAAGTAATTTCCTTCAACAATCTTGCTAGCTAATTAATGGACACGGTTTTTAGAAAGAGCCTCCCAAAAAAATTGAACTTTGTTCCTAGTTCAGCAACGAGTCCTAGACTTCTTCTCCAACTTCCTACTACCCATTTAAGTTCTATTGTTTTGCAGTGCCTAAGAATTTTATTGAAATCATGCAAGTATATTGACATGAAAAAAGAAAATACACTCCCCCTCCCAATAAGCCTTTATAAATTTAGATATAGAAATTTAATGCACCATTATTTCTCTCATTTGCATAGTCCATGATTTGTGTGCAAATCATAAAAACCGCCCAACATGAGGGCATATTCTTGTTAATGATGAATATAAGCAACCTAATATCAATGTTCTAAAAAAACATCACAATGATAATGAATAATTTTAGATTAAAGTTGTAGAAATGCATTCAAAGGTGGAAGATGTAACGAAACCTAAAACTAAGGATTTTAAGGAGCATGAAACATGTGATGCATATCAACACTTAGTTGAATATGGTAAATAACATTCAATGGTTAAGAAAGAAGAGAAGCATTCTAAGGTCAAGGAAGAAGAGAAGGATTTCAATGTTGAGAGATGGAGTGAAGCTTGAAACAAAGGATGTTAGAAAGCATCACATTGATATTGAAGAGATAAATTCTAATGATAAAGATAGAAGTAATATTGACAGTAAAGAAAAAAATTACATTAAAGATGATGCCAAGCATCAATCTGAGGACAAAAATGAGCTTTTCTGTACTAAGAGTAGAGTTACGGAATACAATATTGAAGTAGAGAAGAATTTCAAATCTGAGACTAAAGTAAAGTCTACAACTAAGTATGATGAGAAGGATCCAATTGACATTAGAGTCAAAAATGATACTAAAGTTTTTTAAGAAGCATAAAATTGAAATTGAAGAAAAAATATTACTTTGATTTCATTATCTCATAAGTATAGAATTTGCTTTAAGCAAGTGCAATTTATCATTTCTTCTCCAATAGAGCCTTCGTTTTGATAACCACATTGACATCATAAGTATCAATGATAGCAAAATAGATGCTCTTGCCACTAATTTATTCATACAAATTAATTTTTAAACTAAATTCTTTGATATTAGTTTAGTGTAAGTTCAATAGATACTACAATTAAACATCCGTCGCCCATCGAATTGAACACACCGACAGTCTTAAACAACGAATTAAACATCCGTTGCCAACTCTCCATCCTCGAGCACCAGGGGTGGAAACATATCGCCTATCTCTGCCCGCCTAATTGCGGGACCATGCAAACCCGCATCGATATCCCACATCCCGGCAAGCGGCGTAGTAAGTGAATGCTTTCTCCAACGTTGCATTGACTCGTAAGCACCAGCCAAGCCTGTAACACAACGCCGAATGACCCAGACACAGATACAGGCAGTGGCTTCGAACAGGTCCGCCGCACATCGGCTGCTGATCGCAACCACTCCTTGTAACAAACCTCCTGAGTGAGGGATGTGCTCAGTTCTCATGGCCATACCTTCATCAAGTCCGCGATCCCAATCAGAAAATCGACAGGGTCTGTCCTGTTTCAGAAACAAACGAAATTGTATTCAAACGACACAGTGGTGAGCTCTTCCAACGCATGTCCGCCGATCCTGTCAATCAAAACTTGTGTGATACTGAACCACACGCCCATAAACGATTATGGTGCTCGTAAATATCAAATATGTGCGAGCACCAAATGATATGTTCGAGCACCAGATGATATGTGAAATGAGTAGCCATCTGGTGCTCGCACATATCAAAGGATGAAAATCACTGTGAGAAAACTGTAAACCTCCGGCCAATGATACAATCTACAGATCCAGTACACCCACACGTCTCAGTCGCATTTGAAGAAGCTACAACAGCTTTTAAAGTTCGGCAAGCAAACGGTAGACGAGTTGTACAGGAAACAGCCTCCAGCGGCACTAGAACTCATCGCCGTTCAGACGAGCATAGATCGTCAACTGCAAAATCTGGATCCAGCGAGGACACCACCAAACTACTCACAATCTAGTCACCTCGCAATTTATAAACCAAATGAAAAAGTAGAAAGCTCAGGACGCACCCTCGTCTATGTCACGATCAGAGCAGCGCCACCAGAGTCGACGATACCTTAGAGAGATGATGAGACCTTGGAAAGCAAGCACCTCAAGCGTGCAAACACAATGGTGGCAAGGATTGCAGCTAGTGGAGTCACGAAGATACTACAATCACAATTGCGCATGCCTACTAGTTATAAACCCAACAAAGACGCTTTTTCTGGTGTTTTCCACGAGTCTGAACGTCTGATGGACGCTAATTGCTACCACTGCACTTACACGGGAGCCATGTTTCCTACCACTGGACTAAAACGTCACCCATGGACGGCATTCATTCCGTGGCAACTGATTGGGAGATACTGCAACCGCGGACCCAAAAATTACGAGGTCAACACCCATCAGCACCGTTTTCTGCAGGTGTTTTCAACGATCTGCTGCGTCTGACAGACGCCGTTTGCTACCACTAGACGGCAGTTGCTAACCGGGAGACGTGGACAACATTCTCTGCAAAAGATTGCGCCGCAAAAGTTATGAAAGACGAAACGAGGACACGTTGCAACACAACAAGAATCTTCAGTGACTTCAGCGACTTCAGGTGTAACAACAAAGGACACACTTTTCAGGGAAATAATACATAGATGCATAGATTTTTTTAAGGTTGCATCAATAAGTAATGCAGATATCTTTTTGGGGTTATAATATTTTTCATATTTTCTCGTTAGGATACTGAAAGTTGAGTGCATTCAGAATTGACTGGTATAGCAAAATAGAACCTTACAGAAGTGTGGAATACGTCTATGCAATCAAGAAGTGTCGATCCGAACTTGAGGAATACCTATTGGATATTACTTTTCATCTTTGAAACAAATTCCAATGCAAACCACATTTATATGGAATGGCTGTGGTGTTGAAGTGACTTTGAATTGACATGTGAACATAGTCTAAAGCCACATTTGTCAGTGAAAATAAAGTGTGTTGTGACTTTACATATTGTTTGAATCAGTAAATAAAACGTTTGTAAATTTAAAATAAAATAGAAATGTATGTATATATATGAAGTAATGTTTTGTATCATTCTTAATTATGTAGTTTGCATATTATTTATTTTTATACTACATACTATCATACATTAATAACTTGTTTTCAAAAGTAACCTATGCAAAAAAAATTAACATTACAAACATATGTATATGTATCAAATTAAATGATACCAATATTTTTTATTTTTTATTTTGTAAAACACACTTCAAATATTATTATCTTTTGATTTCTTTTAATCTCTCAATTTATCCATAAAGACATAATCCTTGCACCATAAATAGTTTTTTATTATTAATTTGATTATTTGCAACACAATTAATACCAGTTTCTAAAAAATATTATTTTAAACTTTTACATTGCTTCAAAATAAATATAATTTTTTCACACATAAGGTGCAACAATTCTAATGAAAAATTAAAAACTCGATATAAAACTGAACAATGTTAGTTTTATTACTGAAATAGGTAGAGCTGTTGTGATACATGTTGTCTACTTTCAAAATGCACTTCAATGTTGTGGAGAGAAAATCTTATCTTAAGAAAGTAGTAGGCGTCTGACTGTTTTTCATATTTTTCTATTTTAAATTAAGACTACATTAAGAAAATACCAAATATTATATTATTAACTTAATCCTATACTTTTCATTTTTAACTGGTATGTTCAAAAATTTCCAAGTTATCAAACTCATGGTGTATGCTTCAATATGTATCTTGCATCAATAAGAGGGAAATAGTGCATTGTATTAGAGTATTGAAAGAACAATTGCAAATTTTGTATGATTTAAGAATCCAACTTCAATGGAGTAAAGACAACATACATGCAGTGCCATGATTGAATAAATATATACATATATAAGCACACACACACAGCTATAACTTGAGTCAAATTAACTAAATTGATTGACTAAACTACAGATCTTAAAGAAGAAAAAAGTAGGTTTAGTGTAGCTTGTTTTACATAACAATATTTTGTTACAATATGCAATGCACTATCTCTTGCTTCTAGCATTGTATTTTTATACCAAATTCGCAATATCTGAATGTTTTGGTTTTACTTTGCATGACGTACTAAATTTTATCTTAAAGTGTTTTTATTTACAATGATAAAAGGATAAAAATTATAATGACAATAAACGGTTTTAGTTGAACGGAATCTGCTATTTAACTCAGAATAATAGAGATTTAAAATTTTATAGTATTCACTTGTAAAATTTTTCTAAAACAGTGAAATGAGGTTAGACTGTGAAATGAAGTTACAAAACATCATGAAAAAACTGAAATGGTTGCATCTGAAGTCTCCTGTAGTAATAATTAAGTAAATACAATGAAAATCACTCAAGAAACCAAAAAAAAAAAGGTAAAATTACAACATACTGAGCTAATGTTGTTTTTATAACTTTAATTCCATTTTGTATTTTTAGAATTGGGTCTTTAGAATCAAGTGCACCAGTGCAGTACGTTTGTTTATCCATTTTATTATCAAATTCCAGATTCAACTTCTTCAACCATCATTCAAATACTGTAATTATAACATTTCTGTTCATTTTACTGTAACATCAGTCATAGTGGGATTTCCACACACAGTTCAAAAATGGACCTTTCCAAAATCACTTGTAATTTTTTTTCTCAAAATTTACTTTTTAGATTTTAAAAATATCTTGTAAAATCTAATGAATAAAATGAAACGGTTTTATACAGTAACAACTATATTAACATCGTGAATAAAAAAAATTGAGTAAAAGTGTAAAAGTAAAAAAAATACTGAGAATATGCTGCTTTATAAATTTCAATTCCATGTTTTATTTCAGGAATTAGTTCTTTAGAAATAAGTGCACCAGTGCAGCACTGTTGTTTATCCATTTTGTTATCAAAGACCTAATCCAACTTCTTCAGCAATCATTCAAGTATTGTAATTAAAACATTTATACACGTTACACTGTAACCTTAGTCATAATACAGCTATAAACATGTAGACACTTATTTATTTATTTATTTATTTACTTAGCTATTTATCTATCTATCTTTTCCAGAGTATTATCGCAATGGTTTACCATTCTAGTCACAACCTCGTAAACAGTCATGCGATAAAAGTTACTGTACTTGTGAATAAAATACAGACTTGCAATTTGTGAGAACAGTTTCTTCACATTACTTTCTGAAGTTTTCTTTACAGAATATCAATAACCACAACAATATCAGAGATAAATTTTGAGACGTACAAGACTACAATATAAATCATACTTATGTGTGTAGAATATATATGTGATATTTTAGTTTCTTCTACTGTGTTAGTAGGCGAAGATCACATCGTAATCATCTATCATTCATTCCCCATCCTAGAGCACCAGGGCTGGAAATATTTCGCTCATCTCTGATCTCTTGAGAGCAGGACCATGCAAACCTGCATCAATATCCCATAATCCGGCAGGCGGCGTTGGAGACGAACGCTGTACCCAACGCACAATTTTCTCGTGAGCAACAGCCAAGCTTGCACTGCAATGTTGAAATACACAGGCAGTGGCTTCGAACAGGTCCACCGCACATCGGCTACAGATCGCAACCACTTCTAGTGACCAACCTCCATAGTGAGGGACTTGCTCAGTTGTCATAGCCGCATCCACATCAAATACACGTTCTCTATTGTGCAAGTTGACAGGATCCGTCATGCTTCAGAAGCAAACGAAATTGAACTCAAACCTCGTCGTGGTGAGCTCTTCCAACACATGTCCATGGAGCCTGTCAATCAAAACCTTGTGTGTAGATCAACCACACGTATATGTAACGACACGAGGAACGTCATATGAGCTAGCCATGAGGTGCTCGCACAAATCAAAAGACGACATTCACAAAGTCAGAAGTGTAAACCTCCGTGGAATGATACAATCTACAGACGAAGTACACCCACAAGTATCACTCGCATTGGGAAAATCTACAACAGCCCAGAAAGTTCGGCAAGCAAACGGTAGAAGCGTTGGACAGGAAACTCAGCTTGCAGAGGCATGAGAACTGATCGCCGTTCAGACGGTCACAGATCGTCAACTGCAAACTCTGGATCCAAACAACGACACCCACAAACAACGAACAATCCAGTCACGTCATAATTCACACACCTACTGGAAAGATACAAAGCTCATGACGCACCGTCGTCTTGGTCACGATCAGTGCAGCGCCACCAGAGTCGAAGACACCTTAGAAATGGAGAGACCTTGGAGTGCTAGTACCCCAAGTGAGCAAATACAATGGTCGCAAATACAATAGGGGCAAAGTTTAAACTTTTCATCACCGTGACTGCATTATTGCCCTGGGTTTACTGTTTGAAAGCCTGGAGCTTACTGTCATTTGATTTACTGTTTGCAGAGATCAAGCAGCGCAACCGGTGTATAAACCCATCGCCACGTAACATTGATCTCTCCCAGTTTGGAGACTAGAACCTGGAAGAAGAGCTACAATTAGAAACATTTTAATACTCCATAGATCTTTACTTTTCCTCCCTGACGATCATGAAAGCATCCAAATCATTTCATTAAACTGTCGGTATTCTATCCCAAAATTATTATTGCGTAAACGTGTGAATGTCAACTTGTGCAATGCAACGGTTTACATTTGAATATGGAATTAAAAATATGTAGTTTTCTTAAACAGTCGGCACTGTAAACCACGTGTATTTGCAATGACCATCATGTTTAAGTGACTTTAACATGACATATGGACATATTTTGAAGTTGATTAGTTTGTGAATATAAAATATGATATGACTTTCAACTTTTTTTAAAAGATTGCATCAAACATGTTTCAATTTAAAAATAAAAATAAAGTAAGGCATAATGAAATTAGAAATTATTCTGTATTATTTTGTAGTATTGAATAATCTCATGATAATAAAAATGCTAGAATTTGAAGAAACAAAGTTTGTGGTTGTTTATTTTTTTGCAAATATTGGTAGTAATAAATGATTAATTTCACAAACTTATAAAAAATTTACCTTTGTGTACAAGATTTATTATTGTACCACACATCAAAATCATATGATTTATGTAATTGTATTTCATGGTTTTGTTTTATTTTATTTGAATAGTGTAATTATGATATTTTTAAATATGTATTATTACAGACATGGTGATTTTCATGTGTTTGATTTTAAATTTTTATTTTATACATTTTATCAATAAAATATTTTTGTAGAATTCTTGATTATATTGTTTGCATATTCTTCAGTATTATATATTATTAACTTGCTTAAACATGTTACATATGTAGCAAAAGAGGGACCTCTAATATTAGTACATATATTCATATAAAAGTGCAATATTGAAACACAAAATTATTTATTATTTTTCAAAGCACAATTCAAATTTTATATACATTTGATTTCTATTAATTTCTCAATTTACTTGTAAAGTTATATTCTTTTGCACTATGGATATGGATATATATATATATATATATATATACACACACATATATACATATACAACATAATTAACATGAGTTCCTAAAGCTCTCTTTTATATTTTTGAAATGCTTCAAGGTAGATTTGGTTTCTATGCACACATGAAATAGTAAACTTACAAAAGAACAACAGACTTACTTTACAATTATATAATGTTAGTTTTGTTATTAAAATGGATAGCACTATATGTTGCATTACAAATTTTTCATTAAACTGCAAAAGAAAACCTAATATAAAATATTTTTTTTATTTTGAAAATTTGGTCAAAATCCCATTTTTACTCATACTTCTAATATAAAATAACATATACATCTTTTTAAAAAAGCACCACAGTGGCACGTACAAAAAGAATCAAATTTAAATAAACATATAAAATTACACGTAATTAAACACTGCCTCTATCAACGTTGTTTAATATTTTGATACCAAATGTGGTCACTACAACAATTACCCCTTTTGTTTATATTCTTAAGTGGGCCATTCATAATTTTTACTTAAGATTCTATGGCATTGATTTGTGAAAATCTTTCCGTAAAAAAATTAAGAATAAACATAGTGGCGTAAATCACCTAAGAAATAAATTGGACTTCATATTATTTTTTTTAAAAAAAAACTTCATATTGTCTATGTTTTTATCAATTACATGTTACTATCAAAGCACATGTCGTGTTACATCTTTCTTATAATTCATGTCAAGATACTTCTAATCTAATCACTACCTTGATGAAAATTCCAAATTTAATTCTTTCATTGAATTGAGTTGGTTACAATCTAAGATTTTCCCTCAATACAAAAAATCAATTTCTTAAGAAAATTGTCAATCTTCAACTAACTTCAAAATACGTGTCAATCTTTTGTATATACATGTATTTAATTTAATATAAAATAAAGTAAACTATTTATATTAAGAATTTTAATAAAATTTATTTTTAAAAAATCCAAATTTTCAAAAGATAAAATATAAAATTTGAAGGAATGTTTAAGTATCATAATTTATCCACTCAACGTTAAATATGTTTTGGGTTTTCTTATTACTCCCCACAAGCTCTGATTTTCACTTTGCTATTATTCTTACAGGCTTATTGTTGAAATTATAACGGATGATAAATAAAGGATGAGAAACGACCCGTTCATCCGCCGCGGGGCTCCAAGGTGCCGCGGCGAGTGCCGGCGGGCGGAGACCTGCTTTTCAAACTCATTCCGGGGCTGTGCACGCCTCGTCCTCTCCGCCCAGTCTGTTTGTCCTTCTTCTTCTGTGATTGAGTGAGTAAGTGATTGACCTGCTTGGCCGACTGTTGCGAGTATCACGGATTCCTGAAACTGGAGTTCTAGCGCTTTTTGAATCTTGCCTTGGAGATCTAGTTTGGAGTTCTATTGGAGCTGCGGCAATGTAGAGCGGGTGTTGTCCGCATGTTTTAGGTTTTTTTTGACTTGGGAGAGCCGTGGCGACCACATCCCGTGATGCTTTTGCTCTGGATTTCGGTGACCAGGTTGTGATATTCTAGGAGTTTCTTGGTGGGTATGGAAGGACTGGCGCCATGCTTGCAGTATCTGGAGCCATCGGGGGGGTTTTGGAGACGCTAGGGTTTTGTTGAGTTCATGGAAGGCTGGTGAATTTTCCCTGAAAAGGCAAGCGGCGGGGAGATTTAGGAGCGATGGCGTGCGTGTACATTCCGGTGCAGAACACTTCCGAAGAGGTTAGGGTAGCGTTAGAGCGTCTGCCAGCAGATGCAACAGATATATTAGATATTCTCAAAGCTGAACAGGCTCCTCTTAATCTCTGGCTCACCTTCGCTCGTGAGTACTTCAAGCAGGGGAAAGTCGCAGAGTTTTTGCAGATTTTGGAAGAAGGTTCGAGCCCCGAGATTGACGAGTACTATAGCGATGTCAAGTATGATCGTATTGCAATTCTGAATGCTCTGGGAGCATACTACACAAATTTGGGGAGAGTGGAGTCAAAGCAAAGGGAGAAGGATGAACATTTTATCCGGGCTACTCAATATTACAACAAGGCATCGAGAATTGATCAGGATGAGGCCTCTACTTGGGTGGGCAAAGGGCAATTACTTGTGGCGAAGGGCGAGCTTGAACAGGCACAAGAGGTGTTCAAGATCGTTCTTGATGGGCAGAGGGACAATGTGGCAGCATTGTTAGGTCAAGCGTGTGTACAATTTAATAGTGGGCGGTTTCAGGAGGCCCTAAAGTTGTACAAGAAAGCGTTGCAGATTCATCCGCAGTGTCCAGCTTCGGTTAGGCTGGGGTTAGGGCTTTGTCGTGCGCGTCTTGGAGAGTTTAAGAAAGCCCAGCAGGCTTTTGATCGCGTGCTGCAACTTGATGGGAATAATGTTGAAGCTTTGGTTGGGTCTGGAATTATAGACCTGAACTCTGGTGATGAGAACCGGGTTCAAGCAGGTTTGGAAAAGATGTTGGCAGCTTTTGAGATTTACCCCTATTGTTCCATGGCTTTGAATCATTTGGCTTGCCATTATTTTTTCTTAGACCAGCATCCTATGGTGGAACAGCTCACGGAGGCAGCTTTGGCTGCAACAGACCACGTCCTTATTAAAGCACAGTCCTATTACAATCTCGCACGATCTTATCACACTCGAGAGGATTATGACATGGCAGCTCGGTATTATAGAGCATCTACTGCGGAATTGAAGAATCCCAAAGACTTCATTTTACCTTACTACGGATTAGGGCAGGTGCATCTGAAACTTGGAGACTGGAAAGCGGCATTGGCAAGTTTTGAAAAGGTGTTGGAACTTTATCCAGATAACTGTGAGACGTTGAAAGCAGTAGGGCACATTCTAGGGCATCAAGGGCGGAAAGAGAAAGCCTTGGAGCACTTCAAAAAAGCCACCAGGATGAATCCTAAAGATGTTGATGCCTGGTTGGAGATGGGTGAGCTTCTTGTCTCCTCCGACTTTGCAGCTGCACTTGACTCGTTCCAGACGGCTCACACTCTCTTGAAGAGGAGCCAAGAGGTTGTTCCATTAGCGCTTTTGAACAACATCGGTGTTCTTCATTTTGAAAAGGACGAACTGGAGTCTGCAAGGAAAGCATATAAACAGGCTCTTGGGGAAGGTATCTGGACCGAATACAGTGAAGGCCATCGTAGCGTGGATGTGTCTCCCATTGAAGATAACGAGCTTTTCCGCAGCTTAGAGGATAAAGGGATTTCGCTTGATATTCCAGCTGAGAAAGTGACAGTTTTATTCAACTTAGCGAGACTTCATGAGCAGCTTCATGAGACTGGCAAGGCCTCTGTCTTGTACCGACTCATCCTTTACAAGCACCCTGAGTACGAGGATGCATATCTCCGGCTTGGAGCTTTGTCTTTAGCCCGAAGTAACATCAGTACAAGTTTAGAACTTGTAAATAAGGCACTGGAGGCGAATGACAAAAATGTGGAAGCGCTGTCGGTGCGCGGGAATTTGGAAGTGAAAACAGATGACTGGCTCAAAGCAAAGGATACGTTTAAAAGCATTCTTGAGATTAAAGATGGCAACGACAATTATGCCATGCTGGCGCTTGGGAATTGGAATTACTATGCGGCAACCAGAGGAGAGAAGAAGGTGCCTAAACTGGAGGCTACTCATCTGGAAAAAGCTCGAGATCTGTATCAGAAAGTGCTGGGACTGCAAATCAACAACATGTATGCTGCTAATGGCATTGGGGTTGTCTTAGCAGAAAAAGGATTGTTTGATATATCTAAGGATATCTTCACGCAAGTGCAGGAGGCAGCTACTGGTAACCTTGCCGTGGATATGCCTGACGTTTGGATTAATCTGGGGCACATTTATCTTGCTCAGGGCCAGTTTGGTCTTGCAGTGAAAATGTACCTAAACTGCCTCAAAAGGTTTTATCACAACACCGATCACCAGATCCTTTTGTATTTGGCCCGTTGTCATTATGAGGCAGAACAATGGCAAGAGTGCAAGCGGGTGTTGCTACGAGCCATTCATCTGGCTCCCTCAAATTACATGTTGCGATTCGATGTTGCTATTGCTATGCAGAAATTCTCTACAGCAACTCTTCAGAAGGCCAAGCGAACGGCCGATGAAGTGCGTCAGGCAGTATTTGAGTTGAAAAATGCATTAAGGCTTTTTGGTCAGCTGGCAGGCGTCAAAGATAAACAGGTACATGGATTTGATGAGAAGAAATTGGATATGCATGGTGAGTACTGCAAACACCTTCTTGATGCTGCGAAAGTGCACCTTGAAGCGGCTGAACGTGAGGAACAGCAGTTGCGACAGAAGCAAGAAGTGGCTCGTCAGCTTGCTATGGCTCAGGAGGCGCGACGTAAAGCTGAGGAAGAGCGCAGGCTCCAGCTAGAAAAGAGACGGCGGGATGCAGAGCAGCGCATCGCATTGCAATTAGAAGATAAACTGCAGCAAACCAAGGCCCTCTGGAACAAGAAAACCCATGCAGTAATAACTGACGATGGGGAGGATGGGGACAAGCCAGAAAAGAAGCCAAAGAAGAGGAGGAAGAAAGAAAAGAAGTCAACTGCCCCTGATTCAGACGGAGAGGAGGGTCGCTATAGCCCGCGGCATTCTGATGATGATGTTGAGGATGTTCCTACCAGATCTCAGGGAAAGAAGAAAAGACGGAGGCGGGCTGTATCTGACTCTGAAGAGGAGGGCGAGATGACACCAGCAGGAAGTCCTGTACAATATGTCGATCAGCCTTCCGACCCTGAAGACGATTAAAAATTCAAACGAACACCAAGGAGGAATTTGAGGACAGATCTTGAGCCGAGGACTGGACTGGACGAAGCGCCGTTTGGAACAACTTTGTTCCGTTGTGTAAATAGAGCAGGATCATGAATCTTGCCTCAGCTGGTTCTATTCCAGAGAGAGAAAGATGTGCGTGACATGAGGTAGATAGCAGGGAAGTCTTCGGGCTAGTCTGTTGAGTATCAAGACTCTCATCCAGTGAGTAATTGATCAGTGCGTTCCAGTAGCAAGGACGTCATTCTTTTGTAAATTTGTCCACATCTACCTTCAGTGAATGCTTTCTATAATCTGATTTCCCAATTTGCACAGTAGCTGCCTAAATGTTGCATTTTGTATCTCAGATTGAGAGTCAAGTGCACAGCTGAACCCGCCCGAGCTGTAACCGATCGGTGCATTCAAGTAGCAAATTGTATTGGTGGTTCTCCACATCCGATTTTTGGCTTATGAAATTTAACTGCAGGATTAACCGGCATTTCGATTAATCATGAAACCTCTTAGAGCAGATTTTTGTAATTGGGGCTGCGTCCCTCAGGATTCTGGAAACTTCATGGGTGTTTGTTCAACTTGTAAGAATCATCTCGAAGAGCCAGTTGTGCAAATGCTGGCAGCTTAGTCTTCTGAGCTGGAATTCCTACCTCGTGCAGGTGGATCAATCTGTAATGTTAGATGGTTTAGAACGTAATGTACGAGCGACACTTGATGATTATTACCCGTTTGAAGATGAAATTAGATGGGGCTAGCAATTGTATAACTTTTTTAAGAAAGTTACCTGAAATGCCAATTTAGCTGCTCTCTCTCTCTCTCTCTCTCTCTCTCTCTCTCGCTGCTTATATCTATATATATATGTATATATATATATATATATATATATGTGTGTGTGTGTGTGTGTGCAGAAAGAAAAAGAGAGGGAAGTTAATTGGAAAGGAAGTGTAGGTGTTCAGATGCCAAGGTTTTGCCAGAGTTGTAGGCCCACTTCCTGCACAGGATTATGAAATGGAGAGATTAGCCCATACTGATGAGTGGTCCTATTGTGCAATCCTGAATCTGAATCTTAAATCATGCTATCCAGGTGTCCATGGGTGAGCGGTCTCCGAGACCCCTGTCATTAAGGAACTAAATTGAGCTGGCAAATTCAACCCGTCGTTGTGTGGCGGTTTGAACACCTGGCCATAGTGTTCTTCGAGTTTGGAGTTTTTCGTGCCTAGACAACCCTATTCAGATCAGGCTTGGGGTTTTTATCCACAAAGTGGGGCAGGTAAGTGTCTTCATGTCAGCACTGCACCCTTATCCAATCGACCATTGACCTGTGACAAGCTCATGAGGAGTCAGTTTGTGGGCTCAAAGTGGAACTAAACCTAAATCTAATCCGGTAGGATAGGGCCCGCTTCAATTTACTGCGAACTCTCATACTTAATAGACAGAATGGGGTGGGGCAGAGTGTTAGCAGTCTTGGTATAGTGGGCCAACATGCAAAGGAGTTTCTTAGTGATTTATTCTTCCCTCTATTCTCATCTACTTTTGGGTCATAGTGCAAGAGAACCCTTCAAAAAATATTCAATCTTGTACCTCATTCAGTTTAAAGAAGACTTCCTTGATCCACTATTTTTTAGTTTACCTCGAGAGTCTGTTATTATTATTATTATTATTATGTATAGATGTATTATTTCCCTGTTTCCGTTCAGGCCGGCTGACAACCAATGATTCTGGCTCTTTCTAAATAAAGTTTAAACATTGATGACTCTTTTTGGGATATCATAGTTAGGACGAATGTGGTAGAGTTCTGACTCTTATTACATAGTTTTAATTTCGAAGAAACAAAATGACGACTCTTTGGTAGTTATGATTTTTTATACCCATGTCGAAATAACAAAAAAATCAAACATTTTTCATTAAAAACGACAAGGGTTTCAAAAACGAACTATATCTTGAAACCCCCAAAATCTGACAATCTTTTTTGTAAAAAACCCACATTTTTTTTAATCCCCAAATTCGAACATTCGGACATAACCCATGTGCACTTTCAGAATCAAGGATTTTACATGATCACAAGCAACAACAACTACAACAAATTGAAGAGGTAGGGGCTATGCACTTGGACCGATTAGCGAAGCCTGCTTGCAGGGCACGGTGGGTAGGGTGGCTGTGGAGGTGGGGCGCAACGGAGCGCGGACTGCGTTATCCTCGAAGAAGAAGCGATGGCGACGAAACGGCGATGGCGAAGCCGGGTCTAGTGGAGAAGAAGAAACGACAAAGACGAACTGTAAGACTTGTAGTGTGGGAAGGGCGGCTGACTGGCTGGCCGAATGGGGTCCCGGAGTTGGGTCGATCCTTCATGGCGTTCATGAGTGAGACTCTCACCGTCGATTTCCATTGCTGCTGCTGCTGGTGCTGCTCTCCGCTGGGTCACAGTCCACGTTGTTTCTTTGTCGGAAAGGGGGGGTCGAGGAATCGGTGCTAGGCGACTGTGAGCGCTGTCCGTCGTCATCAACCTCTGGGGAGGCTGCAACTGGATGGAACCTGCTGAATTGTGTTTTTTGGCGTCGAGGTTATATCCTCATGGCATGGATTCTGGGGAGGATGGGTTCCTGGAAGTTCTGAGAGCGATTTAAGGAAGTTTGGAGCTGCTGCAGGTGTGGGAAGCGTTTTCGTGGGGTTTCGGAATTAATTTGTTAGCGTAGGTTTGCTGACTAGGTTGCCTTCGTGGTTTGTTGTTGGGTGCTGAAAGTTTTGACCCAGGGAATGACAACTTTGTTGAGAAAGCAATTTGCTTCTTGATTGTTGAACCCCGAGTATCGTACGTAGTGTTTAGGTCTGGTATTTTGAAGAGGCGAAGAGGAAGTGGTGTTGCTGCTGGGGGAACATTTTTATATTTTCAAGATGGTGAGGGAAAGTACGGCATTGGTGGCGACCAAATGGGTAGGTTTAGTTGCAGGTATGTGGGTGCAAGCTTCGGCTGGAAACGCTTACATGTTCTCATTTTACTCTCCAACTCTTAAGTCCGTGCTTAACTACAACCAGCTACAGCTGAACAACTTGGGTGTGGCCAAAGACATCGGTGAAAACGTGGGTCTCCTCGCTGGCCTCCTCTGCAACAAGGTTCCTGCATGGACCCTCTTGTTCATCGGAGCTCTCTCTGGATTCTTTGGTTATGGCACTATGTGGCTTGTCGTGAGCGAGCAGATTCCGCCATTACCATACTGGCAGGTTAGTAAAACCCAAAAAGTCCTCGTTCTGTTGAGCTTCTCCTGTTCCTCTGACGTTCCAACGTCTAGATGCTTGTTAATTCTTAGACTCACGGTGAGCAGGGTTTCACAATTTTCAGTTTTCATTTGTGAACCTGTCTACTAAGACGTTTTTTGCTCCCTCACAATACAACCGCGGGGCTCGGTTGAGAATGCACGGTAATTGGTTGGATCTACGACGAATCATTTTACGTTTCTTTTTTAGTTCTCTGCAATTTCATTACTCTAACACAGCTTTCGTACGAAAAGTCATGGATCGCAACCCGATCGTTCCAACACCAGTTTTCATGATCGTTCACAGGGAATCTACTTTACTTGTTAATGGAAATCCCTCACCTGCAAATCAGTTATAAGTAAATTGTATTTTAATTGCCAATGTGGTATCGATATCTTCCTCACTCTACACAGGCTCTGTAATCCATTGAAATTTTCTCAGTAAATTTCTTTTGTTCGTGGACCAATTCTTGCTGTGACCAGCTTTAGAATTTAGTGAATTTTCACTCATATGACTGTCGTTCTCCTAAATGCAGATGTGTGTTATTCAGTGCATTGGCAGCAATTCGACGACATGGTTCAACACAGCGGTCCTAGTCACATGCATGCGCAATTTTCCGCATTCCCGTGGCACCGTGGTTGGCATCCTCAAAGGTCTCGTGGCCCTCAGTGCGGCCATCTTTGCGCAAATCTACACATCTCTCTTAACAGACGATACCAACATGCTCCTACTCTTCCTCACACTGGTTCCCACGGTAGTGTGTCTTGGATCTATGGCATTTGTTCGGCCCGTACCTGCTGCTGGGAATGTTAGAGATCCGGAGGAAAGCCACTATTTTCACTACGTAACTGCTGTCTGTGTCGCACTGGCGGGTTATCTTCTTGCCGTCAACCTCACCGAAGAGTTTGTGAAAACCAATAGATTCACTGCTGTAATTTTCGCAGCTATCATGGTGATGTTCTTAATCGCTCCTCTTGCTATCCCCATCAAGACTCTTTCCGCGGAGTGCTGTGGAATCAGTCCAATTGGAGAGGACACACCCCAAGGTATCCAGAAGCCTCTTTTGAAGGAGACTAATGAGACGAATATTTCAAGCTCACACTCAGCTTTGATAATCAGAGGTGCAGACGAAGATGGTGCTTATGGGAGACCCGTTGAAGGAATTATGAGTCCTAGACAATCAAATCCTAGCGCCCTGCACCACGAAGAAAAAGGAAAAAAAGTGACACTTCACGAAGACATTGTGGCAAAATTATCGCAAGAGGAGGATGCAGAGACTCTTCTTGTTGTCGGAGAAGGTGCAGTGAAGAGACCTAAAAGAAAACCTAGGCGGGGAGAAGACTTTAATCTTAGACAAGCACTAGTAAAGGCAGATTTCTGGATCCTCTTTTTTACATTTTTCTGTGGAGTTGGGACCGGAGTAACCGCAATCAACAATCTAGGGCAGATTGCTGAGGCACAAGGGTACCACAACGTGAACATTTTTGTCTCTTTGATCAGTATTGCAAATTTTCTCGGACGTCTTGGAGGAGGCTCTTTGTCAGAGCACCACGTAAGGTATATGCCTTTTCGACATGCGCATCTTTCTAATCCATCCAAGCAGCAACGGTTTGCTAATCCTTGCTTCACAATATTCTCGATTCCTGCTCCAGAATTGATCAAATGGGTTATTGGTTGTGGGTATGCAGGAAAGATGCAGTTCCTAGGACCTTGTGGTTGGCTTTAGCTCAGATCACCCTCGTATTCGTGCACCTAATGTTTGCGTCTGCATTACCTGGCACGCTTTACGTTGGCTCTGTGCTGCTGGGATTGTGCTACGGCATTCATTTCTCCATTATGGTGCCCACAGCATCTGAGCTTTTTGGTCTCAAGCACTTCGGCATGATTTACAATTTTCTGACAATTGCTAGTCCCCTTGGTTCGTTTTTATTTTCTGGGCTGATTGCTGGGTACTTGTACGACATAGAAGCTGCCAAAGACTCGGGAGGAAGCCAACTCTTCGGAAAGGAAGTTTGTAATGGCGCTCATTGTTTCCGACTGACTTTCTATGTCATGGCAGCAGTGAGCGCTTCTGGGGCGCTAATGACAACTGTATTAACTTATAGGATAAGAAGTGTGTACTTTGCTCTGTACAGGAAATCTCCTCATCCTTCTGCTTCTGACCTGAAGTCGCTGGAATGAGACTGTCATTTTAGAGAACTTGAGCTCGTTGAGGGCATTTGTTTAGTCTCAAGGAAGCAAATCAATAGAGATATGGATACAAGGTTTTGAGCACGTTGTTGTGAAAGAGCTAGTTTTAGGGATAGGCTCCTGTTTAATGCACGTTGCTGAAAGTAACATGTTAGATCATAACATTCATCAAATGTATCGATTGTTTTCCCGTTTTCACTTGGTTAGACTTGCGAAAGGTTTCTCATGGTTTTTGGTTCTGCAGACTTACATACCCATTGGAGTGACATGATTGTACGATTGCATAATGAGTGCTTGTCGATCCGATCAATCATTTCAGTTCTGGGGACATGATGAAGTTTTTTAACCGACAGGTTTCATTTGATTTTAGTTAATGATGTCCTTTTGAAGTAACTGCCACTTAAGAAATGTTGTTGTCAGACTTGAACACCTTTGTCATTCTTTTGGGTAACAATTTCATTTATATTAAATAAATAAATTAGATCATGTTTGCAAGAAGAGACAAGAAACTGGACCAAACCATCGTGGACGAATCGAAACACTGAAGCAAGGTTCACTTGAGTTAGCTCTGACCCTGATTATTAGACGTTGAAATTTCCATAATGGTTTACATCCATCAGCTACCAAAAAAAGATTTTAGGTGTTACCAGTCCACAACATATCAGAGAGGCTCTTGATATGAGGTTCAGCTTTTGTTTAATCCCTCAATTTTGACCCTCTTGGCAAAGCGAGATATAAATGTTTTTAGAAGTTCAACTGGTAAATCCATAAAAGACTTCCATTAGAACTTCAAAAATGGAATTTGTTCAGTTACTCTTTCGCGGGGCATTGCAGCAACAAATCTAGGGAGAGTATGCTACCAATCGTCTCGAAAAATTCCGATTGTCCATAATACCTCCGGAAAACAACTGGCACATGGCTATTTTGTTTACAATGAGAAGAACGTTTTTGCAAATCCTGTCAAAATTAAAGAAAAAAGAAAAAGAAGAGCATTTTCTTTAACCAACACACATGTGAAGCACACTCTGAAATGTACATGAGCGCTGGAAACGCCACTTGCAATCGTTTCAATGGACAAAGAGGGAGCTCAGACTCAGCCTTGGGCAAACACTCACCTCCGTTGATAAGCAGCAGCAGCGTAACACAAAGCAGCTATGTAGTTTACATTGACATTACTAACACGAGAACAGAAATTGGAATTATCGCATAATCTTCTTAAGTCGAGAACAAGACGTCCCAGACCGTCGAGTAGGTACCGTACCATTGAAAACTAAAAAAAAGAAGGTTCATAATCAATAAATCCCACACTGGTTGCTTAATTTTTTTTCCCCTTAAAGTTTCAAAAAGATAAGCAATAGAAATTCAATCATAACACTTGCGCAAGAATTAGCCAAGTAGAGAAACAGAACGGGTTCACTGCCCTTCATAACCGAAATTCTACCCCAAAGATACCATGCTACTAGCAAAGAAGAGCCCGAAATTGGACATTACGCTCTTATTGAGGATAATCCTTCTATTGGCAACCTCAATGGCACCTGCTCTGTTCCAGAATTAAAAATCCCTGGATAACATCCAAGCCTTCAAGCACCTCTCCATCTCGTGTTCGAAAATTTCGGGTAATCAAAAAGAAATAAAAACAAAAATAAATTCTCAGGATTCAGAATGATAAGAATCTGACAATGATCACGGGGAAGCTACGCCAGTGGAGCCGTAGAATCGTGTTGGCCACTGACGGTTTGCCCTAGATCCACCACTTTGGGTGGCGTTAAAAAGAACAAAAATTTCCTCTCGGCAGGGGTGGACTTCTTTTTGTCTCGAGCATGTTGGCAAATGATTTGCACCGTCTTCCTCTCCCTCATCCACCGTAGCATCATCTTCATGTGCTGCTTGCTCTTCAGAGCATTACCCTCCATCTGCAACACAATACCAAAACCCCAATATTACTCATAACACCTCTCCCGATGTGGCAGAAAAAAATGGAACTTCTTCCAAGATAGAAATCAATGGCAGGGATCGTTACCTGAGCGGCATGATTCCAGCAATCGGTTACGGTGATCGGCCCGTGGTTCTCGAGGATTTTGTAAAGCGTCTGGGAGGCACTCTCCACATGCTCGCCCAAATTGTTCAGCTTCCCGGGGCGTAGGCCTGATGACCTCCTCGCCCACAACACAGCGGTGGTAAACATGGCTCCGACTTCCGACCCTGCACCTGCACAGCAACCTCCCTTAAACCCTAAACCCCATATCCCAACTCTTCTCCTGCCACCAGAAGCGCAGTGGTGTGCTCCCTGAAATCGAAACACGGCTTTCTCTCCTGCGGTTGGATGAGCGAGCGTCTCACGTTTCTCATCGACGTTTCCCGAATACCCGATTGCCTGAACTGCCGTTTCGGCATTATTCAATGACTGACTGCGACAGAAATCTTTATTAGCCCTTGCCCTACCACTATATTCAGAAAGTTCCAGTATTCGACATCGCATTAAATATTGGGTGTGCCATACCCCCAATGTTATTTTAGTTTAGTTTGTGTTGTGTTGTGTTTTTATTTTTCCTTCTGAAAAGAAAATTGAAAGAAATGAAAAATACCATCAGCACACTGTGTCACGTATCTTTACAGTAGTGAAATGGGATTCTTTCTTGTAGTCCGGAGAATGTGCTTGTACTTTTTACTTTATTTTTTATTGAACTCATTTTGGGGTTGTCGGACCTACAGTGTACTTAACTGATGTGAACAGTGCGTGATGCGAATGTTTATCATTGTTTTGAAGCAAAAGTACAATAAAAAGCTTTTAATATTCATATATTTAGTTTTTTATGATGAGCACCACTCGGTTTGACGTCGTCAACTTGATGGTCCTTCAAGGGTATCGTAGCATTCCGTCTCTTTCGCTATTGTTAAGTGTGGGTGGGATCATGACTTATATTCTCGATGCCAAGATTAACTGGTGAAGGAGCCTTATCAATTTCGCATGAACGTCTAGCTCCAAGCCGAGGACCAGGTGGAGGAGGTTTGACTAGTGCCGCTGGCAATCAAACCTGTTCTCCACTGCTTGTCGTGTACCAAAACATGCAACTCTCTAGTTCCTTTTCTTCTCACTATCTTTTCTTCATCAGAAATTTACATTGAACATCTTTCATTGTACAAAGTATCAAACTTCGCAGAAGAGAAGCATATATCTGTTCTTAAGTGGATCAACAAAGCTTAATACACTTTCGATGATACTAGAGGCACATGCACGATTGATGGGTCCTGGCTTAGTCTCTCCCTTACTGCTTGATGTAGATGCAGTTGGCGTTTTCAGAGGGGGTGTGACTTAGGAGGGGCACTGAAGTGGTACACCAAGTCTCGCCCTATTATGTACATAACTCAAGTATAACCTTCTAGACGCCATCTATCACAAGATGGCACTCAACAGATTCACGGCGTGCTGAGGAAGCGCTGCCGGAAAAAATTACATTTCATTGTATGAGTATCTATATTCACACGTCAAACCCGAGTCTACCGAATGAGTTGAATGATGGGTTAGCGGGAGAGGATAAATATTGAAATAGGTCGTCCGAAACCCAATTGCCATCCGACGATGTCCGAAGCAGAGGGCTTTGCAGAAGAGGGGGCGAACTCCAAATTTCAACATCCGGAAGAGGGAAGTTTGAAAACAGGACTTCTTCCGGACAAGCAACCTGTTCGGTACCCTGACTGACAATCATCCCAGTGCATTCCTGATCCACGAGATTAAACGTGTCTCTACTTGTCATGTGCTGACTAACATCGGGAAGAGACAAATCAGAGCAGGAATCGTAGTCTTGCATCTGCAGATCACCTTCAACTACACCAATCCTGGGAAAGGCCTCGAGGAGATTGCACATAGGTGTGGAAGAAAGAACATGCTGCTGCTGCACCGTGGAATTAAAAGGCATGGGAATGGAAATATCATACCCCGAGGTTTCATATGGAGCAGGAAGACCGCCGCCAATACTCATAGATGTGGATGGAGATGACACATTCGTGGTCAGTTTTGCAAAATCCCTGGCCCACTTGCGAATCGCGTCCTTGTCATTCGCAAGTGGCGACGGTCCTTGTTGCAGAAGCAAGGGGCTATCGCCGAAATTATATGACGGTTTCTTGGAGCCGTAATAGAACTTGCCAGCATCAGCCGCCCGCGCTGCTTCATCCAGACTATCATACTCACCCAGAGATATTTTGTTGTTTCTTTTGCCTGGAGGATTGAATTCCGCAATCCATTTTAACCGATCCTTACGAAATCTGAAACCCTTCTGTCTCTTCGACGCTTCCTGATCCTTCATGGAATCATACCCAAATCTGACATCGTGAGGCATTTTTGGCACGCGTGTAGTCCACGACTCACAGGTGATCACGTCCAGTTGCAACACTAGCGAGAGTTTGGTATGGTCCGAGAAACTCATATGCAATTTGGAGATATTTCTCTGGAAATAAGCGATCCACTCACTCGCATGCCTTGCGAGCGACATGACAAGAGCCTCCGCTCCGGTATCGAACGGAAAAGGGTTCACCCACTTCACTTCTGGCTTCATATCTATCCTCTCATCCTCACCCAGCGTCGCCTCCTCCTTCCGCACACACTCAAAAACAGCGGGGAAGTAAAACGTGGAAGGGTTTGTGTTGGGGTATCTGTATCCGAGCTTCATGCTGTATTCTTCTATGCATTTGGCTTCCCCCTCCGCTCTCAGTTTATTGAAACATGAAGATCCCTCAACCTGTTCACCCTGCACAAACTTCGTCGGACCGACGACAGACAACACCTGCAAACATTTCCTCTTCACATCTACTCGGTAAGCAAAATCTGGATAGAAAGCGTTGCTGGAGCGGCGAGTGACATTACGAGTTACGCTAGAAAGCAGAGGCGGTCTTCTCAAATCTCGAGTAACCACTTGACATGCCCCCGCTCCCTTGTCCATTCTTATACCTCCGGAAAACTTGCCCCAAAAACCCAAACCCAGCAACAAAACTAGTTAAACTTCACGCTACTTTAATGCATCCCCTCCAAGACCGCCATAGCCACAACTATGGCCCTCATACATCCTACTTTTCAACCCTCAGTCGTCCCACTGCCAGTCCGAACAACATATGTTTCCCACTGACAGCATCCAAAGCACTCTTTTTCTGTTCCTCTTCTCCCGCTAATAAACTATGTTCCTTATAACTGCCGCCATAGCCACAGCCACACTCCCACCAAGCCGCCTCGAATCCACGCTACACTGCAACCTCAACTTCATTACCGACAATTTTTTCTATGCCTCCATCACCAGTCCACACAAATTGACGAGAGCTTTAAGAACTAAATAAGTAAGAATGTTCTCTCCCTAGGTGTCCATGCCTTCTATCCAAGAAGTCATGAGGCAAGAATAATATTCGAAGATTCGTCATGACGTCAGTGAGAAACTCGGAGTTCCATGATCTGGAGAGAGAGAGAGAGAGAAAAAAAGAAACTTCGAAAGACATTGTTGAGCATGAAAGAGGTTTAACTAGAATTGGACCAGCGAAGAAACATTAATGAAGGCAAACTCACCGATGTGCATTGGAGAAGGTGCCCCAATTAGCAACATTCATTTCCGTGCTGTGCAAGTGTACAGTAGCAAACTAGGAAGAAGTCAATGTTCATGTTCGTTTGTATCAAGAAGGCGATTCTGGGCAAAAGCATAGCGACCGACGTTTAGCTTCACGCAGTAGACTGTTCCGGAGAACGCGACTTCACGTGGACACGAGACTTAGCCTGTTCGGTAAACTAAACCACACCCATTCAAACTCTTTGGTAAATTTAAACAGATCACATAGTGTGTAATTTTCGTTCATAAGGACGAGGCTCTTCCACATGAATTAGGTTCTTATTTATATTAAATTCTTGTGTTGTGTACATGAAAACATAACCCAACGGTTTCTCACAGTGCTGCTGCCACCGCTTACAAAGTGATTTGGCAAGTGGGGCTGTGCAGCGGTGTGCTTATCACTTCATTCTTTCCACCCAACTGAAGCAGTAAGTCTTGAAAATTTTGAACCCAGCTGCAATCTCTTTGATAGAATTGGATCATCATGCTCTTGAAATTCGAGTTTCGTTTAGAAAAGCCTCGTGTTCTCGACATGAAACTCTTGCCTGGTCCTTCACATGGCGTGCTCTTATTATGTGGGGCTGGCATAGGTATGGGTTCCATGCTCGGCACGAATGCGCGATTGCAGTCCAGATGAATCACTACCGATTACCCCACGAGCAGTATGATCTGCAACGCCCACCGGAGGCACAATATTTTCCCGCACATTGTAAGCCGCGGCACTCTGCACTCTGGCAGATGCCGAGTCCCTGCCAGTGTCATGTTCCGCCTTGTCTTCTGCGCTTCGCACTTCAGCTGCCATCTGCGGAGTGATTGGAACGCCGTTAATCTCCTTGCTCTGGTATGCTCCTCCGCCGATGTTTTCAATGTTAGGGATGTCATCGGCTGTCAATGGTCCTTTCGTTACGACCAAGCCGGGTTTATAGGATTCCATTTGGAACTTTGGATTCCCGTCCACACTGGTAGAGGTTTGATCGGTCGGAGCATCCCCCGTTTTCTGGGTACTCCCCGGCGCGGCCAGTTTCACACCTTGGTCCAGCTGAATGTCCTGCAATTACAACCAATGAAGAATCAACTTCCGCACTTCACTCTGCAGGGATAACTACCGCTTCTCGAAAACAGATGCAAGCTCATGTGTTTATGAGACACATGTTTATGTATATGTAAATGTGTATTTATGTACATTATTTCCAGTTGTTTAGTACATCGATGCCTGTCGACCGCGAGGATTTTGAAAGTAAATCATGGAGCAATCTCAGCCAGAGGTTTGAGGAGAATAAATGCTGTACAAATGTTCAATTTGGGACATTATTAACTTACCATGTGGACTTTCTCGCCCTGGGGAGTGGCGTAGTTGGTAGTAGAGTTTTGATCAGCATCGAATTTCGTGCCTGCAGAGGTTCCATACGTCATTGGATTGGCCGCTGTAATGCTCGCCTGAGCCGTTCGCTGAACATCTTTCGTTACTGGCTCCACAATTCGATTGGACTCAGCCTGGTTTCCTAAGGTTGCCATCCTGATGATAGTCAAGCACATCACAACCCATATTTACGATGCGGAGACAATAATGAGCCCTAGACATGAGTAGGGAATTAAATTACGAAACTCCCTCTGAAGCAGCTAAATGATAAGATCAAGCTCCAGTACTGCTCAAAGAAAGGGTACGACAATTAAAATGAGACTAGGCTTCCTTACCTGCTAGGACGCTTCACCGCACCGTGCACTTCAGCAAGTCTTCAATATCCAGGCTCAAGTGTAAACTGCAAGGAGCAATTCTACAGCCACACAGAGATCGATGTTCGCTTCTGCAACTTCCTCGAGTAAGAGATCGCTTTAGTGCATGAGAGTCTAGTAATAAAGACGATAGGGCAGTGGAGACTTTGTGCTTGATATATGCCTGCCATGTTGCAGTTGCAGCATGGAGATGGATTGCACATGGCAACAACTGAATGTGACACTTCATGCAAGACCACCACGTTGTGAGCTTTCATCATTGCCAAGAAAGCATGCAGCAGGACAATCGGCAGCCAGAGACATAGCAGTATCGTTGGGTCATGCCTAGCTGGAGAGAATTTAAGGATTCTTGATGTAGAAAATGCTATGAAATATTTGTGTATACATAAGAAATTTGCAGGAGGAATTGCTTTCTTCACAAGCATCGGACACATGTCCATTCTGGAAGCTACGATGCACACTCTGAGTTTAAGAGTGGGGACATAATAACCCAAAGGAATTGTAAAATGGATCCGGGTATTTCGAAAGGAACTTGGAAATATGCAGCATCAGGAATCCACGGAGTCAAAAGATGTTTGACCTTGTCCACTTCGCAGGATAGAGCTGCCACATCAGGCCACAGTCACACCAACGTCCTGTCGCCGGTGTCTGCTCCTTCAAATTTTGCCTTTCAGTCCATTGTTTTGTAACGATAATGCCCTGTGCTCGTGCCGCAAGGAATCGGCGATACTAGAACCCATACCATGCTAGTTGTTCACTTTCAATCCCTGCTTCTTCTGACAGGCTGCTCACTTCGATTGTAACCAAGTCTTCTTCAAGTCTGGAATGGTCGAGTTGGGGAGGATACACACGTTAGAATTGTGATACAACGGAATTGATTGGTAGCGATTGGGCGTGGGAACTGGGTTAGGGGTTGTGAAGCACCAACTTACTTTCTGGAAACACATTTGCGGACCCTGCGTATCACAAGTTTTTAGGAGAGTGTGGTGTCTATGGCAATGAGCACTATATCTGTTGTAATGCGGCTGTCGCGGAAAACTAATTCCCTCGGAATGGTATGCGCTCTTCGCTCCATGGGTTTGAGATTTTCGTCGTTAGCGGATGCTAGCAACGGAAGTGGGGAGCCTCAGGTAACAATCTGAAACCTTAGAGATTTAAAGAGTTCGATGCGGACAATCCAGTTGAATCTCAGTTGATTATCGACGATGAGTATTTCTGCTGTTGTTGTTTATATTTCTCACTCTTCTAGACATCGATTGTGATAAGAGGCTTAGTAATTGCAACCTGATCGGGCTTCAGGATGTGGGGTTTATTGGTCTCGGTAACATGGGGAGTCACATGGCTACGAATCTGCTGAAGGCCGGGCATCGCCTTACCGTTTACGACAGGTATGTTTTCTCTGAACTTGTTCAAGCCAGTGACTGCTCTTCTTGTGGAGTAATTTGGATTTAGGATCTGTAGTTACAAAATGTGCCCTTTGCATTACGCTGTCAATTTTTTAAATTTTTTTTTCGCCTATTCAGATCGGTTATCGTAACACCATTTCTTATTTCGTAACACCATTTTGACACTAATGACAGCATGACTTGTTTGACAATAATCATATCATTCGCTAAAAGATTGGACCAGTGATTTTCTACAGAAATGAGGCAGTGATGCAGACATTTGCAGAACGAGGGGCAACCGTAGCTCACAATCCTCGAGAAGTTGCAGATGCTAGCGACGTTGTCATCACAATGTTGCCCTCTTCACCGCATGTGCACATCCCTCACCTTCTTTATAGGCTTGCAGACGCTTCAATCGCTCTTTCTTATCAATGTCCGGAAGTGTGAAAGTATTAAATTGTGTACATGCAATGAGGCGATAGAATGATATTCCTCTCTGAGAATTTTGAAGAGTTAGCAGTCTAACAGGACCATCGCTGGGACAGAACCCTTTGATATTGAAGCCTAGTTCCAACGATCAGTTTTTACTCGCGTTCTCTGGCAAAGTAGGGCATATTTGGTCTTAACCTAATCTCAATGTTCCTTTGTGATTTGGTTGTGATAGGTGGAGGAGGTTTACACAGGAAAAAATGGAATACTGAGCAATGTTGGTTCAGTGCGGCCGTCGTTACTTATCGACTCATCCACCATCGATCCACACAAATCCCGCCTGCTTGCAACAAAAGTTGCGAAGTGCAAACTGCTGCCGAACTCAAGTACGTAATGGAAGAAAGCTGTTAACCCTAGTGTCAGTAGCATGTTAAAAAATATTTGTTCGTTCGTTCGTTCGCTTCCTTTGTTGCTTTAGTAATTGTTTTTGTGGCTGGATGTCAGTCTGATTCTGAATGCTCATGGCTGCGTGGTTGTAGTTTCTCGCTGATGCAGAGAAGGTAGTAGTAGGGGAGGTGCCAGTTCTGCTAGACGCACCCGTCTCAGGTGGCGTGGTTGGCGCACAAGCTGCAACTCTTACATTCATGGTAAACTTTCCATATTTTGCTTCTCTATCTGAATTCCTTCTCCTCAGCTATAGCACCTGTAAACAAATATCGTAGTCGAGTATTCATTTGACCCGGCTACAATTTAAATTCTACACATCAGGATTAATGCGAGCTGTATTCTGCTGATCTTCTCCCTGAAGTAGTACATATACGGTTTCGCATGCTTAATTAATGTGTTCTTGATTTTCTGTATTTTGAAGATTGGAGGACATCAAGAGGGTTTTCAAGTTGCTGAGCCTCTGCTCCGTGCCATGGGCTCACGAATAGTTTATTGTGGAGGCCCTGGCAATGGTGCTGTAAGTACCATTGTCGAATATTTTCCTCATCAATTTACTCTTCACCCTTTCTAATTGATTGAACATACTACGCAAGCGTCGAAGTTTAGAACGGAATCCAACCTTGTTTTCTGCTCCCACAATAGCTTGTATTCATCTTGAAGTGAGTGCTTCTCCACGTGCAGGCTGCCAAGGTTTGCAACAACTTAGCCTTGGCGATTAGCATGGCCGGGGTTGCGGAAGCACTGGCACTTGGGCAGCAGCTTGGCATTGATGCCCACACACTGTCTAATATATTCAACTCCTCGTCTGCCCGTTGTTGGAGCAGGTAGGCTTTGCATGATCATATATAAACTGCAGAATGTCAATAGCTTGGAATATGATGAAACTGGCGTTGACTCGAATATTTTCGACCTGCAGCGACACATATAATCCGGTACCAGGTGTCATGGCAAATGTGCCTGCCTCCCGTGATTACAAAGGGGGTTTCTCATCCCAGTTGCTGGTAAGATCAGTCTTCCTATTCCCACGCACATTGCAGGGAAATCATTGTTTCTGATAAAAGAATATATCATTTTTTCTTTTACAGTTTTAGTAACAGCGGTCCTTGTATATACCTTCATCTGGATGCGCTGCTTCTGAGTCCCAGAGCAGTTTTTGTTGCTGCATAGATGTTGGCCCAGCATAAGACTTGTTGCACTTGCGGGTGACAGACAAAAGACTTGGGATTGGCGATTGCAGCTGCTGAGGAAGCTGGAGCAGCAGTCCCTTTAGGTGGACAGATACTAGAAATGTAAGTTCATTGGTACTCGCGGTTTTCTATGGAATTTCTAGTGGCTGCTGTTATCGGTCTGCTTTCGGTCGTTCATGTTGCACTTCAATTAACCCACCTGTTTATTATTTAAGTTGGAGTCATTCTACAAAGTTATTTATCTGACGGTATTCACTGTGTAGGTATAAGACCCTTTGCAAAGCTGGGCACAGCACCTTGGATTTTTCAAGCATTTTCCAGTACTATTATAGCGGCAAATCTGAGCAGAATCCAACAGACTGATGATGAGTTGCCGCATGTAGTGGGCTCCCATGAACACGCATGAAGATGCTAGATGACACTCAAGTGTGCGTAGCATCATGTGCAGTGTGAGCCTTTCAGCCCTGAATTATTTGTCTTGTGAAATGATTATATTTTGTACTCATGTTCACGATGATGAAGCAGATCAAGAGCTTGTAAATGCAATAAACATGGAATAAATTACACATGTCTAGAGAAGTTTTTGGCTCTGAAGATATGCACATGAACAACACATGTATTTTATGAGACAAAATTGTGAAAAAAAAAAAAAAAAAAAAAAAAAAAACTCTCAATTAAGTTGCACAACTAAATAGGAATGTTGGACGTTCAGTGGAGTATTTCGTTGATATGGTTGCAGCAGCTTTATATTCCACTCAATTGTACGAAGCAATGGCGCCAGCTACAGTTGTATGAGAGCTGGCTGGATTGAACTGGGTGAAGAAGTGAAATGAAATGACCACAATTATATGCGTTCAATCTGCAACAATAATTTGTCATCTCTCAGGATTAGCAATGTTAATACACTTTTGTGAAAAATTGTTGAAGAGCGTTGACACCTCAGAAAATAACCCTTAAAATAATTAGTTTCTAATCGGCAATTTGTTACAACAGCATGACTTCAATTGTTTATGTATTTAAAGCTGACAATTTTAGAGTCAAATGATAATCAAATAAATATCAAATCATTTTTAAAAGTTTTAGTAGAACAAGATACTGGTTAGTACTTTTAATATTGAATTTTATTGTTTCATGTAAAAAATTCAAACATTTAAACTTTTGAATTTTGTGACATACGTCATTCTACCTAAAAAAAAATAAAAATAAAAAACAAGTCAATGATATGGACTTCAGAACTTTTTATTCCACTCTTCATACATATTTAGAACTTTTTATTATAATTATATACAAAATAAAATTGTGATGGATCTTATGAAAAAAACTTATGATATATTTTTAGTCTAAAAGCTCATATTACAATGAACACACATATATATATATATATATATATAAATATATGTGTGTGTGTTTATATTTCTTTGTATATAATAGAATTTCTTTGAGGGATTGCTGCAGTGCGACATATATGATACACATAGACATAGGTGGAGGTGAGGTATAAAATTTTCATGGTGACCACATGTTGAAGGTGAATGGACACAGTGGCCATAAAGTTGTTAATCTCCTATCAACTCTGCTGTGTGATCAAATGTGAACTAGAAGGATAACACAAATTTATCAATCCTCTTGTCAACTCAACCTTTGAAGTGCAGCCCTTTGGGTTTGAACCAATACAAATTAAATGTAACACTACCTTTGTGCAAGTGCATTTTGTTTATATCAATTTTGCAGTTTGCTATGCTTCAATGGCAGAGACCGAAAACAGTTGCAATGTAAAGAATTTGGGGTCATGTTGTTTGTTTACAATTGACAACATTAGTTGTGTTCCACAAGAACACTGCAATGAGAAAATTTGTGATTAGTTGAGTATTGGTACCTTTTCCTGCTTTGTAGTACTTGGGGCTCATATCATGTTTTTATCTCACATGGTATTGAATCATAAACTAACAATACATAAATAAATAAATATTGATAGAATTATTGATATAATTATTACTACTATTATATTGGATTTCATCAAATAGAAGTAGTGGTAGGGAAAATCAAAAGATTTTATACAAAAATAATTAGATTTCTGATATTTTTTTGATTTTTGATTTTTGATTTCTGACAATTTTGAAAAAACTAATGTACTACTTTTGTCTTACTTCTATCAACTCAAAGCATTATTTCAACTAAAAGACAACTTTAAATTTTGTGTTATTTTTATTCCTCCTGCCAATACAATTGGCTAAATACATTGGTATATGTATATATATATATATATATATATACATGAAGTATATCCAAGCATGGTTAAAAAAATTCCAAATGCATTTTTGTATTTGAACTCTTGTTTTACAATTAAATATAAATAAACTGGTATCTATTGTATGACATGAATTTCTTGACTCTTCTCTAATACATCATGGATTTTTCAAATTTCATATTATTTTTTAAAAAAATTCTTTAAATCATCAATGATTATATATATAATGCTATAGTGATAAATATATATATTTTAGTATATTTTAAAAATAGAATTTATTAATGTAAAAATATTTTTCTAAAATGATTATTAGAATAATTTTTCTATCAACAATAATATCTATTATTTGTTAAAAAATATTTAATTAAAAATAAGAATATTTATTTATTTTACTTATTAATTTGTTTTATTATAAGAGAATTTTAAAAATATTTAAGAAATTTTGATTTTTTGATTTTTTTTGGCCATTATTATTAATTTTCATAAGATTTAAAATTATCCTTATTTTTTATAATCAATTCTTCTAAAATATAGAATGTAATTTTTTTAAAAAATCTTTATTTAGAAATTTATTTTTAAAAATGATATTTTTATACATCTGAAATTTAATTAAATAGATAAATTTAACTAATTGTCATAGACATACATCTTTATGTTAATAAGAAGTGCTAGGTAGAAGGTAGCTATAGGTAGATTTGCTATTATCTTGTGGCAAAGCTTCTTAGAAATTTTATAGATGCATATTTGACTTTATATATGTTTATAGTTGATTAATAGGTTAGAAACTTAGCCAATAAGTTAGCCATGTATTGTATATGTGGATAGCTTATGGTACAAGTTAACAATGTGGCACACATATAGGAAACTTGCCTTGCAAGATGAGACATATATCTTGCAAATTGAACACGTGTTAGAGGCTCTATAGAATGTTGTCACATAGCTCTTAGTTAGATAGTATATATGGAGGCAAGAATAAAGCCTTCTCCATTCTTGTCAATGCCTTTTTAGTCCTTATTCTTGTTTCAAGACTTCTAGTCATTCTAGTTTAATATTATATCATTTTGAATGTTTTTCTAATTTTTTGAGTAACATAAGAATTCATTGATTATTTAATTCTTTGAAATTCATTTCTTTGATAATTTGATGAGTGCTAACTTGTTGTTATTATTTTGTTTTAGAAGTAAGTGGATTATTCTACTTCTATTGTTGTGTTTTAAAGATTGAAGACTATTCATTTTCAAACTAATTTTTAATTTTTTAAGATATATATATGTTAAATTTTAATGAGAGTGGATTATCTTTCTTTGTAGAAATTTTCATTTGGTATTAGAGGTTACAAATTACCCTCCTCTATTTGACTTATGAGTTTATTTGAGCCATCTATAGAAGGAAGAATCATGGATGCTATTTGTAATAAAAATGAGAATAGATTTGTAATTTCTATAAATTTTCACAAGTTTTTTAATACTTTTAGGATTGAAATCTCAGATATTTCTAATACAAACCATGGAAGTACTATTCCTATACATGTAGAAGAAGTCAACAATGAAATTCAGATTCTATACTAAGAAATTTTGTAATTAAAAGAAACAAGTAGATAAAATTTATAATTGAATGCAAAAAACTTTATTTCTATAAGTATAAAAGAGACAAGGATAAGTATGTTGGAGAAGTTTGACAGAACATGATTAAAGTTTGAAGATTTTTACAATAAATAAAATTCTTTCTAAGGTTGTATCTTTCTCAATATTCTAATGGATTTATTCAAGTCAGATTTATAGGTGCACTCCTATCCAAGAGTGCTTTCTCTTGATTTGTACCTTTAATGGAAAAGAATTCACACTTCTTTTATGATTTGAATTTATTCTTAGAAGTATTTACGACCACGTTTGGAGAAAGTGTTTGAAAAAAGGTAGCAAAGACCAAACTTCTATCTTTATGATAAAGTTCACATTATCATGTAGTAACACAATTATATGGTAAAAAATAAAAATATGGATGTTATTATAAAAGAGTCTAGTAGAAAGATGTAGTTGTCAAGGACAAGAACTCGATGAAAAAGCAATTCAAACAAGTGAGCCTTTATTCAAAGAAAGGTAACAAAATATTAATAAATAAGTATGTATATTGAAAGAGAAACTGGAATGTCTATTGCCAAAAGACAAGAAAACTAGAGATCCTTGAAACTAGATTGGAAGCAAGAAAGGAGTTGACAAGAGTGAAGAAGGCTTCACTCTTGTCTCTATATATATTATCTAACTATGGACTATGTCGCGACGTTCTATAAGACCTCCAATAAGTGTTGACTTTGTAGGACACATGCCTTGACTTACAAGATAATTTTTCTACGTGTGGGCCACATTGTTAGCTTGATCATCAAGCTAACAACATGTGTGGCACATGGCCAACTTGTTGACTACGTTTTTAATCCAAAAAGTCAATTAAAGACACCTATAAAGTCAAAGTAGCATCTATAAAGCTTCTAAGAAGCTTCCATACCAAATACTATAGAACTAACTTACTTTTATCTACTTTTATTTACTTCTATCTATTTATATATGTAATTATTGGCTTACATGAGTATGTCTATGTCATTACCTCCCTTTCTCGGGACGAGTTCCATGAGGAGCGGTCATCATATGTTTAGGAAATCTTTGATGTGATGAATTATATTCGCTACATACTTTGATCTTTGTTCTCTTCGAAGATGATTGATAGGGCCTCTCAACCATTGGTAGTGTCCCATACTAGGGCGGAAAGACCACCCTGTTATTTGATCATTGTTGAGGCCTTCATAACTTCCTTTGAATAGGACATTTGGAACACCATCACGAGTTATTCCTACCTCTAGTAAAATCACCAAATATCGGGAGTTCCTTCCCAAGTTGTAATAGCAAACGCGTTGTATCTCGCCATCTATTCGAGGAAGAATATGTCGTTCTTGAAGATCTTCATCTCGATTGCATCGTCTTAAAGATTGTGACAATCATAATGTCTCGTCCGGTAGGTCAATAAATGAAGGCTCTTGAGTCGAATCCGTTGGTTGTTGGTTCTCCATCTCCAGAGCATCACAACTACAAAGAAGCTATAAACAAGCATTGAAAGTAGAATGTTATCTTACCTAGATGTTGTTTCTTTTATAAAGAAGGTTTTCATCTTGATTTTAATGGATGTCGTCGATGAAAAGCCTCCACTGCCTTTGTTGCATTTACAAGATTCTTTACTAGCTCCCATATGTGTTCACTAATATCATATCTGTGCGAATGGACAAGATATTCTAATTTATTTTGGTGCCACCTTGAATCTAAGACTTCTTCCACTTCAAACTCTTCATTATTGTCCACTTCTATAGGAGGAGGTGGAGCTTGTCGTCTTCTTAATATATCCACTGTCTTGTATGGTTTGAAAAGAGACACGTAGAATATTGGATGGATTTTTATTGACTCCGAAAGATGTAAACGATATGCGATTGGATTGATTTATGCAGAAATAGAAAATGGTCCAAGCCTTTGATAGTCCAACTTGTCACAAGGATGAGTGGTGTTAATATTGTGACGAAGTAGCCATACCTTATCACCTAAGTGGATTGGTGGTTGTTCCTTTTGATAGACATCCACATTGACCTTTTGTTGTTCTTGAGCTTCTTTTAACTGCACCTTTATCGTTGCATGTAGCTTTGACAAATGAATCGCCAAATCTTTTGCAGTAGGATTATCAACTTTTGAAAAATCAAAAGTATCAAGTCGTGGATGATAACCATAATTAGCAAAAAAAGGTGTTTGTTTTGTAGAAGAATGTACTTTGTTATTGTAAGCAAACTCTGCCAATGGCAAAAGAGTTGTCCAATCATCTTGTTGGTAGTTAATGGTACATCTTAAATGTTGCTCCAAAACTTGATTAACACGCTCCGTTTGTCCATCAGTTTGAGGATGGAATGTGGAAGATAGTTTTATATCCACTTTTAGAATCTTGAAAAGAGTCCGCTAAAATCTTGATACAAATTGAGTTTTCCTATCTGATATAATATTCTTGGGTAATCCATGATAACAATAGATATTGTCAAGAAAAAACTTAGTTGTTTCTTCACCTGTGATAGATTTTGTACATGATACAAAATGTGCTATTTTGGTAAAACGATCTACTATCTTGAATATAGAGTCATAAGAACTTGAGATTGGAAGATCCGTGATGAAATCCATAGAAACAGAAGACCATGGTTGTTCTAGAATGGGTAATGGCTCAAGTAGTCCAAAAGATCGATGATGAGGAATTTTTGATCTTGAGCAAACATCACATGATTATACAAAATCTTTGACTGTCTTCCATAGTTGAGGCCACCAAAAATCCCTAGATATCAACTCTAAAGTCTTATTGTATCCAAAAAGTCCTGATGCTGAGAAGTCGTGATGAGCTTGAAGAATATGTAAACGTGCTTCTCCTTCTGGAACGTATAGGCGTCTTTTGAAATAGAGTAGATTGTTCTTGAACTCGAATGTAGAGGGATCATGAGATTTAGAAGAATTATTCTTGATATCATAAACAAGAGGGTCTGAAGACATACTTAACTGGACTTGCTTGAGAAAAGTTAAATCAACAGTGAATGTTGATTTTATTGCTTGAAGATGAAATTTCTCTAGCTTCAAGAGAATCATTCTTTATTGCTCAAAAACTACATCTCTTTCTTTTGGTGCAAGATAAGAACGTCTAGACAAGACATCAGAGAAACCTTGTTGTTTTCTTGATTGATAAGTGATGATGAACTCAAATCTTAATAAAGACATGTTCCAACGAGCTTGACCATGATTTAATATGTGTGGTGACATGAAATACTCGAGGTTCTTGTGATCCGTATATACCGTGACTAGATTGGAAGTGCCATTTAGATAATGACTCCATTCTTGAAAAGAATCCACAATTACAAGTTCTTTGTCATGGATCTCATAATTGATTTCTGGTGTTGAGAATTTTTTTGAATGAAAGGCTACTGGATGAAGTTTGTCATCTGTTCCCATTTGTGATAAAATTGTACCCAGAGCAAAGTGTGATGCATCTGTTTTCATAAAGAACGCTTTAAAAAAATCAACACGATACAAGATTGGTGCAGAAACAAATGTTATTTTCAAAGATTCAAAAGCAACTTTCGCTTCTTGATTCCATTGGAGTTTGTCTTTACAAGTCAAATGTATAAGTCGAGCTGCAGCTTGAGAGAAGTCTTTAATGAAGATCTGATAGTAGTTGGCAAATCCCAAAAAGCATTGGACATCTCTTATTGTTTTTGGAATCTTCCAATCTATAATAGTTTGAAGTTTCTTAGGATCCATCATAAGTCCATCATTTGAAATGATGTAACCTAAGAAATCAACTTGAGTAGTATGGAATATACACTTTTTTATCTTGGTATAGAGTCCTGCATTTCTTATTTTTTGTAACACATGACGAACATGAAGTTCATGTTCTTCTGGATTCTTAGAATAGATCAAGATGTCATCTAAATAACAGACCACAAAATCATCCAAAACCTCTCAAAAAACATCATTCATTAGATGTTGAAAAGCTTTTGGTGCATTTATAAAACAAAAAGGCATGACATTGTATTCAAAATGTCCATACCTAGTTCAAAACGCAGTCTTCCATTCATCTCCTTTTTGGATGCGTACTAGATTATATGCTCCTAGAGATCTATTTTTGTATAGATCTTAGCTTGATTCAGCTAATCAAGAAGTCCAAATATTAAAGGTAGTGGATACCTATTCTTGATGGTAATCTTGTTGAGTCCTCGATAATCAATACACATCCGTAATGATCCATCTTTTTTCTTCACAAATAGAATTGGAGCTCCTACCGGAGATTTAGAATGGCGTATGAAATTCTTACCTAGATTTTCTTCAATATACTACTTGAATTCAATCAACTCATTTTGTGATAAATAGTAGATTGGTCTGAATGGCAGTTGTGCTCCTTCTTGAAGATTAATTGAGCAATCATAGGGACGATGTTCCGGGAGTGTATCTGCATTTTTTTTTTCAAATACATCTTAAAATTCTTGATATTGGCTTGGAATGCCACGAGAAGTCTTTGCACCGTTAGAAACGGGTGTGGCATAAATAATATATGGTGATTCTTTCATAGCAGCATGCAAGAAAGCTTTTGTATCTATAAACACGAGTTTAATTGAATTGAACTTATGACTTTTTACTTGATTAACTACATTGTTAGTTATACTTTTAGAGAAAGTAAGAGTTTGGAAAATCCAATCTATTTAAAGGTTGTATTTTTCTAACCACCATAAATCTAAAATGACTGGATTAGAAGGAGATCTAATGATATTAAATATTATAAAGCTACTATGATTATTAGTTGCTATTTCTATAGGAAGGGTTTCATGAGTAACATCTCATGAAGACAATAGATGATCATCTATGATTTCTACATGAACAAGTTTAGTTTTCTTTACTAAAAATATACTATATCTTTTAGCAAATTTTTCATCTAAGAAACATGCTGAGACTCTTGAATCTAGTAAGGCAGAGGCTTTGAGATGTTTAGGTCCTAGAATAACATTTATCATAAAACATGGAGAAGGTTCTGAGAAGAGGATAGGACCTTCACTAGGCATTGTACAAGATTCCAACCGCACAGTCCCTATTGTAGCTGGACAAATTTATTTTTCGACATGCTATCTTCTTTGATCGCCATACTCCTTATTTTATGGTTGCGTCACTTCTTTGGATAATGTTGAGCATTGTGCTTAGGTTTTCAACAATATAAGTACAATCCTTCTTGACGATGATGAGTCTTTTCTTGCTCAGTAAGAAGTTTGAAACGTACTGCATCAATTTGCATATCCTCTACTTTTGAATGTATGTATTGAAGAGGTATTAGTGTTGCCATTGAATTATAATAACGTTGAGGTCTACTTGTACGATTCTCAAATCGGAATTCAAAAAGATGATTGTCGCACTTTACAGCAAAGTCAATTGCTTGACTCAATGTTTGAGGATCAGATAAGTTGAGCATTAATTTTTTTACCTCATATTGTAATCTGTAGAGAAATTGGCTAGTAAGTGCAGCATCATCTCACTTGATATCAATTGCAAGTTGTCAAAATTGTGAAGCATATAATGTTACTGATTGATTGCCTTGTCATAAAATACGAATCTTATTGGTTGCAACACGAATTGCATCATATTCTCCATACATGGATCAAAACTTCGCTAGAAAAGCCTCTAGATTATCCAATATTAGATCTCGTTGTTCAAAAAAAAATGAAAACCACAATAGTGCTGAACCTGAAAGAAGCATATTAATGAATCTAACTTGCGATCCTGGAGTTGGATAGCTTTGGGATTGAATTTCAATCACAAGTTGAACTTGATTGATAAATCCTTGAAACTTGGATTTGGTGCCATCAAACTTCTCGAGTAGGGCAATTCTTGGTTCTCTAACATTGGAAGGGCGTTCCATCATAAGAGAAAGGATATGATTTGGTGCAGATATTGAAGCAACTCCAATCATTTCTATATCTTCACTTCTTGCCAATCTTGTTGCTCCTTGTGGTGGTAAATTGAGTTGATGCATCGCAAGCATTAACTCCCTCAATTGCTCTTACATTTGTACCATTGCACTCTTCATTTCAGCAAGTTCTGCCATGATAACACTTAAAAAAGAGAAGATGTCTAATATCGCTTAAGACAAATAGAAAAGAGGACTTGAGAACAAAGAAAATACTAAAGACAATATCAGTTTAGAAGAGGGTAATCCGCAACTTCTAATATGGTTGTGTCTTATCAAGAAAAATGAGTAATCCACTCTTAATCAAGATTAGACAAAACTCTAATATTGTAGGTGTACTCTTGTGAATTTGTCAAAGAGAAGAACTCAATGAAAAAGTAATTAGACAAGTGAGCCTTCACTCAAAGAAAGGTAACAAAATATAAATAAACAAGTATGTATATTGAAAAAAAAACAGGAATGGCTATTGCCAAAAGACAAGAAAACTAGAGATCCTTGAAACTAAACTAGAAGCAAGAAAGGAGTTGACAAGAGTGAAGAAGGCTTCACTCTTTTTTCTATATATACTATCTAATTATGGACTACGTGGCAACGTTCTATAGGACCTTCAATATGTGTTGACTTTGTAGGATACATGCCTTGACTTATAAGGCAAGATTTTTTACATGTAGGCCACATAGTTATGTTGGTCTTCAAGCTAACAACATGGCCAACTTGTTGACCACGTTTTTAATCCAAAAAGTCAATTAAAGTCACCTATGAAGTCAAAGCAACGTCTATGAAGTTTCTAAGAAGTTATCATACCAAATACTATAGAATTAACTTATTTTTATTTACTTTTACTTACTTCTATCTATTTATATATGTAATTACTGGCTTACATGAGTATATCCGTGACAGTAGTAGAAAAACAATAAATGATAGGATGATAATAAAAAGTTTAAAATTAATATTTTTTTTACAGAAGAAACTTCTATTTAATTTATAGAAGTATAAATAAGCCAAATCAAAGTAAATAAGATAAGAAATTGATATAGACATATTAAGAAGAAATTTAATGATAATTTAAATAAAAAATTATCTGAAATTATTAAAAATTGATACTTGGAGAGGATTGGTTGTTAACTTGGACTACAATAAAATCCTAAGGCACAAAACTATACATCTATGAAGATTCCAAGGTTCTTTTATCAATCAGAGAGTAGAATTCAATAGCAAACTTGAATAGATATTTTTGAAAGTTTGTTTCATGTTATTTAGATTAATATTAAGTTTTTGAAGGATTTTCAATATTAGAGATGTACTTGGTAGATTTAGATTTTAAAAAATAAAAATAAGTTTACAAATTTGAAGGTTTGTGAGTTTTGTAGCATGTTTAGAAGTAAAAATTGGCAATTTGTTTTTGTGCTTGTTATGAATGTGTAAAAAATTTGAGGTCAATCAAGCAATTAGATTGAAGAGTGTAAGAGTTTTATAGAATATGATTTTTGAAATTGGAGTTTAAAAGATTAGTGAAGATTTGTAAGACATCTATCAATCTTCTCTTGGGATTGGAATACAATTTGGCTCAAAGATAGTTAGCTTGACTTCCAACAATTGTGCAAAGTCTAGAACAAATTGAATGATGAAATTAAGAGATCATGATCCAAGCATATAAATATTAAGGTTAGAAAAGGAGACTTGCAAACATCCAAGCAAAGTTTAAAGATTATTATTTATTTGGTATGCACAATCTTTTTCAAATTTTTTATGCTTATTATTAGATTAGTTGTTGTAAATTTTATAAATTTTGAATCAAAATAAATAGTTCAAGCATTAGTTATTTAATTTTTAATCTAATATAGGTTTTTTTAAGAGTTTATTTTAGATTTAAGATTTGATTAAGGATTGATTAAAATTGATTAGGATTGATTTAGGATTTGATTAAGATTTGATTAAGATTTGATTAAGATTTGATTTAAGATTTGATCAAAGTTTAAGATTTTGAATTGATTTAGGATTTAAGATTGGATTAGGATTTAGAATTGGATTAGGATTTAGGATTTGATTAGAATTTTATTTGAGATTTAATTAGGATTTTGATTCGAATTTGATTAAAATTTTATTAAGATTTTAATTAAGATTTTAATTAAGATTTTAATTAAGATATAATTAGAATTAGATCAAGGATTTGATTATGATTTATTAAGATTTTAATTAAGTTTAAATTATAGTTTGATTTAGATTTACATAGGATTTATTTAAGATTTATTTAAGATTTATTTTTAATAATATTTTTTTAAGATTCTTTATTATTATTTTTAATTTTATATTTCTAATATTTTTTAATTTTTTAAGGATTAATTTTTATTTTTTATTATATTTCTTTGAGATTAATTTATTAATTTTTTAAATTTCTTTTGTAACTTTTTTTAAATTTATTTGAATTAAATAAATTTTGATTAAGATTATTAAGGATTATTTAAAGTTTATTTAAGCTTCTTTTAGATTTGGTAGGATTGGTGTTGCATTTCTATTTATTATCTACATTTAAGTACCTAGTACATTTTGAAGTAAGAATACACATAATATAAAATAAGTGGTGAACTTAATATGAAGGCTTGATTATAAGGTATTGAAATTTTTTCATTTTTATTTTGATTTAATGAAGAATGAGAGCAAGAATTTTGAAAGAGTTATAGGAAGAGCTTCAAGAGGAGCTTCTAGTAGAATTTATACTAAAAAAAGTTATTTATATATATAGACTTAATTATTGTAAGCATGTCCCAAGATTTTACATTATCTAAGCAACAATAAAGCAATGATTGCAAGGAGGCTTTGGCAACCAAAGCATTGCAAGAAATGGTTAATAAAGTTGACCAATTTATTAGAAGAGACATTTCAAAGTATCTAAGATATTATTAACAAAAAATAAAATTATATTGTATTTTTGAAAAGAAGATGATTGAGTTATTTGGACTTGCCACAATATTAAAGATACATGAATATGTTATATCAATTATGAAACATTATGAGAGTTCATGGGAGATATTTTCATATACATTAGAAGACAAATATTTCTTGAAAGATATTAATTGGATTATTAAGAAAATATTCTTAAAATAGATTGAATGATCTTACAAGAATTTACAAACAATAGAGCTATTAAAATAGTTTTAAAGTTAATATTTTTAATTATCAAAGATGAAAAAGTTAACATTGAAGCCAACAAGGTTGAGTTATTTCATTAAGCTATTAATGGAGAATTACAAGAAAAATTGAAGTTGCTTCTTAAACACAAAAAAGAAGATAAATCATTGATAAATAAGTAGAGAATTGTTGAAGATGCAATGTATTTGCTTGCAAAAGAAGGAATAGGGTTAATATTTTAAGAAAATATTAATTACAAAAGAAGGAAAGAAGAAGGATAGGGTTAATATTTTAAGAATAATATAAGCACTTAAAATTCAAGTGCATATAAGACAACTATTAATACCTATTGTTTAATTTCCACTGTCTACATCAAAGAAAGAAGATATGAAAATTGAAGAGATTATACGTGGGATGCAAGATCTTCAAATCAAATTGGCAAGATGTCACAAACATACATACTTACTCTAATATTTACTTATATGATTAATTAGAAGTAAGTAAAAATATATTTATTTTATAATATTTTAAAAAAAAGCTTCCTAGAAGCTTTATAGATACTATTTTGACTTTCCATGTATTTGTAATTGATTAGTAGTTTAGAAATTTGATCAATAAATTAACCATTTATTAATAGCTTGCAAAAACAAGCTAACTATGTGGTGCACGTATAGAAAACTTGCCTTATAAGTTAAAATATTTTGTCTTATTGTGGTTCAACTACCATGTACAAATAATGCACATATATATTTTTAATATATAATTTATTATACAATGTATTGAGAGCCATATTATTAAATTTTAGTTGATTACAAAATATAATTAAATTTTTATTTTGAAGTAATTAATTTAAAAGGGCTATTATTGAGGTTGATTATATATTAATAATATTTTTTGTATATTTAGAGCTACCTTTATTAGACATTTGTGACTCTTGAAATCTTATTTTATTTCTTTTATTTGGTATTTAGGACACATATTATATAAAAATTATTAAAAAAAGAATTAAAGAAAAAATTTTATATAAAAAAGAATAATTAGACCAATGATATGGATGAATAGAAATGGATGATAATTTTTTTAATTATTATTGGCCAAAATTCATGCCTAATGGACTTCAAGGAGGTTGCCCAAGGCTTTATTAGAAATTAGGATTATTCTTTTAAGGCCTTTTGAATATCAAAGATTAAGATCATAAAGTTTAGGATTTTAGATATAGTATTGGTACAAAATTTTTGTGATTTATAGTTTTTATTAAAGAAATATAGGTGCTTAAAGTCAAGGTGTCAATTTTATACCTATATTAATTTTATACCTTTTTTTCACTTTTTAGAGTATAGTGTATGTGTATGATGGGCTTTTGAAGATTAGATTGTACAATTAGAAAGGTGATTTAAAGGACTACATTTTGTATATTAAAAAAAAGGTTAAGAATTGATTTGAAGGAATAATGACCAATTAAATACAATACTTTTAAATTGAGATTTGTGAGTGAACTAATTTTATGAGGGATCTGATTCTAGCCATATTTTAGGCATGTGGATGAATCTTTGGTAAAAAATTTCTCTAAATATGTATTAATATGTTGTAAAGATACATAAAATTTTTTTAGCATTTAGATTTTGGATTTTTGAGATGTAAAAAGAATAACACTTAAGTACTTGTAAATTAAAATTTAAAGTACCTTTTAGATTTTTTAAGATGCCAAATGATTGAGAATAGATTTATAATTAATTTTTTTGTGGTGAAGCTTAAATATAATGGAATATAGATGAGATTTTGTATTAGACACATAGAGATAGATAATTGGAGCCATATTTGAAAAGTTTATAAAAATTTACAAAAATTTATAGAATTAGAGCTAGATTAGTAGGCTATGTAAGATCTACCATAGAATATCTTAGAAGAGCTTAAGGCAATTATCTAAATAAGGCCTACCATAGAATATTCTAAAAAGAATTTAAGACTATTATTTAGGTAGGATCCATTATTAAGGACATTCTAGAAAGTTCCAACATGGTTAGATAAGGTATAAATAGGACTGATCGAGGCCATTTGGACATTTGGTCATGTATGGCTTTGGATTCTTTCTCTTAGTAAAGTTTGATTTTATATCTTCTTATTCAATTTTGTTCTATTTTCTTTTTATTTTGGTATGCTTTATCTTATGTTATAATGGAATTTATGTTATTGTGGATTAGAAAGGTCTTAGATTTTTGAAATAGTTCAAACGCATTTTATTGATATCAAAGTAAGTATTAGGCTATTCTTTGGTAGCATATTGATGGCCATTATCTAGTTTGAGGTTAGTTTTTGTGGTCACTCTAAATATTGTATTGAGGTTACTATGAACTATTCTTAAGAAGTCAATGAGAAGGAGAGAAGGCATTACAATAGTAGTGTCTAGCAAGGAAATTACAACGTGGAAGATGTGGCAAAATAATCTGAGATGGAGGTTCAAATACAATACCTCTTAGGCCAGATAGCTCCTTTGCAAGGACAAATAGAAGCCTCTAGGATAAAAGATTTGATATTTGCTAGGCTAAAATTGAGTAAGCCTAGTATATATTTTAGAATTTCAAGACAAGAAGATGTATGCTAATGGCTCTTCAGTATACGACAATACTTCCAATTATTTGGAGCAAATACCATCAAAAGAATTTTTTTATGCAACCAACTATTTAAAGATGTGGCAACTATTAAGTAGCAATATTGTGTTCAAAGCTATGGAACTCAAGGTGGATTTTGTGATTAAGAGGAGTTTAAGATTGAATTTAGGAATCAATTTTGATCTATCAATGCAGAAAAGATAGCAAATAAGTAGTTAAAAAATCTTACTTAATTTAGATTGGTGTATGATTACATCTCTTGATTTAAGTCTTTATGTCTCTAAATTGGTAATATTTTAAAGGTAGAGATAATGGATTGATTTTTATGAGGATTGAAATAAAGAATCTAACAAGAGGTGGAACTAAGCAATCCACAAACATTTGAAGAAGTAATTAGAATTGCAGAGAGAGTTGATGCTATAGATTTCACAAATCGTAGAGCACAACCTATTGCATGAAATCTTATACTACTATTTAATACTATGGCATAACAACCAACATCAATAGAAATTGATGCCTTCCAAAGATCATTGATAGTACAAAGACAAAAAATATTGAAATTGAAGGGATTATATTTTATTTATTGAGAGTTAGACTATTAAATCAGAGGTTGTTTAAAATATCAAAATTCAAGCACCAAGAAATCAAAGCAAGTTCATAGTTTTGAAACTCACAAAGTTAATTATGAAATAAAACATAGAAATAGGTATTTTTAGTAAAGATATTAAAAATTAGTATTCAGACTAGCTATTATTTCTTAGAGACAAACTATATGGCTTTGGACAACTATAAAAAAGATTGACTGGTATATCTAATGGAATAACTAAAGAGATAATTATATTGAGTACTTGTGTATTGTGGCTCCATAAAAATTAAATCTTGATTGAAATTATCAATCAACTTAGGATTAAAATGAAGATAACAAAAAGAATGAATATATATTTTACAAATGATTGAGAGAATATATTGAATAAGACATGAAAAGAAGAAACTTTGAGGTTGAGTGACACTATGTCTTAAGAAAAAAGTTCAAGGTAATAAAGCTAAGATATGATATTATTCTTGATATGCCATGGTTAGCAGTGAGAAATTAGCGAGTTGATTGGCTTACAAGGATAATGTCCTTTAAAGATGATAGATAGAAGATAATTCTTTGTATCTTTGTATCAAATGAGGCAAAAAAATGATCCACGGCTAAAAATTTATTAGTAGGAATGGCCTTTATGAAGAAGCAAATACAACATAAGCAACTGATATATTTAGTTGTTTTAAATCTCGCATCAATGGTAGAAAAATAGGCAAAGGAATAAAATGGATAGAACAATTCATATGAAAAGGTTGTTTAAAAAAATGACTATTAGAATTTATATAACTTTATTTTTTTTGATAGTAGCTTCTAAGATTAATTTTGGTTGATAATAAATTTTACATATTTAAAATCATCTTTGTTAGTTATTAATGACCTTTGAAGTCTTATTTTATTACTTTTATTTGATGTTTAGGACACATATTATATAAAACTAATTAAAAAAAAGATTGGAGAAGGATCTTGGTAGCAAAAAAAAAAGTAAGGACATTCATATGGATGAATGGAGATGGATGATAAAAATCTCTATTCCTTTTGGCCAAAAATCATGCCCATTAGACTTCAAGGAAGCTACCTTAGGCCTTATTAGGGATAAGGATTATTCTTTTGAGGCCATTTGAACTTTAGAGGTTATGATTAATAAACTTAAGATTTTGGCTATAGTTTTGGTATAGATTTTGGATGATTTGGAGTTTTTATGAAAAAGATATAGGCGTTCAAAGTTAAAATGTGGATTTTGTATCTACTATTATTCTTTTGGTCACAATGAGTGCATTTGAAAAGCAATGAAGGATCGGCAACTAGGATTAAAGAGAATATTTTTTCAACTACACTTTTCATATAGAGCTGAATAAATTCTAAGCTAGAATGAAGGAGTTATACGAAGTTTAAGTCAATGCTTGCAATCTAAAGGCAGTAATTGATCCAATTTACTAGTCGTTGTGATTTGAGCAATATCTTGAGCAATTTTATAAAATTTTGGCTATTTTTTTTTAAGAATGTATATAATCATGTTAATAAACTTTATGCACAAATTTTGTAGCATTTGAATTTTAGATTTTTGAGATATGAAGAATATGAGTTCAGATGCTTGTAAGTTAGGATTAAGAGTACTTTCTAGGATTTTTAAGATGCCAAAAGATCAGTATTGAATTATTTATTTATTTATTTTGTAGTAAAACTTAAGAATAATAGCTATATTATATAAAAATTTTAAAAAAATTAAATGGTTGAATTAAGAGATATAAGATTGTAAAATTTGGAGAAAAAAAATAAAACATATATATATATATATATATATATATATATATTTGAAATAATTTTACTATATTTTGAGCTTTTATGCAAAATAAAAGGATTTTTGAGAGCCAAGACTTTGTATATAAGTTCAAAGTGGAATAAATTACTTATTGGAGCTTAGCCTATAAGTTAAAACTAATATTTCTATAGCTAGATATTCCATGTATTCTTAGATTGTAAATCACGCTATACAATAACATGCCTCCTGATTGTAGTGCCTCCTTCCAAATAGAAGTATTACTTGAAGTCAAATTGGTAAGTTGACTAATTTATTACCTAATACCAATTAAACTTGAAGAGCTACGGAAGACATTGAATGAATTCTTGGAGAAGGGCCTCATTTGAAAAAGCACATCACTTTCACAAGCACATCTACTCTTTGTACCGAAGAAGGATGGTGGACTTTGGCTTTGCATTGACTATTAAGGCTTTAATAAGTAAGTTATTAAGAATGCATATTTACTTCTATATATGGATGATCTTCTTGACCAAATTTGAAGTGCAACCATCTTTAACAAATTGGACCTTTGGAATAGCTAATGATAAATACCTATTGCAAGAGAGGATGTAGAAAAGATGGAATTTTGTACATACTATGGACATTTTGAATGGCTTGTTTTTATCTTTTGGCTTGATCAATACTCCAACTTCCTTCATGGATCACATGAACAGATTATTTTGGGACCTTTTATATAAGTATATAATTATTTTTATTGATGATATCTTAATATATAGTAAAATCCATGAGGAGCATGAATAATACTTATGAAAAGTGTTGCATCAGTTATAAGATAGTCACTTTTATTGCAAATTATCAAAGTATAAACTTTGAAAGACAAAGATCACTTTTTTGGAATATGTGATATCATCCAAAGGCATTGGCAAAGAACAAGATAAGATAAAATCAGTGGAGGATTTTTTAACACTTAAAGATGCTTGTAAAGTCTATTCATTTTTAGGCCTTGCTAGATACTATTGTCGTTTCATTCAACAATTTGCATACATTGTTGCCTTACTAATAAGCCTATAAGAAAAATGTACCTATTTTGAATGAAAACTAGAGCAGTAAGTATCTTTGATAAGTTAATGGAGGCACTCATTATTGCTTCAATATTGTAATTATATAATTTCAATCTTTCTTGTACACTTGACATTGATGCTTCTAACTTTGCTATTAGAGCAGTACTTCAATAAGATTTTAGTAGGGGCCTTCAATTTGTAGCATATGAATTATACAAGCTCAGAGGGGCAAAATGTAATTACTTTGCATGTGGTCAAGAAAAATTAGCAATTGTACATACGACAAAAGTGTAGTAACATTAACTATTAGAGAAACTAGTGATTGTTTGGATTTACAATTATATAATTTCTATTTGAAAAATATGAAATCATAACATCATTGTTGAGAAGAATAATTACAGCTTTTCAACATTCAGCTTGAGTATAAAGAAAAGCAACAACATACTATACCAAACAACTTATTGTAAGGATTAGACATGAAGGCCAAATTTGTCACGGACATATGCATGTAAGCCAATAATTACATGTATAAATAAGTAGAAGTAAGTAAAAGTAGATAAAAATAAATTAATTCTATAGTATTTGATATGGTAGCTTCCTTGAAGCTTCATAGACACTGCTTTGACTTTATAGGTATCTTTAATTGACTTTTTGGGATTAGAAACATAGTCAACAAGCTGGCTATGTGCCACACATATTGTTAACTTGAATATCAACCTAATTATGTGGCCCACACGTAGAAAAACTTGCCTTATAAGTCAAGGCATGAGTCCTACAAAGTCAACACATATTGAAGGTCTTATAGAACGTCGCCACGTAGCCCATAATTAGATAGTATATATAGAGAAAAAAGTGAAGCCTTCTTCACTCTTGTCAATTTCTTTCTTGCTTCTAGTCTAGTTTCAAAGGTCTCTAGTTTTCTTGGTTATTGGCAATAGCCATTCCAGTTTCTTTTTTAATATATATATCAAATTATTTCTATTTTTTTATCTTTCTATGAGAGAAGTTTCACTTATTTATTTATCTTTATTATGTTCTTATCCTTGACAGATTGAGAAGAGTGCACGTACAATATCAGAGCTTTGTCTAATCTTGATTAAGAGTGGATTATCTCTTTTTCTTGATAAGACACAACCATATTAGAAGTTGCGGTTTACCTTCTTCTAAACTGATATTGTCCTTAGTATTTTCTCTGTTCTTAAATCCTCTCTTCTATTTGTCTTAAGCGATATTAGACATCTTCCCTTTTTTAAATGTTATCATGGCAGAACTTGCTGAAATGAAGAGTGCAATGGCACAAATGCAAGAGCAATTGAGGGAGTTAATGCTTGCGATGCATCAACTCAATTTACCACCACAAGGAGCAACAAGATTGGCAAGAAGTGAAGATATAGAAATGATTAGAGCTGTTTTAACATCTGCACCAAATCATATCCTTTCTCTTATGGTGGAACGCCCTTCCAATATTAGAGAACCAAGAATTATCCTACTTGAGAAGTTTGATGGCACCAAATCCAAGTTTCGAAGATTTATCATTCAAGTGCAACTTGTGATTGAAATTCAATCCCAAAGCTATCCAATTCCAAGATCGCAAGTTAGATTCATTAATATGCTTCTTTCAGGTTCAGTACTATCATGATTTTCATCTTTTTTTGAACAACAAGATCTAATATTGGATAATCTAGAGGCTTTTTTGGCGAAGTTTTGATCCATGTATGGAAAACATGATGCAATTCGTGTTGCAACCAATAAGATTTGTATTTTATGACAAGGCAATCGATCAGTAATGTTATATGCTTCATAATTTTGACAACTTGCAATTGATATTAAGTGGGGTGATGCTGTACTTATTAGCCAATTTCTCTACGGATTACAATATGAGGTAAAAAAATTAATGCTCAACTTATCTGATCCTCAAACATTGAGTCAAGCAATTGACTTTGCTGTAAAGTGCGACAATCACCTTTTTGAATTTCGATCTGAAAACCATACAAGTGGACCTCAACGTTATTATAATTCAATGGCAATACCAACAGATCTTCAATACATACATTCAAAAGTAGAGGATATGCAAATTGATGCAGTACGTTTCAAACCTCTTACTGAGCAAGAAAAAGACTCGTCCTTGTCAAGAAGGATTGTGCTTATATGATGGAGAACCTAAGCACAATGCTCAACATTATCCAAAGAGGTGATGCAACTATACAATAAGGAGTACAATGATCAAAGAAGATAGCATGTCGAAAAACAAATTTGTTCAGCTAGAATAGAGACCATGGGGCTGGAACCTTGTACAACGCCTAGTGAAGGTCCTATACTCTTCTCAGAACCCTCTCCATGTTTTATAATAAATATTATTCTAGGACCTAAACATCTCAAAGCCTCTGCCTTACTAGATTCAAGAGCCTTAGCATGTTTCTTAGATGAAAAATTTGCTAAAAGATATAGCATATTTTTAGTAAAGAAAACTAAACTTGTTCATGTAGAAGTCATAGATGGTCATCCGTTGTCTTCAAGAGATGTTACTCATGAAATCCTTTCTATAAAAATAGCAACTAATGATCATAGTAGCTTTATAATATTTAATATCATTAAATCTCCTTTTAATCCAATCATTTTAGGTTTATCATGGCTAGAAAAATATAATCCTAAAATAAATTAGACTTCTCATAGTCTTGACTTTTTTTAAAGTATAACTAAGAGTGTAGTTAATCAAGTAGAAAGTCATAAGTCTAGTATAATTAAACCTATATTTGTAAGTACAAGTGCTTTCTTACATGCTGCAAAAGAAGGATCACCTTGTGTCATTTATGCCACACTTATTTCTATTTGTAGAAAGACTTCACGTGACATTTCAAGCCAATATCAAGATTTTTAAGATGTATTTGAAAAAAAAAATGCGGATATTCTTCCAGAATATCATTCCTATGACTGTTCAATTGACCTTCAAGAAGGAGCACAACCGCCATTTGGACCAATCTACAATTTATCTCAAAATGAATTAGCTGAATTCAAGGATTATATTGAAGAGAATTTGGCCAAGAATTTCATACGCCATTCCAAATCTCCAACAAGAGCTCCAATTCTATTTGTGAAGAAAAAAGATAGATCATTATGGATATGTGTTGATTATCAAGGACTCAAAAAAATCACTATCAAAAATAGGTATCCGCTACCTTTGATATCTGGAATTCTTGATTTGTTGAATCAAGCTAAGATCTATACAAAAATAGATCTTTGGAAGCATATAATTTGGTACGCATCAAAGAAAGAGATGAATAAAAGACTGCGTTTCAAACTAAGTATAAACATTTTGAATACAATGTCATGCCTTTTGAACTTACAAATGTACTAGCAGCATTCCAACATTTAATGAATGATGTCTTTCGGGAGTTTTTAGATGATTTTGTTGTCTGTTACCTAGACAACATTTTAATCTATTCTAAGAATCCAAAAGAACATGAATTTTATGTTTGTCAAGTATTAAAAAAACTAAGAGATGTATGACTCTATGCCAAGATAGAAAAGTGTATATTTTATACTATTTAAGTCAACTTCTTAGGATACATCATTTCAAATAATGGACTTATATTGGATCCTAAGAAAGTTCAAACTATTATAGATTGGAAGATCCCAAAAACGGTAAGAGATGTCCAATGCTTTTTGGAATTTGCCAACTACAATCACATCTTCATCAAAGACTTCTCTCAAGTTGCAACTCCACTTACACGTTTGTCTTGCAAAGACAAACTTCAATGGAATCAAGAAGTAGAAGTAGCATTTGAAGCTTTGAAGACAGCCTTTATTTTTACACCAATCTTGTATCACGTCAATTTTTTTAAGCCATTTTTTATGAAAACAGACACATCAGACTTTGCTTTGGGTGCCGTATTATCATAAATGGGAACAGATGATAAACTTCACTAAATAGCTTTTCATTCCAAAAAATTTTCAATAGCCGAGATTAACTACGAGATCCACGACAAAGAACTTCTTGCAATTGTGGATTCGTTTCAAGAATGGTACCATAATCTAGAAGGTGCTTATAGCCCAGTCACAGTGTATATAGATGACAAGAACCTTGAATATTTTATGTCAGCACGTGTTTTGAATCGTCACCAAGCTTGTTGGAGTATGCCTTTGTCAAGATTCAAATTCAAGATCACTTATCGACCAAGAAAACAACAAGGTTTGTTAGATGCACTCTCTAGATGATCTTATCTTGCACCAAAGGAAAGAAATGTTGCTTTTGATCAACAACAAAAAATTCTCTTGAAGCCAAAGAATCTTCATCTTTGAGCAATGAAATCATTACTAACTGTTGATTCAATTTTCATTAAGCAAGTTCAATCAAGTATGTCTTTTGATCTTTTTATTTGTGATATGAAGAGAAATCCTTCAAAGTCTCATGATACTTCCAAGTTTGAATTCAAAAAGAATCTACTTTATTTTGAGGGATGCCTATATGTTCCACAAGGTGAAGCTCGATTACGTGTTCTTCAAGCTCATTATGACTTTCAGCAGCAGGACATTTTGGGTATAATAAAACTTTGGAACTAATATCCAGGAACTTTTGGTGGCCACAAATGTCGAAAGCAATTAAAGATTTTCTACACTCTTGTGATGTTTGCTCAAGATCAAAAATTCCTCGTCATCGACCTTACAGACTTCTTCATCCATTACCCATTCCAAAACAACTATGGTCTTCTATTTCTATGGATTTCATAACGGATCTTCTAATCTCAAGTTCTTATGACTCTATATTTGTGATAGTGGATCGTTTTACCAAGATGGCACATTTTGCACCATGTACAAAATCTATCATAGGTGAAGAAATAGCTAAGCTTTTTCTTGACAATATCTATTGCTATCATGGATTATCCAAGGATATTATATCAGATAGGGAAACTCAATTTATATTAAGATTTTGGCAGACTCTTTTCAAGATTCTAAAAGTGGATATAAAACTATCTTCGGCATTCCATCCTCAAATTGATGGACAAACGGAGCGTGTTAATCAAATTTTGGAATAGTATTTAAGATGTACCATTAACTACCAACAAGATGATTGGACAACTCTTTTGCCATTCGTAGAGTTTGCTTACAATAACAAAGTACATTCTTCTACAAAACAAACACCTTTCTTTGTTAATTATCGTTATCATCCACGACTTGATACTTTTGACTTTTCAAAAATTGATAATCCTATTGCAAAAGATTTAAAAATTCATTTGTCAAAGCTACATGCAACGATGAAGGTGCAGTTAAAAGAAGCTCAAGAACAACAAAAGGTCAATGTAGATGTCTATCAAAAGGAACAACGACCAATCCACTTAGGTGATAAGGTATGGCTACTTCGTCACAATATTAAGACCACTCATCCTTGTGACAACTTAGACTATCAAAGGCTTGGATCATTTTCTATTTCTGCACAAATCAATCCAGTTGCATATCATTTACATCTTTCAAAGTCAATAAAAATCCATCCAGTATTCTACGTGTCTCTTTTTGAACCATACAAGATAGTGGACATACCAAGAAAAAGAGAAGCTCCACTTCCTCCCATAGAAGTCGATAATAATGAAGAGTTTGAAGTGGAAGAAGACTTAGATTCAAGGCGGCACCGAAATAAATTAGAATATCTTGTCCATTGGCGCGGATATGATATTAGTGAACACATATGGGAGCCAGTAAAGAATCTTATAAATGCAGCAAAGGTGGTGGAGGCTTTTCATTGACGACATCCATCAAAATCAAGATGAAAACCTTTCTTATAAAAGAAACAAGATCTAAGCAAGATAACATTCTACTTTCAATTCTTGTTTGTAGCTTCTTTGTAGTTGTGATGTTCTAAAAATAGAGAACCAACAACCAGCGGATTTGATTTAAGAACCTTCATTTGCTGACCTACTAGATGAGAGATTACAATTGTCACAATCTTCAAGACCACGCAATCGAGATGAAGATCTTCAAAAACGACATGTTCTTCCTTGAATAGATGGCGAGATACAATGTGTTTGGTATTATGACGTTGGAAGGATGTCCTAATGTTTGGTGATTTTACTAGAGATAGGAACAACTTTTGATGGTGTTCTAAATATTTTATTCGAAGAAAGTTATGAAGGCGTCAACAATGATCAAATAACTGGATAGTCTTCTCACCTTGGTATGAGATACTATTGATAGTTGAGAGGCCCTATCAATCATCTTCGAAGAGAACAAAGATCAGAGTATGTGGTGAATATAATTTGTCGCATCATAGATTTTTTCAATATATGATTACCGCTCCTCGTGGAACTCATCCTTAGAAGGGGGGGTAATGTCATAGATATATGCATGTAAGCCAATAATTACATGTATAAATAGGTAGAAGTAAATAAAATTAGATAAAAGTAAGTTAATTCTATAGTATTTGATATGGAAGCTTCCCTAAAGCTTCATAGACGCTGCTTTGACTTTATAGGTGTCTTTAATTGACTTTTTGGGACTAGAAACGTCGTCAACAAGTTGGCCATGTGCCACACATGTTATTAGCTTGAAGACCAAGCTAACAATGTAGCCCACATGTAGAAAAACTACCTTGTAAGTCAAGGCATGTGTCCTACAAAGTCAACACATATTGGAGATCCTATAGAACGTCGCCACGTAGCCCATAGTTAGATAGTATATATAGAGACAAAAGTGAAGCCTTCTTTACTATTGTCAACTCTTTTCTTGCTTCCAGTCTAGTTTCAAGGGTCTCTAGTTTTCTTGGCTTTTGGCTATAGCCATTCGAGTTTCTTTCTTAATATATATATCAAGTTATTTCTATTTTGTCATCTTTCTATAAAAGAAGTCTTATTTATTTATTTATCTTTATCATGTTTTTGTCCTTGACAAAATCAAGAGACAAGACAAAATTTGCTACTATTAGCAATATCATTTCAAATCTAACCAAAGAAGCAAAATAGAAAAAAAACTATGCATCAATATTGTATTATGTGAAGTCTTGCTCAAGAATGCACAAGGTACTTGGCTGTAGAAGGTAGAATAAAAAATATAACAAAAAATTCTTTGTTCTAATAGAATATTAAATAAACTATAAATAAATCTTAACAATACTAAGCAAGGTTTAATCAAAGTCAAAATAAATCTTAAAGGAATTTAAAAAAAAAAAATCTACAACAAATCTTAAAAGGATTCTTAGAAAATTCTAAAAAAAAATTAGAATAATCACAAATATATCTTAAATAAATCTCAACTAATTCTTAATTTAATCCTAATTCAAATCCTAATGGACTTCAATCAAATCTTAGGCCAAACTCCAAATCCTAAATAAATCCTAAATCTTAAACCTTAAGAAAATCCTAAATCCTAAGTAAACTTTAAATCCTAAATTCTAAATAAATCCTAAAATAAATTCTAAATCCTAGTTCAATCCTAAATCCTATTCTAATCCTAAATTCTAACCAAACCTTAACTAAATCTTAAATCCTAATCCAATCTTAATCCTAAACCACATCCAAATCAAAACCTAACCAATTCAATCTTATCCTCATATAATTTAGTACCTAAATATTTATTGATTAAATTATTGATCTTACTTAAAATTTTATATACTTCTCTAGAACTAAGTTATTAATAAGCATAGAAAATTTGAAGATAATTGTACTTACCAAATAGAAGGAAAATCATAAAATCCACTCAAGTTTTGGTTTGTTTCCTACTCATATCTAAATATTAAATTTCCTATGTTAATATTTCCTTTTCAAACCATTCAACTATTTTTAAATTTCACATATATGTAGAAAATCAAATATATTATCTTTATACATAAATTTTACTCCAATCCAAGTAGTAGATTGCTAAAGATCTTAGAAATCCTAATTACCCCTCAAAGTCTAATTTTCAAGACCTCAACCTACTTGAAATTCAAGAACCTTTAATTCAACCATTTGATCAAGCTTAATCTTATAACTTATACTTTAGACAATTATTTATATAAGTCTTTTCAATTTTAATTATAGATCTACTACCAAACTCATAAAATTCATCAAAATATAATAACTTTTTTATTTCACAAATTCCAAAATCACCCAAAATAACTATGACTTTGCAAAGCTCTTACAAAGTCATTATATACTCAAATCACTCAAAATCAATACTTAAAGAAATTCTAACAAGTTTGCTCTTAAATCTTGCTCTATGATTTGTAAAAGAATACTGGAGGTACCGTAGGTACAAAGTTTTGTATCTCAAGGTCAGATTTTGATCCAGGTTGTTAACTAGTCCTAGTAGGATATCAAATTTTGTCATTTTGAATTAATTTTTGCTAAAATCAACTCTTAATTTCTTCTTATATATGTTGATATTCTTTATTTTTTTATTTTATTTTAATCTATCTTTTTTTATTTTATTTATGGCCTTACAAAGTAAGTAGAAGCATATTTTATAAAAAGATAGCATTTACACCTTTAATTTTACTATCTTTTGGACTATTATCTATTTTCTAAGATAATTTGCTATAATATTTGAAGTAAGATCTTCTATAATATAATAATTTTTTTTATCTTTTTTACTTATTAATTTTTTTATATCACAACATTGAGATGCATATTTCAAGATGATTAACAATTGAGTGAAGTTGGATGATGTACAGTATTAAGATTATAGTCTTATTGATGACTTGCTCTATTTCAAGAAGCAATTTATATACCTAACAATGCTATATTCTAAACGTGTATACATTAAGTAAGATATGATATTCTAATATTTGAACATCTAAGATGTGAGAAGATTCTAGAACAAATCTTAAGAATATGATTTTGGATAGGTTTGGATCAAAATGTTTGAGCTTTTGTACATTCTTGCGAGTCATGCGACCATAAAAAAGCATGCAACATAGCATCTCCTAGACTATTGTAGCCAGTTCTACTACCTACAAAACAAAGTAAGTAGATGATTATAGATCTAATTATGTACTTGCCATATACGCCTCACAATCACACCATAGTATCATATTATGATACAACTATATAGTAGAAATATAATCAAAAAAAAGATTCTAATTAATATCTAATCATCTTGATTCAATAATAATTCAAATTATTTAAAAATAGCTTTTATAAATACTTCTTAATTTATTTTCTTCTCTTAATAGTTAGTAGATTAAAGGTTGGTTAGTAATTTTACCTTTTAGAGTATAAAAATTCTTTTACTATCTTAAAAAAGCCATAAATTAATAAAACCAAATTAAAAGAGATAAATAATTAACATGATTGATATTAGGATTAAATTGAGGATAGATTTGGACTAAATATTTCCTAGGATAGGTTATATTGATATCATAGAATCGAACATTTGTGGGATAGGGTCAAAATTAAATCTCTAATCACTAAAACGATTGCCTAGGATAAAATAGAGAAGCATTTGAAGATTGAAAATTAAGATTTAGAAGCTAACTTCAATTTAATTTCAAACATATAATGCTTGTTTTCAAAGAGTTTGAAATGGATTTGTAATTATTATTCAAAGTCACAATTTAGATTGGTGATTTGGAATTTATGCAATATAATTAAGTCTAGCACTCTTAGCTAGTTTGTATAATTGGTATTACATCTATGGTTCAAAATTTGACAATAATTATTTGATTGGATGTGCAAAGTATATGTAAAACTTTGTGTTAATCTAATAGTGCAATTGAGAGATATCTAAAACTTAGTACAAAAAGGTATTAGAAATTGGCAATTTGGAGTTGGATAGGATTTGTATGATATCTGAAGATCAACAATTGGATCAAGGTGAAATATGGAAAGATGTTATAAGACTTTAATATCAAGCTATACACCAATTTTGAGTTGAAGTTAATGATTGGAGAAGGAGAAATTACTACTAAAACATTTGTATCAACTTTCAAGTTGATGACTAAGTAATATGAGTGCGGTTTTTTGACTTTTTCACACAATTTGTAAATTGGATTAGATTGATTTTTTTCAATATATAGAAGGATTATAGTAGCATTTATATACAAACTTTTGCATCAAGTGGACTATTAGATTAGAAGTTACAGTTCACCAAAGCTCACTGATTAGGATTAAGGCTTCCAAAGAGAATTCAAAATTATCTAATTATGAAAGTAATACGGCAATTGGGATTTATATATGATTGAAGTTAGTAAGAAGAGCGTTTTGGAGCACTTTGTATTGACTTTAAGTACTTTTGAATAAAAATTCAAATTACATTTTTCTTATATATAGATGAAACTTATTAAGGTTTTTAGATATTTGTAAAGTACAACTTCACCTTCCATAGCAAGGTACTTGATGCATTTCCAAATAAGATAATATGTATTATGACAATGGTTACTATTTTTGTAGACCGACTCTTGAAGCAACTTCATTTAATTGTGATACACTCATATATTAATGCGTCAACACTTGTATGGAACTTCTTCAATATTATCTTTTATGACCATGGATTACTTCATGTCATTGTTTTAGATGGAGATCCATGCTTCAAGAAAAGTTTTTAGTATGCCTTCTTTAAGCTACTAGGTACACAATTTGCTATATCTATAGTCTTTTATCTCTAAAAAAATTGACAAATAGAGTGTGCAAATTGGACCTTAAAAGATATCCTACAGACATTTGTGGCAATTCATAATATTGATTAGGATGAACATTTGATGTTCTTAGATTTTGCTTATAATGATAATATTCAAGCAAGTATCGATCTTTCACCATTCTTCCTTAATATTGGTTAGCATTTGAGTATGCCAACAACTCTCTATTATCCCATTGATACCAAAAATTCAACAATGGAAGAATTTATCTAAATACTTACAACAAGCTTATAAGAGATATGTCAACATATGTTGAAATTAGACCTTGAGGCACAAAACCATGCACCTATGGCAACTCCACGATTCTTTTGTCAATTAAAAAAGATATTAGACAGCAGAATTGAGAAAAGATTTTTAAAAGTTTGTTTCATATCATTTAGATTAATATCAAGGTTTTGAAAGATTTTCAAAGTTGATGATGTATTTGGTGGGCTTATATTTTAAAAAATAAAAATAAGTTTATAAATTTTAAAATTTTAAGAATTTTGTAGTATATTTATAAGTAAATATTTGAAAATTTATTGTTATATTTGTTGTCAATGCATATAAAAAATTTGAAATCAATTAAGCAGTTAAATTAAAGAGTATAAGAATTTTTATCGAATGTGGTCTTAAATAATTGAAATTAAGGATTAATAAGGGATTTTATAATTTGGCATTATTTTCTAATTTGATTGAAGTAAAAATTAGTAAAAGAAATTGAAACTTAAATATTTAAACATAACTTAAATTTTGGAGCAATTTAATGGTTTAGCAATGAGAAATCTTTATTGAAAGATCCACATTCAACAACCAAGAGGTTTTGAGAGCTTTTCTTGCAATTGGTAAGTCTAATTCTTCTCAAATTTTGTATGCTTGTTAGTTGCTTATTGGTTGGAGTCTTGATGAAATTATAATCAAGATCTTTAGTTTATTTAATATTTATTGAGATTTCAAATAGCTATAAAAATTAATTAAAATTTATTTGGAATTTTCTTGAGGTTGTTTAGAATTTAATTAGAGTTGATCTAAGGTTTAGGATTTGATTAGGATTTAAGATTTTATTAGAATTTGATTAAGATTGGTCTAGGATCTAAGATCTAGGATCTAAGATTTAGGATTTTATTAGGATTTGTCCTAAGATTTGATTAAAAATTTAATAAAGATTTTAATTAGGTTTTTAATTAAAAATTTACCTAGGATTTAATTAAGATTTTTATTAGGATTTTAATTAAGATTTTAATTAGGATTAAAATTAAAATTTTATTAAGATTTGATTTAAGATTTGATTAAAATTTGTTAAAATTTTAATTAAGATTAAATTAGGATTTAATTAGGATTTATTTAAGATATATTGAAAATTTATATTTTAAATATTTATTTAAGATATTTTATTATTTTTTAAAAGTTTTTATTTATAATATTTTTAAAAATATATTATTATTATTTCTTTAAGGCTTATTTTTATATTTCTATAGAATTAATTTATTATATTTTTTTTAGATTAATTTATAACTTTTTTGTATTTCTTTTGTAATTTTTTAAAAATTTACTTTGGATTGATTAAATTTTGATTAGGATTATTAAGGATTACTAAAAATTTATTGCAAAATTCTTAAACTTTGCTTATAACGTAGATTGGAATGACAAAGCCTTTATCAATCAATTTTCATATGGATTGAAAGATAATGTCAAAGATTTATTATTGACAATGTTGAGAGTGGATTTAGTGGAGTAATTTATTGCCTAAGCTGTTGCATGTGACAATCAACTCTTGAAAGACTTCAAGAACAAAGGTTTAATTTAAGAGGTACAAGTCAAATCATGGTGATAACTTCTAAGTTTGCAGAAGTTTATTTATCAAGGTTGAAATCAATGCAAATTAACATGGTATGTTTCAAACCTCTTTTTAAACAAAAAAAGATTTGACATTGTTAAAAAATATTGTACTTATATTGTAGAGAACCTAAGCACACCACTCAACATTATTCAAATAAGGAATGTAATCACAAAATAAAGAGCATAGTTACCAAAGAAGATGATGAGTTGATAAAAAAGTTTTTTCAACTACAATAGAAACCATGTAATTGGAATCTTACATGAGACCTAGTAAAGATCATATTCTTTTATTAAATTTTTTACCTTGTTTTATAATAGAAGTTTGTTTATGACCAAAAAAACACAAAGTCTTTGCTTTATTAGATTCAAGAGCCTTAACTTGTTTTTATAGATGAAGCCTTTGTTAAAAAACAAGAAATATCTTTAATCAATTAGTCCAAGATTTTTACTTGACTAGCAAAATCTTGGACATCATTTATTAGATAAATAAATTTGTACATGCAGAAATCATAGATGGTCATTTATTGTCTTTTGGAGACATTACCTATAAAATAGTTCTTTTAGATAAAATAATTAAGGGTTAAAATAGCTTAGAATTATTTAATGTAATTAAATCTCCTTTCAATCTAATTATTTTTAAATTGTGGTGGCTAAAAAAGTATAATTTTTAAATAAATTGGATTTTTTATAACCTTAATTTTTTTGTAGTTTAATCCAAGATTTTGATAGTCAAGTAAAAATCCATAAGTTCAATATATCTAAACTTTTATTGATAGGTATAAGTTCTTTTATGTATGCTACAAAAGAAGAGTCAATTTTTATTGTATGTGTCATATCTATTTTTAATAGAAAATAGGTATTTTCTATTTTTAATTTTAAAACTTTTTGGTTAATTGAATCAAGTAAAAATCTATAAAAAAAAAATAGATCTACAAGGAGCATATAACTTGATATACATTAAAGAAGAAAATGAATAAAAAAATTACGTTTAAGAATATCTTTTGTGAGTTTTTTGATGATTTTCTTATCTATTTTCTAGATGATATTTAAATCTACTCTAAGAAAATTTTAATCTACTCCAAGATAGCATACTTTGTATCAAGTACAAAATCTATCATAAATAAAGAAACAACTAAATTTTTTCTTAACAACATCTATTATTATTATAATTGTCTAAAGATATTATATCAAATATGAGGACTCAATTTATATCAAGATCTTGAAAATTTCTTTTTAAGATTTTAAAAATAGATATAAAGTTATCTTTGACTTTTCATCTTTAAATTGATAGATAAATAAAGTACGTAAACCAAGTTTTTTAGTAGTATTTGACATGTAACATAGACTATAAATAAGATGATTAGGCAATTTTTTTGCTATTGGCAAAATTTGCTTATAATAATATAATACATTCTTCTATGCAATAAATACCTTTATTTTCCAATTATGATTATTATCTATGACTTGATACTTTTGACTTTACAAAAGTTGATAATCATGTGGCAAAAAATTATTTATTTGAGCTACATGCAATAATAAAGGCACAATTAAAAGAAGCTCAAGAACTACAAAAATCCAACGCAAATGTCTATTGTAAGGAACAATCTCAATTCTATATTGGCGAAAAAGTATGGATAATTTGTCACAATATTAAAACTAGTAATCCTTCTGATAAGCTAGATTATTATAAATTTAGATCATTTTTTATTTGTAAATAAATTAATTCAATTACTTATTAATTACATCTATCAAAATCTATAAAGATCTATTTCATATTCTACATATTTTTTTTTAACCATATGAGATAGTTAATATTTCAAGAAGATAAATACCACCTTTTCTTATAGAGGTGGATAATAATTAAGAATTCAACGTAGAAGAAGTCTTAGATTCAAGGTAATATAAAAATAGATTAGAATATCTTATTTATTGATGTGGATATGATATTAGTGAATGCACATAAGAACCATCAAAGAATATTGTAAATAAAGCAAAGAAGGTTGATACTTTTCATTGATAACATCCATCAAATTAAAATAAAAAATAATAAATCTTTGCTATAAAAAAAATAAGATTAAAAAAAAATAGCATTCTACCTTCTTTTTTATTTGTAGTTTTTGTATATTTGTAGCACTAAGAAGAAGAGAACCAAAAACAATAGATTTATTTCAAGAGCTATTATTTGCTAACTTATTAGATGAGACATTGTGATTATCATAGCTTTTAAGATGACATAATAGAGATGAAGATCCTTAAGAACATCATATTTTTCTTTGAATAGATGGCAAAATACAATGCATTTAGTATTAAGAACTTGGAAGAAATTCTTGATGTTTGGTGATTTTATTGGAGGTAAAAATGACTTGTCATAGTGTTCTAAATGTTTTATTTGAAAGAAGTTACAAAGGCCTCAACAATGATCAAATAATAGGGTGGTCTTTTTACCTTAGTATGAGACACTATTGATGGCTGAAAGGACCTATCAACCACCTTTAAAGGGAACAAAGATCAGAGTATGTGGCAAATATAATTTAATGTATCTTAGATTTCTTCAATATATAATGACCTCTCCTTATGGAACTTGTCTCTAAAATGGAAGATAATATCAAAGACATATATGTTTATCTATATAATAAGTATTAGGTAGAAAGTAATTATAGGTAGATTTGATATTATCTTGTGGGATAGCTTTTTAGAAGCTTCATAGACATATATTTGACTTTATACATGTTTTATAGTTATATGTCTTAAATGAAGACTATTATATATAATTATTTTTAATATAATATTGTTATATATTTACATATATAAACATATATAATAATAATTATTTCTATTATTTTTGAATTATTAAATTTATTTATTGATATTAAACAATCTTAATGTACATTTCTTATACTTGATTTTTTTTTTCTAATATTTAAAAGTGCTAAAAAGTGTAATTGAAAAATATCCCAATAATGTGAAAAAAAAAAAAAAAAAATACTACTAAATTTGTTTAATATTCACAAATCTTGTGAAAGCCTCCTCATGATATATAGTTAACCTTTAATACACATCACTTTATCATCTCTAGATCACATTCGCATCAACCACTAAAATACTTTGCATTTCTTAAAATTCTTCTTGCAGTTCAAATCCAACAACAACCTCAACTATAATCCAAACCCCAAAACCCTAAACACACTTACCCAACTCATCAAAAAATAATTCCATAACAACTTGGCAACCAATTCATAACTCTAGAAGTCGGTTGGATGGATGATCGACAGACTCCGTCAACTAAGAAAAACAGAAATGGATTAATGAAGAAAGAACCACAATGGAGGCAGTGCCGTCGGGAGCACCAAGCACGAGAGTGCGAGTCACGACGTCGGTTGCGTGGAAGTTTTGGTTGATTGTTGATCGCAAACTTGCGGGCGTCGAATTGCGGTGCGAGCACGTCAACGCGGCACCATTCGTGCGATGAATGAGCAACGTAGATTTCAATGCAGTGGTGCGGCGTGACCACGACTCATGGCGCAGGGACTGGTTGTAGTTTGCGCGTTTTTCACTAGAGTTTGTGGGTTAGAGTGAGTCTATGGGTCTATTCCGACGGCGGTGGCGAAGCTGGGGAGCACGATGGCCATCGCTTGCAAGGGCGACAGCGGCGCGCAGAAGTCCACGGCGAACAGACCTTTGCAGAGTTTTCCCAGCTGGAGAATCAATCTTGCGTCATTCGAGTCGGTGGAGACGAGCTGGAAGTTGTTGATCGACGCCACGATTGAGGCCCTGCCATTGAAGTCCAGGGACCAGCACTGTAGCTGCTCGTTCCACACGGGAGTCTTGCTTGTCAAGGAAAGGATCGTGTCGCTGCTTGACGGAGTTGAGGAATCGGTGGTTGACGAGCGATGTCTGGATTTGGTGCCTCGGGGTGAGAATGAGGTGCTGGTCTTGGAAGTTTTGGGAGAAAAGTTGGTTGGAGTGACGGGGTTGAGCAGATGATTGCTTCGGAAGAACCCACTCCACCACGTTCGCCACCATTTGTGTGTGCTGCCTTTGGATGTGTCCAGTGAAGTGGAGTCGTAGCTTGCTGGAGGGCCGAGGTGGCATCGCATCTTTCGCATGCAGTTCCGGTCGATGGCAACCTCCTCGAACTGCACGGAGAGATTCGAGGTGGATTCATTCTTGGGACCTGAATCTTTTAATACGAACGACGTTCTCCAGAAGTTTGAGGTCATGATAATGACGTCGTGTCCCTGCGTCCACAAAATTCTATGATCTGTGCTAATTTTGAAGTACGTGGAGCCTAGAGCATAATTCTTTCTGGCACCGAGAAGGAAGTACTCCTTCCCCTGGACAACTTGGACTAACTGGAAAGTGTCGCCCGTTTTCCTTAGCATGCACTGGAGATACGATCCAGATGGTGCAGGTTGGCGAACAGCTGAAGAGAAGCACAGTAAAGCTGGCGGATGTAGGTGCATTTCTTGCTGAACAGAACGCCGCCAGCTGCGGCAAACACCGGCCAACGCAACAATTCGTCTGCCATCTCCCTCACTCTCAGCACTTCCTTGGATTTTTCGCAGCACGTCAATAATAAGATCGGACGACAAGCACGCCCAGTCCGCTCCCTCCATTCATAAGTCGATGCTTCTCCTTGATTTATTGGTTGCTCTTCTTTTGCGCACCATCATTAAACATAAAATTACAGTACATGGATCCACCGGTTTTTGGATGAAGCTATGCTAGTCTACTTTGAAATGAAACTCGACGAATTCGATGCCTTCTAGCCTGCAACCTAGACGATCTGAATCTTAGAATAACCACCGACCCGAGGTATCACACACACAGAAAAATTCAGAGATTTACAAAGCAGCGAAGTGCGAGAAAGTAGCTTGCCTCAGTGAATAAGTTCTGTTACCTCTAGTACGAGTGATGATGCTGACTACCGACTACCGTGCAAGTCTTTGAAAAGCAACACCCAAATAAACAAACGATTTGATGTGGCAAAGACAACGAGCTGCAAGTATATCTATACGCTAGTATGCAAGTTGGATTGATGCGACAGAGTGTAATGATTGTAGTGGCAAACAATGTTCCAGTTGTTTCGAGTAGCCCTTAAAATCCCACCTAAGGGCGGACACAGCAACTTGAGGTGTCGCTGGCGTGGAACTTTGCAATGATGTTGAAATTAAAAAAAGTAGGTGAGGCCGTATATCACACTTGTTAAATTAGTCAAAATGACGCTATTGACTAGTTACATCTAATTCAAAAGCAGCTGTAGATAGGACGACTGCGGACCGATCCTACATCGCCTGATTGCAGTGCCGGCCCTCGAAAATGAGCCGGCACTCTCATTGATCAATCCTCTCGGTGTGACAGACCAGAATATAACATGAAGGAATGCAACTCAAGTGACACAGCGTCGCTTTCCGAAATTATCCAGATTGTCCCCACTTTTGGAGTTTCAAACCCAGAAACGACAGTAAGATTATTAGTATCCCCCACAAACGATTGGAGTCATCTCGTGCCGCATCATCCAGCTATGAACACGGCGTCAACCGCCTCGATGAGGTGAACATCATGAAACCTAGTCAATCTCTGAGCGTCTGATACAACCTGATACCATTACCGATAGATTAACTACCTAAAGCATGATCACGAACACTAACACAAACACGACGAGTGAACAACACCACAATCAGATTGTACGACACCGAAGCCACGTATCGCACCATCTCCAACCCTGCGGTGGTGGACCAGAACAGAAATATCCCACGAGGCCAACCCCTGAAGGATTGTCCATGCGAAGAACTTAGTCTGCCAAGTGACAAGTTACCGGCACCAGCATGGGCTGATGATGCCATCCAGATATGGTACAACTCACTGATCCCCAAAACATATAATATTTTTCCCTCACACAGTTGGAGTACGTTTGCATTCATTGCCTAAAGTCATTGTAAAAGGACCGCCCACATGAGTAATATGCACAGAAAGCATGAGTGAGATTCCACCTCTACTTCCTCACATCCCTCACCAGAATGAGTACCCTCTCCCACCCTAAACTTTACTTTTTTTGTTTTCCTACTGAAGTATGGTCCCACCATTCTCTGATCTTCGCTATAGCGATTGCTGGCATCTGCTGGTTCTAAAGCAAGCCAGAGCTCGAAGTAGAAGCACAAAATATTGAAGTTGAAGGTGAAGAAGAAGCAAGAGTTGGTCCTGGGGAGACGCGTTTCCATCACGGTGTACAAGATGCCGCCCCCATTCCCCCTGTCCAGCAAAGCAAAGCACGGCATTGCTTTAAGGGCACGCTCAGAGCCTGGGGCAGCAAACTTTTTGTGCACAACTCCAGGTGGAAACACCACTAGTAGTATAAGTAGTAGTAGTAGTAGTGGCATTAGCACCTATGCCTCTAGGTATCATGTTCATGTCACGACGCTCCTTCGCAGCTGCTTTTCAAAAGCTACAGCTGCAATTAATGAGTATTATATTGATGTATTTATACGCATACATATACACATGCAAATATAAAAATGTAATTTGGAAAGGTCTGGTACAATCACCCACCAGGTGCATTCTGTGCCATGATTCTATTCAAATTGCAGCATAATTGGGTAAGTTTGAATATCATCATCATATACTTTTGAAAGGCCAACAGAAAAAATCACACTAGTGAAAACTTATGCCAGTGAACAACTTATTCATGGAGACTTTTGGATAATATTGCTTACTTTGTGGAGTTAAGAGATATTCCTTCTAAAGTTCTTGAAAACTTTAATTCTTTTTCTCATGTTTTGGAAACGTTTTTTTGGAGCTCAAGTTCATAAAACTGAATAAAAAGTTGTACTTTTAATCAATAAAAGTGTTTGCTTGCTTGTTTGTTTGTTTTTATACTTTTACACAATTTTAATCTTTCCTTATATTTCACAAAACAATTGGTTGTAACTGGTAGTGCATGCATTATTCCCTCATTATATGAATTCTTATTGGGTATTTTTTGCTAGAGTATTTATTGATTGCAAACATATATATTGTTTAGTATAGTCATATAAAGATGTTATCCCTCTGCATAGCATGATTCTGTGACAAACCCGATGTAGAGTGCAAGAAAAGGACATCTTATGCGGTAGCTGGGTCTTTGTTTTGGCTACGATGATCTGGTGCTCGAATGGATTTGAAATACAATCTACTTGCTGCAGTACTGAACACATGATTTTTGTTCAATCTAGGAAAGTTTAGAGAGCTCAAGGGAGGTGCTGGAAATTTGAGGTTGATCTTTGTTCAGTCGAGGTTGCTGACTAAATGATTGATTTGATTCATTCGCCAAGTAAGCATGGTTATGTGGTACGAAATTGAGCGCTGTTAGGAGGGAGCATTCATGAAACGGTTCCATACAAAAAAAAATGGTAATGTAATAAGCATTTCTAAGTCTAGATGCTTTTACCAGAAAATTACTACAAGATACGCTGACAGAAATCTACGTATACAGGTGCACACTCGAGCTTCGTCAAATGAATAGATGAAAGAGCAGGGCTCATCTTTGAAAATATTCTCGGAATTTTCTGTATCCACTAAATGATTCGATACTAACTATTCTGATTTCAAGTCCTCTCGGTGACCTTCTGAGAGAAGTATGACTGTCGTGAGAATGGCAATAGCAGCTGTTTCCACCCTAAGCCGTAACTGACCTAGACCTACAGGCATTGCTCCCGCATCAATCAGCAACTCAATCTCTTCTGGTGTGAAATCTGCACAACTCCCAGTTTCATTACAAGAATGAAATTAAACAAAATCTGTAAGATAATTGCACCAAAGATTCAACCTATGCTCACAAATCAAAACCACTGCAGCGAGCATTCTCAAAAAATTTACATGTATCTGAACTTTCGCTAATAGGACGCACGTCGGTCAGCCATATCACAACCTCTTCACTCCCATATAGTCCCTCCTTTTAATCACCACCCTTGCAATTGGAAAGAAACCGCACATGAAGTCAAACTTACCTCCTTCTGGACCAATCAATAGTAGACCTCCACGCAGACACTCTGGCCTTTGTAACAATGACTGTGCTAGAGGAGGTGCTCCTGCAGCAGCAAGGAACGCTACGTCCGCCTTTTTTACCTGCACCTCACAATTGCATTTAGACAACTCTCAGATGACTTGGGTTCGTGACTCAAACTGAAGCATTGACATGACTTGGGTAAAATTGTTTTCTATGGAACCGTTATGGTCAAAAATTAAGTTGCTTTTATAAAAGTGAGGTATTTGACAATGCCCTATCCCAATATGCTGACAACACACCTGATATGACCGATAAATTCAAGAGAATGATCTCTAATCTGATACTTACTTCTGCCAATAAATGTTTCAGTTGAGTAGGTTCACGCACATCCAAGGCGTGTAATCTTTGGCCTGCACCTCACAAAAGGGAAATATAGGAATCAACATTTTCAAATGCTTTATTGGTCGGATTTTGTACTTACTAGCCTAAGACAGTATTAGAAATCTTCCATCACATCATAGAAACTGACAGAATGAGAAAACCCAAGATATGAAATAAACAAATAAATAAATTGTACAACACTACCCAGTGAACTACCACCTGCAGTAGTAGCTGAAAGAATTGCACACGAATTGCACTAAATAAGAATAAAAAATTCTTAATGACACAGGCAAACTTGGACGTGGAGAAGACGAAAAGGGTCAATACATTGCTTGGTAGCAGCCATGCTAATACGGTTCCACCGATCATTACGTTGCTCAGCCACAGAAGCCGATCTTTGAGTGAGAAGAGGGGTGAGAGTCTGAGCACCTAGTTCCTGGAGATCATTGTTGCCACAGGAGATTTTTTTCGGCAAAAGAGGAACTAACTAACTAATAATAATCACAGGGAACAATGAGATGCTAAGCTACGGGAAGCTTCAAATATACATGGAAATGCACCAAATAAATTCAATTTATAATTAAGACAAGAAAACGTGAAAATCCCACAGCAACATACCGTGCATTTTTCGACAAGCCAATCTGCACGGCCACCCTTCAAATTACCTGTCGACGCAACACACCGGGGCACGACAATGAATATGTCGAACCTGTAAAGGAGCCAGATTATCTATTCAAGGGAACAGATTCCAATCATTTCCAACTTCATCTTAAAGTTTACCAAACAATCCAGATGCTGAAAACAGAGTTTCTGAGGAAGTGCGCGCATTAAATTGATGCAATCAGGAGGATAAAGAAAAAATGTGAACTCGGAGCTGTTATAAAACAAGACACACCAAAAGCGGCGGCCACGTGCCAGTTCGGGCCAGTTAGTGGAAGTACTCGTCTCGCTGTCGTTGCTACGACTTCTGCACAGTTCTTTGTTACCTTCAACAAGGTACCCTCTACAAGTCCCCCGTTTCCATCAAAAAGTTCAATTCTGCAATCACATACCCAAGAGTCATGGAGACATTACATCTGTTGGAATACAACTCAAACAAAGGAAGAGTTCATCACGGCTGGTACAACTCGGGAAAATCTCAACTGAATCTAAAACAACTAATTGGCTAACTAAATGGAAAAATAAGTTCTTACAGTGCAACATCTTTCAAAGAGACATACAATTTAGAAGAACCTCTAGGAAACACTTCAAGAGCATAAAGATGACAACCAAGTCGTGTCAGTCAAGCTTCGTAGCAAAGGATTATCTCAAAGGAGTAGGATGTAGTACCTGTCATTGACATTCAACCTTAGAACTCGTGTCATATGCCAAAATTCATCCCCATCAACTCGCACGGTCATTCCCTGCACTTGAAATGGCCCCAAGCTCTTATAAAGAATATTGAAAGTTCAGCAAAACTTTCAAAACACAATGCACTGCTCTAGCATATTCCAAAGCTCATGGAGAAGGCCTATGTCGAAATTAATTTGATCCTGCATGAACGTCATAGAATACCTTTACAGCTGGAAGCGAACTAATGTGGAACCGCGGAAGGCCGCCCCTAGATTGGTCCTGAACCACTGCCCCTTCCTCAGCTTCTACGTGCAAGTCCTGAGAATTGAGAAGGAAAATTGATTAAAATCAGCCAAAAGTCTAGACTTACCAGCCGCCGGGGATGTTTTATAGACACGCCGTTTGCAAAGTAAGAGATAATCTCTGTCCTGGTCTCCTATGAGCCACGTAAGGTTCATGCATGTACTAATGAGCTTTGAAATTTCTACATTGAATGTGTCTACTAATTAAAAGTAATTCTGGTACTCTTGAAAATTAAACTCAGGCACAAAAACCCATACACCCCCACCCCTAACAATCACCTTCGCCAATGCTGTGCAGTGAATAGTGCAGCCGCCTTGAGCAGATTTTTCAGCATTCCGAAAATCGCAAAATCTAGGTTTAACAACTGCTCTCAAGAATTGAATTCGATTGTTGGGCAGGAATACTCTCGTCCCAAGGTCCAAATAGCGTACTGATAGTGAAGAATTGGAGGGCCAATTACGAAGAAGTGTTGGAGGTGGCCATTGTACATAAAATTTGAGCAGGCTGGCGGTCGTGAAAGTGGACGCTAACATCTTATAGATACCATGAAGACACAAGAGAGACAGTCTACTAAATAAGCCGCTCCCCAAGTGTGGCTTTGTCTGGCCAAAATGTAGTAGATAACTTTTAGAATATGACTATAATTGTCACCTAAGTGCGCGCAGGTGTTCTGTTACCCTACCTTGAGCCAACCCTCACTCTGTACCTCCTAAAATTTGATGAAGGGGTAGAAACAAGCTATTCCTCCAAAATGCCGCACATGCACGATAGGGTAAGCCAGAACTTGGTTCCTAGAACCAAAGATACGGTGCACTGCACAATTCTAAAGAGAACCCCCACAAAGACGAGGATGCCCAGGAAAAAATTGGAGACTCGTATACAACTGCCGCTCTAGTTACCCTCGAATAACATCGTCATCTAGCGTGATCTGAAACACAAACCCTTGAGAGAAATCTGAGTGTGAGACTAATCAAGGAACGTGAATAATCACGAAGTTCTACAAACCTGCGCCTTCTGGTTACAACGAGCGGCGTCTCAGAAACGAGAAGATGAACTCTAGAAAAGAGAGCCCACCGCTCAATCTTGTAACAGAATTTTGAGTTTTGTGATAAGAAATTTGGAATTCGATATGCATCTTAGACTGTGGAATTGCTTCACGTACTCATCGAGGGAAGAAGTGATGCACATTTCACACCCTGTGAATTCAATTTACATGAAGTACATATCCTGAAACGGATGAAACACATAATATATGCAATAAAAGGGTATGTTCATCTCTAAACTGTTCTAGGAATGATTCCTCATCCCTGCTGCTGAGGCTTGTCATCGTCAGCATTGAATCTGACTTCGACAAGATTGAAGATGTCTAGTGTGAGAAACATGACATTGGGGGACCTCATGAATCTACAACGTGCGAAAAGTATGCTGACAAAACAATCCAAGTCTAAGATAATCCAGACCCGTGGCCTATATGAGTGCAGAGAAAGATTCAAAATTCAATGAAATGTATAAATTCCATCAAACACAATTTTATTTATGCATCGGAGTCATCAAGAGTCTGAAAGCTAGAGCTTCTCCAAATGGGAACATAAGTATAAGATGGAATGTCGTTGACATTCGTGCCAAAAAGTTAACAGTTTTTTTAAATTGTTAAAAAATTTCGGTTACTAAACATTAAAAACTAAAACAGTGGTAACAACCCAAATGTTGAACTGAACATCAAGAGGTAAGTTTATTATCTCGAGCTGCAACAGTGGGAACCTGCTCAAAGATTAATACTAATGTTAAGAGAGCATGACCAACATAACCTGAAATATTTGCAATTAAGAAACAAAAATTCTTGTCAGTTGTATGTAAGTTAAAATTCGCAGCCAATGGAATCAAATTTGAGAAATCATTAGAATAGATCAGTAAATCAGAATCAAACAGAAGTTTATAAGAACTGTGTCCTCTACTTATAGATACCAAATAGCATGAGAAACTGCCTCCAAAGTGAAGAAAAATTTGTACCTTAGCTGTAAGATTATTTGTTGTGGAGACCTCGGTTTCCATTGCAGTGTTTTCCTTAAAAGTTTTCCAAGTGAAGGGCAGGAACTCAGTGCCGAGCACGACACAAGCTCACAAAACTTCTTCGGAGACGGCAACCATGCCTCCAAATTTCTTGGCAGAACTTCGTTTGGTTTTACCTGAGACAATAGACACCACTCGATATGGAACACCCAACTGTGTATATCATACAGCCTGACCAGTCATGATGTTTCCACATGAGATTGTATCCTGTGGGCAATGCGCCTGTGCAGCGCAGAGGGATAAACATCAAATTTCAGCCAATGCACCGTCATTAAGAAGTTCGACAGTGTGAAGGAATCGTTTCACTTGTGTCCTTGTAAAAATGTCCGCAACCTTGACCATCACTTCTTGACGCAATCTCTTCGTCAACGAAACATGGGATGTGTAGAACATCATCTTCATTAAATCCATTCTCTCAAGCGCCACATGCTAAAGCCATCAGTCATAAGTGAGTATTATACAAATCAGTACATGTTGATAGAACTCTTCTGGATTCTTCAACATTTCTTCGTGCATTTTCCAGGAGTCGTCAACGTTAGGGCCAGTGATACAGAACTACTCAACCTTCTCAAACTGGTGTACTCGATATAATCTAAGGATCTCTCTTCCGTGAGAATCAGTCTCCTTACGGAAACAAGTTGAATACCCTGCATACCTACATACAAGTATTGAAGATAATCACAACGACAATCCATGCCCAAAATTCTGCGTGTACCATCTGTGAAGCTATCGCAATCGGAGCACTAATCTCCACGTAAAGCAACCACTCACAACTTGTAATGACTGAAGAACAGTAAAACCAAAAGAACACCAACAAAAACTAAACTTAAGTGGCATCGACTAGCCATTTCAGTCGCGTATCACAAACGCAAAAAGCATTAAGCTGGTACAGATTGTTACTTAATGGGTAACTGCTTGGGGTCCATCCAGCTGCCACGATGCAATGCGCACAAAGGTTGCCCGGCAGTTGCAATCAGGTACTTGTCATCACCTTTCCCAGTAACCTGCGGTAGAGCAGTGCCTAGCTGGTCAATAACAGAAGAAGCGGAATAAACAATTCTAATGTATTAAACCCTCTCACGTCATTTAACTTACTTAGAAACTGTCACACTCGTTGGAATGCGCACAAAATATCGTTGGAGATTTCGTTTATCTCAATCACGTTGGAGATTTCATTTATGTAAATCGGGCTACTGAGCTGAACGCTGAAATCCCTGTTAACTGTTCAAGACAGCTTTCTCGCAAAATTACGAAAAGACCCGCAACGAGACATAAAAAAATGACTCAATAAATCCGCAGTGCATACCTCATCGTTGTCCACAGGCACGGAATCGTTAACCAAGTCGCCCACCAAGCGCAACTTAGCCTCCATGACAACCTTGGAATCCGAGGCCTCCTTCTCCTTGGCAACTTTCGTCTCCTTGAGTTGGATCTTCTCAGCTATGAGATCCGCAGCTATAAATTCTTGGCCATTTTCTTCTTCTTAATCCTATCCTGAACGCGGTTCACCTGTTTGCGCATATTCTTCACCGCAAACTGGCACTGGCGGCATTCCTTGTCCAGCTTGATAACCTCGTCCAGAACTCCGCGCTCGCGAATCGACGTCGTTGCGACTCGCGGATGGGTATGGGATCATTGCCACGCTCCTTCCGGAACAACAAGATGTCTAGCATACTAATCTGCGTCGGTAGAAACAGAACCCACAATTCAAAATCTCAGCTTCGCAATCGGTGACGACGCGATGAACGAGATTAAAGCCCGAATGACAGTAGCCCACACACACTCTTCACAGCGTCAGGGCTCTCAGGGTTCAGGGTTTTCGGAGAACTTGGTTCCCAAACTATAAAAAAAATGTTTGTATGTTGAATGAATTTGGGTTTGATTGGCATGGAAGGTACCATTCAAGCCCCTTCGATCATGGCACTGCTCCAAACGGACCTTTTAATATTTTCCAAATATCATTAAAATAATGTTGTACCTTATTATCTATGATTTTGGTAACTTGTAGTCCAAATATCTAATTTGAAAGTATTCTGTAATGTTTTAAAAGGGTTGCAAAAAATTTTAAATGATTCTTAAAAAATACAAAAGTTGTTTTAAAATAACTCAATATCTGTTGCATTACTTTGGTGCTTTCAAAAATTGGAGTGCAATTAAGATTGAATATTATATAAATTAAAAATATCTTATCATATACATCTTAATTTATTTTTATTCGAGTCAAAATTAATTTTATTACTATAAAATCGATTGGAGTGTTTAATATTGTAATTTCATGACAATTAATGCAATGATTTTTTTTAATATTTTAAGTTTTATATGGTTGTGATTTATTTAATCAAAACTTTAAATATGATTACACAATATCTCAAAAACAAAGAAATATACTAACCTCACCATACTATAAATTTTTTATTTCTTTTATTTATTTTTTAACTTGAATTTGCCAGGTGTGCTGTACAATTCAATTTGGTTATCACATTTCCTCATTTTGCGTTTTACATCCTCTTAAGATCCGCCTACAACACAGAGAAGACAAAAGCAGGGTTTGGTTGACACCTAAAACTTCAAGCATTTTGAGCTGTTTTTCTTTTTCAAACCAAATAACATGAGGTGGTAACAAATCCAGAATGCCAATGAACACTTCATTTCCCAACCCTCAAAGCAAATAATCCAAAAATGGCTAGTTTAATCTTTCTATTCCCAACAAATGTTACAAGAGTTACAAACATGAAGTTTTGGAATAATGTAGCCAGTAATTGGATCACATCACCAAAAACATCTCCACAACTACAGTAGAATGTGTTGCAAAAATGCTTAAAAAATTTATGTGGAATCATGCAGGCCACAATGCAAGATACACAACACCAAACATATTTCTTATTATTTCGACACCAACATTGTAAGGATAGCAAGCAGGAATGGACCAGGAGAACAGTGTGGGTGCTGTTGTCGAGGCCTGCAAGTCGCGGTGGCGATGCCGCAGATACGCATGCCGCACAATGCATGCCAAATGGACAAATGGGCAAAAGGCAGAGCGAAGATCCGGCAACAAGCCACTCCCATGCCTGCAAGGGTGACATGCGTCGAGGTAGCGTCGTCTCGTGGGAATTGCGGTATCAGTTTCTGAGCTAATGGTGTTCCGCTCAGTGATTGCATAATTGATTCGTAGCAGATGAAGACGACGACGACGACGACGAAGTCAGAATAGACAAGTAGACAATTGTGAAGCGCATGCGTTGTGCTGATGAATCACTTGCTGGATGTTCCAAAAGTGGCAACCGGTAGCCGCGTCCATCAGATATTTGAATGTTGCAGATCTGGGTTCAGAATAAGGGAGTTTCATGCAACTTGTTGCGTGTAGCAGATCTGAATAGAAATGATCAACCTCAAGCCGCTAGCTCTGAAGCTCGGCATCGAGAGGAGGAGGAGTCGCGCGAACGAGGCCCGTCCGGATCCATGGATGCTTTTGTAGCGTCTCAGCGCTTCCATGACGATCTGAAGAACACTGAAGAAAGTTCAACTGTGCAGGATGTAACGCCTCAACCTGAGACCTTGTTTGCACCGAAGGAAGCCGAGGAATCCAGGGAAATAAAGCCTTTCAAGTCAATTGAAGCCGATGTAGGAGTGGATCCATTGTCGCAGAAAATCGAGATGCCTAGCGTTCGTGCTCCTTCTCTGAAATCATCGAACCATTGAGGTTTTACCACAAGTGCCTGATTCTTCTGCCTGCATGAGATGAGATTATACCCTAATGAGAGTTGCCAGAGGTGTCTTTTGTTTAGAGCAATGTCGGACAGGCACATCTCTTAAAGTACCATGTGAACGGACTATGTGTTCCTGTGCACAATCTGTAAACCGCACCTCACTGTTTGATGGGTTGTAGGTGTATGAACCAGATGCTAAGTTTGCAGCATCGGGTATTGAATTGCCCATCCTCTTTGTGTCATCTGTACACTGCAATTTGTAGTTTGTGTACCGCATCTAAAAATGCATCCGGATTTTGACGATCTAGGTCGTAGTCTTTTGAAGCTTGGTCCTTGCCATGAGCCTGTTTCTGTGTGTCCGCCTTAGACCTTTCGACTCAATGCCACTGTGATGAGTTCAAGGACCCCAAAAGAGTGACAACATCTCAGGAAACTGGGCACATCTCTTTGAAGCTCGTGCTGATGTTCGTGAGCCATGTCCATCCACCTTTTACAGTGGAATCTAGAGTGCAGAGCATAAAGTGATAGCCTGCTTCGAACGTCACCTCAGAAATCCTTGTTTTTAGAGAAGAATTTACCAATTGGTATCACTTTCTAGTTCAATAACTGTTAGCGAGGACCGACAAACATCTTGGCGTCTTTCCGATTCTGAGCAACTATATCCAGAAAAATGACATGTAACTGTGGTGTAATCTGATGAAGGTTACACTTTTTCTGCAGGAATTCACAATATTTTTATCTTCTCTTTGTTGAAAGTATGGGTAGCTCCTTTTACCACCCATTTCAGTGCATTGCAATTTCATGAAAATGGTAGAACTGTACTTAATTCTTCTTTCTAAAACTTACGTCAGTCACAAACCAGCATGTCAAGTTAATGTGGACACATTTTTCAAGAGCTGAAACATGAAAATAGCAACAAAAATGGGAATCACCAGCGCTTCCGATGCTGCCAGTTGAACTGCAACTCGCCTGTGAGGAAGCACAACACTCTCTGCAAAACAGTGGAAGAAGCCCAATAATGTTGAAGATCTCGTTTAACTGCTCAGCGCCCAGCTTCCGATTCTGCTCCTGCCTTGGCATTATTATCTTAATCTTGATTAGAAGGTCGTAATGTGCTCTTACTTCTTTTAGCACAAAATTGTAAAAACACACTACATGTGTGTGAGATTCCTTGTTTTTTTGAATAAACGACCATGTGTAAATTCTTTAAAGTGAGGAGCGTGTAGCATGGTTTAAAAATCTGAGAAAACGTGTTTACATTAAGTCATTATTTCAGTTGTATTCTTTTGTAAATGTGATAAGATCCTAGTTACGGGTTATATCATTACTTTAAAAAAGGTGCAAATGATGTAAAAATTATGCGATTCTTACAAGTAGTTAAATTTATACTTGTATTCTTAAATTTTCAAATCTTGTTTGTTTATGTTATAATATATGATGTAACACCAACATAAACTTGTCATTTTTTACTGAGAAAATAGGTCATGTGAACTCTAGTCAATTTTGGGCATTAATAATCTTTCCTATTTCATAGTTTGAAGATGTCTTTTTAATTGCAAAATTTTTTATTTAAATATTTATGGTTTATGTGATGGCTGAGCATATATAGGTAAAGGTAAGGGAATTAATAAGGGAGAAAAACGGGAGAAAGGAATATTTTTCATGAAGATGAATAATAATTTAACTCAAAGATCAATCAATTTTTCAATGATAAATTTTTAGTATCTTAAAGTTTAGAACCTTCAAAGGAAAATTAATAAAAACTGAGTGTGTGCACAATTAAATATTCAAAGAAGTTAAGAGAAGTAAAATATTACATATGATCAAAACTACATGAATAAATAAGGAAATTTACTTGAATTCAAGGTGTTTATTTTGAATAAATGGTTTGGTTTTAAGAAATTAAAATAAAGATTAACAAAAATTTATGCATTTGTTTAAAAACAATTGTGCCCAGTACCAAGCTTGAAAATAGCACTTTAAAAGTTGACATCAGAAAGTTTAGGGACGCTAGTGAAGGGACCAAAATGGTCTTCGTGTTGGATAGGATATTTTACAGGCACAGAACATTTTATTATACAAAAGAAAAGAAAAAGAAAAGTAAAATACAAAGCAAAAGAATAAAACAATAAATACATTGTTGCAATATTCAGAAAAACTTATATAGATTCTTATTCAAAATTTTATAGAACTTCATTAGGAGTATTGTATTATAATAGGTCGAGTATTTAGACTATTTGAGTTTTATAATCATTTCAAGCCCAAGTACTTTTTCAAAATTCGTTAAAATTTCATTCCATATTAATCAATACACATGCAATATTTGATGAAAATAAATGTTTCAGAAATGACATAGGAAATAGGACATGTTAAGTGTGCTACTCTTACACATGTGCAAAATATACATAAAATGGCAGATTGTGATTTTCTTCAAAGTGAACCGACATGTATTTTTATTTAAAAATAAAATAAAAACAAAAAATCTGATGGCAGAATTGACAACACCAGCACCTCAAGCATTGCAGTGAAAATCAATTGCAATTGTTTTCATGTGCAAAAACTAACAATTTAATTCCTTTTGAGCATGTGGTATTCACACTGCACTCAACCTTTTAGAAGAATATTAATTGAGAATATGAAGGTTGAGTCTTAAAGTCATAGGGTCTCCATAAAGTTGACTTCTTTAGTTGTTTTCTTCTAGATTTAATAAGAGACAAAACTATTAAAGCTGAAGTAAAAGGTAGTGAAGACAATTGTGAAGATTTTTTTTTTTTTTTTTTATTTTTTTCCCTTTTGTGAAGGTACTAACATGGACATCAACAATTCTTGAATTTATGATTTCACCTGAATCTTTTCAATAAAATAAAATAAAATAAATCCAAATCGGAACCACAAAGTAACCGTTCATCAAAGTTCATGACCTGATGATGATAACAAAGCTCCACTCCGAACACATCTAAGATTAAGTTTTTGACCCAAAACGACTCCTTTTAGGGTTTTGCTTGGGTTTTGAGTTTGTGGGTCGCGGAGCCCGTTGACAGATCAGGTGTCGCTGATCAGGTGCTCATCGATGTCAACAGAACCGGTCTCCTCAGAGAACCGGGGTGTCATGAATGAATTCTGCAAAGGACGGGAAGCATATTCCGTTGCCAACGATTTCGTAACTAAGATGCAACCAGACTAGGCTGGCTGGCTGGAGTCAGCAGTCAAGCGGGTCGGGTCCACTGCCGCCTCAAGGCTAGTGCAAAACCGTCCCAACTGGCTGCAGCGCCAAAGTTTACTATCGCATCTCTGGTTTGGTCATACTTCAATCCTGAGTCATGACTCACACAGTTCAGCTGCTACGATATGCTTGTGCTGAATTTCAGTGCAGTGGTGACTATATATAATTCCCATCTGCCCCAGTCTCTCTTCACCTTCGCTTCTCAACTAGTATGCTCCTGCCATAACCCACTGGGCTCAGCGTCGACATCTCTCTCTCCCATTCTCTCGTGGCTGTACAAGTTCACATTCTCTCTTTCTAATTAAAGGTGTAGGGGTTTTACAATTCTCGGTTGATAGAATTGTTGAGAGTAAAGAGTTGAAGAGGCGTCGTTGTATTAAGTTAGGATTCAGAAAAAGCCGAAGTTCTGCAGTGACTATGGCATCATATGTGGAGAGGGGGGCAGTGACCAATGGACATGGACACAAGGTTCTCCAGCAGCCTCACCCTCGACTTGTGCCCCTGCCCGATGGACCCACTTGCGTCTTTGCCATAGGCACTGCGTGCCCTCCCACAACCATCGAGCAGAAAACTTACCCCGAGAAGCTCTTCGAAATGTGCGGAGTTGGCGACAACAAACCTCTTCTGCAAAAATTAAAGTACATGTGTGAGTGCTGGTGATCGGTGTTGTGAATGCGTCTCCTGTTCTTGCTGTTGTGTGATGATGTCATGTAGAACGCGAGAATCAGTGCTTTGAGCCCTGAAACTTTGCATTTGCAACTGCAGGTGATACGTCGTGCATTGAAAAGCGCCATGCATTCGTCACGGAGGAGGTGGTCAAGGAGTATCCTGAGTTTGCATCCTACTCTGACAAAAGCTTGACAACGCGACTCAACATGGCGAACAAGGTGGTACCAGAAATCGCAGTCGAAGCAGCGATGAATGCAGTGCAAGAATGGGGCCGCCCTCTCTCTGACATCACACACATGGTTGTGGCCACCACATCCACTCTAAGCATTCCCGGAACTGACTTTGTCATTGCCCGCAAGCTTGGCTTGAAACCAAGTGTCCAACGTATCTTCATGAACCAAGTGGGTTGCTGGGGCGGCGGAGCCGTCATGCGGGTGGGGAGAATCCTTGCAGAAAGCGCTAAAGATGCTCGCGTGCTCGTCATCGCCGCGGAGGCCAACACGATCATGAACTTCAGAAAGCCCACCGAGGAAACCTTCTACAAGGTGGATTACTTCTTGGCGCATGTCACGCTCGGAGATGGCGCGGCAGCATTAATTCTTGGAGCCGACCCCAAGTTAAACCACGAGAGACCACTCTATGAGATGTACTGGTCCTCTCAGACGGCAATCGAAGGTAGCGCGGAGGCAATCGTGGGGACCTTTAGCGATGCTGGGCTGGTTCAGAGCTTGCAGAAGAATGTAGTGCCGGATATTCTAGGGAAGCATTTGAAGGGGCTGGTATCGGAAGGCATGGAGCTCATCGGATCTCCTTCCCCTACCGACATGTTCTGGGTTGTCCATCCCGGAGCTTACAGGATTCTGGAAGTGGTGTCGGAGACGATGGATATAAAGAAGGAAAAGCTTCAGCCGAGCTGGGATATCTTGCGCGACTTTGGCAACATTTCGAGCCCTACCTGTTTATTTGTGTTGGACGAGATGAGGAAGTATTCGAAGCGAACTGGTGCGGCGACCACTGGTGAGGGTTGTGAATGGGGATTCTTAGTGGGGCTTGGGCCGGGGTTCAACGTGGAGCTCACGCTTCTCCTAAGCGTTCCCTTCTAGACTGGAATCTTAGATTATTTCCTCGCAGCATGAGCAGATTTGTCCAAAGGTGTAGTCGGACTTCGAAGCTACCGTGTGATGGATCCTGCCAAGAGAGGACTGAATCATGGAAAAAAATATTGCTAGAATTGGATGTGCTTCAGAAGCACGGCCCGATTGAAGTTTACTTAGGAACAACTGATGTTTCAGTGGCGTTTGAGTGATGGCTGATTTTTGATGAAATCAAAATAAAGAATGAATTTTTTCTCAAGGCTATGAACGAACTGAACTTGGATAACTCTATAGAATATCAATATGTTACCCCACGTAACAATGAGCATTATCACGAACAATTCAGTATCCGAATTCGGTGTCACAATGTTGCAAGACGTTGCACAAACCAGATGTGAACTTTATTAGCATCTGAAATGTGATGAGAATGCGTTGAGATTTTTGTAATTGACGCAAACAAGATCTTATATCTTCACAATTTCGTTGGCAGTGTTTCCTCGTTTAGAGTTGGTCAAGATAGAATTTCGATAAAATCGAATTGGAAGGACTGGTGTGATAGTGCACAACCCCAACCCAACATGATTAGTAATCACTTGAAAGAGGGAGGATAATGTACTTGACAAAAAATAAACAAAGAATAAAGGAAAAAAAAATGTTTGATTGAAAGATATAAGAAAAGAATGATACAATCCCCACTTAAGACCAACCTAAATTTTAGACTAAAAACATCGATGGGGGGTCTGCAGTTTTTCCAAATGATTCAGTTCTTCTACTCTTGCCTAAACCTCGACCTCTACCGAGCCGAAGAGCTCAGATGGACCGAATCTGCATTATGTATTTCTAAGAAAAAACCCAATCGTGTTTCTCACATTACAACATAGAGTTTAATCCCTGAACCCCGAACCATTCCCATGAACCATTCCTCCAAGCACATCCATTTACTTCACCTCAATGGAATTATTTTTTAAGTTTTGAAACTATCGACGGTAAACCCCTTCACTGATATTATGGCTCCATGTGTGCAGTTCCATGTTATGTTCTTTGCTGGATCTATTATGCCCAGTTTACGGACTCTAATCCAAGTAAATTCAAAACCTTCACGCATTTTTTGAGGCAACTGCGTTTTAGAATTAAAAACTGAAGGAAAGTTCATACTTTATTGTTCTAAGAAAGCGTCTTAACATTGATACGAGATCCTTGACAAGCATGGGTCAAGTGCAAGCTGCATTGGCAGTTCGTCATCACAACGGTGACTCGAGTTCGGCAATGGCCTGCCCAGTCCTCGCAGCTGTCAAACTTACTATACTGAAGCCGTTTAAGATGACAAATTATAGGAAGCTTTCACCAGTTATCCCCGAGACTGAATCACTTTCTAAGTTTTAAAAAAAAGTCCAAAAAATTCCTGCAATACGTCAAGGCTAATTATCAAGTGGAACAGACTTCAGCACACAGCATTCCATCGTGAGCCCTGGGCCGATGCCGATGAGCGATCCGAAGTCCCTACCTTCCCCGGTAGTGGATGCTTTGGCTTTGATCGAGCAGTTTCGGACTTGATCCAAGACGAAAAGCACGCACGCACTGGCCATGTTGCCATAGTCGGCCAGAATCTCCCGACTGGCGAGCAGCTTCTCAGGAGAGAGCATCAGCTGGTTCTCGATCTGATTGAGAATGGCGACGCCTCCGGGGTGTACAGCCCAGAACAAGTCGTTGACGTCGGCATTTCCTGCTTGAGCGGTGGCGTCGGAAACGAACTCCTCGATGCTGCGGGAGACTAGTTTCGGGATGTCTGGCTTGAGGTGGTAGTACATGCCGGCCTCCATCATGTGGCCATCGATGGCGCCCTCGCTATCAGGTACCACCATCTCCCCGCTCCACTGAATCTCGTATAGAGTCCTTTCAGTGTCGGGGTTGGGATCAGCGCCGATGACAAGTGCTCCAGCGCCGTCGCCGAACAATGCCTGGCCCACCAGTCCATCGAGATATTCCTCACTAGGGGCGCGGAAGAAGGTTGCAGTACACTCGCTTGCGACAACAAGAACACGTGCCCCCTTGTTATTCTCGGCGATGTCTTTTGCCACCCGAATGATCGCGGCTCCTCCCCAGCATCCTGTTTGATACATCATCACGCGGCGCAGCTTGGGTGAGAGGCCGAGCGCTTTGGCAACGAGAAGATCTACTCCGGGCATGTTAACGACGCTTGTAGTCGCCATGACAATATGGGTAATCTGTGAGAGTGACCCGCCCCATTCCTTGATTGCGTTCTCAGCTGCCTCAACTGCCAACTTCGGTACCCATTCCATGCACACCTTGTGGCGGTCCTCCAGGCTGTTGTTGAGGTATGTTCCCAGAGAGGGGTATTGCGCCAGGAGCTCCTTCCGCACTACCATGTGACGTTTGCTAATGTGCATCTTATCGCAGATGCGCTTGAACTTCGCCTTCAGCTCTGGCTTGTGGTTGCAGTTGGTCTCGTCAAAGTAGTAATCGGCGTACGACCCCATCTCGTGCACATAGGGAGGCACCGCAGTTCCGATGCTAAGAATCACCGCCGGCCCTTCTGCAGACCGGCCCTTCTGCAAAAAGTTCGTAGATTCTCAGTGAGATCTTCCCCAGTGACAAAGAGCGGGGCTCCATCAGATGAATGGACTTGATGCAAGACCAGTCAAAGTTGACTTGTCGAGCCTCCAAAGCAGCCACTGTGGAACAGTAAAACATACCGCCGGTCAAGTCTATTCATTTTCTCGAAGACCATGGGTCTCAGTTGGCACCCACCGAAGTGATCAATGAGCCTTCCTCCTCCCAAGGTTCTCATGCTGTGAGTCCGGATATAAGAAGCTCTCTTTCATTTCGAGTAATACAGCTCCTCTGGCTCTCATATTTGAAATCAGCTCAGAGCTCGTTTCGCCAACTGATGTGTACTGACTAGTTCCTACAGAAGTGGAATGTTTCATTTCTTTCAAGTTCCAACGGCGCGATTCGCTTCGACATCAGACAACTTTTTATTTGGAAATAAATTCTTCAAATAAATTTTCAAAACTGGATTGGTGGAAGTAGGAATAGTTAAGAGTGGACAAGGAATTCATTTGCTACACCAAGAATTTCTGTACGTTTGGCTGAATTTTAAGGGTAGGGTGAGATTGATTGCAATGTTGCCTGCATGAGCTGCAATACTGCTCATAAATCAATCATGCTTTGTACGTTCATCCTTGCATAAATTGAAAGGGGATTTGAGTTTCAGTATGCACAAGTTTACATGAAAAGGATGTGGCCTTGAACTGTGCATACATCTTCTCAGAACATATTGCCCAGCAATTGAGAGTGAATCACCAGTGGCTACATGAGCCTGTAGCAAACTGTCTGCCTCTTAACATTATTACCCTTTGAAAGGAGCTGACATTAGTTGTGCTCTGTGACAATGTAACACCAATTTTCTGATGCTGTGATATGGACATTCATGGAGAGAACTGAACCAGGATTTTCTATGGATATTTTATCGCACTAGATGTGGGGTCAGATAAAAGTCCTCTTCAGCATGACCAAGCTCAAAACAGACGCTAGGGGCATTAGAACCAGGTCAAAAAATCTTAATCAGATAGATTCTAAAACTTTCTTGGCTACTGAAAAGTATTAATCTGCAACGTCTCAATATCAAGTTGGATACATATTTGCAGCAGAGTAAATGTGCATTTAAATCAAGGATTTAGGGAGGTCCATTTTTCTTAAGGTATATTTGTTTATTTTTGAAGTCCAAAGATGATGGGTTCAAGGGAAAATAATTCACCTCAAAATACTGTAATACATGTGTGCTACAACTGTGAAGTAAAGAATATGATATTTTCCTAACTGAGGATTTCGAAACCCCAATCTCAATTATGTTAAGAATCTTTAAATGTCACTTACTCCATACTCTCTTGTTGGTGCAAGACACTAACATCTAAAAGCATACACAAAAATAAGGTTTCACCCATGCAGAGGCAAATCCTTGTGCCCTAGGCTCAACCCCAAATTCCATGGATGATAATTAAGGAATCATGTTCATGCACAAGATCGAATCTGGGGGTGGTTTTAGAAAAGGGATATTTCATTGCATGGATGTGAGGCCAGAGGCCTAAGTGTAGAGGTAGTTTTGCACAAGCAATGTCTCCGTGTCAAGCCAAATTTGAACAGGTACCACCTCAACGTGACAAACCTTCTGTAGTTGCTGCTCAGAATATCCACCAAGTGTAAAAGCATCTAAAATGATGTCATAAATGATTGTTGAGTAATCGTTCAAGTCGTATCACAAATGACGCGCTATGGTGGTGATAAGGAGACAGTTACTTCATGACGCGTAAATTAATAGAATTGATTAACAGTGACTGTAACTCCAGAGAATCCGTATTGACTGTACAGCAGATCAGCAAACTCTTCTATAACGCTATCAAAATTATCTTCAAATATACGAATGCAATGAGGACATTTTTCAAACTAAAAATCTGCAACACTTATTGGATTTCATGTGTAACACATCACAACAGCCAATGTTCTGGCTACATGTGCGAATTTGGAACGAAATCCCTATTTTATCCCTATGCAACAATGATTCCCATACAGAAAATATCGCACTGCAATAACTTGGCAAAATTTCTCTTCTGTCAACGTTCAAAAGACTTCCCAAAGGACAGAACTTGGTTTGCCTACTGTCCATCTTTGCAGAGAATTAAGTTTATATCTGAAAACGCCGAACACATCTCCACATAAACATTGCTGTCATTTCTTACGTCTGTGATAAAAACAGGTAGCAACCCAATCCTTGGCTCAAAACGAAATGGGACTTCTCGATTTCACGTACACAAATTCAAGTTGAGCTAATGAAATCTAAAGCGACTAATATCTGCCCCAGTTACGATGCTCCAGACCCCCAAAAAAATCCTATGCACCCTTTCACATTAGTGAATACCGACAGTGTGCGGATATTGCATACCTGGTGACAATTCGAGTAAGAAGAATAACATTATAAAATCCTACAAACTGGACTTAAATCCTATAACCTTACAGATTTTCCTCGTAAGCTGCCCACCCTGCTTTGCGATACTCCTTCGCAGCTACAGCAGGATCGGCAGCCTTGATGATGCCTCGTCCCACAATGATAATGTCGCTACTTCTTTCCCCAATCACGGAGCTAGGAGTGTTGTATTGCTGGCCAAGAGAATCTCCACCAGCACTCATTTGGACGCCAGGAGTCATGTGGATCAACGCCGGGCTCCCGGGTCCTCCCACCCACGCAGCCGGGTTAGTTGAGATGAATCCAATGACAAAGTCAGGATGATCTGCTGCAATTTTAGCAGCCGCCTGTGTGTACTCACCCTTGGCTAAGGTGCCTTTAGAGCTCATCTCTGCGAGGAGTAAAAGCCCGCGCCCCTTAGGCAGACCCTTCAGCTTCAAACCATCCACAATTCCTGAACCTGGCACAACATGAGCATTGGTGATGTCCGCCCAATCCACTATCTTGTAAATGCCACTCTCGTATTGCATGGTCACCGTGTTCCCTATGTCTGCAAACTTGCGATCCTCAAAGATCAAAAAGTCATGCTTGTCAGCAATTTCACGAAGCTTGCTGCCGAAGTCTGGGGTGAAGTCTGGCAAGATGTCAACGTGCGTTTTCAACACACAGATCTCTGGGCCAACAATCTCAGCCAGCGCTAGAAGCTCCCTGGCCGTATTCACATCAGCCGCAACCGACAAGTTGCTCTTTTTCCTGTCCATCAACTGGAAAAGCTTCTTCCCGGTAGGGTTCGTGGATAGGGACGCCCTCTCGCCGAACGGCATCCGTCTCAATTTCGCAGGGGTTTGTGCAATAGGGGGAATGCTCACAGTAGTTTGATTCTCAGCCAGGAATTTACCCACAGAAGCAGCGACTTCTTCAGTTAATTTTCCATGGCGCACAAGCACGTCTACAATTCGCGTCAATTTCAACGCCGCATGCAATCTCAGCCCATGTCTCTGCAGCGTCTGAGGACCTCCCTGTTCTCTATCAATCAATACAACCACATCATGGACCTTCAACCCGGCCGCCATCAGCGGCTCCACGGTCTCCAGCACAGACGCCCCGCTTGTCACCAAATCCTCAATGATCAAACATTTTTGCCCGGGCGTGAAAAACCCCTCGATAGCCTTTTTCGTGCCGTAATCCTTCACTTCCTTTCGCCGCATCACCATGGGCACATCATGTTTTAACGAGATCGCGGTAGCGATAGGCAGCGCCGTATACGGCACTCCGCAAATCACATCCTGCTCCACGCCCGAAACGGTCGCCCACACGGAATCTGAGACTTGCTGCAGAAGTGCAGGATATGAAACAATCACACGCAGGTCAATGTAAATGGGCGACGTGATCCCGCTCTTCAGCTTGAACTCGCCGAACTTCACCGCCTCCACATTGTGCAGAGCCAGCACCAAACTTTCCACAGCCGCATCCTCCATAGCCAACTGAAATTCACAACAATCCTGCACTAGAACTCCTCAAATTCTCCACACTATCCAGACCCAGTAGGTAAATCAGCCGAACGATATAAACCCTAAACCTCCAAGCTCACAGCCGTTATGGCCTTGGCTAGAGAATACTTTGGAATCAATCTCGTCACTGTTAATGAAAAGGCAAATTGGGGAGGCGACAGATTCGACGAAACCTGGAATTTTGTCGCTTGATTGCATCGAGAGGATACCTAGACTCGTGTGATATCGGAGGCATACTATGTCTTGTTTTTGTTTATTTTTTTTTCTTTTGAAACAGATAAAAGATAAACCCTTCTTGCTACTTAGTAAAAGATTACAAGCTGACCCAGTTCAACCTCTGTTGCTAACTGGAGAGATTTCAAATGAATTGCAGCCAGAATGATAAAATCTGGTTGTGGACTGACATAGTCCCAGAAAGATGTTTCTACTCCAACAATTGTCAATTTTTTGAGAAAATTCCTTTTGCATGGCTATTGCTATTCTCCTTTGAGTTTGCATCCACCAAAGCATATCACACTCAATTAGAATTGTCCACAGTATGAATGTTATCTCATCATGCAATCAATTTTTTTGTGTGGAAGTTCATGCTGTGGCATTGGAACTTAGAGGGTTTATGAGTATGCTTTAGTGAAAAGAATTTATTTTTACTGGTACTGAGGATGTTGATCACACTCATCTTCCAGAGTTGACCATACAGAAGCAATCTTGCTATTCATGGGTCTAAGTTTTGATGTATTCTGAAAGATGTAGGTGGGTGATTTGGCTTTACACAACCCTTCTTGTTGGTTTTTTTTAGACTGTACAGCAAATGGTGGAAATGAGTCTTTGGAATAGTGAGAAATTCTTCATACTGCTGGCTGGACTACTTTGGAGGGGCTTGGAAAAAGCTGAGAGATAATGTGTGACGAAAGGAAGATGTATATTTTTATCTAGTCTCCAGTATAGATGGGCTAGTTCCTATGCATGTTCAAATTGAGCTGGATGACAGAAATACTGTGGCTCACATGTAGCCAATTGTAGCAAACATGAGTTTCTTGCCAGTGTTTCTTGCCAACATGGGTGGGAGATAAGAGATTAAAATTAGTGGCTACGGCTCTTCATGATTTAACAATTTTCTTCCAAATTCTGGATTTTTCTTTTGTATACTACACTACTTTTTAAATTTGATCAAGGTCATTGTCACAATATGAGGCACCAAGTGCCTAGCCACCCTAGATTATTGGGATAGTACATTAGTCTATGTTTTGCTAGTCTATTTTGTGCTTTTGGATTTTTCATTCATTTTTTATTTTTTTATTTGGTGGATGATATCATTTGCCTAGGGTTTGAGGGTATAGTGGAGAAGCCATTCTTGACTTGGCATTGTTGTCAACTCAAATTTTGTGAGTGTTTTGGAAAACTTGTTATTGTTAGTTTTGATTGGAGATGGTGGTTTAGCCATTTAATAAAGTTTTACTTTTTCCACATAATATTTGTATTCTTTGAGTCTCTTGTGGTAGAGTGAGAGATGCTTGATTGTTGAAATTGTTTATTTCTTACTTGGCAAGAATGCCATAATTTTTTATTTTTTTATTTTTTTCATTTTTGTGATTTAAAAGTATCAAAAAGAATAAAGAGGATGTAGAGATTGACCAAGGAATTGGGCACCAAAAAGCTACTGAAGGCATTTAACCTATTTAACCTTATTTAACCTATCTAGTTGCCACTATACTAACTTGGATGTGCACAATTGTTGCAACAACATTACCATAGCAAGCATTCCAATTCAATGCATACTTTGATTACAGGGGCTTTTAATCTGCTAAGGTACACTTGAGGATGTATTTGTTATGTATTTCTAATTGGTTTATGGTACATGATTTGTTATATATGAAAATCATTATTCACATAATAACTATAATAATACATGGCATTAGGTGCCAAGCCACATTAGATAAGTGTGATACTAGATTATTATATGTCTTGCTAATCTACTTTGTGTTTTTAGACTTTTTATCCATTTTATCATTTTCCATCTAATAAAAAATTTCATCCACCTAAAATGTGAGGAAATAGTGGAGAAACTCTTCTTGACTTGGCATTCTTATCAAATTAACTTTTGTGAGTATTTTGGAGAGTTTATTGTTGTTAGTTTTGCTTGGAGATTGTAATTTAGCTATTTAGTAAAGCTCAACATTTTCCACATACATTTACACATTTTTATTGGTATTTGATTGCATTCAAAATGTTGGTTTATGGAGTGGTATATGACAATCTTTACATATATGACATAATGGATTGCAAAGCCACCTTGCTCACAACTGACACAAGGTATTGCCTAGAGCACCCCAGCTTGGTTTTGACTGTTGTTCCCCACCCACATGTAACCTTGGACAAGTATTCTTATTTCCTTGAGAGAAAGAGTGGATCCTGACCAAACCATAGCAAAGTAAACAATGGAGGCAATAAAGACTGTTCGGTAAGACTGCCCTATAGTGCTAAGAAAGTCTTGTCACGTATCAATATTGTATGTGTTTCAAATTTCGTCTGTCAAAAAAATATAAATTGCAGGGGACTTGGTACTATTGAAGATTCCATCCACAGTAAGTGGTGTGACGGGGATGTAAGGGAAAGAAGGAAGGAAGGATGGATGGCACAGATGAAGTCAATAGAAGGAGACACAAACCGAAGAAATAGAAAAAAAAAGAGAGAAAGAAACCATAACAATGGAGGTGATAACTCGGAGACAGGTGCCAGCCCTCATTTGTTGACGCCGGAATCTAAATGTTGTCTGATAATGGCGTGAAGCTCGTCTCGCGTGAAAATTTGGAAGCATTTTGAGTGGCGTTGATTCGCGGGTGTGCTTTTTACTAGTCGAACACACACATCCACATGAAAAAAAAACCTTTCTTTTGTACAGAATCAGGGTTGTTCTTTCAATGTGGTGTTTGCTGGTAATGTGCGACGATCAACGATCAGTCCATGTGAGGCACACACTGAAACGTATCTTAAACACAAAGTTGTAGTAAGATGGTGTGAGTATTCAATGGTTCTACGTCATGATCCATTCAGTTGGCACACCATGCAAGTCAAGACGGTGTGGAAGAAGAGGTAAGTTAGCAGTGGAGGATGAACGTGGAGGTGAGGGCGAGGCTAACGGCCTGGTGATTGATACACTTCGGAGTCCGGAGTGTTGCAGACTCCGGAGGTCTCTCGCGTCACCAAAGGAACAATAGGGCCATAGTCCAATTACACGACAGAGCGGCAGACTCTCCTCCGATCAAGGCTTAACCTACAGTATGCAACAAACGAACAAGAGGACTCGTCATGCCTGGTCAGTCTGCATACTTTCTTGATCCGAAACCTGCTTCTCAATACCCCTTGTTGTTGGCTTACACTTCACGGCCATCAACATGTGGAGCATGACTCTTAGTTGCGCAACTCTCATTATCTCTTCTCCGTCGTTAACATTCCTCCCCTCGTGAACCGTGATTATGACCATTGAGATGTGGTTCCTATAATTCCCGGGTCTAGGTGTAGTAGCAACTTCTCCTCTGTGGAGATTGGCAGGTAGTGGAGGGAGCTACGCCACTGTATGTAGTGATAACTGTCGGAACGGAGGCCATGTCGCAGCATGACCCTCCCGGTCGCTGCCCCTGAAAGCGAGAAGTTGCCAGCATTGGAGAGGTGATGTTTGGTTGCTTTGGTAGCTCTTGGTACGGAGATTTGAGAAACAGTCATCGTTACGACTTGGTTTTGAACATTCCGTGGATATTAGACCAAGTGCCGAGGGATCCTTGCCGTCAATTTTATACCGATTGTGCTGCATTCGATCAGCGACGTGCTTAATTGCTTCAATTCTGGAGGGGATTTGTAGTATTTATACCATACATCACTTCATTGCGGAGGACAGTCATCTCGGTGTTCGTTTAAAAGTTCATATCAGAATGATTCGAAACAGCATTCAAGACATAACACGCAGTTTACATTTATCTGCTGCCGTTGTTGCGGGCCACATTCTTATAAGTACTTGTTCGAGCTCACGAGTTTACTTGTAGGAACTTTTGATTACTCAAGGTCGTTCGTCAGATGACCCTCGACATCAAATGCCACAACGGGTGTAAGGATACCCTTTTTTGAGTGCCCACTCGGAATTGGGCAGATTTGGGAAAATGCGCTGTGTTCGAGGGGAATGGCGGTCTTCAGGTTGAATTTCAGAGGTTTACTGGACATATGAAGGACGTCTCTGTTTTTCAAGACGGTTAAGTCTTGACCATGTACATCTACTTCTCAATAAGCACCTGAATTTTGAACAGAACAATTGCTAAACGGTGATGGTGTGAACCTGAAAATCATTGGTTCATAATTGTTTGACTTTTGAAATGCAGTTCGATTTCTTTTTCAGTCTCCTCTTCTCATCAAAATGTAGAGGCGAAACCGCGCAATCCTCTTAGAGTTGAAAGTTTACATGAGTAACAGCAACAAGAGGTATGTAATCAATTTACTGCATTACTGTTGAGGATGTGTGTGAGCTGCGAGAGCACTGTCGGACAAATCGGTTGGATACGAGAGCTTCAGTAGTGGCTTCATGCAGAGGACAATTGGGTTATTTCCACACGCCCCAAATAAACTACAGCGATTTGCATTGAGGTGCACGAAAAGTAAGATATCTTGATCTTCTTAAGACTCAAGGTGAGGTCTTTGAGATGCACTCCTCCTTGGTTGCTGCAGATGAGCTATCAATTGTCCCGGTTTCTGTAATAAGGAGACAGCCTTTATTATGTGAATGGTTTCACGCTCGTTGAGTAAACCGCTGCACAAGCCTCATAATGTTGAAAACATGCGGTAGACTCCGACTTATCATATTGTTCTCAAATTCTGCTTCATTGCCTTAAATTCATGATACTCTGTGCGTGCGTTTCTTCCTCCCAATCTTGGTTCGATGTGTGCATGTGGATATTGGTGACTTAAAAATTCTTTAAGTCATATGTCTTGAGACACTGAGGTCATTCTGTTCATAGATAACGCATGGCGTTACGTTAAAGGGCCGTCATTGTAGCTTCACCTAAAAAAACAACTTAGTACTTCTTATGGCATTTTTGTGTTGTTGGCGCCTGTCATTGCAGGAGCGATAGTCGCTAAACGTTGTTAGTGATTTCAGTGAAGCGCTCGCAGACCATCGCAATGAGGCTACTAAAACGGAAAACCAGGAAGGTCGAAGGTTTTGGCAAGGTAACAAAAGTGTAGTACATTTTTCTAAAACGTTGCTAGTGACTTGTGTAACAATCACTTGTCAATCTCTCTGTTACCAGAGTGTTAGATTTTATGGTTAAATATTGTGATGCCTTATACGTGGATTATCCATTGGTAGTCAGAACAATCCCTAACACGACCCCCAAAAATGCCAACAATCAACAGCATGCATGTTATTACTTGTTTTACGTTAACCCAGATTTACAATTTCTAGTATTCCTCTGCTGCAGCTAGAGCTCGAAAGAGTCATTGGATTGACAACGGCGTCACAGAGCGGACTGTCATGCAATGCAACTACTGGAGAACTTGCTTATTTGGCCGGCGCTGTTGTTGTCATCTACAACGTCAAGGCTAACTCCCAGACTCAGTTTTTAGTGGCTCCAAAAACTGCTAAAGCTTTCTCATGTGTTGCTTACTCAGGCCAAGGTGGTAGATTTCTCGCTGCTGGCGAGGTATTTTCCCAACGTCCATTGCTAATGTCCATTGCTTCTAACAACGTACATTAGACATTTTATTTTTTTTCTCACGGACAACCTGTGACTCCTGATTTTCAACCTCTTGTTAGGTAGACATTACTTCCGTATACTAAAATATGCCATGGATTTCCAAGAATTAAACATTTTTGCAAATGCAGTTAGAGGCCCAATAATGTTTAGAAACTGTTATGTTGTAATTTTTTTTTTTTTATCTTATTTTCATTTGTAGATTACTTTTCGATCATTTGCTCAGTTGACGTATTTTCGGAATGCAGTCAGGGCACCAGCCGGGCATAATTATTTGGGAGGTTGCCGTAGGAGCGCGTGTTGCTGAGTTGAGGGCACATAAGCAAGGAGTTTGCTGTGTTCAATTCTCACCAAATGGTAGGTCGATTCAATCTTAAGTGTAGGAAATGTTGTAAAAGGGTGCCTTAAGAATAAAGCTCCCAAATAAATTGATATTTCCGTTTCCAGTTGACAGTATTTTAATACTAAGAATACCCTACTTATAATACGGTTTGAACCCTTTTCAGGCAGTAAACATATAAATACCTCAGCTGTTCATTCCTTGATGGCTAAAATTATCCGCAAGACCTTGAGCCAATTGTTTGTGAACATCTTCTGGTCACCCCTTCTTACAACAAAGGTCGCAATGGAACGTTGAAGAGATTAATGGCTTACACTGAACTAGTCATTTTTATGTGCTGATACAATTGTTTTCATGAATCTGCGCATGTAGGGAAACATCTTGTATCGGTTGGTGTTCCCAGCGATGGACAAGTTTGTCTTTGGGATTGGAGGAGTGGTACATTGCTAGCGAAATCTCGCGCTTCCACTACGTCTCAACCAGCATGTGCTCTACAATTTGCGTCAGATGGTAGCTTTTTTGTGACTGGCGGTGTAAAGCATCTGAAACACTGGGTAATTGGCCTGCCCAAAGCTAGATCAGTGGGAGGTAATGGAACGACTGGAATGGAAGGAAAAACTGTAAATCTTGGTACCCAGAAGGACAGTTCATTTGTTGCCATCTTGTCTGCTCCGCCATCAAAGGATGCATCAACTGTGACTCCTGATTTTCAACCTCTTTATGCATTAACTGCTGGAGGTTAGCTGTTTCATGTGTATAGAACTTCTTTGAATTATACCGCTCATGGGATTAATTTGAGAAATATTTTAGATACCATAAATTTCCAACAAAATAATTTCTGGATTTTCTTTTCATAGTTATGCTTGTGGTCTCATAAACATAACATTTTGTCTGTGAAGATCCACTCATTCTCATAGAAATTTTGAACGCACAATTTTGGAATCTGTGTATCGAGGACCAATAGAATCTATGTAAGGCTGATTTTCTTCTCCAATGAAATACAGGAATCTTATGCTTGCTCCATTGCGGTTTGGCTATTGAGAAGTGGGTGGATCTGAAGGTGCTCAAGTACTACTATACTTCACTTTTGCATTTTAAGATGATTAGTTGTTCGAATGCATTTGGAATGACCTAGTCATACAAAGAGTCTGATATTTTACCTATCTGATGTCTTCATTCTTTAAGACATAGATTCGTCTTGACTTCTGTAACGATATCCATTTGATAAGGCCTACGGATAAACTTTCTTATCACCATTGTTCTCCCACTGTTCCCTTCCCACACCATTTCGGTCTCTTCTTCAAAATCATGTCTTAATCTTGTTTACCCAACAATTCATTATTGAGGATCGATGGGACATCCTGTATTATGACGACGCAGGTCAGGCACGGATATGCCTTAGCTATTTCCGGAGCCCATGTGGGATGTGCTTGCAGTGATGGGATTGTTCGTGTTTTTATGCATGGGAGCCTCACATATGCAGTCACATTGCCAAGACCTCCTCCTTATGGTCATCATGGACTAGTGGATGCTAGTGTTGGTGCTACAATTGCTGTTGGAAATCGCACGCAACCTGGAATTCGATTCCCTGATGCTGTTGCGTGTAGCTTCCTTCAAGAAGGACAGACTCTTGGTATGACAGTGTTTCCTCCATTTCCTTGCGTATTCTGAAGACGTGTAATAATGTTTTAACAAAAACACGTGTCATTTCTGGGCTTAGTGCCTGCTTTTCAATGTTTTTCTCATGCAATATTGCATGGCTAGCCTTTATTATTCTGTGGCTAAGGGTATATTCGTCTGATTCGTACTGCATGTTGGTTACAGCTGTTATTTATGCAGATCACAGCCTTTTGGTCTGGGATGTACAAAGCTTCTCCAAGGTAGTTCTACATTCCAGGACTTGCCATATAAGAGTCTCTAGTACCTTGCAGATGTTCAAGAACGGTCACTGCGTGTAATTATTTAATTTCTACTCAAAATATTTACTATTCACTTGACCCGAGTTTTAAAAGAGATCACTCCTGCTAATCATGTTTTTGACTTTTGCATCTATTTCCTGAACGAACACTTGCGGTATTGTATAGGATGTAACTCTGTTCTATGGATTGATTGTGTATGCTCTGAGTGATCATATCACACGTTCCGAATTGCAGGTGGAAGCAATTCATCATGCTGTACTTACACAACGATTCCTACATTGATACAGATAGGAAGGTATCGCACGTTGCTCTCGCACAACGCTTGCATATGGGATGTGTCTCTTCTACCATCACCACACCAGGCCCCAACTCTTCAGCCAATGAATGAGAAAGATTGCTCCCCTCGCGGAACTTTTGCTACTTGCTCTGCTGATGGTTCTATTAGATTGTGGTGCCTCGATTCAGGTCAAGAGAAGTCTACTGCAAATTTGAATGCAGGCGCACCTCCAACTGCAGGACCTGTCAACATTTATAACAAGGAGATCTTGGGAGTTCTTTATATAGGTTAGTCAACATGGCTCATGCGGTAGAAAGAATGATAATTCTACATGCAATAGTTATGGACATACGTAAAGCGGCTGGGTTTATTGAATACTCTTCTAACGCAATGCGGATTGACATTGTTCCTGGGAATGGTTTTCCGCAGATAAGAGGGATGATCAAAAAGACAAAGTTGTCATTGGTGCATCAGATGAGGAGCCATTCAGTTCTTTGCAAGGGTTTCGGACAATCTGTGCTAGTCCTGACGGTCAGCATCTAGCTGCTGGTGATCGAAATGGAAATCTTCGTGTCTATGACCTGAATACGTTGCAGCTAATAATCTTCAAAGTGCGTGCCTCTTGACGCACAGTCAATTTGGTATCTCTAAGCTTCTGAAAGAATGTTTGAGCTTTGCGTGAGTGTGCGTTGGATAGTGAGCATCGTCATGAACCCACAAATGTCATTTATGTGCTGTAGGTTGAGAAGTAATGAGAACCTTTTTGTATCGTCAATAAACTAAAAGAGAAGTCTCAAATATATTTCATATCTTGAAGGTGTAAGAATAAAGGCAGTGGTAGCCGTTTACATGTCAGAATCTGAAAGTCTTGCAGGAATGTTGACAGGAAGCGCATGATGGCGAAGTATTATCGCTAAGCTTCACTTCAAACACAAAAGACACTCTGGTAGAGGAACCAACCTCCATACCTCTCTTAGCATCTGGAGGCAGGGATCGGCTTATAAACATCTATGATGTAAATAGGTAAAACAAATCTGATGACTTCAAGTCATTATTGAATTTACAGAGGCTTTAGAATGTGGCCTGGAAATCGTGTTACTTAAAAGAGATTTGTAACTCTGACCAAGCCATTGTGTTGCAGTCGTTACGATATTGTCGAAACTCTGGCCGATCATACAGCATTAATCACCAGTGTAAAATTCGCTTGCTGTGGATCGAAGCTTCTAAGTTGTAGTGCAGATAAGTGAGTAATCAACGGTGCATCCCCTTCACCCTATTTTCAGATGTGGAATATTTCATATCTCCTTTTCATGTTCTTCGTGGACATTTGTTAGTAAATTTAAGGATAGTCTTTTTTTGTTTTACAATTCATAGTTTACAAATGTAGGGAAACTTATGTCGTAATATTGGCCTGTGTGCAGGTCTGTAATATTTCGTAATGTACTGGCATCAGGAGGCAGGTGCAAATTCATACGTTACCACCAAGAGTTGTCTCCCCGAGGATCCTTTTATGACATAGATACAGATCCATTCAGCAAACACGCAGTGGCTGTAGGGCAGGTATTGTACAACTACTGCATTAGAATGTAATAGATCATGTATGATGTGCTATCAAGCAGTGTAAAACTCCGATTATGTTCTCATGACCAATGCCCTTTGTTCAATGTTAACTTATAGGACAAAAAACTCAGCGTGCTAAATTTGATTAGTGGCAAGACTGTACGGCATCTGAAGCTTGAAGGTGATGTAGGTGAACCTTTCAAGGTGACCTCAAAACCGTCACTTTTAAGAATTCTTAACTAATGAGCAGTTCACTTGAATTCTATAGTTAACAGGAATGGGAGTTAATTTATCTTGAGGTCCAGTTTATTAAATACGTAATATATAAAACTGATGATATGTGGTATACTGACACTATTGATGATATTCGGCTCGGCAGGTGCGATTAGATCCAAGCGGTACGTATGTCGTATGTTCCCATTCAGATCGAATAATGAGAATCTACGACTTCCACAATGGAGAGCTCTTGACTCAAGCATCGGGACACGCAGAAATAATTACAGGAATGGTATTCCTTCCGGATTCGAGAAGGCTTGTATCTGTAAGTAATCAATAAATACATTTTGCGCGTTGGAACCTCACCATGGTATAGGACCTCTGTTTCTTTGTTAGACATTTTTAGTGGTTACTTCAAAACTGGAGGCGATCTTCAGTGTTCATTTCAGTAATTTTAGCCGCTCTTTGCATCACAATGGGAGTTTCATAATTTATGTTTTCTGCGTCTTGTCACAAGGTACTGTGCATAGATTGTAAGAACCACTCACTAATCAAATGATCTATATACTTCTCTTCAGGGGCTTGCCTAATGATATTTCCATCATCTTTTGTTTTGTGCTGAGAATCTTAACGTGACGACGTGTATAAAAATGGTCAGTTATAGTTTCTGCCAATATATGCAGATGCTCATGGCATTAATTATCAACTCCTTGTGCTACTTTTTCATGTACAGTTACTGTGTATGTGGTGGCTCATAGGTAAGTGGAGACAGCTGCATCTTCATATGGCGCCTTCCGCTCAACATGTCGCGTTGCATGAGGAAGCGTTGTATAATATATTCCGAGTCCCGACCGCCTCCCAGATGCTTGAAGTCTGCTCCAGTACATTCTTCTAGATACTTGGATACAACTAACAGTACCCCAGGAGGAGCTGATCAGACTATCCTCTTCGATCCTCTTGCTGTGAAATCGAAGGAAATATGCACTAATGGTCGGAAAGAAAACTTTGGTGAGATCAAGCACATAGAAGCCACAATTCTTTCAGTGGGACAAGATTCGATTCAAGAAGCTGCTGAAAGGCCTCATACAGAAGCAGGCGAAAATAAGAAGGTACTATGAGTGATCCTTCTACCACCGATAGTACCTTCTTATTTTGAATTGCCTACATCATGTGCGGGAATCAATGATTTAGAACGGGTTTGTGTTTAACTGGGCAGTGTTTGATGTAGTACTATTTGAAGTCTGTGCAGTGCTATGGATGTGACGGGTACAGTGCTCTCAGTGAAATTCGAAAAGAAGTAGAGCACCCTCTGACTAGTTCTAATGTCAATAGTAACTATACAGAACAGCTCGATACCAACATTCCAGACAATACTCGTGAGCGTCGATCCTTGCAACACGAAGAAAGCCATCTACTGACTGCGCAAGTAAATCCTAGGTGGGTTTTTATGCATTCCATTAATGAAGAGAGAAAATTATTCTGAGATAACTGTCACAGAGCGTACTCATTTTATCAATATATTCTCTTCTTGTTCGTTTCATTTCCTACCATTCCATGATGATTGAGCATTCTCAATGGCACCAAAGCGCTGTCGTAGTGTCTTGTGAGGAGTTTTCTCTGTAAGGCTTATGACCTATAGAATTGTTTATACGTGAAAACCTCACAATGCTAAAACCTCAGAGAACATAAGCAGCAATGAATTTAATGGTAATAACATTTCAAAACTACTCAATACTTCCCCAAACTCTCGTCAAGACTTTCAAGTTGTCTTTAGATTGCTGTCTCTATAGTTGAATACGCATAGTAATAGTATGAGCTATGGTTACTGAATGTGATTTTGAGCGTGGACCTGCTATTCTAGTAACTTTTGCCATATTTCAAATACAGAAAGGAAATCCAATGGAAAACAGTGCACACTGTTTTTTTTAGTGATAATGATTACGGTCATGATGAATTACCATCGAAGGCAGGCCATTTAGACTTCAGAACATGTGCTGATGATCTGAAGAATAGAGCAGGCAATGTTAGTGCTTACTCCAATACACTGAGCATTTCATCTATCACAGTGGACGAGAAAGTCTCTGAGAAGTCATCTGTAGGTAGGGAAATAAGGAGCTTGCAAACAATGCGGAATTCCGAGGACGAAGATGGCGTATTGACTCATCCGTTAGACAATCACAAAGGTTTAGAAACCCACAAGTCCACGGTTGTTTTAGTCAAAGCAAAAGCTTCCGATGAACTGGGCGAAAGAAATGAAAGACCACGTACTTGTGATGGAATTAAGAGTGGCTTAGAGAGGTTGGAAGTCTCTTCTACAGGAGAACAGTCTTTTGGAATCCTTGATGGCTTCCATCAAGAAACTCTGAACCACTCTGCACAATCCAAACACGTAGACAGAACCCTTAAACAAGATTTGAAGAAAGATGACCAGTGTTACCGGATATCCACTGTGGAATGGCCAAAGGTTCACATCGATTCCGAGCTTGTCAAGGCAAACACTGACGATGACTTTCTAATTCGCAGAGACCTTTTCAGCGAATACTTCCCAAATCTTGTTTCAAAAATTAAGGTGAGATGTGAGTGTGTTGTACTTACACAATGTCGAATAGTCACTTCTGAAGATAAAGCATCCCAAAGTTAGCTTGTTTAGCAAAATATTAAGGAAACCCTAGATATAGCTTTAGAGTGTGCATCATATAAGCTGAAACTCTCCAATTCTGTTGTGCTTTCTGCAGGTGGACGATTCAGATGAAAGTAGCTTCTCCGCAAGGTTTGTTGCACGATCAACTTCATCGAACCCTCAAAGTTCATGGTTTGACACATTATCATCTCCAAAAGCGGATAGGAAATTCTCAGGTACCGAAACTCAAGCTCTTCTTCAGGATGATGAATTGGAATATAATCCTGGGCGGCTTTTGGCTGATGAAAGAGAGCGGCTGAAGTTGCGGGAGAGGCAGGTAGAGAAATTCTACCCTTCTTGTGCTCTGGTCGGATTATCATTAGCACCGCGAACAGATTCTCAATGGTTTAGAGTTGGAATATGGCATCTTTTTTAGAGAAATTCCTCCATACAGACAGTTACATTCTTGCAAGCAGCTGCTTATTGGTCGAGGAAGATATCGTTCTCATAGTGCTGGCGAATTTGGTTCTCATAAGATGTAAAGAATTACTTTATTTCTTCTTATTCGTGGTTGAACTAAGATCTTCTTGACACGTCAGGACAAAATGGCCATAGAAGTTCAACGAATGCGAGAGAGATTGGTAAACCTGGGAATTGCAGTCGCCGAAATTGCACACGATGGTGAAACTACAGATAACAAATGGGACTCAGACGAAAAGTACCCGGAGTGTTGCCACTATTCAATGCCCTCGGAGAGCCCAAATAAGCGGTCAGAACTTGCTGCACACACAGCTGTCGAACATGAAGATTCCTGCAGACCGAATTCTTCTGAGCTTCCAGGATCTGGTCAATGTGCCAAAAGAGCTCTGAGTTGTTCTCTTCAAGATAGGATTGCAAACGGCACTGAGAACTTGTGTACAGGAGGTGTGAGTAAGACAAATTGCAGTGGGCTATCTACAGGTGGGTTGTATAGTCTAGACGCCTCTGCCCCTGGTAACTTGGGAACTCCTCGGACTCCCAAGATCGGTCGTACGATTGATTTGTGGCAGATTAAGGCGAGAAAAGAACCCGAAGATGGAAAAGTTGAGAGCGTTGGGGAAGTGGAAATATACTTAGCTACAAATCCTGCCAGTGTTAAACAAGCTGAGAGCTCAGTTGACGAAGGTTCAGGATTTGAACACGCTCCTTCGATTTGTCGGCCCATAAAAATACCATCCAAAGCGGAGGTGGGAAGAATTTTAGCAAATAGAGGTGACAAAAATGTCGTTGAACGAGTGGTGAAGTCTCAAGGACGTAGCCCTACCAGCAGAACCTCTGACGCTTTTGCTAAGCCACTTAAGACAGAACTTGCAGAAAAAAAAGATCATAACCTCGTCATTCCAGAGCATACTATTCCTTCAAGGGTTGCAGTAACTTCAACACTTGAAAGAGAGCTGAGTACAGATATCACTTCGCAGAACTTAGAAGAAGGGAATTGTATTGAGCCACAAGAACTCAATGGACGTCAAAGTACAAATTCTGAAACAAAAATAAACAACCATCCTTTGACTCCGCCATCCAATTCCACCTTTCCTTCTTTTAAAGACGCTCTGTCCTCAGCCAGGTACTGTGAGGCATCATTTTTAGTGAAGAAAGGTTCAACTAACCAGCTGCAAGAAACAGAAATGCCAGGTGACAAAGACGCCTTAAGGAAGCCAAAGCTGTTTCCGAAATACAACGGTGCTGACATGAATACGTTTCACGGTACATTTTGCGTACAATCTGGACCAAATTCTATTGAACAAGTGATGCGCTTTAACTGTGGGATTTATTCAATGTATACCCGTGATATCTGAAGTGGAATGAATAGCTAGACCACTACCTCTTGTTACTGCACAGATCCCAGTAGACGGGCTCCATTCTCAGCTCTATGTCTTGCAGGTGAATTGACAGGCATGGAGGACTATGATCAATTTCCATTCTCTTCCTCGGGGCCTTTGAGTGAAGATCACTACCTTTCTACTCTACCTCTACCTCGCCCCCTTGAAGATTATCAGAAGTCTTTGTGTGATCTAATGGAAGCAGCTAACAAAGCATTTTTGCTTTTCGGTGAAGTCCAATCCATCTGTCGACGAACCACAACTATTCCTTCCGGAACCACTTGCACTCTAACGAACGCATCCACGGATATATTTTCTGTGCGTCGCACTTATCAAAGACTGCTGCCTGGAACGCTTCAAACAGTGCAAAGGCTGGCTGATGAAGCTGCAGCATGTGGACTGTCTTGCCACATGGTAGCCAAGTCTGCTGAAGACAACACATTACATAATGGCAGCCCGAATAGAATTGTGGACCATGGTTTGAACCTGCACTTTTAGATTGCTCTTGCTAATCAATAACGTGATCACGACCTTATTAACAATTTTCATAATTGAGAGGTTGGTCATTCCCTAGTTTAAATATAACCAAGGTCATGTGGTTATCCTCGTGTGACATTGTAGTACGCAATATTGTTATAGACTGGCTTTTAAATTTCGAATTACATATTTGAATTTTAAAAGTTTGGTTTCAAGTAGAATTCACGTCAGCATAGACATTAATCAGCTTGAGCACTTTTTATTGCAGACGAGTGCAGCTGCAGTACAAGAAAATTCCAGTCGAGGCCAGTGACAGGGGTCTCTACTTCGTCATTTGCTTCAGTTGACGTTGAGGGATTTATATCTCGGTACTCAGAGACACTTGCAAGCCAAGTTCTCGCTTTAGTTCACAATGCTTTACCCGACAAGCAAACATGAAAGCACTTAGCAGATCACAGGCAGTTTGCTGGTATTGGCTGACAGCTTAACAACTGGTCAATTGTCGGCTCTAGCAGTCCAAGTGAGTTTTTACAATCAACATATGAATGTAATTAAGGATTCTATAATCAAAACTCGACTTTGAATTTTTAAGCCCGAAAAATCTGGCTTAACTGGTCAAGCTTCATTAGTAACTTTTCAACACATTCAGCATCGTGCCATCGTTGCGCATCTCGACTATGAGCCACATTTAGCTGGGCAGTAAGTACAGAATGAAAGCTACAGTTTCGAACCTCTTTGTAAGATGATCTTAATGAGCTGTATGGAGTGTCGCAAAAACACTGGTAAGCTTTCACTGAGACGAATGCAGCTCAGGGATACTGCAATGCCAATGTGATCACCATTGTGTTTCCTTTTGGAATACTTGACTTGCTACTGTACAAATCTCTTTCGTCATCAGGCTCTACAACCACGCACTGTCGCTATGGGCATGCACCAAAGTCACCCCAAGTGCTCACGTGCACAGGAACCCATTGAACTACACGTTTGCAAATGAATCAATTAGGTGAAACTTGCTCATGTCATTTTACCAGTTGCAGGTCCCGTTGCATTGCTTTTGACAGCCATGTCTTCGTAGAGGTCATAACAAGAGTAGATGTGAGGCATTCGTCCAAGTGCTCGTCGTTTGCCACGTACATGACTAGGAGACTCAGATCTAGATCTAGACCTGGAAAGACTAGGGCTGTTCTTCTGAGCTTCAGCTTTCTCCATTCTGAAAACGAAGGCTTCCACAACAAACGCCACCACAACGTTGAGTGTGAACGCTACTGCGACGGCCCAGAAGAATATGAAGAAAACTCGAGACCAAGGAGTTCCTGTCGCAACCGCGTATGCGTCCATGAACACGTACCAGTTATTTACAATGCACAAGTTGAAGGAAGTCACCATCGCCGACCCGTAATCGTTGTAGTTGAACGCATATAGCTGGCCAGTGGCGTAGTCTGTGTCTTCTAGAAGGCGGTTCCCCAAGTACACCTTTCCACCAAATAAATGCACCCCAGCGAGAGAGAAGAGAGTACACACAATGAGCTGAAGGGCAACAACCGGAGCTGTAGCCGGAATCAAGTGGATAATAGTCTGTATCATGAGATTCCAGCGTGACACGAATCTCATGAAACAGAAAAGCCGAAGGCCTCGTGCAAGGAGGAGGATGGAGACCCTGCAAACATATCACCAGTGCAGCCGCAGGTTAAAACTTTGTAGTTTTAATTTCATCAAATCTTAGACTCAACTAATTAAATAACCTGAGTAATGAGCATTAAGGTGGTGGAGTCATTTACAACCCGATCCTGAGCAAAGTATTCCTTATATCAACAGCTATTTCAGTATAATAGGGTAGAGAAATCACCAATGCTGCTCAACCAGGTGAAAGTAGGCAGCGGTTTGAATAATAGTCGTTGAGCATGTCAGGAGAAAGTCATATTGATTCAAAGATTTGCGCCAATACGAAGTCCAGCCTTCAGAAAATATTTTAAGGAATGCATCGACCATAAAGACGCACACTGAAACCCACACAAATCAGTATAGTAACTTTCAATAACACCTTGTTCTTTTCAAGAGATGATTAGGAAAAATGCCGCACTTTCGCTGCCAATCTCAGTGTACTGAAGATAGTCTGATAAAGCACGAGTGAGTATGAAACTTACCCAATACGATTTCAGAAACTATTAATTGGTTCTTGATGTGACTAGAGACCACCTGCAACACACACACACACACAATCACGCACAATTATACAACAAGGTCCAACTTCAGCAGGTTTCTACTTCTCTATAAAGTGATACAAGTAAAGTGATGCAAAAGGAGCTCGCTGCCCAAAAACTGATAAAGACAAAACAAATTATTAGTGGCAAGTCGCACCAATGTACCTGACTTCCAAAAAAGGCAACCAGTACAGAGGCAAGGGTAAGAATCCAAAATATGAGATCATGGACTGGTTCTGAAATGAGTCGTGTTTCAGTGATCACGCGGGATAGCTCTGCAACTCTGCTTCGTGGCATTCGGTGCTTGCGACTTTTACGTTCGATTTCAATGGCAATCACGTCACAGAGACCCTCAAACTCATCTTGCCATATCCTAAAGTCACCTCGTTTGTCGAGAGCTAAAAAGACCTCATGAGTGTTGTTACGGAAGTCGGGAATCTGACTGCGGGAGAGTGAACGTTTTGAGGCAATGAAATATTCTTCCACCATAAAAGTTATTAAGTGAAAAGCAGGTTTTTACATGCCTAAAATAGTGACGAATGAGCTTCTCCTACCAACATACCTCAAGATATACAAGGAACAGAAATTAGGAGTCTTAGATAGAAAATCTTCTTTATTGTCTGTGAGGAAGAACTTCTAGAAATTATTTGATCTAATGCAACGAAGACATCTCGTTCCTACGAACAGAAAAGCAATAATCTTGGTACAAATTATGCTTGCAGAAGGAATGAGTCGACAAGACATTTAATACAAACCTGTAACTACTCATCGCATGTAAAAGCGCAGTCATAGTAGCACCGTCAATCCAGTTCTGTTGCCGCACGTCCAATATCCTAAAGGCTGCTCTCAAACATTGTTGGCGTGCTGTAGTCCGTTTCTCGACCTCATTGACCATCTGCATAGTTCCATCAATTACAAGCCACAGTTAATTTCCAGAACAAGATCGTAAAAATGAGAAATTTATGCCATTAAGTCATGCGGGTATTTCGGCTCATGTAATATCATCAAAGTGACTGGTAATCAAATTCTGATACCTGAGCCTTGTAGTTGCTGTAGATAACAGTAAAGACAAGATTCATGAGAAAAAACAAGCCAACCACCAGATACGTGAAGAAGAAGAAGAATGCTCGGCGATCGAAGGTGTAAGCACCAGCCCAAACGTTCGGATTGTTGGCAGTGGTAAGGAGTACGAATAAATTAAGTAAAGCAGTTCGATAGTCTTCATACTCGGAGATAGTATCTCGAAATATCAAGGTCGCAAGATATGCTGAGAGCAGCACAAACAACCCTAACAGCATCTGGCAAGTATAGAAATGTCTCCAGCTTGTTACTTTATTATGGACATATCAAAGCGGCAGGCATTGCCTTCTGTAGCAATTACAAGTAATGACCAGCAGCTCTGAAATTCGGAAAGCAGGTATTGTTGCGAAGAACGTACAGCAATGTCAGCGAATGTATGCATGATGCGTATCGTCATGCGGAAGCAAACTCTCAGAGACCTGTCAGAATTCAAATAGAAAAAAGTTACTACTCAGTCCAGCAAAACAAAGATTAATGCTTTTCAGGCAATTCCGACATAAACCTAAAGATGCAGATAAGTCAATGGCAAAGATGTTATAACCATTCAATTTGACCTTAAAATTAACATTCTGATCAAGTCGTGCACACAATCATATTCAAGGAAAAACTACTCCAGGATGTGGCAATGGAAGAATATGCTATGAAAAGAGAAAAGAGACTAGACCATGCTGTGTACAATGCTTTTTTCAATGCATTACCTCGTAATGCTTTTAATACTTTTTTCAATACATTACCTCGTAAAGACAATTGGTACGAGAACACGTAAATACATGGACAATTGAAAAACTTCAAGCTCTCCTACAGCAGTGGCGGCTGCACTGAGGATCAATGCACTTAACAATACCATCTGATACAGTACAGGTGGTAGCAGCTAATGATCAACAGAGTAATTAAGCATGCGAACCAAAATTATTCTTCACACTAAAGCTTCAAAAACATCGCCACGTCATAAAATTTGAGCTGACTCAGCAAAATAAGATGATTTAACGTTCATAGTGCAATATATTCTCCAAAGCCATCCTCAGATACAGAACAGAAACAAGTAAAGAACGGCAGTTTCCTCCAAAAGTTTTACCAAAACGAATTCCGAAGAAACACACCTTGAAGGTCGCTGAACTATAATTCCAGAAACTGGAACCCATGTAGTAGAATTGCAACGCCACTGAACACGTCAGCATCGCTAAACACAAACCCTGCGTAGAACCACCCGAAGTAATTTTTTCGATTAATGAAAACTATATTAACAATCATTAACTTTGCAACATACTAATGTGTATGTTGGAAGATCCCCAATATTGGCAAAGACTAAACGTGTTTTGATCTAAGATTATTGTACGGCTCTCACATGTCCAAGCCTTCGGCTTAAATACTCTAATGAGCGTAGCTGCTATAACGTTTCATCACTCAACATTTTCAGGAGTCAACTATGACTGAAACCATCACTTCACAACGAAACTTGATGATCTTATGTTGCAATCCTTCAATTATACTTCTATTAGACAATGTCTGCACAGATATACAAATGGAATGACTTTGTCACCAGAGCAGATACTCTCGCTTGAGTATGAACTCGCACTTCGTCATCAGAAATAAGAATCAAAATGGACTGTTAGACCCCAAAAAATAATGCCTAACAATTACACTAGTTGCAACCGCAGTGGCATGCAAAGGAGAAAATACCCTTCCTTGTTCGTACCTCAACCAACAATGATTGCCATCGTTCAATATAGGGGAGGCCGCTAAGTTGGTACTTCATCGGGTCTCCACAAGGATATGGAAGTTGTCCCTGACACCATACTGGGATCTGGAGAACTCCACGGGAACTCGGTGAGCAAGAATCACTTGATGATCTCAACGTACATTCCTGGTAAGTTAACTTGTGACTTCTAGGGAAAATCTAGCGTGATTCATAACCCTTAGTGTAGATATACTGGTCTTAAATTGCTCAGAACTAGGGTCCACGTTGCGCGCACAAAAACAATTTCACGAGAAAAACTTATAACTACATCTGTGAGTTCAATTTACTAATAATGCAAGCTTTGCAAAAGTCTTGCAAGCACCGACTTCACCGCATAGAATAAATACATCATATGCATCATAGAATAAATACAGGACATCAATTACCTCAAAACAGGGCAAAACCAACAGCACAAAAATGGAAACCGCCCGGAGTGGGTAAAGTCTATGGTACAGAAGAAATGACTGTTTGGCTCTAGCAAAGTTTCTGTGCTGAACCACTTCCACAGGCATCCAACGTCCTTGCATCGCCTGGAATAAATGAATTTCAGCACCATCAAAGATAATTTCAAGTACTCAACCACACAGTGAAATCGTTGGTTGACTCAAATGCAAATAAGAAAACCAATATGAGAAAGAAATCAGATACATAGGACAAAGAGCTCAGGTCATGTGCTTGGAGATTTCGTGCCTGCTCAACAAGAGCAGCAGCCATAGGCACGACCGAAGGCTGTGAGGCATTATGGCAGTCTGAAACAGTTCCTTCCGTAATATCCTCTTGGTCGTTGGGCTTATCTATGATCTCAGAATCACTCAGCAACGGGACTCCGAGGTCCAAGTCGTACCCTTCAAAGACCTTGTCCTTCATCTTCTCGTCCTGATTAATGTCCATTGCTAACTGCAGAGATAAATTGCTGCTGTCAACAATGGATTATAGGGAGATACAAGTCATGTTCATGGCACGTCTGTCTGATTTGCCAAAGCTAATTTAGAGAAATATCCTGAAAACTCCATCTTGTAAAGCGCCTATTTGAACAAAGTCAGGTCTAATATATATAGCCAGTGATTCACAACTTCAGGAATTTAGAAAAACCCAAAAGATCGCATTTCCGTGAAGGCAATGAACTAATTGGATGGTGTTTGCGGAACAACCTGCTTAACCTCCAACCCATCTGTCCAGTTGTATCTCTTTCTTGTTAAGGATGTTCTTTGCATATCCTTGATTGCATACCCTTGAAAGGAATCATCTTAGAAGCTGTCAAACCCCCTGGAATCAATTGTCAAGCACGGTAGTACCAATAAATTATACGAGATAGTGATGAAGTGCTTCAGGTATTCTGATTAACGACAACGCAATTTGAAAGCTCCGGAAAAGTTCAACCGAGGAAACAACGACAATCCGCACTCCACCCCCATAAAACTTGAACATAATAACCCAGTGTGATTTGGAAGCGTTTCAGCAGCTGCTGAGAACAACCCATGGAACATCAATCTCATCACAATCCCAGCTCCCCACCTTATAACAAATACAGCATATACGACCGCAAAATCCAATTCTTAACTCATCAAATTTATTAATGAAAAAAAATATACATGTATACATACATACAAAATATACAAACACAATATACAATTACTAAAACATGAATCAACCTACGCAATTACTCACATTCTCAATTTACCAAATTGTACCCTAAACGACCAAAACGTAGAAGTACAGTGATAGGAACCAAATGCATAGAAAACCAGACCCTCGGCTGCAAAGAGCTCAACAATATGTAAGGCGCAATCGACAGACATCCAACCACCAACCACCACATGCTGGGCTCAGTTCGAGGTAACCTGAACAAAGAATCGAATCGGAAACTAACCGAGACAGGACGTAGAAAGATGAAAAGTACTAGAGAAGGACAGAAACCTACTGAGCATCTGCAGGTTGCAGAACGATGGCGATGGCGAATTGGGAAGACGAAGAAGCCAAAACAACGGCTGATCAATTCTGCGCGTGGAAATCGTGTAGGCGAAGGCCACCTCTAAGGCTTGGAGTAACCCCACCGCAGCCCTGTATACTGGAACTGTATACAGGATTTGTGGTTCTCAGGCCCTTTTGGCTGTGCAAGATAGTGATGACATTGGCTTTCACAGTGTAACGGTTGATGATATAGCGTGGACTTGTGGGCATCGAAAACCTAATTTTGTTTACCAACTCTTTTCTATATTAATTTTTCAGCCTCTACTTTTGGAATGTGTGATTGTTGCCTTAAAGGAGAACCTACTTCTCCTTGAAAAAAAACAAAGCAAGATGACTTCTTTGTGGATGATTGAATGATTGATGGATTGATTTTTTTTTTTTTTTTTTTTAATTAAAGAAATTTTGTAGAATAACTATAAATGAGATGTTTGAAGTTTCAGTTAAAGAAAGTTTTTTTTCTTTATAATAAACTATTACAAACTTCAGCAACAGAAATTAATTAAATTAAAGATGTCTCACTGTGTACTACATACATAGTCAATATAAAGATTGGTTGTGTAAAATCACATTGCTCTCATGTTATTTAAATCTAGCAAAAACCTGTGTTGTTGGGCACCACAATTTTTGGCATTGCCATCCATCCATGTTTGGCCAATGAGAAGATTTCTTTAAGTCTTTATCTTATACCTTAGTTGTCACTATACATAACTATATTTATATTTATATATTTTTAAAAATGATTTAAATAAATTGCATTATAAATTGATTATATAATTATTAAAATTATATATTAATTTTTTTAGGAATAAAAAAATTACAATCATATATTATTATTTTTAAGAGATTTTATTCTTTTTGTTAATAAAATGAATATGCTTAACATAAATTACTAATACTAAAAGCATCATATTTATTTTATTGTTAAGCATATTTATTTTATTTGGATTTTATATGATGCTTCTAGCCTTAGTAATTTGTGTCAAGTTACAATAACTTACATTAGAACATTTCATATCTATATATTAAGATCATTCAAGGAAATATTGCTCAAAAAGACAAGTAGTGGTTCTCCTTTAGTGCATACTTTTTTCTTTGTTTTCATGAAAAAACTTCATAATTTGTGGAGTTTACAATCCCTTTTATAGTTTATCAAAAGCTAATCACTTTGTTAAGTAAGAAGTAGACTGTAGCGATGGTGCTCCTCTCTCCACTTATTTCATGATTGCCTTTGGCACAGGTATCCCCTCCGCCCATTGATGTGATCAAATTCCATCGCATGCATTTGATGGCTTTTGCTTACAATAGCTTACCTCCTCAAGTGTGGCTTGGTTGATTATGTGATAGGCTTCAATGTACAAGATTTGAATGTAGATTATGAGCATGAGGTATGTGATGTGAAGATTGTCTATTGTTGAGAGTAGATAAGCAGTGTGAAGCCTCAAGTTGGAATTGCGGTTCAATTGCATTTGATGGTTTTGATCGCATTTGATGGTTTATGAGTATATAATTGTGTGCGTAGGCAAAAATCTTATTCTCCCAATGTACAATTCCAAAATAAATACTAGAAGTTCTAGAATAGATGTGAAAAGTTGATGATCATATGACTATGTGTGTAGACAATGGAATATGAGTTATGATGTGCTCAACTTTAAGAAACAAGCATATTTTTTTGAGAAGGTTGGAGTTTTAATTCTACATTCTAATTCTAATTCGAGAAGATTGGAGCTTTTTTTGTGGATCTCTACACACTGTTGTGGAATGATATTCTACACAAGCTGGGTCTATCATGGTAGTGGAAGAATAGCGCACTCACTTTAAATTAGATTTCCATGAATTCAACATAAATTATGTTCTTTATTCTAAATTGTTCTCTTTCACTTTGCACTAACTTCTTGCATCTATTCTAAAATTGACTTTTTCAACTTTATTTTTATTTGCTTATTTGTTTGTTTGTTTGTTTGTTTGTTTTTTTTTTTTTTTTTGTTTTGTTTTATTTATTTATTTTTTTTTTACGATTATACAACAAGGTAGAGTCTTTGGCTGTTGTAGAATATAATTTTCACATATAGTGCTCAAAATTCAAGACAATTGTGAATTTTTAGTGTAGCATTTGTGGTTGCAATATTGATGTTAAAAATCGTTGTGATATTTGGTTGGCTATTTGGAAAGAATCATTCTAAGTCAAGTCCAAGTCTTCATAAATTTTTTGTGTAATTTTCTTATAGGAGAAGCAAAAAATTGCTAAAAACTAATGGAAGTAATGTTTTTGTGACAACAACATGGATCAATCCTTAAGTACTGCTATTTGAATCCTTAGATAATTCTTCATATGAATAATGCCAATTTGAAAACTGTTTAATCTAGAAATGCCATGTAGATACATTTAGTTTGATGTGCTTGTTATTAAGATGTACCACTACTCACTGCTTCTAGCTCATAACTACAATGTAGCTTGAACTACGTCAAACTAGATCATTAGATCTTCTATAATTCTTTCTTCCACTTTATTTTTAATGATGCAAAGTAAGTAGTTTGAATGCGGTACTGTGAGGATCTGTTCGTCTTAGTCTCTATAATATTTATACTATGAAGTCTCATCTCCAGCTTGCTAAATGACTTGGTCAAATCTAATACTCTTTTTGCAAAGAACTTCGGGGTTGAACTTGTTGTTGAAACATATTGATATGCAAACAACTCAGATAGAATTCATCTTACAGATATTATTTACTTATGTGATAAGGATGAATCTTTAAGTACTACAATATGAATCCTTCGATAATTCTTTACATGAATGATGTCTATTTGGAAATTATTTAATCCAAAAATGCCATGTGGATCATTTGGAGACATCGATATTTATTATTCTACTTGAATTCATTTTATTACAAAAAAAATTCTTCGATTTTATTATGATTGATGTCAAGTTTCATTATAGATTAGATATTTTGGGCCATCTTGCTCCAAAGCCAACAAATGAATTCATTTTTAATATTTTATCACAATCAAAGTTCATTAACTCCAACCATGTCAAATTTATTTTTATTTATTTTAAAATTATATTTTACAAATAACAAGCTATTAGCAATGGAGAATAAATTAAATTATAAAATCAATTGTGAGAAAAATTTGAGGAATTATTATTTTTTAATAATTTGGAGTATAAGCATGAAGACTAAAAAAGAAGAATCACAACTTTTTGCAAGCCTTTTATAAAAGAATCATAAATAGAAGAATTTTATACTTGACTTTTTTGATTCTAAAGTACTCGCATTTCACATCTTTTGGCTATCATCTTTCTCACTTCTATAAAAAAAGCTAAGATATTATTATTGAACATTAATTTATATGAAGATTTTATAAGAAATAAAGTCATTTTATCATTTTAAAGTTTTAAATTTATAGTTTTTATCTTTATAGTTATACTTATAGTTTTTATAGTTTTTATATTACATTTATTATATTACATTTTATATTATATCTTTATTATAAATAAAATTCTTAAACAAAAAAGTTTTATTAGAATTTTAGGAATATTTTCAAATACAATAAGAATTGCTATACAAAAATAAAATTATAGAAATTTCATTTCTTCCTTATATATGAGATTTTTGATATTCAATTTCATATGTATAAATACATATATAATAATGATAATAATAATATATTTTTTAATAAATAATATTTAATTAATAAAAAATTATATATTTATTATTATATTTATTCATTTTAATTTACAAAATATAATATTTTAGAAAAATAGAGCTTTTTATTGTAGAAAATTGTTGTAAAAATATATATAATTGTAATTATTAGGGATACATAGATATAAATTACTTTTTGTTAAAGCATTGTAGCATAATAATTTGATTAATTGAATTGTATGTAATCATTTTTATTTTACAAGTACTATGTAATTTTACTTAAATAACAAGGTTTTATTGGACTTTTATGTAAATACAATTTAGACATGTATAAGCTCACTCTAATTTTATGATAGAGCCCAGACCATTGTGAACGGCCCAACTTTAACAATGAATCAAAGAACAATTGCTCAATGACACCATAGGGAACATGAAAGATCAAAAAGAAAAGTTGAAATAGTTATAAGTATTAAAGCTATTTGTGCCATTGTAGATGCTCTAGCTTTAATAATAAATTAAAAAGTAATTACTCAATCATGGCATAGAGAACATGAAAATATATAAAGAGAAGTTGAAATAGGTACAAGTGCTAAAGCCATACATAATCTAGAGAGGATGAATATTTTATGTTATCATTGTAATGTATTGAATTGATTTGATGAACATTTAGCCTAATCTCTAAGGGAGTTGCCAATATTTGGACAATGTTGTTATCAAGGAAAAGTTTCTCTAACATCTCTATTATCAAGGACATAAATCTTGAAGAAAGAAAATCTTCAACACACTCTTGTATCACTGAAAAGAACTAAAAAGTCACTCAAAGATGAAATAATATTCAATTAGAATGGCTATTGCCAAAAACAAGAAGATTAAATAGTCTTGAAATAAGACTAAGGACTAAAAAGACATTGACAAGAGTGAAAAAAGCTTCATTCTTACCTCCATATATACTGTCTAACTACAAGCTACATAGTGATGTTCTATAGGACTTTCAATATGTATTGACTTAGTTAGCCACGTATCTTAACTTACAAGGCAAGTTATCTAAGTATGCGCCATATATTTAGCTTGTTCCATAAGCTACTATATAGAGTTAACTTGTTCCATAAGCTACCAATATGTAGTTAACTTGTTGGCCAATTTTCTAACCTACAAACACATCTAAAATCAAAATTGCAACTATAATGCTTTTAAGAAGCTTTTCTAGAAGACTTTATGAAATTAATCTATATTTACCTACTTCTACCTAATCATATAAGTAACTATTGAGTTAAATGTATGTGTCCATGACATTACTCCTCACCTTTTCTAGAGATGAGTTCCACGAGTAGCAGTGTCGTGTTGTAACATGACTATACGGTGAAAGATGATGATATGGATCTTATCATAGAAGAGCCAAGTTAAAAGAAAAGATAGAAAAATATGGATAAAAGATAAGAAGGTAATAAAACTTTTAGTAGTAATGCTGCCCTTTTAGAAAAAATAGCTTCTACTTACTTTGTAGGGCCAAAAATAAGGCAAAATAAAGTAGATTGGAAAAATAAATGATATAGACATCTTTAGGAAGAAGTTAAGAGTAAATTCTAGTAAAAATTACTAAAAAAAACTAAATGTTGATACTTGGAGAGGATCGGTTATGAACCAGGGTCGAAATCAGACCGTGAGGCACAAAACTGAGTCTCAATGATGATTCCAGGACTCTTTAGTAAATCAAAGAGTAGAATTTGATAGAAGATTGGATAAGGTTTTTATAAGCATTAATTTTGAGTGATTTGGAGTTGATATGACTTTGTAAGAGCTTTGCAAAGTCAAGGTTTGTTTTAGATGGCTTGGGTTTTATGAAATAAAATAGAGTTTACGTTTTTGGTGATTTCAAGAGTTTTGTAATAGATTCACAAGTGAAATTTTGTTGATTTATGGTTATAGTTGTGTTTAAAATGTATCGTAAATTTGAGCTCGATTTAACTGTTGAATTGAGGAATATTGAAGTTTAAGTGGATCAAGGTCTCAGAAAGTAGAATTTTTGGTCCAGTAGGGATTTCTAAGATTTCTTGCAATCTACTAGTTGGATTAGAGTGAAACTTATGTGAGAGGATATTAGACTTGTTTTTCTATGTGTATGAGAATTTTGAGATCAATCGAACGGTGCAAAGAAGAGATATTGGCTCTAGAAGATTGACATCAAGATTGGAGAAGGAGGCTAGCCAATACCTGAGCACATTTTTGAGGTTATCGTCAATTTGGTAACTCGGATCCTTTTCAATTTTTTTGTGCTTGTTTTTTACTTATTTTTTTAGAAGTGTGAAAAAATTGAGTTAAGATCAATGGTTTTTTCATTAGTTATTGAGGTTTAAATCAGTTATAGGAATTACTAGGATTTGGTTTAGGATTTAGGATTTGGATTAGAGTTTGGATTAGGATTTGATTAGGGTTTTATTTAGGGTGTAGGATTTTTTTAGGATTTGATTTAGGGTTTAGGATTTGGTTAGGATTTTATTTAGGGTTTAGGATTTGATTAGGATTTGATTTAGGATTTAAGGTTTAGTTAGGATTTGATTTAGGGTTTAGGGTTTGGTTTAGGATTTAAGATTTAGATTAGGATTTGATTAGGGTTTGATTTAGGGTTTAGGATTTGGATTAGGATTTGGTTAGGATTTGGTTGAGGATTTTGTTGGGATTTGGTTTAAGGTTTGTGTGGATTTGATTTAGGGTTTAGGATTTTATTAGGATTTAAGATTCAATTAATTTTGGCCTAAAGTTTGAATAAAGTTCAATAGGATTTTAACTAGAATTAAATTGAGATTGAATTGAGATGTATTTGAGTGATATTTGTGATGCTTCTAATATTTCTTAAAGAAATCTTATTGTTTGTTTGAAATTTCTTTGAGGTTTTTTTTGAATTTGATTAAGCTTGCTTAGCATTATTATGGTCTAATTAAAGTATTCTTAGTATTCTATTGGAATTAAGATTTTATTATTATAATTTCCATTCTTCCTTCTACAGCCACGTGCTTGGAGCATTCTTAAGCAAGACTTCACGTATTATGACAGCGGTCATCATCTTTCATAGATCTTTGCAATTCTTCATCTTGATTTTAATAAATGTCATTAATAAAATGCCTCAACTTTCTTTATTACATTTGCAAGATTCTTTGCTAACTCCCATGTGCATTCACTAATATCATATCTATGCCAATGAATAAGATATTTCAATCTATTTTGGTACCGCCTTGTATCTAAGACTTCTTCTACCTCAAACTCTTGATTATTATCTACTTTTATAGAAAGAGGTGGTATTTGTCTTCTTCTTGAAATATTCATTATCTTAAATGACTTAAGAAGGGACACGTAAAATATAGGGTGGATCTTCATTAACTTTCGTAGGTGTAATCAATAAGAAATAAGATTGACTTGTTCATTAATAGGAAAAGATTCAAGTCCATAATAGTCTAACTTATCAGAAGAATGAATAGTCTTGATATTGCGACAAAATAATCATACCTTGTCACTTACATTGAATTGTGGTTGCTCCTTGTAATAGATATCTATATAGATCTTTTGATATTCTTGAGCTTCTTTTAATTGTATCTTTATTGTTGCATGTAGCTTTGATAAATAATTTGATAAATCTTCTATCGTAGAATTATCAACTTTTAAAAAGTCAAAAATATCAAGTTGTAGATGATAACCATAATTGAAAAAGAAATGTGTTTGGTGAATAGAAGAATGTACTAAATTATTTTATGCAAATTGTGCTAATGGCAAAAGAGTTGTTCAATCATCTTGATGATACTTGATGGTACACATCAAATATTACTCTAAAATTTAATTGACCCATTTCATTTGCCAATCAATTTGAAGATAAAAACTTGAAGAGAGCTTTATATTCACCTTTAGAATCTTAAATAAGATTTTTCAAAATTTTGATACAAATTGAGTCCCTCTATTCGATATAATATTCTTTGATAATCCATAATAGTGATAGATATTGTCAATGAAAAGCTTAGTCGTTTCTTCACTTCAACTATATTTTGTATATGGTACAAAATGTGCCATTTTGGTGAAGCGATCTACAATTACGAATATAGAGTCATATGAACTTAAGTTTGAAAGATTTATAATAAAATCCATAGAAATGGAAGACCATCATTGTTTGGATGTAGGCAATGATTGGAGAAGTCCATAGGATCAATGACAAGGAATTTTTTATCTTGAACAAATGTCACATGATTGAAAAAGTCTTTTACCGACTTCCACATTTGCAGCCACTAAAAATCTTTGGATATAAGCTCTAAAGTCTTATTGTGTCCAAAATTTCCTACTGTGAAAAAGTCATGACATGTTTGAAGAACACATTATTGAGGTAGACAAAATTTATCTTAAGAAAGCGTTGGACTTTTAGCTATCACTAATTGCTCAATTAACCCTCACGATTAAAAAAAAATACCAATTATATATATAAAGTTGTCCCTATAGAAGCAATTACATCAATACATAAGCCTTAATTAACAAAGATAATCAAAAATGTGATAAAAATATTATAAAAACTTGTATAACTTTAAGCTAAATTCTTTTCAAACTTCAACAACTCGTTTTTCATGATCAAACTGTCCAAACAAACCCAAATTTTATATAAAGTACTGATGTACTTTTAACAACTACCACAATAAATTTCTTACAGATCTTGAGATATTGCCAAAACTCTAACAGTAGCTTCAAATCCTTGCTTATAAAAATGTATGTGCAAATTTCTTCATATCTCACGAACTAAGTACTTAAATACCATAAAATTTTGATATATGGCTTCTTTACTCAATAAGATACACTTTTAAAAATTTTCTTTAAATTAATTTATTAACCATTCTAATACACATTAAGACTTATGAACATAAAATATGTTTTAACTAATTTTTACATATTATAAGTATTTATAGTACGACAACATAAACATGCTTCTCCTTTTGAAACATATAAGCATCTTTTGAAGTAAAGTAGCTTGTTCTTGAACTTGAACTTTGAAATATCATGAGACTTAGAAGAAAGATTCTTGATATCATGAATAAGAAGATCAAAGATCATACTTGATTGAATTTTTTTGACAAAGGTTAAATCAACAATGAATGTTGATTTTATTACTTGAAGATAATAACGCTCTGGCTTCAAGAAAATTATTCTCTGTTGATCAAAAGATATGTCTCTTTCTTTTGGTACAAGATAAGAATGTCTAAAAAGAATATTTGATAAATCTTATTATATTCTAAGTCAATAAGTGATCTTCAAATCAAATCTTGATAATGACATGCTCTAATAGTGTCATGATGTAATACAACTATATAATGAAATTAAAATCAAAATTAAATTTCTAATTAATATCTAATTATCTTAGTTCAATTATTATTTGAGGTATCTAAACATGGCTTTTATAAAAGCCTCTTAGGTTACTTTCTTATCTTAATAGTTAGTAAGTTAAAAATTAGTTAGTAATTTTATCATCTAGATTGTAGAGACTCTTCTTCTACCTTAAAAAGACCATAAATTAATAAAATTAGGTTAAAAAAAGTAAATAATTAGTATAGTTGGTACTAGATTGTATTGAAAGTAGGATTGGGCTAAAAAATCCTTAGGATAGGTTAGATTGATATCCGGGGGTTGGCAATTTGTGAAATAGGATCGAAATCAGACCTCTAGGCACTGAAACGACGACCTAGAGCAAAATAGGGATTTATTTGAAGATCAAAGGATAAGATTTGAGAGCTAGCTTGAAGTTCTTTTCAAAGGCATAAGGATTTTTTTTGGAAGGTTTTTGAAGACTTAGCAATTGTTATTCAAAGTCAGGATTTGTATTGATAATTTGGATTTTATATAATATAATTAGAATTAACAATTTTGGCTAGTTCATGCAATTGGTGTAACATCTACGGTTGAAAATTTTAAATTATTTGGATTATTGAGTGTGCTAAGAATATACAAAATTTTGTGATAATCTAACGGCTTGGTTTAGAGATATCTATTTTATAGCACAAGAGGATTTCAAAAGTTGGCAGATTTATGTTGGATAGGATTTCTCTAATATTTGAAGATTTGTTGGTTGGATCAAGGTGAAATTTGGCATGGTATTGAAAGACTTGAAGATCAAGCTGCATGCCAATTTTGAGTGAAAGTTAAGAGTTGAAAAGGAAGAAATCACTATAGAGATTTCTGCTTTACTTTTCAAGTTGGCAGCCGAGTAACATCAGTGCAATTTTTTGAGGTTTTCTCACAATTTGTGAGTTGGATTGAGCTAAAACTTCTTAAGTATATAGAAGACTTATATTGACAATTACATGCAAAATTTTACATCAAGTAGACGGTCGGATTAGAAGTTAGAGCTTGTTAAAGCTCACTAATTAGGATTGGGGCTTAGAAGAAAAATCTAAATTGCTTAAATATGAAAGTAACAAGGTAATTGAGATTTATATATGGTTAAGGCTATTAAGAAGAGTGTTTTTGGCACTTTTGAATTGAAATTCAGATTATATTCTTCTTCTATGGATAAAATCTATTAGGATTTCTTGGATACTTATGAAACACAACCTCACCTACTACAACTAGGTGCCCAGTGCATTCTCGAGCAAGACAATACGTAATACGACAACAGGCTTGGCGATAATTCAATACACGTTGTCGTATTACGTGCTTTCATGCTCGAGAATGCACCGGACGTCTAGCTCTAGAAGGTAGTATGGAGATTCGCCAATATTCAAGCAGTTTATCGATTATTGACTATTAGAATACAAACAACTGCAAGAATACACCGTAAATCTATACGGATGCCCTTCGACTGCTTGTCGAAGTCTTTTTTGTCCCAACCGGTAGGTCTCTAGACGTTACAGAGAATCCCGAACAACCCAAACTACTAATCTTCGATACCGGTTTATACTCACGATCTTGTATCCACTAACTGTCTTGTTAGATTAACCCAATAAATTTCATTCACTCCACATACTCAATCCTATAGACACCCTTTTAACTCTTCATCACAGACGTAACTTGATTTCATAAAACAATCAAGAGTTATCAAACCCACTTCATTAAAAATCCCGATTCACCATTACAACACTGACTTCAGCAACGATTGCCTCAGTCTTCCCAAAACCCTATGAAAAATAAAAAACCCCAATTCTCTGTCTTTTTTCTCCGCCCGAAGCATGAAGCTAGCTCTCTGATTCTTCAAAAAACTCCCTAAAAAACTTATTTTCCTCCCCTCTCATTTCTTAACCTTAATTCTGAATTTCCTCAATCCTCCGTCTTGGATCCAGAATTGGCTTCCACCGTCAGAGCTTGATCCAAAATTGGCTCTCGTCGTTAGAGCTTTCTCCTTTCTTTTTACCTTTAAGAGATCCTTTTACTAAAAACAACGTTCCCTGAAACGGCACAGAGAACAAGACAGCCTGAAACAGAATCGAAACCCCGTAATCGGGACCACATTGAGTCGCCCGACCAATTCAGGTCTCATATTGGCTAAGAGTCCAGTAGTAAGACCCGGATGTTCCTGAAATTGGATCAAATTGGTCCTTCATGTCCGATTGGCTGAGGATCATAGTAAGACCTAGATTTTTCCGTAATTAGACTGCATTGGGTTGTCCGACCAATTCAGGTCTCATATTGGGTAAGAGGACCCGGATTGGATTCTTGAAATTGGATCCAATTGGCTCTTTGAACCTGGCTCATCCGTAGTGTGAATTGGTCCTTTTCCTTCCTGCTGACTCCCGTTATTGGAATCGAACGGAGCATTTCAGTATGCCCCGGCTGACTGTAACGGGGTGACTGAACTTGGCCACTCAGTATTTGCACTGGAATTGGTCGTTGCTCCCAATATTCGAGGTAACTGAACATTAATAAAAGTCCCCTTTCTTTATATTTTCACGATATATTCGTGTTACAACTCGACATCCACCCCCTCTGAACTTGTGCATCCTCTGGTATGCACCAATTTATCCAATTGCTGTTTGATTCAGAATATATCCTCTACGTCTTTGTCCAGTTCGTCTTCGTCACCTTCATTATCCAAATCACTTTCATCTTCTTACAGCGGAATCTCTATACGTTCATTAAGGTCTTCCATATTCATCTCCGCGTGTCTTCGTTAAAATTTTTTTTACTCCCTTCCCTGCAATTGGTATTTTCAATTTTGTACCATCTAACTCCCGTAATGAGTAAGTCGCATTATCATGAACAGTTCTTACTACATATGGTCCAAACCAACGTTTTGAAAATTTCCGCAAAGTACTATGTTGATTATCCAGACTATTGTCATAAACAAGTACCCAGTCACCTTCTTCGATTGCTTTAGGTCTCAATCGATGTTGCTTGTCGAATCGCACCTTGTTTTGTAACCTTGCTCTTTTTAACCTTTCCAATGCTATCTGCATATCTTCCGATCTTTACTCCAATTGTCGAATCCTAATAGCCAGAAGTTCTTCTCTTGTCAATCCATCTTCCTATGGTAGCATACTCCAAATAAGTACCTTTTCTTCAATCGGTATAATTGGTTTTTGACCTGTCATAAGTTCTACTGGCATATATCCTGTCACCAAACTATGTGTTGTTCGATCAGTCCATATTACAAATGACAAAAGCCGTGGCCACTCTTTAACTTTTCCATTACAAGCTTTAACTAATGCTTTCACAATCGGTGGGTGACCGCGTTCGCTTTTTGCATTCCCTTCTGGATTATAAGCAGTAGTCAGTGATAGTTTAACTCCACATCTTTCAAAGAACTTACAAGCTTCTTGTGCATTTAATTCTCCACGATCTACAGTGATTTTTCCTACGCATCCGTAGTGGCAAATGACATCTTCAAGCAAAAACCTACAAATCCCCTCTGTAGATTTTGTTCTCAATGCTCTTCCTTCTACTTGATTTGATAAATCTTCACGAGCTAAAACCAAATATCTCATCTACCATAACCCAACTGGCATAATAACCAAATCAACAACCCATTTAAAATGAATAGCCAGAGGATACGTAGGATGAAGACCATCTCGATGTCGAATATTAGAATACGATTGACAGATTTCACATGACTCTACAAATGAGAGCACATCTCGATACATATTTTTCTACCAATATCGTTCCTTGAGTTTAGCAAAAGTAGCCTAGATTCCTCTATGCCCTGCCTATAAATTATCATGAAACTCCTTTAATAATTTTAGTTTTTCTTCCTTTTTGCCTATCACTCGTTGTGGCATCCCAATTCCTTTCTTCGGTCTCTTCTACAAGAATCTATCTCGAAGTAAAAATCCATATGCTTTTTTTCTTATTTGTTTGAATTTTTTTGTACACCAATTCCCCTGCTTAGTCAAGGTATTCAAGTAATGACTAATATCCAATAATTCTCCTTCATAAGATTCTTCAAGAAATAGCTTGTCTTCTCTGTTGAAATTTGATATTGAATAGAATTTCAATCCGGCGTCATCAATGTCTTCAACCATTTCGTCCTCCCTCTCGTATCTTGCTCGAGATAGCATGTCTGCTATTAAATTTTCCTTCCTAGTAATATGCTTAAATTTTGGATTAAGTGACTTAATATAAGCAATCCATCTCAACATTGCAATATCTGGCATTGAACAGTTAGTAATCATTGCAAGCAATGGCAAGCAATCTGTTTCATTTACTACTACTGCCACAATCAAATAGTCCTATTCAGCTTTCATAGCCGAAACGACTCCCCAAAGTTCTCTTTTGACTTGCGAATATGCACGCTGACGAATACTTAAAACTTTAGCCTCAAATCGAACTGCAAATCTATTCCCACTTGAATCATCTTAACCCACAGCCCATCCAATGGCAATTGGACTAGCGTCCACAATAAGAATCACTGGTCTATTACACTTATAATCAACCTTCCTCAATATTGGAGGTGACATCAATAATTTCTTCAATCTTTGCATTGCCTGAATATGCCTTTCTTCCCATTTAAATCTGTAGCCCTTGCGTAACAATTCATATAATGGATCTGCTATGTGAGCATAATGAGGGATCAAAATTCAGTAAAAGTCACATGCACCTAAAAACCTGCGAACCTCTCTTAAAGAATCATAATTCTCTTTCATCCTTCCAATTGTATCAACTTTAGTCAGATCTGGTTTTCTTCCATAAGATCCACATAAATGTCTAACAATCACAACCTCTCCTACTCCAAATACGAACTTCATACCCGATAATGTAAGATGAATTTCTCCAAGCCGAGTTAAAATCTTTTCACAATCTTATATATGATCAACAACATATTTGCGACACCCCCTTGTATCTAAAGTTTCATCTTTGTCTCCTTCTCTGCACCCTTTTATAGGAACATCATCTAGAAAAAGCATAGTCTTTTCCGGAATAAAATCTCTCAATACCTTATTCATCCCATTCATCATATGCGCAACTGAGTTGGTCGCGCCTTAAGAAAGAGTGCACATTCTAACCAATCCAAGTGGTGTCCTCATTGTTGTCATATCTCTACTTCCTTCAACAAGTTCATATTGATCATAACCTGAATATAAGTCATCCATTGAATAGATCGCCCTTCTAGCAAACGCCTCAAAAAATTCATCCACAATAGGTCCAATTCCTGCATTCCTGATAATTACTACATTCACCGGTTGCATATCTTGAATAAACTGTAGTGACCCATTCTTCTTAGGTACCGTAAACCATCGACTAGAATACGATGCAAACGAGGGTTCCAATATTTTCATCTTTATCTTTTCTTTTAATAGCTCAACTAATTTAGGTAAATGTACCCTTGGTACTGGAATCGGTCTTAGATTCCAAGGTACATGCGGTACAGTGAAGATAACCATAGGTGTTATAATATTTGGATCCACACACCCAATTTCATGAGATTCAAAAGCAAACGATCTACCTTGTTTAGCCAACATCTTTTTGAAGCAAGTAATTTCCTCCGACAATAAAGAACCATCAAAACCAATCTTCAATTCTTCAAAAGTCTCTTCATTAAACTGATGTCTAATACTCATTGGATCTCTTAAACTTGCTTCTTTTGATGCTTCTCCCATTTTTTCTTTATAATCTTCTGGTATTGGTCCGGCAATAGGCTTTACCTTCTTATCTACCGTTTTATATCTCGTCTCTACAGTGACTTCTGGTGCTTGAAAAGATTCAAGTATGGTATAAACCTCTCTTGAATGAATCTCAACAATCTTATCATTATCCCCTAACCCAATAGATGTAATCAATTCCAATGAATCTTCCAGTCCATTTTCTTCATAAACACCTAAAATCCTCTCATCATCTTGCAATGTACCTAACTTGCGTAATTGTCCTTCAATATCATATAATCTTTTTCTTTCTTTTCTTTTAAAATCATCAACTTTCTTATACATAATATTTCCATTCTCCAATATACCAATAAAATTCGCATCAAAGGCACCTTCATCTCGCGAGAGTACCTCTTCTTTTGTACCTCTATAATCTCACTTTACAGTGGCACCTCCCCAAAATCCTTAAATCCTTCAACAATCTTTGGCAATGGTTTCTCCCTCAACCTATCTCGATTCCGTTCATGGTTAGGAGGTACTGTGAGAAATTGTACAGCTTTCCTCCCATCCTCGCTACGTACCCTCACACAAGCAGAACCATCGTCAAGTACCTTTGTTTCCATCCGTGTTGCCGTAATATAAGGTTGTCCTAAAATCAACAGATAAGACGTTGTATCTTGAACAAAGAAATGTTGCTCCGTCGCAACATCCCCAATCCGAATTTTGACATCTAGAGAAGCTCCATATAATTCACCCCGTGTGTTATTAGCTGCTCGTATTGCCCATCCATGTTCCATATCTATTGGCCATTTTTGCTTCTTATAAAGATCTTTATACATAAGATTTATTTCAGAACCATGGTCGACTAAAGCAACAATTAGTTCATTTATACCTCCTACTTTCACCAATACCTCAGTAGTTGCCCTTGCCCAATGCTTTTGAGTATAATGGCTCATAGTTTCCATTTCCTTGTCACTAGAATCTTCGAAACGTACTCGTTGATTATATCCATTCTTTTCATTTGTTAGTTGCTTGTAACCAATATCAATCTCTTCTTCATCTTTATATATTCTTGCATCAATAGCATGACTCATTCTAGTTTTGTCCATTAATTGCCTCTTTCGCTTAATGCTGTCAATGATAACATCATGAAACTCCTTCTTTGCAATTCCCAAGACTTCTTTCAATGTGAATTCCACCTTAGCGTTTAATATACGTTCTTCCAACACCCCTTTCAAATTTGTTGCCGCTTCAATGTCAGAAAGTAGCTTATAAGCAATTGATTTGCCCTTATTTTTTGTCTCCCTTGCTTTTTCTTCCAATGATGCTCAGGTATCCTTTATAGGAAATTCTTGTGAAGCTGCCTCTTGAGCCTTGTCTCCTCGAGTTTGCCTCTTAGAAGAATTTTCTTCTCTAGTATCATCAAAATTTCCTCGTCTCTTTTCTTCCATCAAAGCTTCATGTTGGCTCTTAGCAATATATGCATGAACTGAAAGAGACTCAACAGGATCCCCCCAACCTGTTCTACCTCGTATTATAGCTACAGTCCTCAATAACGCTTCTCGAGGTAATTTTCCTTCTTGCATTGTAGAAACGGCAGAAGCCCAAAATTCACTAGTTTTTGTACTTCCACCAATTTCATCATCTACTCTAGCACCATAACTTGCACTTTCTCGTGCTGCTGTTTCATGTTCTTTTAGGTAATCTTCAACCAATGCTCTCATTTCTCCCTTGCCAAAATTGGTTTAAAGAAGATCTTCCCTATCTTTCAATGCTATCTTCCCATCTTTCCAGCAAATAATTTCCTGCTGTATCATATTATTAAATTCATTGCAATCTTTTCTAGTGTGTGAAGCGTCATCACACCAAATGCATCTTTGTACATATCCTTGTTTTGAAGCATTCTTCGAATTTTTTGTAGAAGTATTCTCTTCAAGTCTTGCCAATTTGATTTGAAGATCTCGCATTCCTCGTATAATTTCTTCCATCCTCATATCTATTTTTAATTGATAAGGATGTCGAAGGTTGAACTGTAGGCATTGTTGGTGGTGTTGTACGTACTGGAGCTTTGGGTGCTTGTACTGTTTTCGGAGTATTGCTCCTATCCTTCCTCCTTTCTCTTTTTGTAAACAACCCCTCCGCATCTTCAACGTTCTTCCACTTTGTTGTCAATACTTCATCTTCTTCTTTGTCTTCAAGAAGGAGTTCTAATTTCCCTTGCAATTCTCCATGAGCAACTTGAAGAAATAGATCAACTTTGTTCGGCTCCAATGTCAATTTTTCTACCTTCGATAATTGAGAGTACTGCCTCTCAAATTCCCTTAGTAGCTCTGTTGCTTGCAAATTCTTATTAGGCCGTTCAATCCATTCCAGAAACAGCTTCTTAGTAACGTGATCAGCATCTTCCAAGAAATATTCGTCTTTCAATGCATGTGAAAAAACCTCCCATGAATTCCCATAACGATCCATAATCGATGTAATGTGGTCTCTTATCTTCGGTATCATGGCAAGTCCAAATAATTCAACCATTTTCTTCTCAGAAATCCGATTTAATTCCATTTCATGAACATAACATCTTAAATACCTTGAAATATTCTTCCCATCAAATTGATCAATTTTATTGACCACTGCTTGCAATGCTTTGGTTGCCAAAGCTTCCTTTCGATCATTACTTTGCTGTTGTTACATTGATAATGAGAAGGCTTGAAACATACTAGCAATAGACAGATCCATGTGCATACCTTGTCCTTTAGAAGAATCTCCACAAAAAACTCCGCCCAAAAATCCTTCAAAATTTTTATTTTCATTTTCCATAAAATAAAGATAAAATCAACCAAAATCCAATACCTTCTATCTCAAGCTTTCACATCGGGTTCTCCACTTTTGTCGTATTACGTGCTTTCATGCTCGAGAATGCGCCGGGCGTCTAGCTCTAGAAGGTAGTATGGAGATTCGCCAATATTCAAGCAGTTTATCGATTATTGACTATTAGAATACAAACAACTGCAAGAATACACCGTAAATCTATACGGATGCCCTTTGACTGCTTGTCGAAGTCCTTTTTGCCCCAGCTGGTAGGTCTCTAGACGTTACAGAGAACCCCCAACAACCCAAACTGCTAATCTTCGATACCGGTTTATACTCACGATCTTGTATCTACTGACTGTCTTGTTAGATTAATCCAATAAATTTCATTCACTCCACATACTCAATCCTATAGACACCCTTTTAACTCTTCATCACAGACGTAACTTGATTTCATAAAACAATCAAGAGTAATCAAATCCACTTCATTAAAAATCTCGATTCACCATTACAACACTGACTTCAGCAACGATTGCCTCAGTCTTCCCAAAACCCTATGAAAAATAAAAAACCCCAATTCTCTGTCTTTTTTCTCCGCCCGAAGCATGAAGCTAGCTCTCTGATTCTTCAAAAAACTCCCTAAAAAACTTATTTTCCTCCCCTCTCATTTCTTAACCTTAATTCTGAATTTCCTCAATCCTCCGTCTTGGATCCAGAATTGGCTTCCACCGTCAGAGCTTGATCCAAAATTGGCTCTCGTCGTCAGAGCTTTCTCCTTTGTTTTTATCTTTAAGAGATCTTTTTACCAAAAACAACGTTCTCTGAAACGGCACAGAGAACAAGACAGCCTGAAACAGAATCGAAACCCCGTAATCGGGACCACATTGAATCGCCCGACCAATTCAGGTCTCATATTGGCTAAGAGTCCAGTAGTAAGACCTGGATGTTCTCGAAATTGGATCAAATTGGTCCTTCACGTCCGATTGGCTGAGGGTCGTAGTAAGACCTGGATTTTTCCGTAATTAGATTGCATTGGGTTGCCCGACCAATTCAGGTCTCATATTGGGTAAGAGGATCCAGATTGGATTCTTGAAATTGGATCCAATTGGCTCTTCGAACCAGGCTCACCCGTAGTGTGAATTGGTCCTTTTCCTTCCTGCTGACTCCCGTTATTGGAATCGAATGGAGCATTTCAGTATGCCCCGGCTGACTGTAACGGGGTGACTGAACTTGGCCACTCAGTATTTGCACTGGAATTGGTCGTTGCTCCCAATATTCGAGGTAACTGAACATTAATAAAAGTCCCCTTTCTTTATATTTTCACGGTATACTCGTATTACAACACGACAACGTGCCAACATAAAATACTTGAGGTTCTTGTGATTTGTATATATTATGATTTGACTTAAAGCACCTTCTAGATAATGATGCTATTGTTGAAATTAATCCATAATTATAAGAAGTACTTTGTCATGGATCTCATAGATAATCTCAGTTATTTAAAATTTCTTAGAATGGAAAGCTACTAAATAGAGTTTATCATCTATCTCTATTTGTGACGATACTACACTCAAGGCAAAGTCTAATGCATTTGTTTCCATAAAGATTGCCTTAGAAAAGTTGATGTGATATAAAATTGGTACAAAAGTAAATTCTTTCTTTGAGGCAAAAAATGATGTTTTGGCTTCTTTATTCTAATTAAATTTGTCTTTATAAGTCAAACTTATAAGTGGAGCTACAACTTAAGAAAAGTATTTGATAAAGATTTGGTAATAATTGACAAAGGTCAAAAAGAATTACATATCTTTTATTATTCTTGAGATCTTTCAATCTATGATAGTTTGGACCTTCTTTGGATCCATTATAAGGCCTATGTGTTCCAAAAAGTCAAATTAAGAAGTGTGGAGTACACACTTTTTCATCTTTACAAATAATCTTGTATCTGTCATGGACACAGAATACAGACTTGATATCTACCAAGAAGTTCAAGAAGAACTGGCAAGAACTAGATTAATCAGATGAATACAAGAACAACACCAGAGAGGTGAGCTAGAGCTCCAAGAGATGTGTTGTCGAGACTGAAGAACTCTTCAGCCTCGATTTCAATATATACTCCTATTTAGGAAGCTTTTCAAGCAACTTCTACCAACTAGTAAGCTTCTAGAAGGTTCCAAAGACTTGCTTCTAGAAGGTTTTAGAAACTTATCTCTAGAAGGTTCTAAGGACTATGTTTCTAACATCTTCTATCAACTAAGAAGCTTCTAGAAGATTCCAGAGACTTGTTCTAGAAGGTTCTAGAAGCTTGTCTCTAGAAGGTTCTAGAAACTTGTCTCTAGAAGGTTCTAAGGACTATGTCCCTTATATCACCCCCTCCTTTAGCTTCGAGGTCTCTGAGAAGCAATGTTGTTGTCAATCAATATCAATGCAAGAAAATGAAGATCTGTCGCATAACGTCTGCTATGAACTCCGACTGTTGTTCACGAGGTAAGTGGTTCATCGGCCCTTGAAGCCAATGGTAGTGGCCCACTCCTTCAACTTCTGACCAAGCATGAACTTCCGTGTCTTCATTGTGAAATTGTCCTACAAATATGCCTTCTGGTTGACCATCGTAAGCAGGCTCGGACTCAAATACAATCACCAGTGATCGGTTACTTGGTATCCTCCATCAACGTCGTGGTGCAGGTGGTTCTTCATCTCGGGGTCGCCTTCGTGAACTAGTTGGTTGAGATAATCTGAGTGGCATAGTATCTATCTCTTGGCTATCCATATCAGAAGACCAAACTGTGGCTACTGAAAAAATTCTATTTTATCTTGGAAAAAATAACTACATCAACTATGAATTTTAATGGCGCTCTTCCCCTTTCTTATATTCTAGGATGAGCAAGCTTCAGAAAGAAGCTATTGTCGAACCGGCTTAGGTTTATGAGGATGTTGTTGATGAAACTCTTGTACCTTTTGCGGCGCATTGGTGTGATTTTCAGCTGGCTCCCACGTTTGCTCATTAATGTCGTTGCCGCACCAATGAACAAGATACTCTAAGTTGCCCCACCTTCGCCGAGAATCTAGCACCTTTTCAACCTCATATTCCTCGTGGTTCTCGATCTCAATACTAGGTGGCGGACATTGCACTCTTCCAGGAAAAGATGACTCTCGATAAGGCTTCAACAAAGAAACATGAAAGACTAGATGTACCTTCATAGAAGCCGGTAATTCCAGACGGTACGCCACTGGATTGATTTGCTTTTGGGTGATAAATGGTTCCAATCTTCGATAGTCCAACTTATCACATGATCGCTTGGTCTTGATATTCCGTCGAAGAAGCCATGCTTTATCTCCAATTTTGAAAGTAGGTGCTTGATTTCGAAATCTATCTACAGACGCCTTGTAGGATTCTTGAGCGGATTCTAATTGAAGCTTCAACATATTTTGAAGCTCTGATAGTTGTTTTGCAAATCCTTCAGCTGCTGGATTGTTATTTGTTGATGGACTCAATAAATCAAGCTTTGGATGATATCCATATTTGGAAAAGAATGATGTGTATTGAGTCGACGCATGGAGGGTGTTGTTATATGCAAACTCGGCTAGCGGCAAATATGTGGTCCAATCGTCTTGCTGATAGTTGATGCTGCATCGTAAGTATTATTCCAAGACTTGGTTCACCGGTTCCATTTGACCGTCAGTTTGAGGATGAAAAGCCGAAGCAAGCTTGATATCCACCTTCAGTATCTCAAAGAGAGATCTCCAAAACTTTGATACGAACTGGGTTCCTCGATCTGATACAATATCATCTGGAAGTCCATGATATCGATACAAATTATCAAGAAAGAGCCTTGCTGTGACTTCACTGGACGATGTCTTCTTGCAAAGGATAAAGTGTGCCATTTTTGTAAGCCGATCTACCACGAAAAAGATGCTGTCAAATGAGTTCGATGATGGCAGGTCCGTGATGAAGTCCATGGAAATTAAAGACCATGGTCGACGTAGAATCGGCAATGGCTGTAGGAGTCCATAAGGACGATGTCGGGGATTCTTGGATCTTGAACAGATGTTGCAGGAGAGGACAAAATCTTTCACATCCTTCTACATTTGGGGCCACCAAAAATCTTGAGAAATAAGCTCCAAGGTCTTGTTGAATCCAAAATGTCCCGCAATTGAAAAATCGTGGCAAGATTGAAGAACTCGGAGTCGTGCTGGTCCTTTTGGGATATATAACCGCTCTTCAAAGTATAAAAGATCTCCCTCCACCTTGAACTTGTCGTCATTGGCACGCTGCTTAATATCAATGGCTACTGAATCTTCAATGGTTACGGCACGTACCTGATTCAGGAAGTCAGCATCAATTGGCATAATAGTAGCGCAAAGCTGAAATTGCTCTGGCTTCAACAATGTCGTACATTGTTGATCAAATGCTGCTTCTCCAGCCTTTGGTACAAGATACGATCTCCTCGATAAGGCATCAGATAGTCCTTACTGCTTTCCAGGTCGATAAGTGATAATAAAATCGAACCTAGATGATCTGTATATACGGTCACTGGATGTGCAGCTCTTTCAAGAAAGAGACGCCATTCTTGGAAAGAATCCACTATAGAAAGAAGTTCCTTATCGTGGATCTCATAATTGATTTCAGAAGCAAAGAACTTTCAAGAATAGAATGCAACCGAATGGAGCTTCTTGTCTTCTCTCATTTGTGAAAGTACAGCTCCCAAAGCAAAATCTGAAGCATCAGTTTCTAAATAGAAGGCCTTTGTAAAGTCTGGATGTACCAAGATTGGAGCCGTAGTAAATGCGATCTTCAGGTTTTGAAACGCCTTCTCTGCTAGAGGTCTCCATTCTAGCTTATCCTTGCATGTCAACCGAGTGAGAGGAACAGCAATTTGAGAGTAAATCTTGATAAAGATCCGATAGAAGTTAGCAAAACCAAGAAAGCATTGTATGTCTCTAACAGTCTTCGGAACCTCCCAGGACACGATTGCTTCCACCTTCTTGGGGTCCATCTTCAAGCCTTCCATAGTCGCAACGAACTCCAGAAATTCCATCTCTATTTGGTGAAACAAACACTTCTCTAACTTAGCATATAGTCCTCACTCATGTAGTTTCTCCAATACCAAACGAACATGTTTTTCATGCTCTTCCTCATTTTTGGAGAATATCAAAATATCATTCAACTAGATGACAACAAAATCATCAAGGTACTCTCAAAAAATGTCATTCATCATATGTTGAAAGACCGCTGGAGCATTGGTAAGACCAAAGGGCATGACATTATATTCAAAATGGCCATACCTTGTACGGAACGTTGTCTTCTACTCATCTCCTTCCTTGATTCGTACGAGGTTATAAACTCCCCTTAGATCAATTTTTGTAAAGATCCTTACACGTCCAAGTTGTTCTAAGAAACCAGAAATCAAGGGTAACGGGTAACGATTCTTCTTTGTTACCTTGTTGAGGCCTCGATAGTCCACGCACATCTGCTACGAGCCATCTTTCTTCTTCACAAATAAGATGGGTGCTCCAGTTGACGATTTTGAATGACGGATGAAGTTCTTGGCTAGATTCTTGTCGATGTATTTCCGCAACTTTGCCAACTCCATCTGCGATAGATTATAGATTGGGCCAAAAGGTGGTTGTGCTCCTTCTTGTAAGTCAATGGCGCAATCATATGGTCTGTGTTCCGCTAGCATGTCGGCATTTTTCTTTTGAAACACGTCTTTAAAATCCTTATATTGCTCTGGTACACTTGCTGTCGAGATCTTCTCCGCGGTAGTTGGAGCCGCATAAATGACAAACAGTGTGCCTCCCTTGGACAATCTTATAAATGCTCTTGCTCCAATAAATAAGGATTTCTCTATTCGGGGTTTTCTACTAGGCTTGCTCTTAGGTGGTTTTGTGGGAAAGGTCATCTTCTGCAACTTCCAATCTATGGATGGATTATGCTTTTCCAACCAGGAAAGACCAAGAATAACAGGATTTGATGGGATTCTAATAATATTAAAAATAATATGACTACTATGGTCTTTAAACGTGACTTCTATACGTTCTGATTCATGGGTGACACTACCAGACAATTAAGGTCGCCCATCTATGACCTCAACGTGAACAGGTTTGGATTTTTGTACTAAAGGGATCTTGTGACGCTTTGCAAATTCTTTGTCTAAAAAACAAGCAGATGCTCCTGAATCTAATAATGCTAAGGTTCTCAGTTTCTGAGGGCTAATAAGCAAAGGGATTGTAAAACAAAGGGCAGGTTGAGCGGAAAGAAAGGAATCTGGTTGTTGTTGCAATATTTCACTGTCCAGCCGCACGATTCCTATTGTGGCTTGGCATCCTCGTTTTCTTGAATAAATGCACCCCTAGTCTTGATAATATGTCGATTTTGCTTCTTGGGGCAGTTTCCAACTTTGTGGCCTTCTTCACCGCAATACAAGCATAGACCTTCCTCCATACGCCGCTTTTTTTCTTCTAAAGTAAGAGATTTGACACGTACCGCATCAATTTGCATGTCTTCTACCTCTGAATGTGAATTCACGTTGCTTGCTGACATAGTTGGGGTGTGGCGAACTGTATGTTGTCTTGAACATTGATCTTGGCGACGTTGGAATAGGCGGTTATCGCACTTCACATCTTGGCTAATAGCTTCGTTGAGCATTTGCGGATCAGGAAGAGTTAACAGCAAATCCTTCACATCGTCCCTTAAATCCCAATAGAATTGACTCATCAACGCTTCTTCGTCCCAATTGATGTCACATGCTAATTGCCTGATGTCCGATGCATAGACTGATGTAGAAGGCATCCCTTGTCGTAGTGACCGAATCTTTGTTGTAGCCCATCGAACCTTGTTGTGTTCACCAAATGCTTCCGCAAACGCCTCCAAAAAGGTTTCAAAGTTGTTTAGTATGGATGATCGTTTCTCAAATAAAGAAGCAAACCATGATAGAGCTTGTCCTGTAAGTAAGGTTCGAACAAGGCCAACACGTGACTCCTCCGTTGGACAGTGTTCAGGCTGTAAAACTGTTATCAACCTGATTTGGTTGACGAATCCTCGAAACTTGGAACGTGTATCATCGAACTTGTCCGGAAGGCTAACTCGGGGTTCCTTATGTTGTAGAACCAACGGTGCTTGTCAAACCTGAGGCAAAGTTGCTTCTCCAAGTATAGAAATTTGAGGCTGGTGCAACCTAGATTGTGCCATCCCAGATGCTCCATCATTATGAAGCCTTGCCACGACTCCTTCAATCTCTGCAGTTCTTTGCGATAACGTAGCGAGGGCATTCATGATAGCATCTAACTTGGACTCTGAACTTTCCATCATACTAATGTTTTGGCCCTCGACCATTCTAAGAGAAGGACAGAAATGACTCTACAAGAACATAATATTGGTTTAGAGGAGGGTACTCCGTAACCTCTAAAATGCCTTAAGAGCTTCAAGAAAAGGGGTAATCCACTCTCTCCAAGAAGAATAAGACTCCAATATTATAACAAAAGAAGTATCAATTTAGAGGAGGGTAATCCGCAACCTCTAAAGTGCTAGTATCCTTTCAAGCAGAGAGGTAATCCACACTCTAACAAAGAAGAAACTAGCTCTGATATCTAAGGTGAGTGAAGTCTCAACAAATTGTCATGGACACAGAATACAGACTTGATATCTACCAAGAAGTTCAAGAAGAACTGGCAAGAACTAGATTAATCAGATGAATACAAGAACAACACCAGAGAGGTGAGCTAGAGCTCCAAGAGATGTGTTGTCGAGACTGAAGAACTCTTCAGCCTCGATCCCAATATATACTCCTATTTAGGAAGCTTCTCAAGCAACTTCTACCAACTAGGAAGCTTCTAGAAGGTTCCAGAGACTTGCTTCTAGAAGGTTTTAGAAACTTATATCTAGAAGGTTCTAAGGACTATGTCCCTAACATCTTCTATCAACTAAGAAGCTTCTAGAAGGTTCCAGAGACTTGCTTCTAGAAGGTTCTAGAAGCTTGTCTCTAGAAGGTTCTAGAAACTTGTGTCTAGAAGGTTCTAAGGACTATGTTCCTAACAGTATCTCTTAGTTTTTGTAACACATAACAAATATGAACTTTATATTCTTTTGTATTCTTAGAATATATTAAAATGTCATCCAAATAACAAATCACAAAATCATCAAGAAATTCACAAAAGATATCATTCATTAGATGTTAAAAAGTATCTAGTATATTTATAAGTCTAAAAAATATGACATTATATTCAAAATGTCCATATCTAGTTTAAAAAGCAGTCTTCTATTCATCTCCTTCTTTGATGTGGACCATGTTATATGCTCGTCATAGATCTATTTTTATATAGATCTTTGCTTGATTTAATTGATCAAGAAGTCCTAAAATTAAAAGTAGAAGATACCTATTCTTGATAGTAATCTTGCTAAGTCTTCGATAATCTACACACATCTGCAAAGATTTATCTTTTTTCTTCACAAATAAGATAGGAGCCCCAGTTGGAGATTTAAAATGGCATATAAAGTTCTCATCCAAGTTTTTATCAATGTACTCTTTGAGTGCAGCCAACTCATTTTCTCATAGGTTATAGATTGGTTCAAATAGTGGTTGAGTTCTTTCTTGAAGATTGATAGAATAATCATAAAGACTATACTTTGGAAGAATATTTGTATTTTTTTTTTCAAAAATATCTTAAAAGTCTTGATACTGGCTAGGAATATCATTTGATATCTTCTCACCATCAATAGTGGACATGACATATATAACAAAAGATGGCCTTTCATTTGCAATGTGCATGAAAGCTTTCGCACCTACCAATAAGGATTTGGATATACTAGACTTATGGATTTCTACTTGCTTAGTAAGACCTTGGATTAAACTATGGAAGAAATTAAGATTGGAAGAAATCCAGTCTCTTTGAGGATTATATCTTTTTAACCACAATAATCTTAAAATGATTGGATTAAAAGGAGATTTAATCATATTAAATATTACTAAACTATTACGACCACTAATTGCTACTTCTACAAGAATAATTTCATGTGTAACATCCTTAGCCTTCTTGGATTCAAGAGCCTTAATTTATTTTATAATTGAAGACTTTATTAAAAAATAAGATATATCTTAAATTGAAAAAATCCAAGAAGGCTAAGGATGTTACACATGAAATTAAGGCTCTTGAATCCAAGAAGGCTAAGACTTTGTGATTTTTTGGTCTTAAACAAATTTCTATTGTAAAACAAGATGAAGAATCAAAGGAGAGAATAGGACCTTTACTAGATGTTGCATGTGATTCTAGTCGCATGGTCCCTATTATAGCTAGAAAAACTTGTTTTCTAATACATTGTCTTCTTTGGTAATCGTGCTTCTCATTTTGTAATTATATTATTTTTTTGGACAATGTTGAGCACTATGTTTAGCTTCTTCATAATGTAAGCATAAGCCCTCTTGACATTGTTGACTCTTTTCCTACTCTATGAAGGATTTAAAAGATACCATATCAATTTATTTTTGTTCTGACTTTGATAAATAAGTTTCTGAAAATATAAGAGTTGCTATCATTATTTGATATGTTCCTTTCTAGCCATATATTTATTCTTGATGTCTTTCAAATAATTGATTGTGACATGCAATGGTTTGAGTAATAAATTATTTCAAATTTTTTGTCTTTGGCATTGTCAATAAGAAGTCTTTAATAGCATTCTTCAATCCATATTGAAATTGATTGATAAAGGCTTTGTCATTCTAGTCTATGTTGCAAGCGAGGTTTTAGAATTCAATAGCATATATAGTGGCTAATTGTGATCTTTGCCATAAAGATAAGAGCTTGATCTCTACTATTCTTTCTCAATCACTTTCTCCAAATGTGGTCGTAAATACTTTTAGGAATGAATTCAAATCATAAAGGAGTTGCAAATATTTTTTCATTAAAGGTGTAAATCAAGAGAGAGTACTTCTTGATAGAAATATATTTATGAATCTGACTTGAATAAATCCATCGGAGTATTAGGAAAGATGCAACCTTAGATAGAACTTAATTTGTTGCAAAAATCCTCAAAATTTTGATCTTGTTCCATTAAAATTCTCAGGCATACTAATTCTTGTCCTTGTCATACTTGTAGAAACAAAACTCTATAGATTTGGTTATGAAGTCGATATCCTTGCTTCCTTCAACTGCACAACTTCTTGCTGCAGACTTTAAACTACTTCCATAGGTGTAGGCAAACTATCTCCATGATTCACATTAGAAATATATAAAATTTTTACACTTAAAGTATTAACAAGTTCATTAAGATTTGTAATAGTTGCAAATCTATTCTCACTTTTGCAAAGAGTAGCATCTATAATCTTTCTTTCCATATACAACTCAAATCAATTCAAAAAATTAAATTAGATGAGGGTAATTTGTAATCTCTAATAAAAATTTCCTTAAAGAGGGATAATCCACTCTCTTTAAAGAAAAGATTCATGTTAAAAAATAAGACATTTTGTTTAAAGGTAGATAGTCCGCAACCTTTAAAATGTAACAATAGTAGTAGGATAATCCATTTGTTTTTTAAAATAAAAATAAAAATAGTATGTTAGCACTCTTATCAAACTGTCAAGGATATGAATCTCAAAGAAAGAAAATCTTCAACACACTCTTGTATCATTGAAAAGAACTAAGAAGTCACTCAAAGATGAAAAAATATTGAATTAGAATGGCTATTGCTAAAACAAGAAGATTAAAAAGATTTGAAACAAGACTAAGGACTAGAAAGGCATTAACAAGAATGAAGAAGGCTTCATTCTTACCTCCATATATACTTTCTAACTACGAACTATATGATGATATTTTTAAAGACCTCCAACATGTGTTGACTTTACTAGCTACATGTCTTAATTTGCGAGGCAAAATATTTATATATGTGCCACATAGTTAGCTTGTTTCTCAAGCTATTATATAAAGTTAACTTATTCCATAAGCTACCAATACGTGGTTAACTTGTTGGCTAAGTTTCTAACCTACAAACACATCTAAAGTCAAAACAATATCTATAAAGCTTTTAAGAAGCTTCTCTATAACACTTTATGAAATTAATGTATATGTCCATGACATCTATCTTCTCCGCTTTTACTTTTGAAATACTTATTTGAGGATAAGGATGTAAAAGCAAGGAATTTCTAAAAAAATATTTGCTAATAGAATGATGTATATGCATTTACGTCTTTAGGTGTAAATATTGATAAATATATGCTTCAAAAAAATGTTCCATATAGTTTTAGAATAAATGAAGAGTTGTGCCATTTAGCAAAAGTATAATTATGAGAAAAATATAATGACGCAATCTATGCATAGCTTTATATCCATAATGTAGCATTTGCACAAGATAGAAAAGTGAGACATAATTTTGGTTTATTGAGCCAAATTATGTTGAAAATTAGAGAAGTTTTGAAAGAAAATAATATATTTATTGCATTATATAAAAAGGCACATGAAATACAATCTAAAATATGGAATGAAGGAGTAGTAGAAGTAGATCTTGTTGTTTCTTTTTACTTCATGAATGAGAGTAATAGACACTGATATAATCTTCTTAACACTTTTGAAAAAATTTCTATTATATTGCTTGAAGATGGATCAAAGTATAATATATCTTATAATATTATTATTTACTTATGTAGTAATATTTATTAAAAAGAATTAATGAAGCTCATCTAGCTTATTTTTCCTTTTATTATATTATATTTTTCTGCATGGAACTTTTAGATGGCATCTTGATCTAAGGGCACAAAATTTAGTAATAGATATTATTGAAGAAAAAAAAAGGTACTAGATGAGAGGATTGTAGAGGCAATAATCTACACAAATGGATTATTTTTCTTATTAACTTTTTTTAAGGCCTACTAAATATTTCACAATTTTATATGGAAAAAAGCTATTATAAGAATTTATGGTTGATAGATAGATAGTAATTGAACAATTACATGTGTGATATCTATGTTACAATCAAAAAAATCTACATACCAATTTATACCAAAAATTAGTAAATATTGTTATAACTCATTAAAGTATTAGACATAAAAAAAGATAATATGAATTAAATAATTTAGGACATAAGATCTTACTTCCATCATCACATATTAGAAATGTGAGATATATGAGAGAAATACTTGAATATTCTATAGCAATTTCTATCATGGACATATAAGTGAAGAAGATTCTAGAAGGTTCTAAAGAGTTCCAGAAGATTTCAGTAGGATCTAAAAAGGCTCCAGGAGATTCTAGAAGGTTTCAAAAGATTTCAAAAGATTTTAGTGGATTTTAAAAAGGTTCCAAATCGTTCCAATAGATTTTAAGAAAATTTTAGAAGATCATAAGAAATTCAAGAAGAATCTAGGAGGCTTTGGATGATTTAGGAAGTTGCCAAAGAAAGATCTTAGGCTTGCTTTATTTCCAAGCTTCATAAAAACTTTTCAAGAAGCTTCTTAGGACCTAATATATATAAGAGTCAAGGCTAAAGAGATCCTCAGTCTCGACAATTCACTTCTTTAGGTCTAGCTAGAATCTTCTTGTCTTGTATCTAATTGTTGTTTTAATATCAAAGTAACTCTATTTCTTGGTCTTGAATCCTTGTCTTATATATAGTTCTTAATAGTTTGTCGAAACTACCATAAAATAATATTAGGAGCTTCATCTTTCTTGACAGAGAGTGAATTACCCATCTTCTTGGAAGTACTATAGTATTCTAGAGGTTGCGGATTACCTTACTCTAGATTTATATTTTTCTTTTTTTTAATATTCTTTTGGTTTCTTTTTTTATATCATAAATCACGTATTTTTTCTTTGAAGGCGTGTAATTTTTTGATTTTCTATGGCAAAAGGTAAAAAAGTTATTATGACAGACTTTAAAGAGATCAAGTTAGATTTTATTACTAATGCTCTTGAAGCATTGATGATCAAAACAGAGACTTTGTTAAAGTAGAATGAAGAACTATTTATGATCGTATATAATGGTCAAGGAGTCGAAGCACCTCAACCACCACATCAAATGACAATAGAGGTTTCAAATTCTCAAATGACTATGTTTGCTTCAAACATGGGAGGTGCATCCACTCAAGGCAATGATCTGATAATAATAATAGCAAAAAAATTGAAGATCAACCTTTCAGAAAAGATTGATAGTACCTGCTCAAAATTTTGTGGCTTTATAAACCAAGCACGACTAATCACCTTGCTTCAACCTCAATGATATTCAAGTGAAGCATCTTCTGTTGGTTTAGTTGAAACCTTGCTATCAAGTCAAGCTTTATTTTGATTCGCTCCATTATTTGAAAAGAATTCTCCTATATTACACAATTTTGAAGCATTTTTGACAACATTTGCAAAAGCATTTGGTGAACATAATAAGATTTATTCTTCAACAACTAGAACTTGAAGCCTTTAACAAAGAACATATTCAGCATCAATGTATGCTTCAAATTTTTGACAATTAGTATGTGTTATAAATTAGAAAGAAGATGCATTAATGAGCCAATTTCATTGAAAATTAAGAGATGATGTCAAGGACTTATTATTGTCTATGTTAGATTCTCTAACACTCAATGAAGCCATTAGTCAAGTTATAAAGTACAATAACTATTTATTTCAACGACGACAAGATAAACATTCTTAAATTATCTCACATATATACATCAATTATTTTGCAGCTTCTTCACCATGCAATTCTAATAAGGATTTGAAAGCAAAAGATATGCAAATTGATGCAGTTCGCTTCAAACCTCTTTCTAAGCAAGAAAAAAAATATTGAAGTGAACATGGCATATGCTTATATTGTAGAAAATCTAGCCATAAGGTTAATAATTGTTTAGAAAAATACCAGCATGCATATTGAATGAGGAGTGTAGCCACATCATCAAAAGCATTGCAAGAAAATAAGGGCATTTAGCTACAATAGGAACCACGTGGCTACATTCTTCACTATCACAAACCAAAAAAGGTCACGTATTCTTTGCCAACCCTTCCCGTTGTTTTATTATATATGTACAATTAGTAGTCACAAAACTGTAGTGTCATGCATTACTTGAATTGGAAGCTCCTACAATTTTTATTGATAAAGAATTTTTTAGATCATACAAAATTTGTACAATCAAAAAATCCAAAGCTGTACATGTAGAAGTAACAGATGGTTGACCTCTATCATCTAAAGATATCACTCATGAAACCATTCTATTAGAAATAATCTTTGACAACTATAGGAACTAAGTAGTATTCAATATTATTAGATCACTATTAAGTTCAATCATTTTAGGACTTTCATGGCTTGAAAAATACAATCCACAGATAGATTGGATATTGTAAAAGTTAAAATTTCTTCTACTAGATTATAGAATCCTTAGATCTATGAAAAAAGCTTCTAACATCCGACAAGCCAAAACTTAAACAATATTTATTTATTGAAGCTAGAGTATTTATAAGAGCGGCCAAAGAAGATACTACGTTTGTTGTCTATACAAATCTTCAATCGAAACTTGTGGTTGCTACAACAACAATCCTAAAGGCATATAAAGATTTTACAAATGTATTTGAAAAAAATAATATGGACATCCTACTAAAGCATTGCCCTTACGATTGTGCAATTAACCTTCAAGAAGGTACTCAATCACCATTTGGACCCATCTACAATTTATCTTACAATGAATTTGCAACTTTAAAGTAGTACATTGAAAAAAATCTGGCTGAAAATTTTATTCAACATTCCAAGTTGCCAGCTAGTGCTCCGATATTATTTGTGAAAAAGAAAAGATGGATCTTTGTGAATGTATGTTGATTATTGTGGTCTTAAAAAAATCATGATAAAAAATTGATATCCATTGCTATTGATATCCGGACTTCTTGATCAACTTAGCTAAGGAAAGATCTTTACAAAGATTGATCTACAAGGCACTTATAACTTGGTATGCATCAAGGAGGGAGATGAATAGAAGACAACACTTTGCACCATGTATAGATATTTTGAATACAATGTCATGCCTTCTGGACTTATCAATGCATCAGCCATATTCCAACACTTAATAAATGACATATTTCACGAGCATCTCAACAACTTTGTTGTGATTTATTTGGATAATATTCTAATCTTTTCCAAGAATCCAATAGACCATAAAAAAACATGTTAGCCTTGTGCTAGAAAAGCTACGAAGTGCTAGACTATATGTAAAACTAAAAAAGTGTATATTTCATACATTTCAAGTCGAATTTTTTGGATATATTATTTCTAATAAAGACCTTTTTATAGATCCAAAGAAAATACAAGCAATCATTAATTGAGTAAAGCCAAAAATTGTATGTGATGTCTAATGCTTTCTTAGATTTGTAAACTTCTATAAGATTTTTGTTAGAAATTACTCCAAGATTGTTGCTCCACTTATGCGATTGACATGCAAGGATAAGCTTGACTGAGACCTCAAAGCAAAGGAAGCTTTTCAAAGCTTAAAAGATATTTTCACAACAATTCTAATTTTGATACATTCATATTTCAACAAGTCTTATTTTATGGAGACCAATGCCTCAAACTTTGCATTAGGTGTAGTCTTGTCGTAATATGGAGAAGATAATAAACTTTCATCAATTGTATTCTATTCTAGAAAATTCTCAACAACAAAAATTAACTATAAAATCTACAATAAAGAACTACTTGCTTTTATAGATTCTTTCCAAGAATAGTCCTACTTTTTTGAAGGTGCCTCTCATCAAGTGACTGTATATACAAATCACAAGAAACTTAAATACTTCATATCAACCTAAGTCTTGAATCGTTGCAAAATATGTTGGAATATATTTTTATCTTAATTTGACTTTTACATTACATATCAATTCCAAAGCCAACAAGAGTTATCAGATCCATTATTAAGACGTTCTTATCTTAAATCAAAAGAAGGCAAGGTAGCATATGATCAATAATGGGCAACCTTGTTAAAACTTGAGCAATTTCATCTTTGAGCAATCAATGTATTAATGTTTATGAATTTATCATTACTTGATGAAGTTTGTAAAGCCTCAAATACAAACCTTCTTGTTCTTAATATCAAGCGTCTTGCCTACAACCTTCGTAAAGAGTCTTCTAAATTCAAGTATAAAGACAATCTCTTGTTCTTTGAAGAATGCTTATTCATTCTTAAAGAACCAACTTCTATGCGCATTCTTCAAACATGCCATGACTTCCCTGAAGTCAGACATTTTGAATTCAACAAGACTTTGGAACTTTTGTCTAAATATTTTTGGTGGCCTAAAATGTGAAAGGACATTAAGAAATTTGTACTAATATGTGATATTTGTTCAAGGTTAAAGAACCCTTAACATCGACCATATGGACTGCTTCAACCCCTTCCTATTCTAAGACAACTATGGTCATCTATTTCCATGGATTTCATTATAGATCTTCTACTATCAAGTTCATTTGACACTATCTTTGTAGTTTTTGATCAATTGACTAAGATAGCACATTTTATACCTTACAAGAAATCAATTACTAGTGAAGAGACAGTAAGACTCTTTATTGATAATGTCTATCGTTACCATGGATTGTCAAATGATATTGTATTAGATCGTGGGCCACAATTTGTATCAAGGTTTTGGAAGGCACTCTTCAAGATTCTTAAAGTTGACATCAACCTTTTCTCTGCCCTCCACCTTCAAATTGATGGCCAATTGGTGTGAGTTAACTAAATTCTTGAGCAATATTTGAAGTGCACCATCAACTATCAATAAGACGATTGGACTTCCTACTTGTCATTGATAGAGTTTGCATATAACAACACAATTCATACATCTACACAACAAATACCATTCTATTCAAACTACAATCATTATCTAAAGTTGGATATGATAGAGCCTTTTAAGTTGGTAAATCTAGCAACAAAGGAATTTGCTACGAAGATGGCCAAACTTCAAGCAATCATGAAGACTCACCTAGAAAGGGCTCAACAACATTATAAGCTACTGATAGATGAATTGGAAAGGAACATCTTGCATTCTTAGTTGGTGACAAAGTGTGATTTCTTTGATGTAATATAAAAACCAACAAGCCATATAATAAGTTGGACTACTGAAGGTTAGAAGCATTTGTGATTCAAAAATAAATTAATAATATAACTTATCACTTGAAATTACCTTCATCCATGAAAATTCATTCAATTAATTTTATTTCACTTTTGAAAATGTATAAAGAATTGAACATATCACGTTGAAGACAACCTCTACCTCCTGTAGTTGAAATCAATGATCATGTTGAATTTGAGATTGAAGAGATATTAGATTCAAGAAAAAGACATGGAAGGTTTGAATATCTGATCGATTGGTGTAGATATGATATCAACAATTGCATGTAGGAACCAACTAGCAACCTTATAAATATATAAATGAAGGTTCAAAGGTTCTATCAATGACATCCATTTAGATCAAAAGTGACAAAATAAAAAATAGTAGCTTGGTAAGATGGCTTCATTACGAAGATTCTTAGTTCTTAGCCTCATAAAAAAGGAGATGAGGCAACCTCTGAAGAGGCAGTTTTTTCAAATGTTTAGAACATTATAAGTGAGTAGTTTGAGTTCACAACCATAGCTTGTTTATATTCTTTTAGTCTTGTCTACTTTATGTCATATGGATAGTGAAGAGATTGATGCCCTGTTAATCATATCATCTCAACCAAGTAATTTGCAGAGATGATTCCGAAATGAAGAGCGACTTGAACCACAAAGACATTAAAAAATACCTAGTAATAGGTTGCTGGTAATTTAGTTTGAGGTAGAATTTGCCTATGAAGGATGTTCAAAAGGAGTATTTGCAAGAAAATTCCACAATGAAGATATCGAAGTTTATGCTTCATCACAAGTAGAAGGCTTTGGTCACTATCAATGGCTACAAGGACCTCTAAATCATTTACCTTGTAAAAAAAAACTGAAATATATAGCGGATACCTTGCAACAAATCTTTAACTTCTTGCTCATATATTGACTTGCTACAATATTGCTTTTCAAACACCTTGAAGCTAGAAGAGGATGTGATGTCGCAGACATACAACTAAAGAAGGTTCCAAAAAGTTCCAAAAAGTTCTAAGAGAATCTAAGAAGACTCCAAGAGGTTCTAGAAGGTTCCAAAAGGTTCCAATAGATTCTAAGAAAGTTTTAGAAGATCATAGAAGATCCTAGAAGGTTTTAAGAAGCTTTGGATGATTTAAGAAGTTGCCAAAGAAGGATCTTAGGCTTGCTTTATTTCCAAGCTTCATAAAAACTTCTTAAGAAGCTTTCTAGGACCTAGTATATATTAGAATCAAGGTTGAGTCTCAGTCTCGACAACTCACTTCTTGTGGTCTAATTAGAACCTTCTTGCCTTATATCTAGTTGTTGTTTTAATATCAAGCCAACTTTATTTGTTGATCTTGAATCCTTATCTTGTATATTGTCCCTAATAATTGCAAGTTTTTATCAACATCTTGATATTTTTATAATAGTGACAACAAATCCAAGATGGTTCAAAATCTAGAATGAATTACTTCAAAGACAACAAACAAGTGATGGACCAGATTTGGTTGCCTATGTATTTGAGTTTAAGGAACGTGCTATTATAGAAGATATTAAGAAAGAAGTTATCTTTGGTCATATTTTTGCATATGTTTATACCATTTAGTTTCAAAAGAGATGTCTATCTCATATGTACATCTTGTTTTTTTTAGATAAAGAAAGTAAGATTATATGAACTAGAAATGTAGATTGTATGGTTTTTGTAAAATTTCCAAATAAAAATAATAATTGAGAGTTATTTGAAGTTATTCTATAATACATAGTACATTTTTTATGTGAAATGCGAAATACTCAAGCACCTTGCATTAAAGATATTTGTTATATAAAGAGGTATTTAAAGGTATTTATAGAAGAAATAACAATGGATATCAATGAATATCTTTAATATTAACAAAGAAATAATAAAAGAATGTTTGAAGTTTGAGAAATGGTTGTTGATAATAGAAATGTTATTCTATTTTGTCTAAAAATAACTTAGAAGTACAATTGTCATATTAATGTTGAAGTTTGTGCATCTATTTGTGATGTCAAGTATATCTACAAATACATCTATAAGGGCCATGATTACATTACAATGCAATTTAAAAACCAACAAGATGATATCAAACAATATTTGGATAGAAGATACATTGAAGCTTTAGATGCTACTTGGAGATTTTTTGGCATGTGGATCCATGAAGAAATGCCAAATATTGTTTGTTTGTCTATTCATCTATTAGAAATATATCAAATAGTATATGATCCAAATGACCAGATAGTTGTAATTTTAGAATATGCTGAAAGTCAAAAGATAATATTAACTTTATTTTTTGAGATGTATACAGCAATTGTAATGGCAAGATAATATACATACCAATAGTTTTTACAACATTTTGTTTGGCATAAGACTAGAAGGACGTAGACCTTAAGAAAATGTGGATTTGTTATTGAAAGATTATATTTTGTAAATTAAACAATAGAAAAAAAATATTATTTGATGTTTTTTTAATCTATATTAAAGCTCCATAATTAATTGAGCACTTAAAGACTATTCATGGAGTTTTTAATCTAACATTTAAAAATGCATGTATAGCTTTAGGATTACTTAAAGATCATGGAGAGTAGCAACAATGTTTATAAGAGGCATCAAGAATACAAACTAGATCTCAATTGAGAACATTGTTTGTTGTTTAGTTATTACATAGAAATGTGCTAAATCCATTAAAACTATGGAAAAGATTTTGAAAAATTATCTTAGATGATTTCAATGCCTATTTGCAAAGAAAATATAGAATTAGCAATCCAATAAAAGAACACATTAAAGATTTTAGACTTTTCTTGCTAAATAAGATTTTATAAGACTCCGACAAAATACTTGCATAGTTTCTTCCAATACCATTATCAAGAAATAATTGGAATATAATAATTAATATAAATCAATTTATTGCTGAAAAAAGAGCACAGGACATTTAACAATTAGAAGCAAATTTGGAGCAATATGTTCCATAATTGAATCTTCAACAAAGAAAGGTATATGATGATATTATGGCCTCTATAATCAAAGAATACGGACACATGTTTTTTTCTAAATGGACCTGCAAGAATTGGTAAGTCATTTGTCTGTAATAATTTGGCAACTAAAGTTTGATTGATACAAAAGATTGTCATATGTATTTTATCATTAAGAATTATTGCATTGCTACTTGAAGGAGGAAGAACCGCCCATTCTAGGTTCAAGATTTCACTGGATTATAACAAAGACTCTTTTTGTTCAATTACTAAGAATTCCAACCATGCTAAGTTTATTTGCCAAACTTTCTTTATTATTTGGCATGAACTTCTAATGCAACATCGTTATTCTCTTGAGACAATTGATTATTCTTTTAGAGACATTTGAGATATTGATCGCCTATTTGGAGGAGCTATAATAGTTTTTGGTGGAAATTTTTGCTAAATATTGCGAGTGATTGTGAAAGGAACTCGAGAAGAAATGATAGCAGCATCTTTTTGATGTTCAACACTTTGGCCTCAAATAAAAATATATACATTAATAGAAAACATGAGGTTGAATTCAAGAGCACTCCAAGCAAATATTGAGTTTGTTAATTGGTTTTTTTAGATATAGAATGCACACACACATTACATGTATAAATAGTGGTGCATTTGAATTTTTTATGGTTTCATTATCATTGATTAATATTTCTATTTGCTACTTGTCAAATTAAAAATGATACAAACTTATTGTCCAATAATATAGTTAAGCTTCTTAATTACATGATTATTGATCAATAATTAATGTCTTTAGTAGATGTTATTTATCTAAGGATGTCAGAAGATAATGTAGCAAATGATGCCTTCTTTGGAGAAAGAATCATTTTATCTGCATCAAATGATGATATAGATGATATTAATGAGAAGATTATGGCCATATTTTCCAAAGAAGAATAAAAATATCTAAGCACTAATGAAGTTTTTGAAGATGGTATCAAGAATAATAATGTTTATCTAGTTGAATTCATCAAGTTGCATAATCCATGTGGAATGCTCAAATCAAGGCTTTGTCTCAAGATTGAGACTTTGGTGATGCTATTAAGAAATATTACTCCTTGCCAAAGACTTTGCAACAGAATCCGATTGATGATTATACAACTATTGGATTGAATCCTTGAGGGAAGAATTCTTAGATGAAAATTTGCTAAAAAATTGATGATTATTCCATAGATTACATTAACTTCTACAACAAAATAAAATTTTTTTATTCTAAAGAAAAAGCAATTTCTAATCCATCTTGCATCTATAATAACAATAAACAAATCTCAAGCACAATTGATGAAGCATGTTGGTTTGGATCTAGGACAACCTATATTTTTCCGTGGTCAATTTTATGTAGCACTCTCACAATGCATTTCTTCCCTTTCTATCAAGATTCTTATTCCTAGAAATAATAATTTAAATTCCACATTAAATTTTTTTTTTAAGTTTTAATTAGATAAATATTAATAATTTTTTATATTTTGTATTTTAATTTATTAATTTATTGACTTTAATACATCTTTGAATGTCTTAACATACTTTTATGATTTTTTGATAAAATTTAATATTCTTTTATATTTTTACAAGTAATTCCTTGAATAAAATTAATTACTTTTTTTGTATATTATCCATGAAAACGACACGAGTTTAACTATCTTATTTTGTAGCTGAAAGCTCTATTGTATTTTTTATTTCTTTTTATTTGTATTATATTATATTTGTATTAGAAAAAATATTTGTGGCTCAAAAAATGTTTTATTTGACTTATACTTTCTATGACACCACAAGTTCATGTAGATAAAGTTTACTTGAGTAGACTGCATTTATACCATCTAGATATTACTTTCACAAAAGCAAACCGATTTCACAACTCCTACATGTTTCCAAACTACTTTGAATTATTTGTCGAGAACCATGGAATCTTAATTGCTTATTACTAAGGTGAATTCTATGAATAAAAAGACTCTCAACATATTTATATATATATATATATATATATATATATTTTTCAATCTCTGTAGTTTTATACTTTATATTTTTATAATATTATAGTTTTCTCAAATATTTATATAATTTTATAGTTTTTTATCTTTATATTTTATATTTATAATTGTATAATTTTATATTCATATATTTAATTTGTACAATAAAGTGATTTATTAAAGATATTGTAATAAATTGCTTCATATCGTTTAAATTATATATAATATTTGTAATCCAAGTCATTTTTAATATAGTAATTTCATATGTGTCACTTTTATATTCTTAATATAGTAATTTATAAGTGCATGCTTGGATAATAAACTTATGTAGAGTAGTGATATTTGGTCTTGTAAAAATATTTACTTTATATCATTCATAAAATTTGACAAAATTATATAATGAGAAGCAGAAAGTTTTTATTAACATTACTCTTAAGTTGTCAAAATTTAACATCTTTCAAAAAATAATATTTTATTTGTTTGCAATCATCCTTCTTTTATTTTTACAGAATTTTTTCTTATATTTTTATTTTTAAAATATTAAAATTCATATCTTATAATGGAGTAAACTTAGTGTCAACATAATCAATAAACGATTTTCCTGAAATCCTGCTTAAATTAATTCACTAAAGTAGTTTAAAAGAAGTTAGTGTAGATAGAATTTTACTTGTTGGAAAATTTCTCAAAAGTTATTATATGAAAAAACTTATGTAACGTTTGAAAATTAGACTGCTTTTTTTGGTGGTTGACAAGTCTATGTTTCTATCTCATTTCTTCTTTAGGCACAAATTTATTATACAAATTTATTACAATGTATCATGAATCCTCAACTATACAAGCACATAGACAACGTGCTAGATACCAGCTCCTGTTACCACAACCAGCGGGTTTGACGACGGAGGGCGAGATTGTGAAGCTCTAATCCTAAGCGCGGGTTTAGGGTTTTGCGACAAATCCAAGCTCAGGCAATCTGTGAGGCGGTGTCGGCACGCATCGGAATTCGGCATTCGAATGCAATTAGATCAGTTTGAGATCATACAGGAGAGCAGGAATTCATGACCTTCTGACCCTGCAGCTGGTTGATCGGAAGAACCCTATTGCTTCGTCGAAACGGTAAACATCCCAGTTTCTGACGACGTTCGTTTGTTTTCAGAAACCCCGAGAGTGCTGTGTTGTGGTGTTGACACCGCAAGGACTGCCTTGAATATGGAGGAAAGACAAGTAGAAGAAGGGGACCAGAGCGGACAGAAGCAGGAGGGGCGTTGAAATGTGAGTTAGCTGATGACCCCACAAGCGAAGTTTACAACGGGCCACGGTTCAATCCGGCATTGTGCAGAATGCGAATTTTTTCCTGGAACGTGAATGGGTTGCGCACTACCCTCAAGGATGTCGCTGCTTGCCACACTTCGGCCTCGAATTACTTCTGCCAGGTTCTCAATGCCGACATCGTGTGCTTTCAGGTGAGATTCGTGTGCTCTCGTCGCATGTGTGTTTTTTTGTCTCTGTTTTGTAAGTTGATTTCTTATGCCTTTTGTTTTGTTTTGTTTTGTTTTTGACTTTTTCGATTGTGTTTGCCTTGGAGAGTGAACTCTATGCATGTCGGTGTGTCCCACTATGTGCAAATGTACTCTGAAGGTCAAATGTTATACCTAGAATTGTTTGACCTCTGTTCGTTGTGGGTAGACAATGAAACATGGTGTGTCTGCCTATGTTAGTAGTTTGAATGGCAGATCACGTTGTTAGGAAGGTCTCCTATCTTTGTTTTATTACACCAAATTGTATATGATCACGTACATTGTTTTTGCCTTATTGTTCACAAACCTCGGTCCACTGAGCACGAGGGGTTGCGAACATGACATTTTCGCCATTTTTGTACAAAGAGGGACGTTGTTGACACATGATTATGCCCTCTAACTATTCCTTGTTATGGTGCCTTCAACAGATCTGAATAGTGTTTTTGTTGCTGCAATCTCTTTCTTTCTTTTGACTTCGCAAAGCATTGAGATTGCTGGAAAGTCTCAACGTGTAGTAGCTAAATTTGATCATCGGGATTATTCGGACCTGTGGCCTATGTCTTATGAATAGGTCCCCTTTTATATGCGAGTCGAGAATTTCCGTCGCAGATCTGCACTTGCAGAGAGTTTGTCAGTTTCTTTCCTTAATTGTTGACTAGAAATACATCTATTTTTATAATCTTGCCCAGGTTTTTATTGTTGCATTAGTTTTGCAGGAGGCAAAGATACAAGAAGAGAAATTAGAAAAGTGGATCGCATGTGTGGATGGCTACCACTCTCATTGGGCTTTTAGCAGAGAAAAGAAGGGTTATAGTGGTGAGAAAGTACCTGGGAATCCTGAGCACTCATTTCTTCTATTTAGGTGAATTATTCATAGTTAAGCCCTGTAAGGACAGATTCGATGTATATACTACTAATGGTTGTTCAATCCCTCTGGGCATCAAAGCTAAAATATGAAGAACTCGTATTCTTTATCATGTCTAGTTGAAGATTTATTTTCTGGAATTACTGACGGATTGGTGTTTTTCAGGTGTAGTTACGTACGTGAAAGAAGCATTATCACCACTAGACGCGAAGGCAGATTGGCTGGGAGAGAATTCGTCAGCAGAAGACTTGTGTAACGAAGGGCGATTGATGTGCACGGACCATGGAAGCTTTGTGCTGTTAAATGTTTATGTCCCCAATTCAGGTGACGGTGATAAAGGTCGTCCACGTTTGGATTTCAAAATGCGATACTTGAAAGCTCTCGAACAGACATGTAAGTTATGCTGAATATTTTCTTTAACTTTGTACTTCTTTTGATAGGCCACTGTCATTTTCGCTCCATAACACACGTTTAGTTGCCTAGATTCCTTTGTGTCGCCACAATGCGGTCATTCGTTTGCATTTTCGTTTGACTGTGTGCGTTAGTTCACGCAGGTGACGACCTAGTGAGATCAGGCAAACATATTGTGATAGTAGGGGATTTTAATGTTGCACATAAAGATATCGACGTTCATTCTCGATGGAAAGTTGAGGAAATATACAGTCTAGGTGTGTGCTCAAGTTTCTTCTCCTTCTCATCCTTTTTTTAAAATGTTGCTATAGTTTTTATTCTGTGAACATCCTAGTTTGTTTGAGTTGGTCAAGGATCTCATCTCATGCACTGATACGAGATTATACATTATAACCTGTTCCATGCTTTAAACTCAAGTGTTTCATCTTAAAAAATTATTCTGCCCAAGTTTAGCATAGAAGAGCCCCCCTCAAAATCCTTGGTTACCTGAAACATATTTTGCAGAATCCCTACTTCTACCTTCACGTAAGAATATCATCCATTAACAATCCATGAAAAGAAAAGAAAAAATTATCTTCCCATGTTTGATTTCTTATTCTCATAGAGTGTGTTGCTGTTGAGGATTGCAGAAGAGAGAGAATGGCTTGATGGCTTTTTGTCGAGGTACATTGATTTGTATCGGCACTTCCATCCAGATGAAAAAAATATTTTTTCTGTCTGGGATCAGAAATCAGATGCTCGTACTCGTAATGAAGGATTACGGTTAGAAGGGATCACTCTCTCTGTCTGATTATGCAGTTATGATTTTAGATCGCATTTCTACAGCATATGTGATTGGATATTTTAACTTGTAATTCTTTAAGCGTATCAGTGTACAGCTTGCTGTCAATGCTTGGTTAGGAAAGCTATTTACTGAGCTACGTGTGTTTGTTGTTTGAAGTATACAAACGTATTTGAATATCTTCCATCCAGGGTCACTTCGAGTGGGATGCCACACTTGGCAGTCTTACCCATACCGAAGGCTGACTGTTTGGTTTTCTGTTGATTCTGAACCTGCTATTTTGGTACACAGGATTGACTATGCGATTTGTAATGAAGGCTTTTTGACGGAAGTGTTGGAGACTGACATCGTGAAAATGCAAAAGCAATGGAGTGATCACGCTGCTGTGGTGGTGACACTTAAAGAGCAACCGAACCTACCACCCCATCCAGCTCCAGCTTTGAGCTCTTGCAACATGAAACGGTTCATTGCAGATCCTCGTCAAAAGAAACTCACTGCACTCTTCAATAAATGTCCTAATCGTCAAGTTACTACTATTGTGTCCGATAAAATTGTGGAAGGTTTACCTTTGAAACCCTACTTTCATTGATCACTTCAAGAGTCCTTTTAGGTTAAGTTCTAAATGTGACTGAATGGTATTCCAGATGAAACCTCTCGTAAGAACATAATCAATTGTCATGGATGTAACCGTCGTTGTTTTTCTCCGTGTTGTAAAACTCGAACATCTTGTAAGCTTTCTTGGACAACCTTGAGATTCGATATGTCTCATTTAAGTTTAGCTATGAATTGGAGTGCCTCTGCAGTAGTCATGATGTACGCTTTCATTCTTCTAAATGAACGCTTCGTATGCGTCCAGGTACAGTTGTTTGAACAGAATAGGACGACTTAGTAGCTGATGAAACAAAGTTGTAAGTGATTCCATCACGGAAATTTGATTACTGGTTTCTTATGTTGTTTTAATAGACGAAGGCGATGAACTCCACTCGAAATCGGAAATGAGTATAGACGCACTTAGCATGCAGAAGGATGTTACAAGAAAATCGAATACTCCTGTTTGTAAAGAGCATCCGGTTTTTGAAGAGCGAGGTGAGTCTGTAAAAGCTGAGGTTACTCCTGCAACAAGTGCTGTAACTGATAGGGTGGTGGATATTGCTGATCCCACTCGAGAGGCTGTTGAATTACCTGTATATGTCAGCAACAGTGACGCAACAATGAGTACAGATTCTTCGAACAAAGAGAGTACATCTCAAAACAAAGGAAAAAAATTGACTTCGCTTGGGAAAAGAAAGCTTGAAGCTGATACCAAGGGGCTCAACAAGCAACGTAGTGTAGCCTCGTTCTTCAAAGCCGCAAATGCCAAATGAGTCTTGGCAAAGGATGAGATTATGTTGTAGATACTTGAACTGCCGACTGAGACTTCCCATCAGTTAAATTCTATTTTTCTGAAGATTCTAGATGATGGGTTAAGGCATCTGAAGACCTCTTTGTAACATTCAACATCATCACTCACTTGGAGGTAGACAGTGGGTTGAGATTTGCTCTTGAAAGAATTTTGATACAGAAGCTTGTGCCACTGCTGTAACCTTTCATCGTTCTCGCCGATTCTTAATGAATCGTCGCAGGACGACTATTGCAAGAACCACATATCCCAGCGAAATAACAGTTTAGATCAGAATTGAAAAACTGAAATGTACAGTTGCTGATTCATGGTGAGCAACATATTCTTCATCCTCATTTGAATGACAGTAAGAACTATTTTGTTTGTACACCCGACTAAGCCGACGGGCTCTAACTAGGACTCAAATAAACGTATACGAATGCAATTGTCCAAACTATGCGGCACAACACAGGTGTAAAGTCCAAGAATTTTGTGCCTCTATCTCTAATTTCCGGACTGCAAAATGTACTTGAACCTTCCTACGGTAAAGGACTATCAACAGACTCCCAATTTGTTGAACAAATTGACAGACATGAAAGCGAGGTAGAACTAAATGAACCCCTTCTGGGACAAAACGAATCACTACTGAAATATGCAAAGCCCTAATTCTGTACTATTCTAAGGGCACATAAGTTGTAACACAAACAGTATCCTCTCTACCAAGGTGCATCGACCTATCTCAATAATCTGCATCTACTTGATGAAGTCCTCAACTAAATGAACTTCAGCAGACATCTGCACAACATTCGATTGAACAATCAGTGGATTGGGACTGCTAAGTCTACTCAAACCGCCTAAGTCTCCCAATATCATCGCTTTCCAGCAGATTGAAGAGCCATTCTAAGTTTAGAATTTGCCAGTTCCTGCCAGAAAAATGAGAAATGGTAAGTCGCACGAAAGTGTAAGCAGGAAATCCTAGACGACCATAGCAACAAATTATGATGCTTTTGAATGAATCCTTTGGATTGTTACTGTATAAAAACTAGAGTGACACTCGTAAACAAACATTATAGCAGATATGGAAGACGTTTTAAACCTGCTCGAAAATGGCTTCATTGCCTTCACAGACTTGCTTTGCCAACACATCAAGCTTCCTGAGCATGGTCCTGTATAAAGCTTCAAGCTCCCTAACGCTCCCTCCGTCACCTTCTGTTTTGATTAAACAGTGCAATCTATCAACTGAGAAATCTTGGGAGTACATGTCTAGAAGAGATTGATTCACCTTTTTAGCCCCTTCCATTTGTACATCCGCATTTTGAGAAGTCATTGTCAATTTTCTTAAACTCTCGTCGGAGCTCTCACCATCCGAAGCCGAAGTCATCGAAAACCAAGGAAAGGGTGCCACAGGCGCAAAAGAGTCGTATAACCCTCGAAACGCTGGACCGATATTTACAATTTTTACGGAGCGAATTTCAAAGCAGCCAACTCCTCTGGGTTTAGTTCGATACTGGAATGCACGATACTCATGGGTATGTATGGAATTTGTATCACTGGACTCCGTAAAGAGAAAGAAAAGACAAGGAGAAGAATGAGGAATTCCGATTGGCTTCAAATCCTTCCTATTCAGATCACTCTCCTCTCCAAGAAGGCCATTTGAAGAGTTGAGCGTAGGAGAAACCGGGGCATCTTCAGGTACACTAAATTGTGTGTTGCGCAAGTTAGCTGTAACAGTTGATTCTCGCATAGACGGTCTCATGGATGACTCCCTTCGCCCAACAAACCAACCTATAGGAACATCTCCACCCCTGGATTCTCTATCTCCAACCATTTGAGCTAATTTTGCTGCATCGATGCGTCCAGTGGTGTCATAGAAGCTAGCCAGCCCCCCAGAACAAAAATGACCAGTAACAATAGCTGTAGAATCGTGAGAGGTCTGTGGGCCAACATCTTCGTCTACCATTGTTGATGTCGTGTTGCGTTCAACATGACCAAACAGAACACCATCACAATCACCTAACGAGGAATTCACTGCTTGTAACAAGGCTGCAAGAGCTGCACCCGATATTGCAACTCTCTCGACTGGTGTATCACCGTCGGGAGTGGACCTGTCATTGGCCATGCGGTAAGACGACCACTCCACTGCCTGATGATGAAAGTACTTATCCTACACGTCCGCTGCTGTATCCAACCTCCACCGAGGACGACAGAGTGAATCAGCTCTAGAAGATGACCAGATGAAATTGAAAATTCCCCTTATTTGCTAGACTTCAACACCTTTAGGCCGACCAGGTGACTACTTATCATTCATAGCATCAGCTTCAGAATGACGTGTCTCTGCAATATTCTATCCAACAAGAATTTAGTAAAGATGTGAATAAAAAAATATTGTGCAACTCACAGATTGTGATCTCAAACAAAACCATACACCGTTGGTATTCCCTAGAATTCAACAAACTGCTTCAAATCACAACAGCCGCGGCAATAGCAACATTGAAAATTGAGATATAGCTACACACAACAAAAATACTACCTAACCTCACAACACCAATCCACGATCATTCAGTACATATACTACCAACCTAGATGAACATAGTTGCGATTGCCACAAATGCCAAATCGTCTCCAAGGGTCAAAACGCAAGTAATCCACCCATCCATACCTCGTATAATCGGGATTTTCCCAACTAACAATCCTCCAGCCCTCAACTGAACTCCCCAATCCTCCAATACCAACCATCATACATACAAATGAAAAAAGACCCAGACCAAATTAAGCTCTATTACAGCTAACGAACGAGTTGTGACTCCAAACCCACTAAGCAACGATGCAGAGAAGAAACCCAGCGAGGACGGGTCATGTACCAGACGCGGAGGTGCAACTACCAGCTGATGTAAGCAATGAAACGATGAGAATGGTGGGTGGTAGCAAAACGGAGGAGAAGCGTACGCAACGCACCTGCGATGATTGATGGTGTGTGGGATTGCATGAATCGAAGAGGCAATCTCCATGCTCCCCAGCAATGGACCGATCGCGCAAGAGCTCTCGTCATCATCGTTCTCGACGGGACTTCCTGCTCCAGCCAAGCCCTAAATTATTGAGGCCCCGAGCCAGCACTGTCTTGGACTTCGGTGTGAAACCACGGAAATGCAGGCTTCTTTCCGCGGTGTGATGGACCGAATTGACCTGAGACCGTGTTTGTGTGGTTGGGGGAAGTGAAAGCTATGTATTCCATGGCAATGTGAGGTGACAACATTGTTAGTATACTTTAAAGTAACACACACATACACACACACGTCAATATTTATTTATTTATTTATTTATTTTTATTTATATTTATAATTGACCTTTTTTATTTGGTACATTTATTTTATTCCAGGTTTTAAAAAATTGGTTTTAAATATTAAAAATTCATTTGAATAATAAGACTTTTGTGTTTAGTTCTATGTAAGTTATTTTAAAGTCAATTACTGATGTAAAATCTCTTTTTGTAGCTACAAAATTGTAATAATAATTAGGATAAATTGATAATTTTATTTGAAGACAAAGCAATCACGTAATTTAAAGACAATAAAAATAATTTCGCATAAATTAAAACACTGAAAAAACTCAATTTTATTCAACTGAATACTTTAGGCAACCAGAGGGAGTAATGTTTACATATTTATGGTTTTAAGCAAATGTTCAGAGACAGGTGGAAGCATACCAAAAATTATATTTTCATCTTAATTTTTTATTTATGCATTATATTTAGGATGTGAAACTTATCATTAAACCTAAACTTATCTTGAGTTTCAGCAAATTTAAGCAATTTTTTTATGTATGAGTCATTAGCAGCATTGTAATTTGCAAAAGTCAGTTAAGTTGCAAGAGATTTTTAAAGTAGAATCTATTTTATTAGGAGAATTATTTGGTAATTATATTATCAACTTTATGGCAAGTCATTTATATTTTTTATATTGCATAACAATATTGTTGAGCATTTAATAATGCCTAGGCAATGACAAATTGGTCTTCAATTGCAAAAAGTTGTTTTAAAAGTAAATTGTACAAAAAAAAAACATCTTTGGTTACATCTATAATGTTTGTATTTCACAATTTTTTTAACATGTTTACAATTTTCTAAAACCAAAAATTTTACAAAAAGTAATCTTGATTTTTTTTGAATTTTTTTATGAACAACATCTTCTGTTACACAAAATCACTTCCTAATGTTTGAATAAAATAATAAAATATACCATTAAGTTTTTTGGCATCTTAAAAGGAAGTAGGGCCGTAAATATAAAATAAAAGAAAACATAAATAACAACATTCTTCTTTAAAATGATTGCAACTAAATATTTGTCCAAATATTTTCTTACTTCCATAGTCTTAGTTGCACCAAGGATGTGTTCTTGTTCTAAGAGCAATGCTCCAGTTAATTTGCTATAAGGAAAATCTTTGACTAGATCATAAATTAATATGTTACAATAAATTTAATTATTTTTTAAAAGATTTTTTATCCATTTATTCTCTCAAGTTTAATTTGGAATTATAATACATCACATGTTAATCTAAAAGGTAGACTTCCAACTATAATGTATCTGAATAGGTATAAAAATATTAAGATTAAAAATAATAATACTTAATTAAATATATTTTTTAATCTAAATAGATATTTTATAATGATATTCATTTGATATATATATATATATATATATATATAGGGATGTCATAATTATACATACATTTATAATAAATTCCACTTACTACATAGCATTTGTAAATTTTATTTATTTATTTATTTATTTATTTATTTTATCAAATATGTTTGTAACATACTCATGAAGAATAATAACACCTCAAATGAATTATAATTTTTTTATAATTTATGGAATATGTAATAATTTTGGTTCTTCAACACAATTTTAGATACAAAGAGATAACCTTAGATACAAAGGGAGTTTTTACAGAAATATCATCTTTGATTTTAGAGAAAATAAACTAAAGTCGATAAAAACCTATTAATCATTACTTTTGAGTTGGAATTGTGGTAGTTCCAAGTTTTTTACTAAATTGACCTACCCATGATGAAGAATATGATAATCATGATGAATGTGGTTGGTTTTCATTGGTTTCATATCTAGTAGCAGAGAAATGAATATAAAGGTCATTTTCTTTTTTTCATGATGGTTAGGTTAAGTGGATCAATTAGGTAAAATCCTGTGTCTAATTAACATTTCCTTTATTACATATATATATATATATATATATACATCTGTGACCAAAACAAAGGATGCAAAGAGGGTTGGGGGGTGGTGTCAGGCTGCAATGCAAGCACAGGAAGGAGTGACGGGGAAGGCAGGGAGGGACACATGGAGCAAGCAACAATAGCAGCCCGGTGGTTGGTGGTGAAAAGGCGAAGTGCATGAAAGAGAGAAGGGTGGGAGAGAGGAAGGTGCCACTTTGCATGCAAGCAAGCAAACAAACAAGGGTCCTCCTCTTCATCCTCTTCCTCCGGATGCAGGGCAGGGCAAGTGTAACGCAAAAACAGCAACGAACACATGGCGCCATTCATGCTCCACCATCCTCTGGTTTCCAGACGTCTTTCGTCGCGATCCCCATCTTATACATTCCTGCTCATCCTCCATCTCTTCATCCTTCCATCTTGCAGCAGCAGAAGCAGCTCCCTGTAGGATGTGCAAATATTCTGCAGCAGGAGTACCAACATCCCATATCGTGACATTCAGTTCTAGAGTCATACAACATTAGGGGATCATTTCTTAAATTGTTCACATTTCACTGGAAAGCTTGTCTTATTACCGACCTGCTTGAGAATTTGTTTTTTTGTTTTTTGTTTTTTTTCTTTTCTTTTCTTTCTTGTGTCTTGTGTGTTTTTATTTTATTTTATTTTAGGTTTCTTTTCTCCTTGTTGGAGTGGTGTGGACTGGTTGAGCATAAAGCTGGAGTGCGTAATTGGACAAGAGAGCTGAAGGTTGGAGTAGGTCATGAGATTGGAGATTTGTGGATATTGTGAAAAGTTTGTGAGCAATCCGAGGTTTGGTTTTTAAGATTTTTGGAACAAGTTGGAGAGAGGTATTGCCTACTCCTGACTTCAATTGCTATCGAACCCAGATCCTAGAGTTTTTGGGTGATTTTTTTTCAAGGAAGGTTGATTGATTGCGACGGGTATAGTCTTGTGTGGTCGTTTCCTGCACTGTAGCTATTGGTGTGGGAGGTTTGGTTTGTTTTTTGTTTTAGGGTTGCCTCGGCAATGCTGGCCAGGCAAAGCAGCGTGTTGGTATCTCGGCGGATTTATTCATTGCATTCGCAGTGCCCATCATTACAAAAAGATCGTGTTCTTCGTTTATCTTGGTGCGGGGCCAGGTGCTCCGGCTTCAGCCTGCCAACTTCCAAGTTGTTGAGTCTTGGGTGTGGTGGAGCTCAACCAAAGGGCAAGAATATTTGGTTTACATTGAAGTTGAAGGCGAGTATGGCAGGAGGGATAGATGTGGATGGAGGTTCTACGTCGCACAAGCATACTAATCGGCTTGCTAAGGAGCATAGCCCGTACCTCCTCCAACATGCCCATAATCCTGTAAGATTGCTGAATTGGGTTTTTACCTCATCTTGCATGAATTAATTGTTTAAATACTGTTGCTCATTTGTATATGCCGCCAGCTGCTTCCAGTCATTGGGGCTTGGGACTGTAGAATTGACGATCTCACCTTCATTTGATCACAGTATTGATCGGGTCATGAATACTTTGCGACAGAAATTGCTGAATCAAACATTACACTGGTTCCTCCCTATCACCCTAAATACATTACGGGATTTCCTCTGGATGTTAGGACCCAGCTTGTCATTGGCCTGCACCAGGATGCCTCACCTTCGTCAATGCTTAGCAAAATAATTGACGATTATCATGCGTGTCCACAGAGGATAATATTGCAAAAATTGGAAGCATACGACTGACACATGCAGTGTGCAGGTAGATTGGTATCCATGGGGCGAAGAAGCTTTTGCCAAAGCACGAGAAGAGGATAAGCCCATCTTTCTCTCAGGTAGCAGTTTATTCGTCTAAAACATGTTCTTCTGTAATCTGTATGATATGACCTTTTGAACAAATTTGTCAAGGCAGTTGGAAGTAGCGAAATAACTCACATTTTTCTCTCCTTGATCATCAGTCAAACGCACTCTCAGCTGCTCCAATGAACATTATATGAGTTACTTTTTAGAGTTCGTGGTTGCTTGGTCTTAGGTTTGTGTCATCGATTTGATACTATGTATCTAACACTTGTACATGTTTTGTGGTCCACAACTCTTGTGGTTTTTGATACTCAAGTCGGTTACAGCACCTGCCACTGGTACGGTTTTAGCCCGATTATCATCTTCGATGATATGTTGTGTTTACTTGTACTTGAATGTGATAAAGAGTACAATATTGTAGTTTAATCTCGTCAAATTGATTCTTTATTGTGCAGCACACGTTGCAACTAATTTTTGAAAAAACCCGAGCATGCATCTTTTAAACTCACTATTGAAGAGAAGTAGCAGAAGTGTATCTTTCCACCAGTACTGAACTTCTTTCTTTGAACTCCAGGTGCCATGTTATGGAGGTGGAATCATTTGAGAATGAAGAGATCGCTAAGCTCCAGAATGAATGGTTCGTCAATATCAAGGTTAGCTCCTCTATTTCGTACCATGGACAGCATTCATGAGCTGGATTTTGGAAGATGAACTGGCACAATACAGGTGCGGAAGAAAATTGTTGTAGTATCAAGTTTCGTTGGCCTAAATGAACTATTGGTGTTTTTGTCGCAGGTTGATAGAGAAGAACGACCTGATGTAGATAAAGTGCGGTTTGTTCTATCCTCATTACCAGATCTTTTGAATATCAATTGTACCTGTTAACCAGTTAAAAGGAAATAATTCAATCGTCTTTATGTTGAAGGTGGAAGTTTTAAGCTTCATTCCACAATGCTAATTTGCTCACAAACTAAGGTACCTTTTCTGAATTACAAGCACCGTACTTGTAGGTGTATATGACTTACGTGCAAGCTTCACAAGGAGGTGGAGGATGGCCCATGAGTGTGTTCCTGACTCCTGAATTGAAACCTATTGTTGGTGGCACTTATTTCCCTCCAGATGACAAATATGGTCGACCGGGTTTTAAAACTGTGCTGAAGTGAGTATCTTCTCCTCTCGCTTTAATTGTTTGTGTGACAGGTAACACGGAAAATATGAGTGACTTCTATCCTAGGCATTAAATGCTTTAGAACAGTAGGAAATATAATATCGACTATCACCTTCATTCATTAAACTGGTCTTTACGTAGCGTAGGATTGATGGATTCTGTATTATCCAGACTTTTTCTGGAAGCGACAAGATTGCACATCGCTGACTTGAGGTTTAAAAAATGCTAATGGCACTGATTCTACGTGATGAGAAATGTTTTAACGCAACACTTGAACCTGGGCTTACAGGACTTTCAGACATCTGTGTTACACAAATGTATAAAAGATGGATTAAAGCTTTGACGAAAATTTTTATGTCATTTTCCAGACGTGTCCGAGAGGTGTGGGAATCGAAGAAGGACGTGTTAAGAGAATCAGGGAAACAGGTCGTCCAACAACTAGCTGAAGCTACTGCTGCAGTTGCCCCTTCCACAGAGCTCACAGAGAGCAGTGTCCCTGCTCAAGCTGTTACGCTTTGTGCTAATCAGGTCCTTGATTGCTTCTACTTATGAATCCTTAGTCGATGAGTGATCCAGGTTTAGGATTCAATGAGAGACTACCTTTGGATAAGGCGTTTGATAGAGGAAAGAGTTCTAATTTAAGAGGTGTTGGCTTGGTTGCCGTTTTTTGTGTTTTAGTTCTTTCAAAATTAATAATCTTGATCAGTAGCTTCCTTGAGTTCTACTAAGACAGAGGGCCCTTTTTGTGCATGTATTTGCATTTATATATAGAGATCCAATATTCAACTTAATGTTGAAGGCTATTGGTTTTTGTAATTTTAGCCTTTTAAATAAGTTTTTATTTTTTTACCCAGTCATAGGGTCTTATACTTAGATGTCGAGGTTAGAATGAGGTGACATGATCATACATTGAGTTTTTCCGCTGATGTGCGAGGTCTCTGTGGTTGCAGCTTTCCAAGGGATTCGATTCTAAGTTAGGGGGATTCGGAGGAGCTCCAAAATTTCCTCGGCCCGTAGAGGTAGCTCTCATGATGAGGAACTACAAGCGTTTGGAGCAGCAGGGCAAAGAGCAGTATGCCACTAAAGCTCTTGAAATGGCTCTTTTCAGCCTGCAATGTATGGCCAATGGTGGCATGCATGATCATGTTGGAGGAGGATTCCATCGATATAGTGTGGACGAGTATTGGCACGGTACGTCAACTTATTATTTACCCGCTAATCGTGCATCGAGTTGGACTCACTTTATATAATATAGGTTGCGTTTGAAAAGTATTTTTCAGCACACAATTAATTTTTTTTTAATCTAACTGGTGAAAAATGAGTTTCCAAATGTAATTTTAAAAGAAACAACGCGCTAATCCTCGTTTACGTGAATCTGTTGGCTATTCCTTTGCAGTGCCTCATTTTGAGAAGATGCTTTATGACAACGCTCAGCTCGTGAATGTTTACCTCGATGCTTTTGCTGTCAGTAAGGACCTGACATACTCGTATGTCGCTCGGGATGTTCTTGACTATCTTATTCGTGACATGACACATCCTGAAGGAGGAATCTACTCGGCTGAAGATGCAGATAGTGCTGAAACTACAAGCTCCACCAAGAAAAAGGAGGGTTTGTTCTACATCTGGACATTGCAGGAGGTTAGCCTCACCGTTATCTTCATGTTCATCAGTTATTCAGAATTTTCCTCGCTGTATTTCTGTCTTTTTTGTTCGTCCGATTATACATCTGCAGTAGCACATTCGACTTCAGTTTCTCAAAAAATTGGCACTGTATATTTTCGCTTTCCAGTATTGTTCTCAGATGTATACCGCTCGGTTGATAACTGTGCTGAATTTGAACCGTAGATTGAAGAGGTCCTTGGCAAAGAGCAGGCTCAGATGTTCATTGCGTACTACTATGTTAAAGCCGAGGGAAATTGCGACCTTTCACGGATGAGTGATCCCCATGGAGAATTTGGGGGCAAGAATGTGCTCATCAAACGGTCTAATGTTGATATAGCAACCAAGTTTGGGAAAATGCCTGAAGACGTTTCTCAGTACCTAGGTCAGTGCAGGGCTAAGCTCCATGCTTATAGATCTCAGCGGCCTCACCCTCATCTCGATGATAAGGTGATTTTCTCTACTTTCATGTCATCATCTCTCAAGTGATTTGTAATGAGTCTGACAGAATTCTCGACAACTTTATGATCTGATTATGATTGCTTTATCAGTGGCTGGGTGATTGAACCGTTTAGCATATTCTTTACTAGTGAAGCTCCACATTATTTTTCTTTGACCGATCTTGGTGCAGATCTTTGTGTATAGTTTTGGATTACGATGAGGCTTAATCCAATTAAGAACTTATCGCAGCATGTGTTTCTTTCGAGCAGGTGATTGTTGCCTGGAACGGTCTTGCAATATCAGCCTTTGCAAGGGCTTCTCGTATTCTTCTTAACGAACCCTCTGGTGTTCGCTATGAGTTCCCTGTTACTGGGTGTCATGTACGGTTTTCTTCCTCCTGCTCTTTTCTTCAATTGTCCACTTTATATGCAATTTGACTTATTGGGATTGGTACTGCTTTTATTTGAGAAATCAGGTCTTGTAATAATTGCTTACGTTTTCTTTTTGGCATCTCCATAGCTTCACTTATTTTCTGTAAATTTGTTACTGTTATCACGGAGCTGATAATCTTCGCTGGTGGCACAGCCAAAGGAGTACTTGGTAGTTGCTGAGCGTGCAGCACACTTCATAAAATCTAAGCTCTACAATGAGAAAACCAAAAGACTTACTCGTAGTTACCGAAATGGGCCCTCGAAAGCCCCTGGCTTTCTAGATGACTATGCTTTTCTCATTGCTGGACTCCTCGATTTATTTGAGTGTGGGGGTGATTACAAGTGGCTCCAGTGGGCTCTCGAGCTTCAGTCCTCTCAGGTGGCCCGTCTCACTCGATATCGTTTCGTTGTATAGTTTGATGTTATCATCATGCGGTCTGAAGGGGGAAAAATCAGCAGAAAGTGTAGAATGGAATTATTTGGAAGTTCCTACTTGCTAATGTTCGTTGTGCTCGATGCTACTGTCATTGTTATTGGCTGCCATCATGTTGAGGTATTGCCACTGACATTAATAATACATCACATCAATGCTCAATGTTTTTCAGTCTCACTGAGTAGTTCTTTTATCACCATCTATTAGGACGAACAATTTTTGGATAAGGAAGGAGGAGCATATTACATCACTCCAGAGGGCGACCCTTCCATCCTCTTCCGTATGAAGGAGGATTATGATGGTGCAGAACCATCTGGCAATTCTGTCGCAGCCATCAACCTTCTGCGCCTGTCATCCTTGGTCACAGGAGATCTTGCCGAGAGCGTTCACACCACTGCCGAACACCTTCTGGTAACTTTTATCTGTCATAAATATTTTTCAATTCAAGGCCGAGATGTTACTGTGTAGATCATGCATATGCAAGCCTCTCACTGCTCTACCTCACTTAATAAATGCATGGCACAACGTGTAAATGTTATTAGTCACATTAGGTGAATTGCTTGCAAATTGGTCACGATTCGAATGATTAATTAAATCCTCATTATGGATGTTCTGTTGGTTTCATACAGGCTGTTTATGAGCAACGAGTAAAGGAGGTGGCTATGGCTGTGCCTCTTTTATGTTGTGCATTTGATTCATTCAGTGTTGCTGCCAAGCGCCAGATCATCATTGCAGGTGTTCGAAACTCTCCAGACACTGATGCCCTCATGACTGCTTGTCATGCTCCCTTCGATCCTGACAGAAATGTAAGAGCACTCAGATCTTCCCTTGTAATTCATCCTTTATTCTTTCGTTTTTCTTTCTTTTCTTCTTTACTTTTTCTATTTTAAAATTTAAAGTTGAAGTATTTTTCCTCTCATGCTGTTGGGTTTTTCAATGGTATTCTTTTGTCATGCTCTTGATGTTGAGGTGCTTCTGGACTAGCCTAGAGAACGTTGACTGCATTTTTCGGAGTAATGGAGAGGAGTCGGATGTGATTCTCCTCTTGATAAAATAACTGTCATTTTCCTACAGGTCATTCTGATAGATGAATCTAATCCTGAAGAAAGGGATTTCTGGCAATCAGTCAATTCAACCGCGCTTGCAATGGCACGAAAAGCTCAAGATGGAAGAGCACTCGCGTATGTCTGCCAAAACTTCACCTGCCAAGCACCAACTGGAGACCATGTCGCACTTGAACAGCTTTTGCGACAAACATTCACAGGTCCGAAGATTTATTCATTTAAAGCAGGTTTGGTATCAAAGTAAAGGTGTGAAACCTAGTTCTGTACAGGATAAAGACTAATTATAAATAGAATGCAGAACGTCCTTGTTGTCTACGGGTAGCTTATCAACAGCCAGTGAAGCTAGTCAGTATGATTCTTGGCTTCTGGATCACCTCTCAATCTTCAGACTGGTCTTCGAAATCTCACATGTGATAAATCTTTATGACAGATTCTGATCAACTGGTATCGTTTGCTTCTAAACCTGTAGTCCTTGTGTGCAATAGCTTGTTGAGAGGCATTTCAGCTTGCATACAAGCATTTACGAGGCTTGTGTTAACCTGCATTGAAGAACATGTTTCTGGAATCACGTGCGAACACTGTCCGAATCAAATTGTTAGTCAACTGTTACAGAGGTGTCGGCCCACAGGAACATCCAGCTCATGCACACTGAGCTTACGTTAGATTCCCAGATGTCATAAATGATGTTTTTCTATAGGTGGAGCACCATATTCTGAAACAAAATGCTTCTGATTACATTTTGGTAGAAAAGGATATTTTATTCTTAGAATTGGATCCAACTCTCACAGCTGTTCAGCAGGGATTCTTAAGAGGTTTCGGAAGTGCTTTTTCCTGAGACTGACTGAACAGTTGAAGCATGTTTTAGGTAATTGAGTTCTACTGTACTGATTATGCTCTGCACCTGGTCCACTGCAACTTTTCGACAAACTGCGGGTACTGCCGAGCAAATTTGGGCACACCAATTTATGTTCCAAACTCCACATTAAATACATATTTGAATTTGTTATGGCTGTTCATGGGCACTTGTCCTCTTTCAGATTTTGTTCTTTTTGTAGGAAAGTTCATTGCCAAGGGTCCTTTCCAGGATTCTGTGGCTGGATCCAAACATTATTCTTTTCTACGCTTTTTTTTCTTTCCAGATATTTAATGAACTATTCATAATCCAAACACCTGCTGTCTGTATGAACGGCTGCTGTGAACCGTTGACCGCAATGTGCTGGTATTTGTATTCAAGCATGCTTTTTATTCATATTCTACAAGCTTGTTAGTCATCAATTTGACCTTAAAGTGTGCAGTATTGCTGAGGTGGGTGTCACTAATATTTGCATGGAGAATGTGATCTGGAATTTTTAAATTCAGTGTTAAAAATGTACATGTTGAGCTAGATTCCAGTAGATGAGAACTTAAGGAAGAATTTTGTAAAAATTGTAGCTTAAAATCTTTATCATAATCGACTTCATTCTATTGAACAAAAGTATATGAATTTTTACCTTTCCAATAATTTGAGTGATTTCTATGGAAGGAACTACTCTAGTACGGCATTTTAGGTCATATGTTGTTTAGGTAAGGTATAAAATACTTTAAACAATTGAACCAAATGTGCACTTAATGATATTAAATACAACAAAACTGTTTTAATATCCAGTGTAATATTCTTTGTTTGTTGATCATTAAAACTTACTTTTAAAATGCTAATTTTTTAAAAATAAAACAAAGTTGAATGTATATGTATGTATATATATATATATATATATAACAACATCATCTAAAGCTGTTTTAACTACTTATATTTTTGTTATTTGTATTCTTAAAAAAATTTAATTGTTTAAAAATAATTACTAAATTATTTTTGTTACAATTATGTAGTTGTTGTTATTTTGTTTATTAAAAGAAAAAAATAGCTAAAAATAATTTATTTTTCACACTACAGTATAATTAAAGATAGTTTTTAACATAAGATAATTATTATCTACTAGCATAGACTAATTATAATTTTATTTTTATTCTACTAACATAAGATAATTATTATCTACTAGCATAGACTAATTACAATTTTATTTTTATTTTACTAACATAAGATAATTATTATCTACCAGCATAGACTAACATATCAATGTTATTTTTTTAACAATAATTTTAAGTTATAAAAATTTATTTCATTTTACATAAATTTTAGATTATAATTGGCTTCATTTATACTTAGTTCATAAATAAATTAAAAAATATTTTATAAGGAGCTTTAATACTGGTTTGACAAGACATCTTCTATGATTGTACAACAAAGATATTTTGTAGATAGGTATCTATACAACAATCTATCTATAGAATCTTTTAAAACTACTATTACTAAAATCTTTATTATTATTATTATTATTATTTTAATTATTTAGTTCATACACCATAATAGTTTTTGCTAATGCCATCACAAACTACTCTAAACTTAAGTTGCACACCACAATGTATTTTATGGCACACTTACAATACACATCACAATAGATAAAGTGCACATTGTTTATAAATGTATGTTTTGATGTTCCATAAAATGCAATGTGATATGTATCACAAGTTTAGCATAACTTGTTGTGATATTAGTAAAAATTGTAATGACATGTGATGGATGGCAAATTGTGGTGATATCAACAACACCATTTTTTATTATAACATTTTTACAAAGTGTTAGTATATGACAAAGAGGACCTAAAAAAAGGTAGGAAAGAATACTCAATAAAAAGCTACATAAGAAGAGAAGAAAAATAAATAAGTGAAAAGCTTCAACTAGAGAGTCTCTTTAGTACAACTTTTGATAAGAAACAAATGCCATTGTCCAACAATTTGCACATGATGTACATTAAGTTTGAATAGTTTATTTTTTATTTTTTTATATTTTACTCTTTCATTTCGTATAAAAATACATTTTTTAGAAAATAAACATTGTAATTAAAAATAGAATCATTTATTATGAACATTGTACCTTTTAAAAAAATATTATTTTGGTAGAATTAAATGTGCTTTAAATTCAAACCTGCTTCAATCAGTGAACAAAAAGACACATAAGTCAAACTTATAAACTTGCAAAGCTGTTCACGTGTTAAAATTTGACAAAAAGTTGCAAGTGCCTCAATATTAGTATTTTTTCAATAAGATTAAAAATAACATCATAATGATACTCTCAACTCTCACCTTTTACAAACCACATATGTTTACTACTTTAACAAAAATAATCACCTAATAAATGTAAAACTCACACCCACTATATATACATATATATATATATATATATATATATATGGGATATCAATTACTGGGAAATGGGTCACGATCATTCCTGCTACACAATTTTATTGTGGAGGGATGCCCATTTGCACTGTATCATTTACAATACATGGGATGTCATGCGTTGCCAAATACAAAAATTTCATGTAATATAACTTCCTGTCCCTGACGCTCAAATTGACCATATACCCACTTTATATGCTCTAGAAACTTTCTTCACCTTGCATGGCTCTATCTTTTCAAAGGACCATATTCATTCATTAATAGCAAAGGGGTATACCATTTTACGGTTCAATTTCTTTTTAAATTATTAAAAAAACATACAAAAGAATACCAAAGTCAACAATGCAAGTACAATGACTATTTTATTTTTTCTAATATTTTGTACTCATGTTGGGTATCCAAAGTCCACCTGAGATAGTCACCCACTTGATTTTACCAGCAAAGCCACATCCTTCCAGGAATAAGAAATAAAAATTTTAAAAAAATCTTATATGATAGTGATGAAAGTGCACTTGACACGTAATTTTTTTTTTCAAAAAATATATTTTAGGAAGAAAAGAAAAGAAAAATAAAAGTAGTGGGTTGTAGTGTGCAATGCCGATAAGCTTTGGCTCAAACTGGAGGCCACAGGAAGATTCTATCATGTAGCCTTACACAAGAAAAATATATATATTTAGGATTATTGGTTAGAAATGTTATCCATTCCTTTCTTTTCCGTACACTCTTTGCAAGCTAATACAAGAGAAATAAAAGCCCATAACCTTGCTTCTCCTAATTATTCCTGATAAACCTTCTCCCATTTGGGTGGTGGTAGTATTACAATCTAAGTATCTCTAACCTTTTTTTTTTTTTTTTTTTTTAATTTATTTATTATGCATTTTGTGACTCATTCCTTGAATATGAGACCCTTTTATATGATAATCTGCATGGCATTGTGATGCTGATGTGGAGAGATAAAAGCAAGGATATGTCCCTTCTCCAATCATTGGAGACTTGTTCCTTTGTTGTCTTTTGACTTTGCCCACATGCTTCTATTTTGCATGTTCCGATAACTTTCATTGTGTGGGAGGATGTGAGCATGTTACTCATTGTAGCAAAGATGTGAAGCTTACCCATGTTGTAAAATTACTACTTTTGGGATTGATATTGCGTTTTTTGAAATGGTCCAAATAAATAAAGTAAAATATTACATAAATTAGTGAAATCAAATATGATCATAGTAGCAACTGTGAGCTAAAACTCAATTTGGATTCTGATATTGCATTTCATGCAATGAAAGAGCAGTTTATTACATATTTGACATATTCACAGACATCCAGTTTATTACAGGGACTAATCCTGTCGCTGTTGGTATACATTACTAAAAACTTTAATAAGATTAATTAAATGAAAACATTTCATAGTAAATGCTATGGTGTGGTTTGCGATGATCTCAGGCATCCAAAGGATAGCAGATTGGCACTGTGACAAATGCAGTTCTAATCCCAATAGTGTGTTTTTTTTTTTTTTTTTTTTTTAATCTTATTTGATGAACACAAACACGGAGATAACAACACTTAGACGTTCCCAAAAAAATAATCAAAAACAGCAAAATACAACTTCTTTTGTGAGCAAACAACACCAACCTTGGTCATTTTTTTCTATGTATATCAGCTGAGGTTATAGTTTATAATACATAGTTTTTTATATCTGCCGTAGTAGGTATCTCTACTTGCAAACCAGATATTTTTGGAAAGAAGATGATGAGTGAAATGAAGCAACAAGTGGGTCAGGCCCACTTCAAATGTCTGACCCCTCAAGGTAGGATGTTTGTTTGTGTTCTTTGGTTTGATTATTTTTGTAATTTTGTTTCCTACATCAAGGACAAATGGTGGATTCCACATATTATAGTTCCAATTATCTATTCATAGAGCGAGAAAATAAAATAAAATAAAAAAAATAAAAGGGTAGAAGAAGAAGAAGAATAAAGAGGCTCATGGGCTCCTTTGCACTTTTGCCATTAAATTCTCATCATGTTATTATTTCCCACATTATTTTGTTATTAAATTAATGTATCATGCCCTTGAACCAACTTGAAGACTTTATTTATACCACCCTTGCACAAACCCAAAACCGCCAATTTTTCTTGTGAAAGATTCTAAATACATTCCAAATCCACCAATGATTGGCAAACTTTATGAAGAGGAAGAGTGTGATTCAATGTGATGGAAGTGCATTGTTTTGCTCAAGTCTACGACTTGATTGAGGGATAAAACACAAACAACGCTTTGAATTTTTTTATCAATTCAACCACTACAATGATTTAATTTAATTTAATTTATTTTTTTTTTAGAGCACATCAAAACCTTATTTTTCCACCCAATACAATTTTTTTTCAAAAAAACATCCCCTCAAGATAGCTGAAAAACCTTAAGTTGACAGTTTAAGATACTCCAACATTATTAGTTTATTTTTTGCATGTTAGTAATTTTTTTTATGTTTTATGTTTTTTTTTTTTTTTTTTTTTTTTATCTTGATCCCATCAAATCAAAGTTAAGTAGCCAAATTACAACATGACTTAGTAGTGAAAGAGGTAAAAGATCAGTGTGGTATGTGAATTTGGTGTATTGCTCAAACTTGATCCACCGCAAGTGACTTCTAAAGAGCATTAGTAAAAAAAAAAAAAAAAAAAAAAAAAAAAACTGACACAAGGGGTGTACAAGGATAGAATTAGCTTGATTAGTTTTTAGAAAGATGTAAAGCATAAGTCAATGTTACTTGTATTTATATAATATTAGATGGTTCTCAACTTAGGGAGAGGTGCTAGTTCTCTTTTATTATACATTACTAGTCCAAAACAACACTTTTGAATTGGAGCATATTATTGACTTTGTAAAAAAAAGAGTTAGAACTTGGTTTAAAATGTGTATGTCTTTGTAATTTATAAAAATATATATAAAAATATTTTACTTAGAATTCAAATACTAATATGTTTAGAATCCTTGTGGGATTCCATCATGCATGTTATACTTTGGAGTGAAAATTGTACAACTAATTAAGCACGTACAAATTTAAATTTTATTAGCACCATAATGCAAGGGTTGACAAAGAACTATCTTTTAAATGGATATTAGAGAGAATGTATGTCTATAATAGGACTTTATCCAAATTAAGCATGTATATATATATATATATATATATGCATACATTTGATGTGCTTACCAAAGACTTCATGAGAATAAAGAGTCTTTTCTATCACAAAGGACAATCACCTGATTTTAAAATTTTAAAAAGCTTTTTTTTTTTTTTTTTTTTTTTTTTTTTGATGTATTTAGTTACCTAAGGCTTCATAAGACAAAGGTCTTTCTTCTATCATGACAACTATGAATTGATATATTTGCAACCATCCTAAAAATCTAATTCATTCAAGCAAACTTCATTGTTGAAGATAACAATATGTACTACAATATTTATACACATATTAAAATGAGATAATTTTAATGCATCATACTGCATTAAATTTAGTAGGTTTGAATCATTTTAATATACAAATGATTTATTGCTAGCCAAATTTGTAAAATTAAGTTTTATGCATCCAATTATAAAAATACATTATTTAAGATAGTAATTGATATATTAGAATGGCCTAGTTGTAGAATAATAATACTAAGTCAACTTATCTAAATATTTAATTAACCCACTCTTAGTAAAATACAATTGCTACCTCCACACGAACACTTGTGTTTAAGGTGAGCTGATTTAATATTCTATATAATGTAACTATGTTTCTTTTCTTTTCTTTTTCTTTTCTTTCTTCAACAAAGATAGTCTCACGGTGGATCATAGCTGGTTGGTGTGATTCTTCGGCGAGTGTCGGAGACGGGATCCAATAGAGCTAACAGCATCTTCGTCATTGCATCTTGTAAATCACACATAAATGCAGATTTTCATTGCAAAGAAAGTATTTGACTTGGGCTTACAGACTGGTTCGGAGCCAAAAACTGTGATAATATGGGTCTCGAAAAGTCACTCTCTCATACAATGTGGGTCTGTGTCCATTTTGTCAATCCATTGGCATATTCTTTAGCAACGTCAGTTGCAGCCGCCGGAAATGTACATCCACCATCTTTTTGATGCATTGACTCTTTTCGAATTTAACCTAATCTTCTTGTTCCGTCTCGGTAGCTTGATGGCGATTAATGTCCCCGCCCTGGAGTCAAAGGTGAATTCTACATGGACAAAGTGATAGATAATCACAAACCGTCATCAACGCAACAAAAACAATCACAGATTTATAACGGGTTCCTTACGTCGTGTCACGTGCATTCATGAAGTATTCTTCGTGACGCAAACATACTATTTATAAACTCATTACAATAAAATAACATTGCGTCTCTATTATTATCAAGGGAACCGAAAAGCCAATAAATATAAATTAAATATAATGTGTGTGTGTGTGTGTGTGTTTTTTGCTGTTGACGGATTCACCTACTCCCCGCAATGCTTGGAATTTTTTGTCATCGAAGAACAGTCGAGGTCATTGTGGGAATCTTGCTGAATTCTCAGACGTAATCCAAAACAGTGACGAATCTAGCATGAGCTGAGCAATGACCTCGGTGCACATAATCCTCAAAACCACTAATTCATTCCCCCTCCACTGGCTTAGTTTTTCTTCACTCTTGCGATTACAAATGCTGTGTGATAGAGGACGACTACGAAGCTGCGAACGCGACAGCGGGGGCCACGAGGAGTTGACCAAGCAAGTGTGATGGCTCCGGATTGTTAGTTTGTAAGTGTGTACAACATTAGGATTTTTGTTTTGTTTTTTTTGTTTGTTTTTTTGTTTTGTTTTGTTTTTTTTTTCTCTGTGTGAGCTTGCTTCAGAGGACGAGTACCGCGCTAGTGACCACTGGAGTGGCGAAGCAGCACCGCTTGAATAAGGGGAAACATGGGCCATGTGGCACTCGTCATTGATGCTCTCTCCACGTACATACCTCTCGTATGTTCATCGATCTGTAGCAGCACTGTTGCAATTGTAGCCCCTATCTTGTCATTTACTCCTGGGACTGGTTCATCATCCATCATATTGTCCAGGCAGCACTGTGTTTTTTCAGAACCTAACTAGTCTCTTAGTATATGTTGTTGAGTTACCTTCTTGGGATTGTTCGCGGGTGTGCAGTGCATGCACAGGAAGATCAAGTAGACCCCGGAAGTCCGTTTGGACTCGTGGGTTGCATTGTAGAGGATTCGTGCGCGGTCCGGAGAGCATGGGGTAGACGGTGAACTCGAAACGTGGCTACAATGAAGAATTCGTGTTGATGTTCATGGGAATTCAAATCTATGACATAGCTTTGTGCTTTCTGAGGATGGTAGGATGTTGGTAACGACCAAATAAACTGTTTCCCTCACTCGCACGTAGTTGAGTTTAAAGCTTTCTGTCGGGGGTGTTGGCGAGTGTGGTGAGTGAGTCGTTTTCTTCGTTGTAATATGGGGTTGAGAGGACTTGTGAATTTTAAAATTCCTTGAGCCAATCTTTTCTTTTTTAAAGTCGAGTTTTCTCATCTCTTGTTGATTCGAGACAATGTGGCGGCCTAAACCCGCCACCCGAAATCTCCTTCTATGAGTGTACCGTTCGTGCTGGTGTTTTGAGGGACTTTTGTGTTAGTTTGTGTCGTGATTCATTTTGTTAGTTGTTTGGTGCTTTGCTCATTCAGTCTGCTGATGGTCTGTCTGGTTGCCCGGTATTCTTGCACTCATCACACCCTTTTTCTTATCTCACTGTTTCTCTACACTTTTATTCCTATATCTGGATTACTTTACTAGTGAAATTGCTGAGGCATCTTTCTTTATAGACTTTTGCCAGCTGATGTATGTGCACGATCATACTCTCGCTGCATCAATGGGATTAAGATTCTGCTGTGACCCCAACACTCTAAGCACAAGTGGATCTCGCTTCAGTTGACCATATTCGAATTTCGCACTGCGTTCAAGTTGGAGCATCTTTGTTGTAGGAGCACTAGTCTGGCATAGGGCTTTACAAAAGGAGCAGCCACGCGAATCTCGTAATTGACGGCAGGTTTACGGTTACTCCTTTGAAATGGACGATGAGCATGCAAGGCGCAGGCGCGGGACATAATTTACAGATACCACACCCTTCAATGCAATTATCCTTGCGCTCTTGTGACCGGTTCATGATTCACCCAACAGTCGCTTTGTAACCTCCTGGCGCTACAAAGAACCACCTCGTAAAAGGCACATGGTTACTGTGCCCAGATCAGACATGGCAACAACTGATGCAGAGACAGGATCTTCAAATTACGGGGCGCAGGTACTCCACCCTTTCAAACCGAATCCGACATGGGCCACTAGTACTTGAAAAAGTGATTGAATGTAATGAAAGATTCGAAGTCTATCCCCGGATAGGGAACCCTGTAGTTTTGAGTTCATAGTTCCGTTAGTTGGCGTGAGCTCAGGCTATTAACTGTAACTTCGGAGACAAAAGCGATGTCAGTTTACAGGTGATCCGGATGTGTAAATAGCGTTGTCATATAAGTGCGATGTGGTGAACCCAGTGTCGGTGCACAAGCACCCACTAGTCTACAAAATCCGGATACATCTTCAATCTGCAAGTTACCCTCTGAGACTGAACTTCCAAGGAGAGATTACTGCGACCAGTCAATTGAGGTTTTGTGGGTTTGTTGAACTGTAGGAAAAACTACCAATGAAGGCGCTCTTAATATTGGCATATCAGAGCTTTGGAGTAGTCTATGGTGACCTTACCACCTCACCTCTCTACGTGTACCGTAATACGTTCTCGAGTTTTGGGCTCAAAATACACGAAAGTGGTGAAGAAATTTTGGGCGTGTTATCCTTTATTTTCTGGACGTTGACGATTATTCCTTTCATCAAATATGTGTTCATCGTACTGTGTGCAAGTGACAACGGCGAAGGTGTGACAGTGGTTCCTTGAGGTGGTTTGCTAAGGGTTTCTCAATTGTGTCAAAGGATATATAAACAACTTTACTGATTTGCGCCGATGGTCCTTTCTGCCTCGGGGGACCTCTTTCCCAGACTAAGATACAAAATAAGACCAGCGATGTGGCTAGAGATGCCTGTTTCTAATATTGAATGTGTTTGAACAGGGGGAACATTTGCTCTTTATTCTCTTTTATGCCGCCATGCAAACCTGAGTTTGTTGCCCTATCAACAAGATGCTGACATGCAGCTGTCTACGTATAAGGTGGAGACGTCAAGGGAAGTAAAACAAGGGCTGCGGGCGAAGGAATTTTTCGAAAAGCATCCGCGATTTCGCACGGGGCTCCTTGTAGTCGTCTTGTTGGGGACTTGCATGTTCATAGCCGATGGTGTTTTCACACCTGCCATATCTGGTGCGCGGCAGTCTCGCAGCCTTCTCTTTCTGAGATCTTATGCTGATCGGTGAAGATAGTCTCATTATGTAAATACTGATCGCATCCAATGTTTTCAAACTGAGCTTTATTGTAACATCAATATCGTCCTCACACTTCTCTGAACTTAGTTTTGAGTCCAACAGTTTTGAATGATGTCAGGAGCTACAGTTTCTCACAAGTAGTCGCATCCAAGGTTCAGTGAGAAAAAAGCTCTCAATTCAGCTGTCAGTAAGCAGCTGTATCATGCACCACTGTGAACCTAAAGAAATTTATGGTACCCTTTTTGCTTTTGCATAGGCCAATATTAATCGAACACAGCCACCGTCGGAGGAGTGTGAATTGACAGTAAATAGTAGAGAGGCTACTAAGATGCTGGTTTCTCCCATAGTATTCGAATCTTCAGAGAGCTTCAAACGTGCCTAGTCAGAGTTGGCCGAAAATCCTAACATCCCTACACGCCCTCTGTACTACATTCTGCTTACTGTGCTACTATGCTTTGACTGTGATTGATAACTGCGCGTTTTTCTGTTCAGTGTTATCAGCGGTAACTGGCATCAAAGTTGCAATACCGAGCCTTCACGAAGGTAAGTGACATCTTTGTTGCACTCTGCTCATCTCTTCATTGTAAGATATACTCTAAAATTAGAACTCAGCATCGAATTCTCGCTCTGGTGTGAGTATAATTCAATAGGAACCTGCATTTTGGCTATTGGCTATGTTTCTAGACTATATCAATTGGTTGAAGACTTGTTAGCCATTCTCATCAACTTCGACAGATGGCTAATAGGGTCGGGGTTGTGTTGACAGATATTGTAATTGCAGTGTCATGCTGTATACTGATTGGCTTATTCGCTCTTCAACACTTTGGCACACACCAAGTTGCTTTCCTGTTTGCACCGATTGTGATTGCGTGGCTCTTCTGCATCGCCAGCGTTGGATTGTACAACATAATAATTTACAATCCGCGGGGAATCTGGGCTGCCTTGTCTCCAGTGTACATGTACAAGTTTCTGAAACTTGCTGGAAGAGATGGTTGGACCTCTCTCGGTGGGATCGTCCTTTGCATGACGGGTAGGTACCCTCTGGGGTCAACTGTTGCTGTTGTTAGAGGGAAGGGATCACATTTTTGACAAAGTGGTATATGTTTGAATGCAATGAACTAGTCTTACTAAATTCACTGGTCATACAAAAGTCATTCTTCACGGACTCCACAACAGAATGTTATTGTCTCGGGACTTCTCAGCTTAGCATGGGTCCTTTGGTTGTGCTCTGTTCTGTGGTTTTCGGATGGACTTATTTGCAGATTTGGCCACCATGTCTTAATTTTTTAAACAAAAATGTAAAAAGAATTAAAACCAACTAATATTTTCCGTTAGCTGGGTGCAGGAACTGAAGCAATGTTTGCGGATCTAGGCCACTTTAACCAAATGTCTATCAAGGTACAATTCAAACCTCGGAATTAGTGGTTGTAATCAGTTCTAAATTTGTGACTTAGCCCAATCATCAGCAGCATATCACCTCCGTTTACTCCGTCGCTTTTTGTCAGTTAATTTTTCATATGGCTCAAAAATCACAGCAGCATATCACCTCAGTGACCTATAAGGGACACAGAAGGTACACCTATGAACGCTCGGACTCGAATGCTCGAAACGGTGTTTCTTACTTTAGAAGTCCATCTAAATACTCCGTCTTTGGAATACTTAGAAACTGAGGCCTTAACTTGTACATGAGATCAACTGAAATGTGTCAAAACCTCAAACTCCCTGATCTCGAGAGGGGAAGAGCTCCCAGTCACTTGTGTCCCACTTCATAATGTCAATTAAACGGTGGTAGCAATTGGACCAGAGCAAGCGACACCAGGCAGATTTTCTCGGATCCTCCTGCTTTCAGGACGAATTTTGAGGAACTTTCCTATCGTCAATGTGGTTGCAGATTGCGTTCACAACTGTGGTTTATCCTTGTTTACTCTTGGGATATATTGGACAAGCTGCTTACCTGTACAAAAATCCAGGCGATGTTTCAGAAAGCTTCTACAAGTCTATTCCAAGTAGGACATCTTTGTTCCACTATTTTTATTTTAAAACTGATGCATTGTACAGCGTAGAGTAGTTTCGGTAAGCAGAGAGATGACGTACGCGTTTCTATTTTCACATTTCACGTATTGATTATGCACTTCAGGGAAAATGGCAGGTTAACTTTAGGAGCTGAGATTGTTTGTTTTTCATTGGGAAATGAGCAATTGGATTGAACAGAGTCTGATCATGTTATTGATGTGCAGGGCCTGTTTTCTGGCCTGTATTTGTTGTCGCTACACTGGCAGCTGTTGTTGGGAGTCAAGCTGTCATTACAGCAACCTTTTCGATCATCAAGCAGTGTCAATCTCTTGGCTGTTTTCCAAGGGTCAAATTGATTTACACATCCAAAAGAATTCATGGCCAGATATATATACCTGAAATCAACTGGATCTTATTCATTTTGTGCTTGGCCGTTACCGTTGGATTCAGAGACACAATTACCATTGGGAATGCATACGGTATGTACATGATATCAATAGTTCGATTCAATTTTTTATTTTTATTTTTTATAATTCTAAACAGTTTGGTTCAAATGAATACAGTTGAATCTCTGGCCCAAAAGGTTTTGTTGTGGAAGGATACTGCTGTCTTGCTGCTCAAGAATTGCTGGTAGCTTGGTGTTCTCGTCCAGTGTTTTCTTTTTCTTTTCTTTTCCTCTTTATTTTTTTTTTTTAATGTCAGCAGTTCCTTCGGTACTAGTTCGAAGTATCGCCTTGATCTGATTATTTGTCCGGAAACCAACCTGTTCGTTTTGATGCAGGTCTTGCGGTCATTACAGTTATGCTCGTGACGACATGCCTGATGGCTTTGGTCATTCTGGTAGTGTGGAGACGAAATATAATTGAGGCTCTAGGATTCCTCGTGATTTTTGGAGTTATTGAATTGTTTTACATCTCTGCCTGTATCATGAAAGTTCCTCAAGGGGGATGGGTTCCGTTGGTATTGACAGTCGTCTTCATGAGCATCATGTACATCTGGAACTACGGGACGATAAAAAAATACGAGTACGACTTGCAGAATAAAGTCAATATGGAAACGCTACTGAAAATCGGGGGAAATCTGGGACTTGTTCGTGTTCCGGGTGTGGGTTTGGTCTACACAAAGCTTGTAACAGCCGTTCCACCCATTTTCTCTCATTTTTTCACCAACTTACCGGCTCTTCATGATGTCCTGGTACTGGTCTCCATTAAATCTGTGCAAGTGCCTTACATTCCCTCGAACGAGCGGTGTCTTGTAGGACGAATTGGTCCAAAGAGATTGCGTATGTACAGGTGGGTCTTTCACTGCACAATGTTTTCATCTGTGTTGCCAAGGATGTTTTGAAATTTGACCAGAGTATCGGCCTAGAAAGTTCTTGTGAGCCTTGGGTTTAAACTCTCGGTTCCCTTTGACAGGTGTGTCGTCCGTTATGGATATAAAGATATACATAAAGATGACCACAAGTTTGAGGACAAACTTCTTCAGAGTTTAGGTGAATACATTTTGATGGAGGACGACGCCGAGGAGGAGGGAAACGGCTTCGACGATGGAGCCGATGGGAAGATGCATCTTCCAGGAATTCAATCATCCAGTTTGGTGCATGCTGTAAACAATGACGGTGCTTCTAAAGAGAGATTTGGGAAAGGAAAAGAGTCTTCTGGAAACTCTAAGGTACAACTTTCTATGCTTTCCTTGACACCATCGTGCAGATGGTTGGAGAGTACAGTTCTCTGTTCGCCGAAATTCTTTTGGCTGTCTCTAGTTCCACGCCAGAAAAGTATCTATTATTGATCTCGAACTCTCCTGCAAATCGTCTTTAATATTGTGATGGCATTCGCTAGTTGAGAATTCAAGTTTACTTTACAAATCATGAGGTTGAATTAGGATCCAATCATCTGTATTGGCTTGTGAAGGTTAGTAGCAGTGAGAATCCCTCGCGGACAAATGGCAAGAAGCGCGTTCGCTTTGAGACCCCGGCGCGCAAAGAACTAAATCCAGCCGTTCGTCAGGAATATGAAAAGCTCAAAGAAGCCAGGGAGAAGGGTGTGGTGTATATTTTGGGTCATTCCCACGTACAGGCATCAAGTGCATCGTCAATGATAAAGAAGTTTTCCATAAACATCGTCTACACCTTCTTGAGACGGATATGCAGAGGACCTGGGGTTGTATTACACATACCTCAAGAGAACTCCATCCAAATTGGCGTGGTCTACAGAGTATAGCGGGGTGTCTCCTTGTACTTCTAACTCGCATCAACCGTTTGCATGTTTATGACCTTGTAGATCCAAATTTGGCTTCTATGTGAAAGAAAATGAGGCTGGTAATGAAATTCCAAAGATTCTAGCACGAATCTGAGAAACTAGGAAACGTTGCATCCACTGCAAATGAGATTACTCGCTGTTTTTGTGTACTTGAAAGTCAAGCGAGTGTATATTAACATAATTATAGGATTCCCTTTTTGTACAAACCACAGATTTAGTGAAAGCTATAAGTATAATTGTTTTGCAGATACCGATGCAAGAAAATATGTTTGGTAGAGGGATATAATTTCGATGGGATTGAAAGGAAGTAAATGAGTGCTCACTGTGACGTAGTCTTGGTTCTTGACGATGCAAATAGCAAGTACCGTTACGATACTTTGATAGTCATTGGTTTTGATCGTGCGCGGAATTGTCAGCGTTTTCTTTTCTATAAATCAAATCTACGCGTAAGACCATGTCTTTATACTCATTTACTTTCTGTTATTTTTTGACTGTCCTGGCCTTGGCAATCCTGAGAAATTTTTTGAGGGCATGCAGTCGTGAATCGATGTCTGTAACTTCCTGCTCTTCATCAAAATCTCTCTCAATCATAACATCAAACCTCCCAGCTGCAACCCACACTCATGTGTTACAATCTTACAGTGACAGGTTGACTGTCTTATCATGGACTCGAATGGTAATTTACCCCAAGACCATGATGCATGTCTGATGCATACTGTATTTCTGCACGATAAATGAGTACTAGATGGATTGGATGATGCGAAGCAATCAAAAGTATGGAACTAGATTTGTCGGTCACCGGCGTACATTCACAGAAACTAACCTGATTTATCAATGGGCGATGAATCACCGTTGAAATCCTTCAAGCTACCACTCATGCCACGGGATTCTGTGTCGCTAATATTGTAACCTTCCATTTTTGCATATCTTCACTCATAATCCAACCAGTTAAAATGAGCGGCATGTGCACAGTTACTTGTGAAATATAGGTTGATGCATGTGAGAAAAGAGTCAAATCGACAGGAAAACTTGGTGGAATATTACATAATGATATCAATCGATAAGACATACTTGTGTAGTTTAGCTTTCACGTCTCTCAACAGAGTTCCAGGAGAGCTTGCCCTTGAACCAAGCCTTGATCCGACTTGGTGCTCCGCTACCTGCAGGCAGTCATGACTGATATTTAAGCGTTGAGAAACCAGAAATGAGCGACCTCAGAAGCTCATTTAACAGAGATTATATCAACTACCAACGATGGACACTGGTTTCATTGTATACATTACGGAGATGGACTATTTGCAATAAATTGGCACACGCATTGAATTTCCAACTCTGCGCTGATGTGCAGTCATGCAAGTCTATTACGGTTGTCCATTCTCTGGTATAGGGTTTAAATCATGCAAGGGCTTTCATTTCTTACCGGCTCGGAACGTTCATCATCAGTAGTGAAGCAAAGTGGAGTTGCTGTTGAACCAGTCTCTTTGTTGCTCAGAGCTCCTCGCAATGACTGAATTCTGATATCCTTATTCCTGCACAAGCTCCATGTGGGTGACCAACATAGCCACTGAAAATGGACGGTAATCAAGCATGCATTGAACTTGGAATGCAATTTACCAAGCTGGCGACGGACTAACGTTCTCTTGTGCATTACGTTGGCTTTCCCTTGATGCCTTGCTCCTCCCAGACTTTGAGGTTGTCTGTGTTTCACTCATCCATTGTACCAAATCAGAAAATTGTGTTACATGAATCAAAAGTGTGGGTAGAAGATTCAGAGAAAGGATGAATTACCTCAGCAGGAGATGCAGTACGTGTCCTGTTGGAGGTACTCAGTATTTCGACCTCATGACGGGATAGCTTTGTCACAACTGGACGCGTTCTCCCAGCACTTCTAGAAATCTCTCTGCTCATACGCGAATCAATTCCTTGTTTAATAAGAACGAAGCTACTTGAACTTTGTTGTAAAATAAAGGAATAATTTTGAGCGCCACAAAATTTTCTAGGCTTACAAGCCAAGTTGTGTGTATCACCAACTTCTGGATATGAAATCTCTACTCTCTTACCTGAAACCACCAAACAAATACAAGATCGGATAACTGAAGCGATTGAATGGCATTTGAATTCAAGAGAAACTCACCTGGCATATGGATCATCAGGTCTTGATAATGAAGGCCGCGAAGATACTGCACGAATTGACCCCTGTTTTCCAGGAGAACGTCCTCTAATAAGACTGACGACCCCTTCACGAGACTGGTTGCGCAAGTTTCTGAATGAGGGGCAAGAGGATGGTCGGGAACCTGAAATTTAGCAACTCATTCTGAGGAGGTAAGTCTGAAGTCAATGACCAACACACCTTTATACTCTTCTCAACGATTCAAATGTAAGGTCAGCGATGACTCATTTTCAAAACACGTCAGTTATGTTGAAACCAAATAAATTTGAATAAGACAATTATGCCACTGACCAGATGGAGTTCTCCCTCGTGTTGCTGTTTGTGTGTTTGAACGAGTGAACATTGGAGATGGCCTTCGAAGCCCGTTTGGAATTCCACCTCCCGTTCTCGTCGAAGGGCCCACTGAAGAAGTTTCCCTGTTCACTAACACAAACTATGAAAACTTTCTATCTTCATGCCACAGGTAAGTAATCACACTGCATGTCATGTGATGAATTAATTTTCGTCTTAAAGTGAATCATCATAGATGTACCTGGGCCTGGTTCGAGAGGGGGGCAGATCTCTGGAGCCTTGTATTTTCAACCTGCGTAGAAGCCATCTGAGTTACTATAATATGATCGATTCCTTATCGCCTAGTGCTGATCTGAGAGAAGTCACGTTACACATTTATTGTGGAGCAAGCAGCTTGTGCTGAGTGTCTTGATAGATGCAAAGTAGGCTCATGTTGGAGAAGACTTACCTCCTTTTCAAAATGTCAAGTTCACCTTCAGACTCTCGTAACTTCACTCTCAACCTTCTCTCTACATCTCGCAGAGTGCTTACCTGGGTAACCCACATTCCGGAGGTGCACTCAGCATACCCTTTTCCTCTTGTCATTGGGTTGATACAATTATGAAAATACAAATTCCCACGCAACCAATTCAGAAACAAACATGTACTCCGCACGATATTCCATTTCGCGGATTTAAAAAGTTGATAGCTGGAGCATCTATTAGACACTACCTGTTCAGTAAGGGTGGTATTATCTCTCGCTAACCGAGCTACAGCTTTCCGATGGACGTTGCGCTCGCTTCGTAAATCTTCCTACAGCTCCACAGAAGAGTCACATGACACATAGTAATTGAAAAAATCATGTCTAAAGACATGAGTAGCAAGAATGACATCCCAACATCGGCAACTCATACCCAGAAAAAACATTACGATATCTTCAAACAATTCTAGATCTACATGTATATGTAGAGCATTGTAAAAATTCATACCCTCGCACATCAACAATAGTGATGGCGCACTACCTAAATATCTTCACAGCTCGCGAAAAGCAACTGACCTGGACCGTCTTGTAGCTAAGCATCTTCAAATAGCGGCCAGAATTTCAAGCATGGAAGCACAGAGAAACAACTGACCTGTAAAAAGCACAAACACAACATGACCATGTGCATAATTCAAGTGTTGGCACCCCTTTTCGTGTAATTTAGAATACTGAAGCAGTAAAGCTTAACGCCTTCATTTAAGAATACCAAGAGATTGCCAGGTTGTGTTGTTTGCTGACCTGTAGTCGATCCAATTTTCCGCGCAACACTCGTGTTTCCTGCTTCAAATCTCTCTGCAGGTGATACTTCATCTCTGAGTACGTCGTGCTAGATTCAGCATAGAAATTACACCAAAATGATTGTAATATTAGCAAACCATGCATCTTAATGTTGCAAGTAAACTAGCTTTTGACTTTTCCCTATTTCTCCTCTTGACAGTTACGCGTGTGCGAATTTCTTCTTAAAGGTGAGAAGAAGCCAACCAACCTTGGCCTCTATTCTGGAGAAAAGAATATCACATTTTTTTTGAGTGAGTGCAAGTTCTTTCTGAAGCTTCTTCCGCTGCTCATCATCCTCTCTGCTCCGTAGACAATAAGGTTATTGACAAATTCGAGATCCTTGACCCATGAGGTAGAAGCAAGGATACGAAATCCTGAGCAAGCTAGTCAAGACAGGCTCTCGCAATAAGCAGAACGATGGATCCAGTATGCCGAGTTTAGGAAAGTCCGGCAATCGAAATATGGCAACACATCATGTGCATCCTCAATGCATCAACAGCATTGTGATAGTTTCGATTGCTTTTCTACTTTATGTAGGTGAGAAATACTAGTTTCTTGCTACTCCCGATGAAAGCAGACATCATCCTCAGCAAAGATTAAATGTTCCACCAGTGTACCTTCGGTCAATTTGTGTGCCATAGCCAAACATCCTGTAGGAGTCCTCCATGCAAGTGAGCTGTTACCCCAAAAACAACTCCAGGGACATCGTTAGATTTCAAGACTACCAAACTACTGCTTTCGCTTTTAAGAATACGACAATAAAGAGGAGCAGAGTTAGAGACTCGCCTGAGAAGTGAGTACAGAATTTTCCTCTCTAAGCTTTCGAAGCTCAGCACTATCAGAATTTGTGCGAACCGGTTCATCGTCATCAAGTAGTCCATGACGATTCTGGTCCATCCTCTTTTGTAGCTGGGCCTTAACGTCCTCTAATTCATCCCGCAGACGACGAATGGTTCGTTTTAGTGCTTCTGGTTCGGGATTAACTTCATGCAACAAAGGTAGGGGGTAATGAACCCTGTATACAAAGGTAATTCCTCCGTCAAAGTCAACACATTGAATGGATCTTTTATGATCAAATTGACATAATACAAAGGTATAGAAGGTGGAAATGAAGGATACCGATCAAACTCTCCAGTGTAGGTAAGTATGAGATATCGCTTATTATTTGATACACTGCGAAGCGCCTGAGATCCCATATCTCGCATCTTTCTACTGCATGGTCCCACAAGGCTAATACGTCAGCTTAACTACACCGAACTGAACATGAATAAGTGGTCGGATTCTAATTCAAAGGAATGCATGGAAAAATTAGACCAGACTAATCAAACCAATTAATACTGATTAAAATAATGAAAAAATAACCCGCTCAGAACAGTACAAGCATTCTGAAAATGTTGATACGCGATGTCTTTAAGGCTAGAAGGAGAGAGTAGATGTAGTGCTCTATACGTTACTCCTCACAGTGTCAACCTTTGAATCAATTTGCGGGTGTAGGCTAAAAGTCTCACCTGTTTTTCAGCATTTCAAAGTCCTGGTAAGTCAAAAGGTCCACGAACACGGAGTCTGATTCCTGAAGTATAGCCGATCGAAGCATCTTTACGAACACAGAAAACTTCTTCAAATTTCCAGTTTTATGAGTAATTTCTTCTATGTCTGTACATACACGCATACATAAATACATAAATATATGCATACAACCGGTCAGTGATGGCCATCCTACTGTTCTCAGATTGAGTAGCTTGAGTTTTAAAATCGAGTGATAACAATTAATGAAAATGCCTTTTAAGATTCAATCAAAACAAGATGCTGCAACTTCTGCAGGTAACACGTTGCGTGCATCAAAACATTCTGAAAAGGTTTTTCTAGAGCAATTCGATTCTGAATAATTAGAGCATCTAATTTTGTTTACAAAATTCTAAGATTGCTTCCCCAATCATCCCATGCTGCATGAGATGTTTGCAGTAATAAAGCCACTTCAGCAATCGAGAAATACTGGAAGTTATCACGTTTATACATGTAAATGTACTACAGAACATAGACACATAAATCTTGGAAAGATTGGGTCGAGAACTGACATCTTGCCGTAAAGTCCCCACGCCACCGAGATCCATCAGTTTTATGCTCCGCCTCGACACACAGGGTATCACCCGGGGCCAGTGACACTGTAAGCAAGTACTGCACATTTTGAAATACAAGCTCTACCACCTGCTCAAACTCCGACGTATTACTCCGGTTGCTCATTTTCCAACAACAAGGTCGGTCGATTACGGACACATTATGCATACGCTCCTATGTCAATCCCTCCTCTCCTCGCCTTTCCATAAGTATCATACCGTATTTCAACTCAATGATCACCAACTCTCTGGCAACTTAGCTGATGTGCTTGCGATTCTTCACCCAGTGTTGATGATCCCGATTGATCAGTCTTCAGCAATGCTAAGAGTTGTCCTCGTCCACAAAGCAACAAAGAAGATTGAACTAGTCTCTCCACTTATTTGATTTCCATGTCAACGCTGAGCTACGAGATGAATGAATCTCCTCGACCACAAAATTGAACACACAATCAACAAAAAAGCCCACTCCTACATAGCACAACTACTTCGCGAAAGGGCTGAAGCTGAAGCTGAGAAAAATGCTTGAATGGTTAAGAATATTGGGATATAACAGGGAGATTGACAATTGCAGCAATAAGCTTTACTATGGCATCCAGTGCAACTCAACAAATGGCTTCAAGAAGAAAAATCCATCTCAGCAGTGGCAAGAAACTGGAACTGGGGCAGTAGAGTTCCATTCACACTGCCACAAGCCTCAGGTTTCATGCCATCACAAGTTTCACTTGCAGACTCCTGGAATCAGTGGATTCTAGCTTAACCCGAAATTTTACCTAGTGTTTTTACGAGTAAGAAACTTACAATTGATAGCCAGAAACCATGTAAAATAGTTTGAACCCATGAAACAAAATAATATGATCTATACAAGCGACCCACAGCTGTTCACGTTGGATAAAGCAGCAAAAATCAGACCTTGCGGATCATAAGTTCGGCACAAAATCCCAAACTGGAAATGTATACATCCACGTGGGTTACAAAAATTGGACCACAACTGTCGAGAGACAATTCAACAGTGTCAAGATCGGGCGGCATTGCAAATTCGTGGAGATGGCGGCCACAATACCCGCTCTTCACTCTTCCACTTGCTTGGAAGCTGATGCAAGGTTGTCCTCAGAAAAACCTGTCACATTCTCTATCGGTAGAGTTCCATCTTCACCTTAAAAGAATCTTAAGACCCATTCATCGGAATCACTAATGCTCGGCTCCAGCGTAGATTAGGGCTAGGGTTTAAGAGAACGATTATCCACCTGCATAGGCTCTGCGAGTGTGTGTGTGTGTTGATCCGGTTGCGCTGCGATGGACAACTGCACTTAGTCATTGCAGAGGCAGTTGCGATCACCGTTCACTGGGTTAAATGTATCGCACACCTTCACTTGCAAGGCTGCAGGTGTTCGATCTCGTAGAACCACCGACACTTCACACTTACGAAACCGTCCTTGCAACTGATGCTTAGGAACGTTCGAATAAGATGCCGATTGTCGACGATTCAGGGACGGTCTACGTGGCTATTGTGTCAGTGATGATGGCAATGTTCGATACCTACACTACGTGTAATGTTCAGCACTGTAATTTGCAACTTTATTGATGTTAATGTGAAACATGATGATGGTGATAAGCATTACTATTTTGAAATTTAATTTAAGTGTTTCATTTATAACTTGGAAAAGAAAATTTATATAATAACTAGTTGAACCCATGACATTGTCAGGGAAAGTGTGCAAAGAATTAATTAATGTGATATCCTCTTTTGAGATAGAAGTGAATCATGTGTGGTTAGGGCCTTGTGAATATGTAAACTTAGTTCTATTAAGACCTTGTGAATTGCTGCATAATTCAACTTTTCGCTTCACTTTTGATGAAAATAATGAAACATCCGGCCAGTTTTTGTCTCCTCTAGTATATCCGGTTGATTTATCTCACTGAGTTGTTTTATGTAAGAGATTTTTTAGTGTCATGTAAGAACTATCAGTTTGATGGTGTAATAAGATGGGCACATTTTGCTAGCACTTCAAAACAGAAAATGTTTTCTTTGTTTTAATAAATATTCAAGTAATGTCAAACACTTCATTGAATGATTACTCAAATATTAAATATTAACTATTGAAAGAATTTTTAGTACATTTTTTCTTCACAAATTATATACAATTTATGATTGAGCAATACATAACAGTATGTCATATTTTGGGCATGAATGTTTTGGTACCCTTCTTGATTATTTTTGCATTTATTGGAGGTTTTTATTGGTTGTTTGAGAGTGGATGATAAAAAAAAAAAAAAAAAAAAAAAAAAAAACTAGTGGTTACAAAATATTTTATATTCTTAAATAAACCAATGAATAACTTTAGGGGATACCAAAATTATAGGTAATAATATACCAATTTATAATATAAATAAATATATTAATAATAAATATAAATAATATATAAACATATAAATATATAAATAATATAATATATAATATATAATAAGAAAAAAATAATATAATATAATAATAAAAAAACAAAAATAATCTAATAATATATTTGGTTTGCTAACCAAACTATTGAGATCATTAAATATAGCCTGCGCTCTCCATAATATTTACTGTAGACTACAATAATTACTGTAGCTACAATATTTAGAGTCTAGTGGAGAAGTACTGTTTATCCTCTCCTCTTTTCTCTTCTTGTATACGAGATACAACCAGATCAATAGAATTGTGTGTGTGAAGCTCTCTCTCCTTAGAAACCCTCTTGTGTGTATGACTTACTACTACTCTTATGTGTGTGTATGACTTACTATTACTCTCGTGTGTGTGTATGACTTACTACTACTCTTGTGTATGTGTATGACTTACTACTACTCTTGTGTGTGTGTATGACTTATTACTACTCTTGTATGTGTGTATGACTTACTACTACTCTTGTGTGTGTGTATGACTTATTACTACTCTTGTATGTGTGTATGACTTACTACTACTCTTGTGTGTGTGTATGACTTACTATTACTCTTGTGTCTTTCTAAACATTCTCAACACGTTATCAGCACGATTCTCTTCTACATATTATCACAATTTTTTGCTCTAGTCTTTGACTATTCAAACTTATTGCTACTCTTGCTCAGTGTCTGCTTCATGATTTTGTTCTTCTTGTTGGCCCCTCACACATTAGCTGCTTGCTTAGAGCACTTGTTCCACTCTTTGCCTTGCTTGCTCTGAATACTTGATCTAGCCCAACTCCACCCTCTGCTTGCTCCTTGCTCCCTGTTGCGCCTCGCGCCTGCCATCAAACTGTCGCCGAATTTGTCGCTGCCATCGCCGCCCTTATACCGCTGCCGTCGCTGTTGCCCGCCACTGCCGCCCACCGCTGCCCGCCGCCACCCGCCGCTGTTGTCTGCCGCTGCCATCCTGCCGCCCTACCGCTGCCTGCTGCCGCCATCTTATTGCTGTTCTACTGCCTTAATCTACAACTCTCTCTTTAAATATATATATATATATATATATATATATATATATGTTTGTTTATTTCAAGTTCAAGTTTATCATTTTATTTGACTTAATATTTTAAGGTACGTTTTACTCAACTTTTCTACTTGATCTTGTATTTTCTTTATAGATTTATTTATAATGAGTGCTTCAACATCTTCAACTGCTTCTACTATGGTTCCAATTATTACCAGTGCATCTCAACATTTTTAAGCTCTTTTATTTCTATCATTGACTGTAGATGGAAACAATTATCTATTATGGGCATAAATGGCAAAAGCAAATTTATTTGCAAAATAACTCTCGGATGTCATTATGTATGAAGAATCTCCTACAACAAGTATTTCTATATCTCTTTCTATTCGTTGGAAAGCACTTCTTCTCCTTCGTCGTCATCTTATACCTGCATTACAACATCAATATTTGGAAATGAAAGATCCTGCAGAACTTTGGAAGAATCTTAAATCTAGGTTTAATCATCAAAAGACCATTTTTCTTCGACATGCACGTCATAATTGGACACATTTACGTGTCTTGGATTTTTCAAATTTAAATGCTTTCAATAGTGAAATGTATAGTATTTTCTCACAATTACGATTATATAGACAAAGCATTTCTGAAGAAGAAATGATTGAGAAAACTCTCTCTATATTTCCTCTTGTATTTGCTATGCTTGCACAACAATACAGGAACATGAAATGTCAGAGTCATTCTGATCTCATGTCCTATCTACTTCTTGCAAAGAAGCAAAATGAGCTACTCTTGAGCAATGGGGAAGCTCGTCCTATTGGAACTACAGTTCCAAAATCTCATGCACTTAATATTTCAAAGTCTAAGAAGAAATTATATAAACATGGGAAACATGCTCATAAGTATCAAGGTAGTCATAGTCAAGACCATTTCTACCCATATATTAAGAATAAATGTTCTACTATTAATTATAGTAGAAAACAAAAATCAAAGATGCGTTCTTGCCATAAGTGTGGAATGATTGGACATTTAGCATATGCGTGCCATACTTTAGAATATTTTATTAAAATATTCCAAGAAAATAAGAATTACAAGGTGAGGCTCGTGAAGTTCATACCATGGATGTGTCCATGGATTCAATTGGTGTTGATGACTTAGAGGCTTATATGAATGATAGAACCTCTAATGATGAATCAAATGATGCTCTCATTTATTCTGCAACAACACATTCTATCTTGCGAGATAGACGATTTTTTATTGAAAAATCTTCAACTTGACAAACTAAAAGTATGATGACCATGGCTGGAGCAAATGCGTTTTGTTTCCAAGAGGGCACAACGATGGTAAAATTACCTATGGGTTCCATCATAAAATATAAACATGCGATGTTTGCACCTTCAGCACCTCGGAGTCTGATCAGCTACCGAAACGTGCGTATTAATGGTTATCACCTCTCGACCACCACTTTAAATAGAAAAGAGATTTTGGTTCTTGCAAAGAATCATAAAGTTGTTGAAAAAGCTTTTGCTATAGAAAATGGTTTATACCAAATTGTAATTCGGCCTTCCATTATATTTAATTTTGCATCATCTATCTCAGAGAGTCGTGTTTCTCTCTGGTATGGACGATTGGGACATCCAGAATCCACATTATTTAGAAAGATCATTCCATGTATAATTGGACACAATTTAAAGCTTATAGATGTAGACTTTATGGAATTATGTCGTGCATGCGTGCAAGGTAAAATGATTATTCGGCCTTCAATTTGGAAAGTTCCATAAGAATTACCACCAATGCTTGAATGATTGCATGGTGATATTTGTGGTCCTATTAATCCAATATCAGGACCATTTCGTTATTTTTTGGTCCTTGTTGATCCATCAGGTAAACAATCACATGTTTCATTATTATCAATTCGAAACATGGTGTTTGCCAATCTTATATCTATGCTTATTTGCTTTCGGGCACATTTTCTTGATTATCCTATAAAAACATTGCGTATGGATAATGCAAAAGAATTTGCATCAAAGTCTTTTGAAGACTATTATACTGCAATAGGAATCGAGTTGACATATTGTGTTCCATATGAACATGCTCAAAATGGACTTGCAGAGTCATTTATAAAGCGTATACAACTCATTACCTGGCTACTCTTCTTTCACGCAAATCTACCTGCATCTATGGGGGTCATGCAGTTTTACATGCTGCAGCATTAATATGCCTCCGCCTTTCTTCTCTTGAAATTGTTTCACGATATGAGCTCATTTCGGGTCGTGTTCCAAATGTATCTCACTTACGAATATTTGGTTGCCGTGCTTGGATTCCAGTATCAGAACCTTAATGGCATACCATTGGACCTCATCGACAAGAAGGCATATATGTTGGTTTTGATTTACCAAGCATTATTCGTATTGTTGATCTATTAACTGGCACATTATTACGTGCACGTTTGTAAAATTGCTGTTTTCAAGAAAATGTATTTCCATCTCTTTGAGGAGGAGTATCCAATCAACAAAGAAATAAAGTACTCATATTTAAAGCACCAGAAACATTTACAATGAATCTCGATCCTAGAACATCTTTGGCAGAAACTGAAGTTGCTAAGATTTTGTATTTAAAACGGATCGCGGATGAAACATTTGATGGCTTCAATGATACACCTAAAATTACAAAAGTTCCTATTAATGAGGCTCAAAATGCACCTGCTCAGATTCCAGTGCCATTGACTACAATACCTCAAGTTATAACAACAACAACTAAAAGAATTCGTGGACCACATAAGCAACCACGTAAGAAGAAAGCTATAAAATTAATTAATTCTGGTATTATTTCTCAAGAAATTGCCACTCATCTTGCAGGACTACCAATTCATGATGATATATCCATGCATAATGTACCTTCAATTCCTATGAAAAACAATCTTGGAATTGGAAGGAATAAGAACAAGTTGACTAAAGAATTATCTATTATGTATTATGCTACAAATGATATTTGGGACAGACCATCTATTACGATAGATGAATCATTTGCATATATGATTATAGAAGCCATTTCTTGCAAGGAAGATGATCCTGAACCTCAAACCATCGAAGAGGTGATGCATCGCTCAGATTGGTCAAAATAGAAAACTGCTATTGAAGATGAACATTCCTCTTTGCGTAAGAGGAAAGTCTTTGGTCCAATTGTAGACACTCTTACATCTTGTCCTGTGAGATATAAAATAGTATTAGTACACAAGTGAGATGCTTAAGGCCAAATAATCTGCTATAAAGCTCGTCTTGTTGCTCAAGGATTTACTCAACATTTTGGCATTGATTATGAATCCACATATTCTCCAATCATGGATTCAATTACATTTCGATATATTATTGGAATGACAGTTTATGCCACCCTTGAGATGCATCTGATGGATGTAGTAACTGCATATCTATATGGTTCTCTTGATGCAAATATTTATATGAAAGTTCCACTTGGCTTAGAAATAAGAACTCCAAATCAACCCACTCTAGGAAAATATCATGGTATTAAATTATGTAAGGCCTTGTATGGTTTAAAGCAATTTGGACGAATGTGGTATCAACATCTTCGAGATTATTTAATTACAAATAATTTTATAAGTGATCCACTAATCCCTTGTTTGTTTATCAAACGGGATAAAATTGGTTTTGTGATCATCGTTGTATATGTTGATGATCTTAACCTAGTGGGCACTACATCTGCATGTGTTACAGCTACAAACCTATTTATACGTGAATTTGAGATGAAAATCGTAGGAAAAATAACTTTCTGCATTGATCTTCAGATTATGCATCTTACACATGGTAGCATTTTTTTTTGCCAACTAACGTATATTAGACGAATCTTGCAAAGATTTAATATGATTGATGCTTATCCATTGTCCACACCAATGGTTGGACGTGGTCGTGATGGTCATGATCCATACCGTCCATGCGAGGAGGAGGATGAAATATTGGGAGACCAATATCCATACCTCACAACGGTTGGAGCACTTTTGTATTTAGCTACATCTACAAGACCTGATATTACATTTGCAGTTAGTGTTCTTGCAGGACATAGTGCACATCCAATACTACGACATTGGAATGTCATCAAACATTTATTACGTTATTTAAAAGGTACTGAAGACTTGGGATAATATTATACAAAATCTGCAGATCCAAAATTGGTTGGATATTGTGATGCAGGATATAAATCTGATATTGCAACAACTAAATCTCAAACAAGATATGTATTTTTAAGATATGGAGCTACAATATCATGGAAATCAGTGAAACAAAAAATAACTGCAACAACTCATCCAACCATGCAAAAATTATTGCCTTACATGAAGCATCTCGAGAATGTATTTGGTTGCAATCAATTGATAAATTCATTCAAACAACCTGTGGATTTTCATATGATGATTCTCCAACTATCTTGCATGAAGATAATAGTGCTTGTATTGCACAGATGCAAGTTGGTTTCATTAAAGGCAACAGGACAAAGCATATTGATCCAAAGTATTTTAGTTATACTCATGACTTGATTATTGATCAAGCACTTATAATTAAGAAAATTGAATCTACAAATAACCTTATTGATCTCTTCACCAAAGCTCTCCCATTAAGCAACCATTGTCGACTTACTTATGGCATTGGTATGCGGCGACTTGCTTTTCTTGAATATGAAAGTTAATGAGCTCTTGAAATAATTAAAGAAAATGATGTTGTACTCTTTTTCATTTATCTATGGTTTTGTCCTTAAATAAAATAAAGTTTTCCTAGATAAGGTTTTAATGAGGCAACAATTTTTGATCTTGCAAGATCACAGAAAAGTATAGATCATAATTCTATACAAATTTTATATTATGTAAATATTATGATGAGTGAGGAGGAGTGTTGAGATCATTAAATATAGCCAGCGCTCTCCATAATATTTACTGTAGACTATAGTAATTACCATAGCTACAATATTTAGAGTCTAGTGGAGAAGTACTGTTTATTCTCTACTCTTTTCTCTTCTTGTATACAAGACACAACTAGATCAATAGAATTGTGTGTGTGAAGCTCTCTCTCCTTAGAAACCCTCTTGTGTGTATGACTTACTATTACTCTTATGTGTGTGTATGACTTACTATTACTCTTGTGTGTGTGTATGACTTACTATTACTCTTGTGTGTGTATGACTTACTATTACTCTTGTGTCTTTCTAAACATTCTCAACACAGACTACTACATCAACTTTGAGAATCTGTAAAAAGGCTTGGTGTGTTAACTTTTTTCAAATTTATATTGAAAAGAAATAACTTTTACAGTCATCACTAAAATTTTCCCAAAATTTTTTGTAAGATATTTATTATTTTTTATAATTACATTTTTGAAATACTAAGTCATGAGTTCAAGCATTTTCATGCAATTCTCATGTCTGAATTCAAATGCTGAGATTTTCCTTTCTTCAAAAGTTAAGTGATAAGGCATCCCCCCCCCCGTTTATTTAATGTATTTACTGACTAAATTATTTGTGTATAAAAGCATACATATATTAATACATTAATACAATATCAATATACATATTATTTACCAGAAAATATATACTTAATTAACAACAAATTGTAACTCCTGATACGTACACTTAAAGCGAAACAAAAATCCTAAGTAAAATGTGGAAATAACCACTTCAAACAGCTACAGAAGCACTGACCTCTGATATGAATTATAATCCAAAGTTAGATTTTTCCTCAGAGCTAAAACATTTTACAGTGATTTGCATAAAAATGACCATCTATATCTACTTCCTGCTGGTACTAGAGCTTAGCATTTAAGAAAGAAAGGACAATAATAGTATGCTGTATAGTAGTATGTTAATGAGATTGTGATGAGAGCTACTATACATCTTGTGTAGGAAGTACAAATAGGCTTGTGCTTGTTTTTGTTTCATTGGCTCATGCTTCTATCCCCTTTTTATTCCCCCTGTAGGGGCCCATGCATTTTGTGTGCATGTTGGCCAAATGTTGATGAATCCAGTTGAATTATAGTTGAAGTCAGTGTTTCAGTCTAGGCAAGGAAACTTCCATACCACTGAAAAGGCCTGGAATTGGCCTAGAATATACTCTAGGGACCATCATGCTACTCAGATTTTTGTATAGGGACTTTAAAAATGTTGAAATGTTTGGGGTTTGTTTTAAAAAGTTGTTGATAAAAAATGAAAAAATGAAAAATAAAAAGTGAGGAATATCCCAACATAAGTCACTTTGGCATAAGTTTAAATTTATATTTGAAATGGTTACAGTTTAGGTCATAATTGGTAATTTTGAATAGTTGTTTATTCAGTTTTGAATACTGAGGGAATTTTATTTTAGGGTTTTATTTATTTTTATTTTTTATGGTTCCACAAAGATAGGGGACAAAATCATTCCCTTAGTGATCCATAAATTGGAACAGATGCATTAATGTCACCTAATTTAAGGATTGTGTAATCTCAAGTTGGTTTTAATACAAACTTGCACAGCAGAGGTTCAAACAAACCAATATTTCAACAACAAATAAATTTAAAGCTCAGGCACTAATCAAACCCACTAAAAGTTGGTATGGTCGCACTACTTGTAGAAACAAAGACCACGAGACCTACCGCCCAACATTGACGCTGGTGGTTCCACGATCCAATCACAAAACAGTATGGCCAATGGACCATACATACTATTAAAATATTAAGGCGTATATGAGATGAAGTCACTTTTTACGTTTACTTTTAAAGGAAAAAGTCAGGCAGGGGAACCCAGCGACTGGAAGGGTCAACAATCGCGTCAGTTGGAGGGGAAGGGGCACGACCGCTCGACGTGCGCCCCGTCCTCGGGGGATTTGATACCCTCTTGGTGGTCGGCGTCTGGCATTCGCTTTCGATCAGGCACTCATCGTCCTGCGGTCGGCGCCGCCGCACGCCGGTGAGAGTGGAGCCTCGTGCTGCGGAGCTCGTGTGAAGTGGGAGAGTCCCGCGACCTCGAGGACTAGTGGGATTCTCGTAGGCCGCGGTAGGAAAGTCGTTGTGATCGTTTGATCGGGGGAGTTCACGGCTGCGCATTTGGGTTTGGTCTTGTCGTTTCCCGATTTGGAGGTTTTTAATGCTTGTTTGGACGGAGATAGAGGCGGGCGGGCGTGAGAACGGTGTTGGGTCGTTGCTGCGTCGGGCTGACGTAATGTCATGAATGCGAAGGCGTGCAGGTGGACGAGGGGATAGTGGGTTCGACATTGCCGTCGCCTACGTGCGCAACTGAGCTTTGTGAAGGGGCTCTTGAGGAAATTTTTTGAGGGTAGGAGTGGTACGTGAGTGGGGACTGTGAGAGTGTGTGGGGGGGAGAGGCGATTAATGCGGGTGTAGGGTTAAGCGTGACGGGGTGGGGAGATTTAGTGTGTGTGTGGTGATGGAGTCGAGTTTGAGGATGACGGGGATGAGGTGTGGCGGTGCAATGGCAAGGGTTTGAGTTGCGTCGAGCACAGAGGATCACGACGCAGGATCTGTGGGTTGCTGCGGTACGGACAGAATCTCGTAGAGGGGTAGCTGGTTACACGACGTCGTTTCCTAGTGCGGGTGTTTGAGAGCTTCGTGTTGTACGAAGAAGATTGGTTCACACCACCGGGTTCTCAGTGCTTCAAAATTTGGTGGTAACAGCGTAGTGTCGAAGGTGAGAGTTGATGTCAAAGAGTAATGCCTTTTGGGATACGGTGGTGATCTTTCAGATGACGCAGCTGTGATTAAAGCTGGATTCTTTTTCGTCTTCACTAGTTATGTCTATTTACAACCTTGATCCCTGGAATTGAGAACATTGTGTGTTGAAATGGTATTTGCGTGAGAACCACGTACTTTAAGACAAAATTTTCTGAATTGGTTCTGCCCAGTTTTGTCAGGGTATCTGACGTAAAAGGTGCATTCTTTTTGCGGCCTTATGTTGATCCATTCGGCGTGCATTGTGTTTTCTGTACAGGTCGCTGAAGTGTGATGATGAAAGCTGTTTCTGGGTTTTTCTGGTCTGGACACTATTCATTTTAAATTCAAACATGAGTTTTCAAATCATGGAAAGAAAAATTGAAATCCCGGAGTTAAGTGAACACGATGATGATGAAACGTTGGAGGACGCCGACCCTGCAGTGCTAACATTGTCTTCTAGTGAGGCTTCGGAGAATTGGGAAAAGATAAGTGAAGATTGGGTTTCTCTGTTCCTAAACCCCGCCGTATTAGACGAGCATGCAAGACCTCTTCCTTCCGATCTTGAGAATTACTCGCAATTCGATTGTACTTCAAAAGAACCGAAGGATCATTTTTACCCTCAAGAGCTAGTGTCAGATTCTTTGTTACTCCACTCCACTGACGATCAATTGTCTTCCGATCTGGGGCTTGGAACCTCCACAAACGTCGTGGAAGATATCTTTGGGAAAGAGGATCCTTCCATCGGCGTTTCAGGACAACCAGATTTGATACATCCGAAAGGAGAGCCCCTTGGACACCATGATGCAGCAGAGACACATTTTCCTATCGCTCCCCACTCACATGTAACACAGGTAGCATACGCATCCACCCGTACGGAGGTGTATGTTTCAACATCTCCCGCGAGCAGCTTGACCCAGGTGAGTGGAGATTCAAGCTCAGGAATGGAGGTTGATTTATGGAAGGACAAAGAAACCGTCCCAGACTCGTCGATTACTCTTAAACGAGAATTAACTGAAGAGGTCTCATCTCATTCGGAGAGCCCAACGTCTCTGTCAAGTGTCACTGAAAGGGAAGGCGGGGCATCTGAAATGAAGGAGAAAAATCCTCAGAGTGATGAGCGAGGAGTAGGTTCTCGAGATGTGTCAGGCACAGGCTCCGCAGCTGGGGTGGCAACTCCTTCGGCTGCAGCGCAGTTGGCAACTTTCAGTGTGCGACAACTTCAGAATTTTGGTAACGTTATTAAAGTAGGTTTACTGGCAAGGCCTGGGGACAGGGGGGTAAATGTAGAGGACAGAGAAGAGTCTAACAAGCCTCTCATTCGGGAGAAATGTGAAATAGAGTCTGTCAAGATGCAAAATCAGGAGGTGTCGGAAGACCAGCAGAGCGATCAAAGTGATGCTGACAGAAAGGGGGAGGCTTGTGATGAGGATGACGAGAAACGACGTGCTCGGTTGATGCGGAATCGTGAGAGCGCTCAACTTTCTAGGCAAAGAAAAAAGGTTTATGTAGATGAGTTAGAGGGTAAACTACGAACTATGACAGCAACTGTCGCGGATCTTAATGCTACTATCAGTCATTTGACTGCAGAGAATTTAAATCTTCGGAGACAACTTGGATATTACTATCCAGCTCCAGGTTAAACCTCACCTTTTTTGTTTTCTTCCTATACGTAATTTAAGAAAGCATTTCTTTTGGTCTGTGTGCTTTACTTACCATAACATTTCGCTAAGAATTAACTAAATGGCGTTTAAGCTCTTTGTATTTTAAGCATGAAACCTAGTCTGGGTATAAAAGAATACATGTCTCGCTGTTTCACGGTTTCAAAGTTTGTATTTTACATTTTGTTACTCTTTAATGATCTTTTTGGATTTTCCAGGTGTTTGTCCACCAAGGCCGGGAATGCCAATGCAAGTGTTGCCTATGGGACCCTACCCTGGAATGGTCGCTGGCAGGCCAATGTATCTAGGTGGGCAAATGCCGCCTGTTCCAATCCCACGGATGAAAACACAGACTCCTGCCCGCAGTACAAAAAGAGCAAAGACAGGGGCGACGAACGAAGGCGGAGACAGAAAGCGGGTGAAATTAAAAGCTGCAGGTGCTGCGTCCGTAGCAGTTATGGGACTTCTCTGCGTGGCCATGTTGTTTGGCTCAGTTGACCCAGGTCTCAAAGGCTCCAGCGGAGTCAAAGATAACACGCGTGTGGGGAGCGTGCGAGTTGGGGCCCGTGTGCTTGCAAGCTGGGACGAAGCTGGTAATCCTCTGAATCACATAGGGGTTAGTTCGTGGGATAATGAACCTGGGTGGTTGCCATTACGTGAAGGAGAGTATGGTCCTGAACGAGAGGGAGTTCCAAGTATACACACACGACTAGCTTCTGAGAAACTACAATACGCGCCTGAGAAGTCGCAGATCCCAAAAACTGAACTGGAATTTTCAGCCCAACAATCAGTGCATGGAAACGAGACTCTTGGACTTTCCGCTGAGCAACGACGTCAACCACCGTCAGATTACTTCAGTTCCGGGAAAGCTCCATTACTGATGGGGAGTGAAATGGTTCCTTCCAATACAAGTCAATCGTTTGCCGCATCTGTATTTGTTCCTGGCGCCAATGGTCTTGTAAAAGTAGATGGGAATCTGATCATTCAAGCGATTATGGCCGGCGACAGAGCAGCAAAGAAGCAGTCTGAGAAAAAGAGCAAGAGTGTAGGGAAGAAGAAGGGAAAGAAGCAATCAGAAAAAACTATCTCTGAGGGTCAGGCAATGAAAGGTCTTTCCGTCAAAGTGTGGGACAATCTGGCTCCGAGTAAAGCCGAAGTTATACAGAATGCCACGACTGGACCTTTTGTAACTGCTAGACCTCTTCCAGGGAAAGTGAAGTCTGTTCTCGGAACGAACAATCCAGTTTCGCCAGTGCTTCATGGTGGAGCTTTGCAACAGTGGATGCTTGGTGGTCTTCATGGTACTAATTCTGTTTCCCTTTCGAAGATTTTCCACCTTATGCTTTGTGTCATCGATCTCGTTCTGTGGTCGCGGCTTCGTGTTTGTGTTATTCTTCGAGACTTGACTTGTGTTTCTGATCTGGATACTTGAGTAATGTTTGGTTTTGATACTCCTCTTGGGCTTTGTTAGACCCAGAGACAAGTTTTGTTGCAAGCGAACTGACCAAGATAATGTCACAATCACCTGCTGAGCAATCTGTAGATAACTTCAAAGCTGTAGCTGCCACCCAAGTAACTTTCTATAGTTTTATCCATTACGATGCGGCTTTCAGAAAGCCGTTACAGTCGGGGCTTTTTTCAAGCCTTTCCACAGGTGCAACTCAAGTTGTCGTGTGTGGAATTCATACCTGACCCAATTCCATTCTTTAGGTTCGCATTTGATGAGTTTAGATAGACGTAGTGTCTACACTATTTTAAAACTGAAGTGTGAATCCTTAATAGTGTTAGAGTCTCGGAGTGGTAGTCTATTGACTGAGACATAATCTTAATGCGCATTGTTCATGGCTGAACTTTTCTTTTTGTTCTTTTCTTTTCTTTTCCCGATATTTTGAGTACTGTTTGTCTACGAGGTATTTTTATTTCATCATGTTGTTTCAATCACTAATTTCACCTGGTTGACATATGAAGAGCCTAAAATTTGCCAAAGAAATATAAGTGACACCAAGGAGAGTATGCCTTCGCTGACGAGGAATGATAAAAGCTCTGGAGCCTCGATTCTTGTTCAAACTAACTTGCCACCTTTGACTTGTAATAAGCTCCTTCATAGAAAAGCTCATGACAAGGATACTTGCTGTGTGCCTACACTTGGTAATCTACATTGGGCAGCAGCTGCTGCGAGCACTGAAATAGCAACAGCTGAATCTCGACAATGCCTTTCTGCTGATCGTAGACTCTATAACCTTAGCGCTGCCTATTGATTTGTGAATGCCTATCTTGAGTCTTGTATTCCCCAGTAGAGGGCTCCGGATTGCTCATGATGCTTCTCAGAACATTCTTAGGTTGCAAATAATGTGGTAGGATTTCTTCGAGTCTTCTATGACTACTTGCTTATGCTTGTTTGGATTCCTGTGATATAAGATCATGTAGTGCTGGTAAGTCGTTAGGCTGTCTATCCTATGCGATCGTTTTCTATATGATTTCAATTCAAATGGTATTGGTTGGCAGTTGACATGTTTAGGCACCCTTGAATATTCGAATTTGAATCTTTCGGTCTGTACATGTGTGTCATCCAGGATATAATCACTCAGACACATTCTTTTATCTGGCAGGGCCTGTACTTAACACAGGTATGTGCACGGAGCTTTTCCAGTTTGACACAGCAGCAGCTGCTAGTTCAGCAGGGCAAGCCTCCACTTCTGAAGCCAAGAACGTGGCAGAGTCAGTTGCAGCCAAAGCTGCACAGGGTAGTCCCCACAACATTACTTCTACACTGTCAGGTCCTATCGGACCTCGTAGCCGCCGGGATCCATTCGCAGTTCCCCTCCCCCCAGTGAATTCAAAGCCTCCAGCTAAAGGCGAAGGGCCCCGCAATGGAACGGATCCAAGGGTAGAGAATTTAGTTAGAGAGCAGCTGCACGGACAGAATCTGCGCGATGGAATTTCTAGCATGGTGGTGTCAGTAATGGCAGGACCCGAGGAGTACGGAGATAGTAGGAGAAAGGGGACCAAAGGGTTGTCTCGAATTTTTGTAGTGGTTCTCGTTGACAATCAGAAGTACGTTACGTACTCGTGCATTCTTCCTTCCGGTGGCCCTCAAGCTCATGTAGTTGCGGAGTGATACGCGGATAGGGCTTCAGTGGACAGGTGATCTTTCTCTACTTTGATCTGTATTGTCTATAGTCCACTATTATAGTCAAATTCCTCTCGATAGGTGTTTGGATTTGTTCTAATCAGTCATTCTGTAGTACTAGGTTTGCAGAACTTCCTCTTTGCAGATTTATGGCAGTTCAAAAATTTACGAAGAGGGAATTCTATAGTAGAGTACGATGGGGCTCACTATCACACTACCAAAAAACTTGAACTTCACAATTGGAAGCAGTCGTTGGTCATATGGGTGGTATCTGCAGTAAATTCATGTGACGTTACTAATTGTACCTGTTTGTTTGGATAGCCAATTTCGTCTTATTTTCTTACTAATCGAGTGGATACATTTTTGCTCTGCCATTGTTTAATGAATCGAGTTTTTGAATACAGGACGGTTACATGTATACAAGCGCTCAATGTTTCCTGTTCAGAATGCTTCAACTTCAAGCTCCACGTTTGTGCATATGTACAGTAAAGGTTACTGTACCTCACTCCACATTCAGTGTCTCAGCAATCAATACATTCTTTTGAGACTTGGACAGATGACAGGCCTGGACTCCACAACAGGCTCAATAGAATTCAGAGCTAACGAGCTCGTTTTCAATCTGTAGTGGAAACCTTCTTTAGATTTGCACTAATTAGTGTAGTTCAACATAGATCTGAAGTGATTAATTTGAACCTTGTTCAAATCAAACGGGAAGCTTGGAGGCTAGCGTCACCATTTGCATGCGTACACTGCCAAGAATAGAATTCAATGCATTGTGATGGTTTTGATCGTGGAGAGTTTTTGAGTTGGAACATGTAGGGATTACCAGGGTCTTCTTGTCAGAGAATATTTTCCTTTTAACCTTTAACCCATTTCCTACCATCCAGTGTATCACAGTAAATCATATCTTTTCATGATTCGGTTTTGGAAGCAAGCTGAACCATTCTTCCGCAAGTGACTCTGAATTGAGTTTTTGATCCTGAGTAAAGTGCACTAATGAAACATACTCTGTTATATGCATCCTCTAGAATTTGAAATGTTTAGGAAACTTATTTCTATGAAAGAGTTATTTAACATATAAATTATTTTGTTATGTTTTTGTAAAAAGTTTCTTTTACTTAGATGGGACTTTAGTAGTATGCATTGTGCATTAAGATTTCAATACAATAATAAAGTAGAATCATTACACGATACTATCAATATTAAACCTTCTTGGAAATTAAATAAAACTAAATTCTATACCAAAATGAATGTTTGAAAAATCTAAAGCTTATTACACATGAAACAAATAATATAATAATATAGTATAATATCACATTCATAAAGGTAAAAAGGAATTTTTTAATTAAATATTAAAAATAATCATTTAGTATTCAAGTTTATAAAAATTATAATTAAAATTTTAAAATTAAAAAGATTAAAAAACATCTAATCTAGCTCCAAAGCTGACTCCAAAGAATTTTATTCCACACACAGAAAATAAACTAATTTCCAAAAAAACCATACTAATATGTTCATTGTGAACTTTACTATGAACATCCAATAAATTCTTCTAATTGACATTCAAGTCTAAATTGATCCTACAACTACCACACATGATATCTTTTTAGTCAGTATACAAGTCAAAATGGAAGAGTACCTATTAGCAATGAATTCATTTGATGTCACATCCGCAACAAGCCAAATTAAGTTAACACTAGAGAATCCATGCCATGAATCCCAAATATATATATATATATATATATATATGTATATATATGTCGTGATAAATAAATATATAAATGATGAACAAAATGAGAGGTCACTACAAAAGAAAAACAATGTAAACTATACCCAATGTGTGCACAAAGCAGAGGCAAACCTATATAAAACATATAAAAGTATACCTTCCATACAAAGTCATTTACACCAAGTTTAACCCTTGGGTCACTTAGCTACAACAGATTTATTCGTTAAAGGTGATCACTTGCTTTGACGAGTCCCAGGTCAGGGAAGAAAACCTGTTCAAACTGCTCACCTCATACTGCAGCCCCACAAGGTGACATGGCAATGAATTGACATGTGAATGTCACCAGTTAGACAAGTGGGACAAAAAGAGGGAACTCCGTGGTCCAGCAATGACAAACCCTCTAAAGTCCAGAGGAACGTCTACAAGTCGAACATCTGTGTCGGCTCACACATCATTCAGGTCAAGTCCGGAGGGAAAACAATACCTCAGCTATTATCCAAGTCATCCTGAATCCAGTTTAGAAAACTGGCGATGAACAGTCCACTCCTGCAACCAGACACGCAATTCAACCCCACCAAACCAATCCCACTTTTTCTCAACCGCATCCGTACAGTGAGCCTAAATTGAGCGCTTCATCATCATCCAGGTACATTATGGCAACACAACATACCTTTCACAAAACAACAACCCGCTTTATATACAATCGAGTATTTCTGTGACGGGAGAGGCATTTCACTCCCATTTTCCACCGTACAACAGTGGTTCAGTCAACTCCCTGTTCAGCAAGAAACTCCATTTATCACTCGAATGGTACACTGAACTGACTATAATGCCAACTGACGTACGCAATTCTACAATGTAATGGTGACATAAAATACTTGGGACTTGCAATAAGGCAACAAATACAGATCGTCACAAAACGATCTGCACATCTTGCACAATCGTGACGGTGATGGATTTGATACATCCTGTGCCAAGTCCGTCGGGCCTCCTATAGTGCCATCATGTCCTCGCCTACTACACTATCAGCTACTCCACTACTCGGCTGTGACAACCGTCACCCACGCCCTGCTATGCACACATTACATACACACGCCTCCAGTCATGAACCTTATTCTCAGCTTCCCCTCGCCTCCTCCCTAGCTACAGAAAGCACCCGAAAAATACTGCTCCACCGACTCCACCACGTACACGTTCGGCGCGATCGGTGAAGCTCCGCCGCCCGACACATGCAGCTGGTGCCGAACGAACGGCGCCAACCCCGCATTGATGTCCCTCGACGTGTCCACATGCCAGTCCGGCTCCAGCTGCCGCACGAAAGACGTCCTCCCCGTCTCCGTGCTGCAAAACAACACCTTCTCCCGGTTCAATTTCCCCTCCGAGAACAACCCCACCGCCTCCAGCGCCCCCATCACCAACCCCTCGCTCGCGTCGTCCACCACCCGCGCCACCAAGTACAGGTCGCACGTCCGGGCGATCTCCAGCAGCACTTCCACCACCGCCGGCCGCACCACCGCGTGCTTCTGCACCTCCTCGGGACTGCTTTCCTCCAGGATCACTCCCAGCAGCTGGCACGTCATCTTCCTGCTCCCGTTCAGCTGCCGACGCACAATCTGGGCCACGCTCAGCTCATCTGTCTCGCTCACCCTGCCCTCCGCCGGCCCCCCCCGCTGAGTCGCCTGCGTAATGGACGTCGCCACCGCCGTGGACAAAGCCCCTGGCCCGGAGTCCATGGAAGCCCCCGCAGGTGCCCGCGTTGCCGATGCCGACGCCGCGTCCGCCCCGTCCCTCTTGTCCACGCGAGGGTGCGGCCGGGCGCCCGGGATCCGCCAGCACTTCCACGTCCACCACAGCGCAATGGCTAACCCCGCCGCGGCCCCGATCGAGCTCGCATTCTTGTTCCGAAACACGAACCCCAGCAAATGAGACAGCTTCACCGTCAAGCTCGCGTTGATGCCCCGAAACAGCTGCACGAGCTCTTCCGCTATGGAATCGCCCATCCTCCCCACCCGCGCACTAATACCTCCTGGTTGCCCTTTTCTTGGCAAGCGATGCCCTGCCTCTCCCACGCGCCCCCCCTTAACCCTGATGCGCAACCCACCTCACACCTCACTCACTCGCGACCATCGTATCTGCAGGGCGCGCACGCGAGACACCACCGCGACCTCGAAACGCCTCCGCCTACAAAAACCAGGCACGCTAGTCCTGCACTCCCTCCATGTCCTCCAGCACGTGGCCCACAACCAAACCCTCCACGACCAGCCAAACCACACCAACCCACCAACCACCGATACTCACAGCGCGCGGAACATCCAACCCTTCTACCCACAACACCCACCGAAACCCTCCGGAGCCCCCGAAGCCCGGCCTTCCGTGTCGCAGCTGGTGCAATCAATTCGTGGATCGGTCAATTCCGAAACGAACAAGAACTGGAAACCCTAGACAGAGCGTCGCGTATCGTATCTAAGCCCCTGCGCGCGATGAATTGTATTCGGGTCGCGTGGCGTGGCGTGGCGTGGCCTCGGTCGCGGCAGCTGGGAAGCAGGATTGCTCGATTGCCCGATTGCCTGATGGCCCGCTTGTGCTTGCGCGTGAGATGTGGATTGAGAAGGGATTATGGTGGGTTTCAGTGACCGGGCTGGGCTGGTGGAGCACGAGGGCCGCGTTCTCTGCTCTGCCCCCCGTCCCCCCCCCCCCCCCCCCCCGTCCCCCACCCGCTTCCGTTGCTGTGCATGGGCGTTGATACACTTTAACACCAGGCTGCTTGTTTGATTGGCCTAAGAGTATTCAATGGATCTTATGTTTTGGTTGTTTACTTTTTTTACAAGGGTACTTAGTATTAAAGTTTTAAATAAGGTGACACGACTCATCTTTAAATGTGAGTAAGAGGTGTTTTTTTTTAAGCACATCAATCCACATTTGAGTTCGTATTAAAGTTATGTTAAAATAAATTTTCAGAGTTCCTTGTTGCTGTACAAGGTGTGTTTTTTGTTTCCATATGTTTACAGTTAACATGCTATTTTGGTATAGTATCACATATATCAAATATATATATATGTGTATATATATAAGTAAATTGCATCATATTTTATTAGATTATGTAATAGAAAAGAAACAAATATAAAAGACTATATAGGAAAAATTTAGAAAAAATACTATAATTGAGAATGCCAAATGAAAGGTAAACCTCCTAATCCATTCACATGTTGTTGGCCTCTTCTCCCAACGGGAGCGGGAGGGGGACGGGGGGCAGAGCAGAGAACGCGGCCCTCGTGCTCCACCAGCCCAGCCCGGTCACTGAAACCCACCATAATCCCTTCTCAATCCACATCTCACGCGCAAGCACAAGCGGGCCATCAGGCAATCGGGCAATCGAGCAATCCTGCTTCCCAGCTGCCGCGACCGAGGCCACGCCACGCCACGCCACGCGACCCGAATACAATTCATCGCGCGCAGGGGCTTAGATACGATACGCGACGCTCTGTCTAGGGTTTCCAGTTCTTGTTCGTTTCGGAATTGACCGATCCACGAATTGATTGCACCAGCTGCGACACGGAAGGCCGGGCTTCGGGGGCTCCGGAGGGTTTCGGTGGGTGTTGTGGGTAGAAGGGTTGGATGTTCCGCGCGCTGTGAGTATCGGTGGTTGGTGGGTTGGTGTGGTTTGGCTGGTCGTGGAGGGTTTGGTTGTGGGCCACGTGCTGGAGGACATGGAGGGAGTGCAGGACTAGCGTGCCTGGTTTTTGTAGGCGGAGGCGTTTCGAGGTCGCGGTGGTGTCTCGCGTGCGCGCCCTGCAGATACGATGGTCGCGAGTGAGTGAGGTGTGAGGTGGGTTGCGCATCAGGGTTAAGGGGGGGCGCGTGGGAGAGGCAGGGTATCGCTTGCCAAGAAAAGGGCAACCAGGAGGTATTAGTGCGCGGGTGGGGAGGATGGGCGATTCCATAGCGGAAGAGCTCGTGCAGCTGTTTCGGGGCATCAACGCGAGCTTGACGGTGAAGCTGTCTCATTTGCTGGGGTTCGTGTTTCGGAACAAGAATGCGAGCTCGATCGGGGCCGCGGCGGGGTTAGCCATTGCGCTGTGGTGGACGTGGAAGTGCTGGCGGATCCCGGGCGCCCGGCCGCACCCTCGCGTGGACAAGAGGGACGGGGCGGACGCGGCGTCGGCATCGGCAACGCGGGCACCTGCGGGGGCTTCCATGGACTCCGGGCCAGGGGCTTTGTCCACGGCGGTGGCGACGTCCATTACGCAGGCGACTCAGCGGGGGGGGCCGGCGGAGGGCAGGGTGAGCGAGACAGATGAGCTGAGCGTGGCCCAGATTGTGCGTCGGCAGCTGAACGGGAGCAGGAAGATGACGTGCCAGCTGCTGGGAGTGATCCTGGAGGAAAGCAGTCCCGAGGAGGTGCAGAAGCACGCGGTGGTGCGGCCGGCGGTGGTGGAAGTGCTGCTGGAGATCGCCCGGACGTGCGACCTGTACTTGGTGGCGCGGGTGGTGGACGACGCGAGCGAGGGGTTGGTGATGGGGGCGCTGGAGGCGGTGGGGTTGTTCTCGGAGGGGAAATTGAACCGGGAGAAGGTGTTGTTTTGCAGCACGGAGACGGGGAGGACGTCTTTCGTGCGGCAGCTGGAGCCGGACTGGCATGTGGACACGTCGAGGGACATCAATGCGGGGTTGGCGCCGTTCGTTCGGCACCAGCTGCATGTGTCGGGCGGCGGAGCTTCACCGATCGCGCCGAACGTGTACGTGGTGGAGTCGGTGGAGCAGTATTTTTCGGGTGCTTTCTGTAGCTAGGGAGGAGGCGAGGGGAAGCTGAGAATAAGGTTCATGACTGGAGGCGTGTGTATGTAATGTGTGCATAGCAGGGCGTGGGTGACGGTTGTCACAGCCGAGTAGTGGAGTAGCTGATAGTGTAGTTGGCGAGGACATGATGGTACTGTAGGAGGCCTGGCAGCGAATGGTTGTGTTAGACTTTCTGTGCAGTGTATTAGAGGTAGGCATCGGATTTGGTGCTTGTTTGAGCTGAAATCTGCGAATTTCATATCCCATGCCTGAAGTTTTGGAAGTGTGGTGATAGCTGTTCGAATGAATGCTGAGTGGTGGAGGGTATATCTTCGGAGGGAGGATATATTCTGTTGCGTTACTGATAGTTTCGTGCAAGGTAATGTATGGTTGATCTGGTTAAGTTCTGCAGCATTCTTACTTGCAACCGCATGTTTGTTTTTGTAGTTGTCAGTCATGTGGATTGTGGATGAGATTGGTGTTGCCGCTGGTCGGGAATAGTTGCCAAATTGGCGTTGGGACAGAGTTAGTGACACTATGAGACAATTTTCCTAGATGGGCAGAATGTCTGATGTCGATGTAGATGTCAATTACCGTTGCACAGGTGAAGTTGGGGTGGAATGCCTCTACTGCCGCAAATATACTGCATTGTATGGAAAGTGTGTTGTTTCGTGAAAGATGTGTATTGTTTCACAAGAATGCACTATACTTGATGATTAAGTGGTTACATTGGGCACATCGTCAAGAGGTGTACATATGTTGGGGTTGAAGTGTGAGGCTTTGCAGGGATTGAAGTAGTCCCTCTGGCCTGTTATGGTTTGTCACTGCTGTACCATGGAGTTTCATGTACGATTTGCTTTGATGATTTTGTTGTGAAGGGCTGAGCTTCAGTAGTGAAACTACTGGCGTTGTATTCTACATTTTTTCTGAAATCCCTGTAATCGACGCGATGGTTTTTCCACGTCGCAACGGCACGTCTTTCCTTCACTACTTGCACTTGCGATTTCTAACCGCATGTCATGTCGCACAACCGTCACTCGGTCGTGGGAGTGTTTCGATGAGTAGAAGTAAAGAGTGGATCTTAACTTGGCCGTGTGTTACGGACACTAAGTGCGAGTTGTAAGGAATCATTAGAATTGATCCAGCAGAAAGTACTAAAGTCGTCCCAGTAAAACAGGGGTTATGAAATATCCTCTACATCTCGTTGGAAATATATTGCAAGTTTTCTACTCGGATTCCGAAACCCTTGTCTCTCTTCTCAGACTGTTAGCAAATCAAAGGAGGCTGACTTGAAAGAGCTTGAAATGCTCCGAAGTTTACTGGAAATTATGAAATCAAATTAGGCAATGTAGGTCGGTGATACTGCCCGTAATGACCATTTACTTGCGTTTCATCACCAGGGAAAGCTCGCTGGTAGTCAAATTACTAATTCCTGAGAAATTTCTCTACCATCGTGTTATGAACGATGGCACTTATCACTAAAAAAAATTTGAATGATCACCCTTGATCACTATTCAACGAAGAATACTTCTACTTGCCCCCAGAACCCCGAATAGCAGAACTTTAACTTTCAACCTGGAAAGAGTGTCCACACATCACTTTTGAAGACACTACTGATGGTTCTAGCGACTAGCACGTTGGCGTGCGTTCGGCACAACGAAATGGAATCTCGTACTTTCACTGCATGAACATAAGTAAATAAATAAAATTGCGCTTTTAGTATACATACCTTCTTACATAAAGATTGATATGGGAACCTTAGATATTCACAAGCATTAGAAAGCGGAACTGGCTGATTTTTTGGTCTGTAGGTTTCGGTCACGTCCACACATCTTCACAGGTAAGTGCTCCGCAGATCATACGTTAACGCAAGCATCTCTAACAAAGTTCAGTCTCATCTTCCTAAGATCATAACTTACACAGTATCATAACGCTGACTCTTGGCATTTCACTTCATTCTCAACAGGAAAACGCTCAAATTCAGTTTCTTCGGACAAGATAAGTGACGTGATTACGGATTCTATGTTGTACCTGGTGGAGTATGTATTTCTGCATGTAACCGAATTCATACAGATCAGCTAGTGCTTGAACCCTCACGAGAATGGATCCTACCGCTCATTTCAAGGATCCATAGATTGTCTTAAGTAACCGGAATCCTCAAAACTTTCCCTAAGCCTAAGACTCTCCCGTGGCAAGTTCAACTCCGGGTGAACAATCCTCTACAGTTACCAGTCACAATCACCTGAATACCTGAATTCTTAAACCAGTCCCCCAAGTACTTTTTCATTCGCAAACGTTGCCTGAGAATACATGTGCTTCAAGTGCAGGCATTAAACTTGGAAAAAACGAAGATGCATGACACCCACTGTTACATCGCACAGACAACTCCACTCAAGTCCAGCAGATGAAGGTCCTCCGCGAACAAAAATTCACACAAAACACAATCCATCTTAGACGTAGTGCTCCTTACACTGGTCTTGATACACCCTTATTGATCAGGATTCATGTCCCGCAATTGGAAACGTTCCTTATAAACATGTGAGGAATCAATGTGTTCCTCAAGAAGAAATGAACCATCACAAGACCGATAAAGAGCTGGAAGAAAAAAAATCCAGAAAGAAACAAACCCAACCGTCGAATTATTTCTCACTGAGCTTGGGTTGATTCCGAACGGCTCTAATCACAACTCGAAGAACGAAAATCATAGCTACTTCAGCATTGAATGTGAACACCTAACCGCGAAACCATGAACAGCTCGCAGCAATTCCAAGAATCACGACAAGGCTGTACACCACCAAAAACAAACGAAACCCTAATTGGCCTCGGCTTCTTCCTCCGCTGCGAGACGCTCCAGGGCCTGCTTGTGCGCCCAGGACTCGATCCGAGTGTCGGGCTTCGCTACAAGCCCGACCGTGAGCATGAGCGTGGTCAAGACCCCAGTGAGATAGTAAGGTGCTTCCCAATCTTCCCATTTGCGCTTCTGGCCGGGTGCGAGGGGCGTCTCCCCGAACAAGATTCCATTGGGACCCTCCTGCGTCCCCGGCGCAAACCAGCTACCCCCTCCGCCGTGGCCTCCCCGATGTCTCTGCATCTGCATCACTCTCCGCACCAGCCCCATCCTCGACGCCATCACTACCGCTGAAACCCCGATGCGATTGAAATGTGCGAGCAGAACGGAGCACGACAGGGTGCCAAGGCAAAATACGCCCTCGTGACCTGCGCCCTAAACCGTGACACCGCACAAAAGGCACTGGAGCCCTCGAAGTGGTATCCCATAACCGTGAAATTGCGCCTTCGGGAAAAATGAGCCCTCACGGTTTCGCCCGAAAACCGTGAATACTGCACCGAAGGCAAATACTGTTCCAAATTTTGTATTCCTCCCTGACTACATTGGGTCAAACGATGGAATGAAGCTGAGTGAAACCCTAATTTCGTTGGTATGTTTAGCTTTTTTTCTCTCACGCTGAAAAGATTTTGTAAGCTTGCATTTCCTCTCACGAATCCAAGACTGTCTTGATTCACCAATACTTGAGAAAACTATAGTATACAGTTTGTGTTTACGATGAAAAGGTAATTTGTTAAAATGTTCTTAATATTGGATCCAGCAATTTGTGGATCTATCGCATGTATGTTCGTATGCATGGAAATTTGCATTAGAACAAAATTTGACACAACTTCCTCCTCTAATTGGTAATAACTTGCAAGTTGATTTTTTTTCTCTATGTTTGTTTGGCTTTTAAACATAAGTTTCTCAATCCAGAATATAAACTGAGAGTACAACTGGTAAGAACAACTTTTCTTATTACATATTAGTGGTACTATTAGAATCACGTTTGAGTACTGTGCACATTCTGGGATTTCTTTTGGTGTAATTGGTTTCATGGGTCTTGCAATTAGTCCCATTCAAAGGTGATACATAATATAACTTGGACTGACAGATATGTCAATATACATAAATTGCAGATTTTAATACAAAAATATGATTTCTGAATAACCTCCTCTTAGGTTTCATTAGGTTTCAACAGCTTAATTCTTTGATTACAGAAATATTTCACTAAAATAGTTGTCTTAAACAAATTTGACTGATAAAGTCAATACTCCAATAATAATATAAGGCTGGCTGTTGCTCGTGTTTGCTACTCGCAATTAGATCCACCACAAATTAACAAGTTAAATGAGGTAAAAATGTACAAACAATAACGGGTCAGTTCGCTCCATCCCTAGGAAGTCGGATATCTAGGTAGTTCACAAACACGCTATAATTGGCCAACACTTGGTTCAAAACATCATGATCAGCTTTCCAAATCAATGCTTCCTAACCCAGACCTCTGACGAGGACTCAACATCACATTCGTCGCCAAGGTCCTGAGTTTTATTTTCCAAACCAAGAGCCTCCTTGATTACGGAGTTGCAACTCAAGCAACTCTACGAGCATTATAAGTTACAAATGTACAGAAACATATAACATTTACAGGCAGAGTTCATAGCGATAAATATTAGGACAGATCATGTTCCGTAGCCTCAATGTTCATAACCAATTGAAAAGAAATTCGTACAGGTGATGTTAAGCTGTACATAGAGAATTCTTCTGGATCTACGCAGTGAGAGCTGGGTTTGAGGTTGATTTGTTCTGTTGTCTGCTCTTCTTCTTCTTCCTGAAGATAGCCCCTTCTCGCAAGTACCGAGTAAATGAGCTCAACGGGTCTTGCAGACCTTCCATTTCATACTTTCCAAAGCGCCAGTCTCGGACCGCGAATGGTCGATCCATCGGCACATCCAGACCCCCTGTTACAGCAAGCCTCTCAATATTGATTATTTTACAAGTCGTGTAGCAAAACAGATGAATACTACAACTTAACATAACACAAAAGAAGCAAATCAACGCAAATCAACGAAAAAACTTCGACACCTGCAAACATAAGGCCTTGATCGTTGGTTTCTCGACAAAATGGTCTCGTCTTGCCCTGCCTAGCTTGCTCCTGAAGATCTTCCCATACAGCTTGCCGCTGCGACTTCGTTACCTTTCCGGTTTTTGACACCTGTGACAAAATGATCGAATAATGAAACTACAAACTCCCAATGACTTCAGATTTTCTAACCATTTTGCTCGTAATCTGAACCTGACTACACTCAATTACATGAGTAACAAAAACACCAATGTAGGTATCTATGTCAAAAAGTGAAATATAATACAGCACTTATATAGATTTTGTTACCTCTGTATATAGATCATAGGAAGGACGAGGATGACGAGCGAGGTCTTTGTGTCGATCCACAGCACACAAACCAAACTTTGGACCATACCCATCAGCCCACTCCCAGTTGTCTGAGATTGTCCAGAAGCAGTAACCTTGAACACGTACACCCTGCGTAAATCCCGGGCCTAAGGTTACTGTGCAATCGTATGTGACGTTTTAGTTTTGATGATTTCTAACTGGTTTTAGCTATCTAATATTCTGATGAGTGACAGAAGCTTTTGGCATAGCAAACTTTTCTGTGTACCTTATCCATCGCTGCTCGAACCGCAAGCAGATGCTCAATGATATATGGTCGACGAATGTAGTCAGTGGCGTCTGAAACGCCGTTTTCAGTAATAATGAATTTCATATCGTGCTTTTTGTAGCGCTCATGAAACTCGATCAACATTCTGTACAATCCATCCGGATAGACACCCCGTCCGGATTCGCTGTATTCATCATTCTCCACGTTTTTCAGACCTGGAGCTGAGACTACCTCCTGAAGATTAAGAATTTCCGCAGAACAATTAAATACTGATAAAAAAGAGAAAATCCACAAATCCCTCCGGCATTAAATGCCTATCTCAGTTCAATAAATTGGAACGTGCAAGTAATCTTCACCCACTTCTACCAGGACAAATGCACGTGCCAACTTCGTATGCCAACCTACCTGACCATAATAGTTAATGCCCATAAAGTCACACTTGTGTGCCACATCATCACAGTAAGCAAATCGTGTCATCCAATTGCTGAAGACCACCAGAGGCGTGTCGAACAACCCATATGGTCGCATGAAGGACACATGATGTGATATGCCTACTCTTGCGGGCTTCCTGGATTTACTGTTAGAAAGTACCACTACCTAGGTTAGTACAAACCAAAAAACAAACAAAGAAAAAAAAAAAAAAAAAAAAGGAAATAGTGCGAGATGGCATGAATGAAATTAGACCACGCTAAAGAAGCTAAATCTGGAAATAATGAAAGAGGAAGTACCTGCTGCCATGGATGATATCATAAGCGTCAATGTGAGCATCAGCCATGGCCTGCATGACGACCTTGAACACTCCTCTTGGCATTGCAGCTGTGACTGTCTCCAGCATGTCAGGATCTCCTCCTGGCCATGCACCAGCGCAGTAGGTGAGCATAGCAAATACATGGGGCTCATTGAAGGTAATCCAGTAGTCAACAAGGTCTCCATAATTATCCACAACTAACCTGCAGAAAATACAATTGCGCTCGTCAGAAATTGACCCAAAAAAATACATACCCAAAACACCGGAATTCCTCATAACAGCTCAAGAGCTGAATCACACTTTCTTCATGGTGAACATGTTAATCAACTACTGAAAGGTAGTAAGAACCATAAAGCACAAAACTGATGTGCATAGTTCAAGATACTCTGTAAGGAACAGGAGACTGCTGAAGTTTCAAAGAGGTATATTGAAAGCTGACCTTGTAAAATCTAGGAAGTACTTGATAGTCTTAGGGTCCTTCCATCCACCATACTTTGATGCCCATTGAGGAAGGGAGTGATGGAAGAGGGTCAGCATCACTTTCATGCCGTGGTCCAATACTCTTTGAATGATATACCGATACCGATCTACAGCTGCCCAATTCACCTGGTCCCAGAACATGACGAACGAGACAGGTAAGCGGCTTGAACACAGAGATGGAAAATTTCACAAAATCATGGCATGCAAAACAACAGATCCCACAATTAGAACTTGAAAATTCAAAATTGCACCGAAAACTAACTCTCACACGTTTGGAGTCATGCGTTCAAAATCCTTCGCATCGGAGTTACAAGAAGGGGAACCTCGACAAAAAGACAAGAACAACAATACCAGGATGCACAAAAAATGACACTCACCGAATTTTCAAGACCATCGACAGGTTCGATGGGCATGATTCGACTCCAATCAACACCCATTCGAAATACTTTCGAATGTGTACCTTGAGCGAGCTTAATCTCTGTGTCGGGTTGTGTCCAGAACCGCAACCTTTCCTCACTGTCAAATGCAGCAAGAAAAGTATTAGTCCATGAATATACCAGTCCTGGAAAACACTGATTTGGGAGCAGGAGAGAGAAGCCAAGATGAACTTCCTGCCTCTAAATGACCACAATAAATAGGAGGTACTCACGGGTTGATTGCGTTGTGCCATGCAGCCACGTTATGTATGGCTTCTTCTTCAGTAAACTTCTCAAAACCTCGAATCATAGCTTCCATTGACAATTTTGCAAACTTCTTTGCTCTACGAGGAACATTCATGAGACTGGGTTCCGCTGTATTTTTGCTATGAAAGCCAACACGTCGAGGCTTCTTGGGAGCCTCGGGGTTTAATTCTTTACTCATGGTCTCGAGCCTTTCCTCTTCTGAAATTTGTTTGCGACCATCTTTGAAAGTTTCTTCCACAACCTTGGAAGCTTGTTCTAGTTTGCTAGGGCTCTTATCAGTCTTCTCGGAATCAGTGTCTGACTTGTATTTCTCAGATACAACCTCCCATTCACCACCTAGCCCATCACCATTTTTTCCATTTCCACCTTCACTAGAAACCCGTTCAGTCCTAATAATATTTGGATTTTCACTGGAACCTTTTTCTCCTGAATCTACATTTTCTTGAGAAGATTGCACCACATCCGAAATCTCGTCGCTCGAAACATTTTTCTCACCCGAAACTGAAACCGAGTCCTTTGTACCTGCATTGACACAAAGCGTGAGCAGGATGCTCAGCGAGAGAAGAGAGACACAGACGTGAACAAATAGGATTCGCCGGTCTAACTAATATATATTAGAACACAAGAAATATTCGTTAGTAATTTTTTTAACATCGTGCCATCACACATAGCATCGGAGATAGAAAAGCCAATTAGCCCATTACCAATACTAGTTAATACCTCAAGACTTACCCAGGGTTCAAAATTCAACTTTCAGTCTCCTGAGATACTTTACAATCCTTGCTTTCAGGTGTATTTCTGGACATGTTGACAAATAACCGGGAATAGAAACCTACCTTTCTTAATATCTTCAGCCTGCGCTTCTTCAGTCAGCGAAATTCCAGAATACGATGCGGCAGAATCTTTTTCACCAGTACGGGTCTCGGGCGGATCTCCTGCAGGGTTGTCTTTGGGCTCACCAGCTCTTGCAAATTCCAGCCAAGCATCATCTAGTTTGTCTTCCACATGAGCCGGTGCTGTTGCAAGTGCAAAGAAGAAGCCTCCATCCTCAACTGCATGCAGGGGGTTTCAATTAAAATTCATAACTGGGCCCTAAATATAATATAAAGTAGGCAAACGACCAATATAGCAGTGAAACCTTAGCTTCTGGGCCAGAAGATTGTCGATATTCACAGGTGAGTCTCTGAAGGTTTTGTACAACATGTTCACAACACGCACTCCCTAAACGTGCAGATCCTATGATAGCGCCCAAACGGACTCCAAACAGAGGAAGACATCACCAAATTTCAGAACATACAAAAAAACACAAAAGGATGAGGGAGAGGGATAGGAAGAGAGATATGTATTATCATTCCTACTCTATCCACCAAGAAGCTTTTATTCTCTTCAGACGTAATTTCAGCTGTCAACGGATGAATTAGAGCGGGCATACGCTTCAAGGTAGGTCTCCAACAAAATTGAAGCTCAAAATAACATAAGACGGCCGTGAAAGGTAATCATAACTTCTCGAGCATGACTAGCTTAGAGAGAAATAAGACAGAGTAATGTAATAATCCATGCAGAGTGGCTATATGTACAAAGAAAATTTGCCACGAGGGAAACGCATTCCAGGAGAAAGATTGATTTAAGCGGCTCATTACGGGATACATTACACACCACTTCGCTCAAGGTTTATTCTCGAAAAGAAAATACTGAAAATCCAAATAAAAGGCAATCAAATTTGCACATCCTGTAAAAAGACTTCGTTCCACGCCGAGAGTGCAATCGCGAGTGAGCTGACAGGTGAAAGAGAGATTCGCCATCGTTACTGACAGGGGACGGAAAGCTACAAGGCGAGAAACACTCACCTTCTTTGTCAATAGGAAACTCGGCCAGGACTTCCTTCGACTCGTCCACCGGGTCTGGGAACGGGGCTATATTTTTACGATGGAAGTGCCGAAACGTTAACGCATTAGCAACCACCGTAATTGCGCCCACTAGGCCCGCCACCTTGGTAGCATTCAGGAGAAGCACCATCGGTGCCATTTCTACGAGTCCCCCTCTCTTCCCACAACTAACTCCTCGCCACCAACAAAAACCCCTTTCCCCTCGCAAACGATCCCCTTGTCTCCCCTCTCAAAGCTATTCTACAAACTCAACATCCAACGCCAATTCTCACTCTCACTAACTCCCCCGCGTCATTCCATTCTCAACCTCCCCCTCCTTGACCTTCCACAACGATGCTTTCCACCGAACGAAGCTAAAAGCGCCACGCTTCCCCTCCCCTCCTGACACCACACCACCACTTCCAATTGTCAAGCAACGCCAGCACGACACATAGTCACCACGGACAGAATCAACAGTTATCTAATCAACCTGAATTGAAAAGCAACCCTACCTACAAATTAATACAACTCTGAGCGAGACCCGGCATCCACAACAATGAGCTCGGTAGAATTAACTTTCCCAAAAGGACAGCCCGAGCTGCAGGCAAGGGAATTTCAAAGGCGAGATGCTGCTGCTCAGGGAGAGGAGAGCAATGCAGGCCATCCCTTCGATAGCCCTATCCGAGCAATTTGCGTGGTAAACTTACACAACCCCGAGATTAGCCGCAACAGTGGACGAGCTTCTGTCAGGGATGACAAAGGCTCTGTTCGTGGGAGAAGCTCCTCGCATGAGTGCCATTCCGTGACAATACAGCACCGCTACATCTAGAGCCTAGCCCTAGATGCTGACAGTAGCGCAGACGCTCAGCTCCGATCGCCGTCGATGAACGAAAATCGGTGTGCGCCGTCCTAACATCCTGTTGTCCATAACTCTTCAAACTGCCCTGTTGAGTGGCGCACAAGCTTGCGTTCCTTCGATCAGCGCCTCGACGAAGAAACGTCAACAGATCGCCATTAATCCGCTCCAAAAATCTTGTTCCGCTGTAACCGTCGCGCATCAATCGACGGTAGAATCGTAGTGCGAATGGCGCCGGATACTTCGGGTGGAGACGATCGTGCCCCGCATGGAAGAGCCACCCTCGACGACGGTGCAAATGGATTGGCTCGCCCGTTCCCTTGCCATAGGAACCCTGTTCGCCACTGCGTTCTCGTTCTTCCTTGCCATGTCAGCTCATGTGCACTGAGACTGTGGCGCACAGAAACTCCCTTGAAAAACAATTATGAAAAAAACAAATAATTTTAACTATTTGCGTTTAAAGTACCAATGTGTTCCATGTTTCTTGTGTTTAGAATTTTGTGATTTTGAGTAGGACGTTCGTAAGAGAGGGGATCAAAATCATTGCATTTGCATATAGTAGACATGGTTGATTTCAACTTGGAGTTATAGAAATTGTATTTGTGATAATATTGCTTCGAAATTGTTCATGTGTGTGAAATTTAGAGGGGTTTTGATGTTTTAGTAGTTTGAGCAATGTGTAAATACATAAGTATGAATCAAAAAATTGTTACGAATGAGCAAAGTTTATAATGTGAAAGGGTATGTGAGTTTGTGTCAATTTTTGTTCAAATTCTTGGTTAGCAATAAGTGTACTTGTAACAAACTTGGAATTTGAAGTGATATTTTGTAGAACTTGTTACATTTTTTACACAATTTGTATCATTCTTTGTGCCTGTTTTTCATTTTTAGTGAAAAACTTTATGATACACGTTTTGCTAATTGTGATAGCACATTGTGTTTTACAATACAATGGTTAATTTTTTATGTTTAATGTAGTAAAATTTCAATGCATGAACGCTTTTTGAAAAAACTTGCCTACTTATTTCCTTTAAAATGGATAAAAAATAGGATTTTATGTAAAATTAAAAGTGCAATGAAAAAATCAATTATGAGCACATCAGCCAAATAATAAATCACAAAACTGAGAAAATTTCATGTAATGTGTGTTTAGAATGTCTTCTCTGAGGTCCAGCAGTTTTAAAGCCCTTCCACCTGATTGTAAGATGAGTACACCATTTACTTGGAAGTAACACTATTTCATCTGTAAACTTGGATTCTGTGATATATTATTTTTAATTCAGTTCTTAGAATCAGTTACTATTAAATTAAATCAAATTGAAATTCTCCTAGTAAATGAAGTATCTCACACACATGAACGCAAAAACGTGGGTCTTTGAGCACAGTTTAGATTATGTATCTAAAGATTTATGAAGTTTCTATTGAATAGTCAAACATCAAATAAGTGATAAGCTTGGAAAGTTAAATGCTTCTCATTTCAAGACTGCAGGAACACACTGAGCCATTCTTATGTACAAATACCATTCTTAGCCTAAAACCTAAAACCCTCAACTTGTGTTACACTCTCTTTCTAACATCTATTGTCATGTTACAAATAAAGAACTCCGAAATCATAGAGAATGGAGGAGCGAGTAAATAACAAGACGTTGCAGATTTAAAGAAATTTTGGTAACTATTCAACATAATATTTTTTATTTAAAAAATTAAAGCGGGACATTGGAGTGAAGCTAATCTTTCTCAATGCGTACGTTGACACTATATGGAAGCATGCTTTTAATTGAAAAGTAATTAAACTGTGCGATTAAGACTCGACAAGGTTGAAAAAAATCAGTGCGCCATTAGCTGAAGTTTGCAGAAAAAATCACAGCTACAAACGCTGCCTCTTCACCCACTTGGGTTATCAGTATCCAATGACCGAAGTGTACACCTCAGAACCCAAATACTTCCTGAAAGGAGCCGTTACAAACTAAACGATCCAGCAGATATGCAGGGCAGAGGAAATCTAGTAAATTCGCTGAAACAAATTGCGGATTCACTCCAACTTTCTCGACGATTTGGGTTCATATTCGTTAAATGAGTACTAAATCCTGCATGACATTCTTTCAATGACAAGTGATGTGCTCCACAGGGTCTTCCAAGAAGAGCATGATTCTCGACCACCAATCCGCAAGAATAAAGCTACAACGCATCAGCTGCACGCAGAATTTAGTTAGCAGCAACTTCACGTCAATGTCAAGCAACAACCTTGCTGGATACGTCTGAATCTGTAGATTTGTTTTGCAAGGTGACTGTCCCAACCATCAGTGCCACCGTTGCCGCCTGGAACCCAACACGGGCCCTCATGAACATCTGGCTTCGGTTGAAATTTCCTTGTCTGAAGGAAATTAGACCAGCGACCAACACGCCGGCAGTTGCAATCGCCCCTGTCATTTGATGACAACTGTCAAGCGTAAGCTTTTATCATATGTTTTAGCAATATTAGTTCGGTCAAGATTCGTAACCGCCGTCTATGAATAACACCACATGGTCTTTCTAACGTGAATCAAACACTCTTCTACGCTGGAGATCATGTGTCGAGGGCAGCCAAGCCGTCAAGAGAAAGTTTCAAGAGAAAGTTTGAGGCCTTCTGCTGAAACCCCATGAAAGCAACTAAGAAGTAACCCACAAAAAAATCTCAGCTTAACAATCTAAATATCTCCAACATTACAGCATTAATAAAATGAGATGAATTACACCATCAGCAGTAGTAGTCAAATCTTCTTACACTGAATGTCTCACCAGGCACCTGCAACCCGGATTGAATGTAAGAAGGCGAACTAATACACTGTATCCACTACTATTTTTTTGACATGCTTCAAATCTGGACTGCGGCACATGAACAGTGTCCCCATGAAAGAAGCACAGAACACTCTTCAACACAATTCAAAACCGAACATCGAGCCAGAAAAGGCTAAGAGAACCCACATAGTCCGAATTGCATCAACTGATACCGCTCAGAATTTCCATACTTTCAAACGCAGCAAATCACCAATTCCGAAATCTCGAGGTGTGCGGATCGACACTCAAAATTATCTCGGAGCAACCATAATAATTGAGGTCGATTGTGAAAACCAGTAATACCTCCACTCATGTGCACTATAAATGCCTAAATTCTCTTGTATAGCGAGGAATCCACCACAAAGAAGATGAACAGAAACGATTCAATAGCATACCACACAGAACCAACGGATTCCGATTCGTTTTTTTGTTGCCGAACATGTCCTCATCTTCGTACATCTCCACACCCCGCGACGCCATAGCCACGACTCCCGTCACAAGAAACACCGAAAACCCCACAGAATCCCGTCAACTCCACACCGTGCGATGCCAAAATTCCTGCTGCAGAGTGGAAAAATTGCAAGAAATGCGTCTCAGCATGGTTAGAAACACGCTCGACTGGGTTGCTGGGGGGAAAGATGGCCACGACATGGCCAGCAGGAAGCTTCTCTCTCACCAAAGAAGTAACAAAAAACCCTAAAAGTTGTCCGTAGCACCCACACCCTCCACCCCCCGTGTGCTTCGGTCCCGAACCTAAGTCTTCCACGTGCAGGAAACTTATTGGCCTATGAATCAATTGTGCAACACAAAACTTCCTTAATAATGTTAATCGTAGGGAATTCATATTTTTAAATGTTTCATTTTTACAGGTTGTTAGAACAAATTTACCTTGTTGAAAAATTAATCTGTAATCTGTTTGTAGACAATAAAAAGGAATGTTGGGTTTACATTATTACAAACAATGCGTAGAAGTAAGACAGATGATTTTATTACTGGTATAAAAAATGTTGCATTGCAAGTTCAACAGATATTGAGTGGTGTATATTGAACAGTGTAATTGCAAATATAAAGGTCATGTGCCTCTGGTGTAAACAAAACAGCCACTGCAAGTTGGTGAAGTATTATTAGTGATGGATTCAAATAATTTGTTATTACTGTTAAAAGCTTGTTCAAGAATTGAAGACATTGGTATGAAAACTTACCTACATTCGAGCCCCAAATCCCCTGAACCGCCCTCCAGCGTCGGAGCCATCGCTAGCCATGTCACCCGCTTGAGCTTATTTCAACAGCCACTCGGGCTTTTGAAGGTCCACTGCTATGAACATCCCCCTCCCTCCTCCTTGAGATGCTTCTTACCGACTGACCGAATCACCGAATCCTTAAGATGCTTCTCATCGAATCAAGGACTGGATCAGCGCATCAATGCTCGAAAGATCCTGTGACCCATTGACTCGGAAAAAAACACGGTCTTGTGTTTCTCCAACGAGTGCTCAAAAACAATAAACTAAGTCACGACAGACCTGATCCAAGGTCTCAACTACGTGAAAGAAACAGGAAGAGCCAAGCCTCGTCACACGAAACGGCGCACTTTCTTATTTTGTCAAGCGCATGGCGATATCCAACTTTTTTCAAGCAAAGTCGAGTACTGAAGGTCGGATATCTCCCGAACCTCGTCATATAGCCCAACGACAACCCCAACGACAAGTCTCTCAAATCGCATTCAAATTTGCAACCTCCGGAGCTGTCTTGTACATCAGCAACAAACAACACCAGCAGCATTAGGAACCAAAACACTGAGCACTGCGAATTGGCAGCTAGATGACGATAGCATCGCAACACAGACTTCACCCGCAGGTGTCTTCTTCATGTCCCATGTTTGTTCATCTGCCGATTGCACTAAAAGACGACCAGGATCATGACGAAGACGCTGATTGGTTGTCTGGGTTTAGTCGCCATCTGCGGTCTAGACCGCGGGCCCTGCAGATTTCGCCACACCTCTTTTCAACCCAAAAGTACGAATGCAGAGGGGGGGTTTGTTTTTGGAGCATTTAGTCACAAATCTGAGGGGTATATTTGCTATTATCAAGAATACAAGGGTATTAATGATATTCTAGCATATTTGAGGGGTATATATAATAGTTTCCCTGTAAACACTATTCCTAGGTCGTTGAACTCATGAAGTTGTTCATTCTCGACCTCGTAAACTCCATTTGCACGGACGTTGACTATGCATGCTAGTTGTGCATTGGTTTAGGAGGTTTCTCATTGATTCAGGCAACCTTCATTTAAAACTTGTACATTTCATTTCCAAACTGGCCAATTAATTGAACATGTGATGTCTACAACACACTCTTTGGTCATTTGGTGGTCTTTCGTTGCTTTCTATACGTATGTAAAGACAGAAGGATTTGTAGATGTCTCATACAACATGAAATAAACAAATCCATTTTTATGTTATGTTTTGTAGTTTTTTATTATTATTTTTTTTTATTACTATAATGATTGTTGGAGCAGCATGAAGGTTTTATATCACAAGATTGTTATTGCATGTAGTTCTAATTAAGCTACCAGTAAACTCTTTTGTTTTTAATAATCATCTGTTTAATTCCTTGAAGGTGCTAACATTGTGTTTGGATTCTTGTTTTTGAACTTCAATATATTTTTTGTTTGTGTTTAATGTATGGAGTTGATATTTGTATTAAAATTCTTTTCATTGAAATTGTTTTCACTAGGGTCTTCTAACTCTTTAATGTTACCATTACAAAAAGTGGTTTTTTAAAAGTAGTTCTTATTTCAATATTATTACATTTTAATATTTGATTTTAAACCAATAACATTGAGAAATTTTATATATATTATTTTTTAAAAACATATTTGATATGATTATAACATGTATATATATATATATATATATATATATGACAAATATGAATTCTTAAAAAAATAAAAAATAAAATAATCATGTGCCAATATTTGATTCATGTATATATATATATATATATATATAAATACACACACATACATATAAGCACGTGTATATGCATATTGTCTTTTGTTAGTTTTGTGCATAATAATTATGACAATGTTGTGACTTTTATCTAAGTTCTAAAGTACTTAGAAGAAGATGTAGTCATAAAAGATAGTATAATGGGGACTTAGTTCAAATCAATACAATGGCTAATAAATATCATTACTATCTAATAAATCAATCTTTTATTGTAAGGCATAATATTCAAGACCAATTAAGACTTGATAGACATGCTTCATCCTCAAGTCTTTTTTTTTTTTTTTTTTTTTTTTTTTTGTATATATATATATGAATAAAAAGTAAATTGATGCACAAGTACTTATATAAAAAAATGAAAAATCAATCTATTAAAAAATATGTATGTATATATATGTAGAGAGTTGTTAAAGCCACATCCCTATTTACCATCTTATGATTGATTTTGTCTCTATCTCCCATTTTCCTTCCTTATTCATGTTCCTTGTTCTTGTCCCTTATTCTTATTTCTTATTTCATGTCCTTCGTTCTCATCCCTTGTACTTATTCTTTATTCCTATCCTCATCATTCCCAACTTAGGACTAGCTCCCGCTTTCTACTCCATTCCTCCTCTTCTATTTGCAAAACACAATGTCTAAGGAAGCACCACCACCACCATACACACAAGTGAATTGTGTACATCAAGTGTCACTCTTGTTCCTAGTGGATGGTTGGTTGTTAGGGCTAGAGAGATAATTTTGATTTCAACAATTAGTTTCTTCCTTCATACATAAAAACTTGTTCTCTATATGTTCAAAATGGAACTTGTCTAATAGTTGCATAGAATTGTTGGTGTAGTACAAGAAAAAATTCAAAAGCTAATTGTGTTTTATTTAAAGCTTGGAAAAGCATACATTTCCAAGACACATTTCCAAGACACAGTAGAAACACAAGTTTTGGATTGTTCACTAGAATAATCTTAAACACAAAGAAAAGAAATATTGACCAATTAGAAGGGTGTGGCTTTATCAACTCTCTCTCTCTCTCTCTCTCTCTCTCTATATATATATATATATATTAGTAAAATTTTAAAATATTGATCAAATCTTTAAAATTCAATTTAATAGGTTTTCATCAATATTCAAAAAACCAATATAATATACATATTTCTAATGTATATATCTAATATTTTACATTAGATTATAATTATTCATTAATTTACTTTATGAATTACTTTATCTAATTAAAGAAAGATAGTGTCTGAATTTGAAACTCTATAGCTTGTAAAATATTTTTCATATATATATATATATATATATATATATACACACACACATATACAACATGTAATATGATACAAATGAATGCAGTTATATGCATAGTTAGAAAATGGTTCACAGGTAAACTCCAAGATATGTTTTGTGGGCTACATTTCTCAAAGAATAGTAATACGATTAACAATAAGAAAGACAAAACAACGATGAATAGATTCATAACAGCTAATATTTAATTTAATTTATTTTATTTTGTTCAATGCAACTAAAATTTATTTTATTTTGCTTGGGTATCTAACACTGGTTTCCCAAACTACTTTAGGTGGTATGATCTGTGGCCACCAAAAGCTCACCAACTTTCCATTCTCATTACAATAAAACAAAATAATAGAAACTCACATTTTTAAAAGGCAAAGAAAGGGAAACCAACTACTGTATGATATACCCTTTCTCCACCAAAACCATACATACATACATAGTACAATACATACGATCCATAAGATGTATACGGTTGGCGGCGTGCTCTGTGATTGAGAGGCCAATTGCCTCGACGAGCGACTGCGGCGACGTCATTCGGAAGCTCGAGGAGAACGCGCCAGGCTCTCTGCATCAGTGCTCAGCTCCAGTCTCATGGCCAGAGATCTCCATACCCACCACTGTCATGACACTTGACAGGCACACTCTCTCTCGCCTCGGGGCCGCACATTCGCTGCTGCGGTGGTTCAAGCTCGGCAGTCGCTGTTGAGAGTCACGTTGGTGGTTCGGCGTCGGGGAGCGATAACCGAGGCGTGGTTGCGATTGTAGGGAGCGCCTAGGCACACACTGGAGTGGCGATTTGGTGGGGGACCCGAGTGGGTGAAATCGTTAGGGTGAGGAGGTGATAGATGACAGGAAGCGTGTGCAAGTAGCGGTGGGGGACAAGAGAGTGTGTGCGTGGGTGCTTGCGAGGCGATCAGGGGAGACTAGTGAAATCTCGGATCGGTGCTGCTGGTGGCGGCGAGCGAGGTGGGTTCATTTGAGGCCTCTAGAGGAATGCTGCACTATGCTGCATGCTGAATTGGTGCCGGGGGATCCGTTCTTCTCAGCATGTTGTTTTCGTTGGCGAAACGAAGTAGCAAATGAGTTTTTGCTTGTTTTCTGAAAAAGTCTTGAAACAGGCGTCGTTCCTGGGGCTTGTATTTCATTTTCCACTGGATTGATCGTTTTGAAGTTGTCTATCTAGAGCCTCATAGATATAATCGAGAAGCACGGAAAAGAAGTGGTGGTCGCTTGTGTTAGTGTAAATTTTAGTCGTCCTTGTTGCACACAGTGAGTTATATCGGCATTAGTTTCCCTGAGTCCATAGCTGTTACACTTGGTTGCTTTATTTGTGCATATTGAGCCCTACCTTAAGCTTTTTCTAGAGATTATCATTACGAGTAATCTCAACTCGGATGCACACGACGACATTTTCAAGAGTTCCTGAAATTATTTGCGGGGATTCAAGGCCGTCTTTCAAAATGTTGGCGACCTGTTAGGTGCACCAACTATCGCCCTCTGCGGTCACTTGACCATGCGTATTGCAAGTGTCTAGATTGCTGACCAGCAGGTTGTATTAAGGTTCCGAGATTCCGCTTCCCAAGTTCCGAGGTAGAACCGAAGAGACACCGTCGCAAGCTTCAACAAAGAACACGAAACCACAGTACATGTGAGTCACGATCGTCCTCTTTCAACAATTTAACTAATTTCCTGTCATACAAGGGTGTTCATACGCATTACACTGATGAAGAACTATAATAGATGTCCTGGTTTACAGGAGCTCGTTTTTTTGAAATGGCATATAATGCGAAATCTCCCATAATCGAGATGTTGTATTGTCTAGATGGCTTCCCTTGTGCAGTTGCGCATACTGTCGGAGTTTGTGGTGAGAGCGAATAGAGTTACTCGGCGGAGGGATGGCACCATCAATCGCTGGCTAGCGGACACACTTGAGAAGAAGGTTCCGGCTAATCCGATTCCAGTGAAGGGAGTATCCTCGGCGGATGTCACAATTGACGCCGAGGCCGGAATATGGGCTCGGGTGTTTAGTTTGACCGAGGAGATAGAGGAGACTTCGTTGCCAACGGCAACCGACGGAAATCAGAGGCTGTTCAAGACGATGCCAATCATCCTCTATTACCATGGAGGCGGATTTGCCGTTCTTTGTCCTAATTTCTATTTGTACGATATATTCTGTCGGCGCTTGGCTAGAAAATGTAATGCAATTGTTATATCTGTGCATTATAGGTAAAGCACCTCAACCCGTGAACTAGTGTTTCTGTGCCACATGAAAGCCGTTGGTTCGCGTTGTGCAATTATTTTAGTTTTGATAAACGATTAAACTTTTGTGCAGGAGAGCACCAGAGTTCAAATTCCCCACAGCATACGACGACTCGTACAAAGCCATGGAGTGGCTCCAGTCGAAGGAAGCAACTGTCTCCCTTCCCCCAAACGTGGATTTCTCCCGTGTATTTCTGAGTGGAGACAGTGCGGGCGGTAATATTGCCCATCATGTGGCGCTGCGAGCAGCTGGAAAGGATCTGGGTCGCTTGAGCCTTAAGGGCTTGGTGCTGATCCAACCCTTCTTCGGAGGGGAGGAAAGGACCTCTGCAGAGCTCCGCCTCAAGAATGTTCCAATAGTTTCTGTGGAGAGCTTGGATTGGCACTGGAAGGCCTACTTGCCTGAAGGCGCCAATCGAGATCACCCTTCCTGCAATATCTTTGGGCCTAACTCTCCAGACCTGTCGGATGTTCCATTGCCGCCAATTCTGAACATTGTCGGCGGCCTCGACATCTTACAAGATTGGGAGGTTAGTTTGGCTTATTAACAATGATTAAACCCTCATACAACTTCCTATTTTCATCTCAGTTAATGAGTGTTTGAAGTAATTCCGTGGTAGCAGCTGTGTGGGTGTGATTTCTACATGTCAATTCTTAACTACCCTTTGCCAGTTTAGCTATTGGAAGCAATATTTCTTTAGTGCTGAGTTGATGGGCGTAGAAATTAGAGAATGAAAATACCACTTCCTAGAATAGCTTGCTCTTGTTTCCTAGTTAAATTCAAGAAAGTAATATTTTTTGCCATAGATTAATAATCGGCTGTCATTGACTGTTCACGGCAGATGAGATATTCGGAAGGTATGAAGAAAGCCGGAAAGGAGGTGCAAACGATTTTCTACGAGGAGGGAATTCATACCTTCGCTCTCCTGAATCAGGCTAAGCTTGCATCACAGATGTTACTTGACGTTGCGGCCTTCATCAACAGCCATTAGGGCGTGTTTATTGTAAGAGCTGAAAGGCAGCTCTACTTCAATTCCCTTCTCTATTCCTACGAAGAATTTATTCTACATGAGGTTACAGCAGACAATCAGCTCGTCGCTTTGTACATATCATAGTACTCTGGCACACAAGATGCCTGAAAAATAGGAGCAACAGCAGACCACGTAAGTTAAATGTTATCAGCTCCTGTTGGTAAGTCTACTGATTGTGCAGTGAAATTGAAGGACTACGACATTTTCCTTTCAAATGAAACTTGTCATTAATGAACGAAAAAGATTCCATTTCATACGACGATCAGAAGACTGAAATTTAAGAAGCCTTCTTATCGGTATGAAAATTATTGGAAACTTTTCTCATTAGTTGATCGATGCAAAGGTATGATTAAGTGGCCTCTTGTGGTTCTGACAATGTAAAACAAGTAATAAAACATGTCAATAAACCGCCAGCGAGTCTTACTTCCCGAGTACAAGTAATTATTGACAGGGTGATGGCGAACATCATCTGGGAGCAGTGAAAAGTCTTATTCAGATAACTATAAAAGAATAACCATTCACGGATCTTGATCGTTCACAAACTGTATAGTTATACTGCGAGACTATGTTCTGCGCTTGCAGTAAGCAGTAGAATTCTAGCCTATTATTCCGCACAATCATGACAATGAACTCTTCAAAACTTTGAGATTCTCAATTGCAGCTCAAATGTTGCATAAACGCCTTAATTCGTTCAATCTACTCGGTAAAACAAAAGATGTTCAAATATGTAAGCTTCAGCCTAAACGTGACTGCCGCAATTGGGTTGATGAGAGATCCGACTGGAATAAGTTCTCTGGAATCTCTTGGAACATACTCTGGACTTCACTTGGAACTTGAATATCAGAGAGTACCTGATTGAGAGGCCAACACGATGGTTAGCACATTGCGAATCAGTAAAGTTATCCCATCTTTACACGCAGAATTTTCAGGCCATGCACAAATCCTATGATTGCAAAACTCTAGGGTATCAGATCTACAGCAATGTTTTTTTGCAGGCAGATATCACTTCTTGCTGACCAGATACATGAGTGGAAGAACCAAAGGGGGCCTGAGAAAACTTCCTTTTGATTTCGTGTAACTTATTTTGAATGCGGGATTGAGGGAAGCTCCTTAAAAATCAACTGAAGGGTTAAAATAAGTTAAAAAAAAACTGAAGTTATGAAATATCATGACCAAGACTGTGGGCCTTGCCTGAAATGTTCCGTTCACTTTCCGTCCAGCTACCAAGAAATCGCAACCGAGTTGGTTAATTCCAAGCAACACCTCCAGCATGCGGACTTTGCTGTCGCCGTAATATTTTGTCTGCAAATACAAAGAATGTCGTGTTTTACATATTTGTTCTCTCACACCGAAGAGAAGGAACATGAGAGATTCAGAAAAAAATTGCATTGGTTTACCAATGTCCCTCGTCATTCACCCTGTTTATCAATTACCAATTTTGAGCATAAGCTAAAAACAATTTAATGACAGAGAGTGGAACAGTGAAGTTTGCAGAATACATGAGATAATTTAGGAAATAGCTTACATCTAAGAGTCTAAGAGCCGTGTCCACTCCAACAACAAAGGTGCTGTCCGGGAACAGCTCCGCTTTCCTATAGAAATATGGTTGATTCGTCACCACTAACGTCTTCCCTATTGAGGACATCAGAAACAAAATTTACGGCTTATCTATACCTCATCACATTATCAGCTCCAATAACAGTATTCAGTGCTAGTAAGTGCGTTGAACCCAAACTAAGCTACTTACCAAGCAATGAGAAACAAAAACTAGCAGTTTTATTTCATCTTCACAAACTTCCAAACAAATCGTACTCACTTCAAAACGTTCTCAAAACAACATTTGGGTCGTCCACATACCAACGTAAGAAAAAGCTCAGCAACCAATACATCTAATGAAAAGTTATAATTTCTATTGAAATATCTACAAGGCTATAAAAATACCAGAGCGAAATTGTTTTAAGCGCTCCTTTATATCAGAAAGACCCAATGGTGGTTTATCAGCGTTAATTGCAGATATTTCATACATTGGAAGCCCACCCTCGCGCAGGCTGCAACCAATAGTAAGACACTCATAAACAGGCTACTCGACAGTTCAGAAATAATTGTTGAATATATGCCCCCACTCGTGCATACGAAACATGAAATATTAAAAAAAAAAAAAAAATCTTTGGAAGAATTAGAGTAGCAGGAATAATCAGCAGTATACAATTAACACGAACATTATTTAGAGGCATCTATGCAATCGAGGTCCACTGACATAAGAATCTGAACTGAAAGTTAATTTAAACTCAAGAAAGAAAAAGCCTTCAAATAGAGAGTCGTGAAACCTGCATGCTGCATCCAAAAGCTCGATATGTCCATCATGAAGCGGATTAAATGATCCGGACAACACCACCCTTCTAGTACCCCAACTGGGCGTGTTTGAGCCACCTGCCTTGATATTTGATACAAAAATCATGAGTTATCCTATAAAAGCTGGATGATGACAAGTTAGGTAACATGAGTATAACATTAAACAGTCCAAAGCCATAGAGATACAGGTATCTGGATTCTCGCTCTGAAGGGCACGAAGCCGAATGGAAGTGAACAAATCTGTGAGCAATGTACCATGCAGTGCACTTATTGTTGATAAAACTATGAGCAAGTTCAACATTAAATCCGCACCTGAGAAGTTAATCATGCAGATCTGGCCACTCAGCAACTGTTGTAGCTGTTCTTCTTCACTATAAACCACTTTTAACCCTCGCAATTCCTCCGCACCATCTTTTAAATCCAGTGGAACGACTTCCAAAACTCCACATACATCAGCTAGCGTCTGCAAAACACAGCAGGCTCCGTCAAAGGAACACAAAGTAAATCCGGAAAAGCATTTACTGGAAATTCATTGGCCTTGAACTCTACAATAACACCATGCAAGAAAATGATTGCAGATTAACTTGCCTTCACTACCACACAACTTGTCAGATAGTCTTCAGCATACCGATCTCGATAGCCCTTCAACAAGAACAACAAATATCACAGTAACGATCAGAAGCGACATTTCTCCAAGCTTAGAAAATCAAAACAAGGACCGGGTTTGCCCAAGTCTCGAAGCCAACCTTTGCAAGAGTCAAATCGTACTGCCATAGTCCAGATTGTGTTCGAGCTGTCACAAAGCACCTGAAAGAATGTGATGGTGCCATCACATGTGCAAAACATAACCCTAAAACACATCAGAGATCGATCTTTACGAGAGCAACATATCGAACAGACGTGAATCAGAAACCCTCAACACAATAGACCACCTTATTATCATTCAATTTTAATCGCTATTAAAACATTACAACTTACAGACGATAGTCACAAAAAGCTCAAATACCACAAAGGGTAGTCTTCATGAATCATACTCCAGAATTCTATGCGTAGGTAAATAAGGCCGGCAAAAATAAAATGTTCAATTATTACCCCTAAAACAGAGCACATTAAAGGACAAGAGCAGAAACCAACCTGTGATTCCCACGCTTGGGCGGTGTGGAGGCTAAGGCACCTGTAAAACCGATTCCGGCTACTTGTACACCTGACACACTCAAGGACACAGTAATTTGGTAACTGAAATAAGTCAAAACTTGTGCAATTCAAATCGAATACTCAAAACAACTAAGCACCGGCATCATAAGACTTCGTTTTATCAAAGAAGTCTTACCACGTTTTCAGCAACCTTCATTACCAGCTTACCACTATCTTCGGATGATTATAATATGACGGCATAAACCCATCATTAACATGTTATCTGCCTTGTTATCGTTAACAATTTAAGCTCTATGATGTGAATTTATCAACAAGACTTGTAAGAAATCTTCGTCTACATGATCCACAGGACTAGTCGAACAACACCGTTGATAAAAGATACAAGATATCAGTACCAGGCATTGAGAGTTTCAAAGCTCGATTATACGCAGCCATCGCAATTTCGTCTGCAGTTTCGCGACAAACAGACTGAGAGGGAACCTGTAATGAAGAGCTAACAAGGCAACAATCAGATTTCCTGAGCAACAATTGATTGCATTAAACTCCAATTCCAATGATTCTCTTTTTCTAAAATCTAGATGACAAGATTCTGGCTTTTAGATACAAGAAGTGCTCTGTACACAACGTGAACCACCAATATCCCAGAATGCCAAATAAGCTACACTACCAGCAAGTTATGAACCATTATAGCTAACTGAATGTAAAATCTAAAATTCCAAACAATACCTTAATTTATAAAAAAGTTAAGATCAAAATAGATTAAATTAATTTAACAAATCAGTAATACCTTGCCCAGAAGTTGAACCATCGAAGCCCTGGAATACGGGACTGTGGCCTCCAACACCGTGTTCGAAGCTCGTGGCACTGACAGCAGCCAACCTAGGGCCTTTACATTCAACATTCAAAACATCCCACCTTTGAGAACATAAACTTTACAATATTGTCTTTATCAGAAGTATCTACGTAGTCTACACAAAAGCAAGACAAACAACTGAAAACCCTCAGCTCATCATAAAGAAGCGAGAGAATTCTAATCCTTCAAAAAGCCGTAACCAAGTGCAGACAACAAAATCGGCAAGTACAGGGACGTGTAAATCACAAAGCTGACCTGGGCTGCGCCACCGGAGAGGCAGAGGACAGCACGGGTGGGTGACGAATGAATAGCATCGATCACCACACGCAGTGCGGGGTCCATCCTGCCCCTTATTCCTTTTCTATGGAGCTCACACTTGCGACTGCAATTGAGTCAAGGGATTTGCGATTGGAATGAATTGTCGTCGCACAACTGCCATCTATCAACCCAGTATTGCGGACAGCTAGACAACATTCACGAGCTGCATCATACGCCCCCGCTTAAGATTCAGTTCGCAAATGCTGAAACAGACATAAACGGGAAGACACCGCAGATTATTTACTCCAATCTCCACTCAACCGCCACAGGGCGTCGCACCCAACAACAACAACAACAACACTAAATTCAATTTGCCAGATTGGCAGAGAGAGTAAATAACCAACAACCATACACTAACGCGCAATCTCGATCAGACCTCAAGAGTCGAACAAGAGCTAAACATTCCTAAAACAAAAACCCTACATTCGCTTTAATCCTGAATGTTCGTCAACTCCGCTCAAGATTCGGAAACTCTTCAGAGATTCAATCTCCACCCCCTAATTCAAGACTTTCCTTCCAAACTCATCCTACTCTCCGCATTACAAAGCATATTCCAAAAACCTGCTCACGACTGTAACAAACACAAACCATCGCCCCCTCACCAGTTAACGATTCACCCCTATCGCAATTCAAACGTGCTGCAGTGACGCAGCCAAGATGCAACGCAACATGAAATGCTCCAAAAAAAATAAAAAAACATATTCAACACTGCAACCCACACACCCCCCGGGAATTGAAACTCACTCAACGCTGTAGCATTGACCAACACGAGCAACAGGCGACAAAAAAAATGAAGAAAAATAAAAATAAAAATAAAACCCATACCCACAACGGTGCCGGGAAATGGGGCGTAGAGGAACTCTCGAAGCATGGGGATAATCGGACCAAAGCCACTGGTGGGTCACAACCAGCACAATCCCTTACGCACCTGGGGAAACGACCCGGCGCGTTTACTTACTCATGGAGAGTAAGAAAACCTGCGAGACAATCTTGCAAGTCATTCATTTACAGCGATGAATTCGGCGAAGTGACGGGGATTCCGATGCTCCGTCGACTGTCCCCGACTGATCCGTTTTTTCTTCTTCTTCTTCGATTGGCAGTTGTTATCGCTCCTTCGGTCACTCACTCACTCACTCTGTGCTACCGACTTTTGACGCAACGCTGCAGCATGGACACTGCCCCAGAATGTGCAAACACTATGTCCACTTTCCGTGCTCACTTTGCTCTCCCTTCCTCTCGCTTCCTTGTTTGTTTGTTTGTTTGTTTGTTTTTTTTTTTTTTTTCTTCTTCTTCATATCCTTCTTCTTCTTCTTCTCACTTCTTCCTTGTCTTTGCAAATACACAAACACAGACAGATAATGGCTGCATTGGTCAATGGAGCAATGGGCGAAGGCCAAAACATCCCAGCTCACACAACAATGGCGCCCATTTCCTTGTCTAATAACACCCATGGCAGGGCCTCGTTCGGTTGTTGGATTTTCTGTTGTTTGTTTGTTTGTTTGTTTGTTTGTGTTGGCTTTATTGTGTAACCCTAATTTTTTTATTGTTTTGTATATGTAATAATCATGCACATGAACACACATACTTCAAATAAATAAATAAATCTAGTACATCAAACATGTTTAGTTTGACGTCTTCCTTTTAAGTTCACATTTACTACCTAGTTGATCTTTGTTTTTATGAACATGTCAGAAGATTCATCTTACTTGAAAATTCAGTTTATTTAATGTAGATCCAAGAATTTTTGTTTCTTTTTATTTCTTGGGTTATTTATTGTCTAAAAATAGGTTTGCAATTCTTATAGATAAATATAAAACAAAAATCATTTTCTACTTATTTTAAATATAAATATAAAAAATTTAAGGGTTTTTCATTATTATTTTTTTATCTGAACCTATTTGTATTATATATTGACTCAAAAAATTATTCAACATTTTCAAATTTGACTTAATTTAATTTTTTCATGAAATAGAGCAATAAATAGGTATTAGGTCCAATAAGTAAAATTGTTAGTATTTAGTTTAAGAGACTTTGCTATAGAGGGTTCTTATGAAATAGGTTTGTAGGTAAAGAGTTCTTTATATATGCATGTATCATTTATTAAGACAATTTTTCAACTCCTTGCTTCTTACTCATTGCAAACACTAGTGTGACATCTATTTTCACTCATCATTGCACCACTTTATTTGTCAATGTACTTCTTTTGTTTCTTTAACTTTGTAAGACATTGTTGCATTCTTAAGATGTCAATTCAACTTGGTATGAATCTTGTAAGAATTGATTACATCTACAGAAGGTGTATCCCATGATGTTTTGTTGTCAAAGGGAGTTGACAACAAGTTCTATTTGATGTTGATAATCAAAAAGCTATGTGCAAATAGATACTATAGTTAAATCTTTTTCAAGTCTTATTTATAACACCAATATAGTTGTGTGTGTTAATACAATACAATATTTTCTTAAAGAAAATAAATTGCAAGTGATACCAAAGACCAAGAAGCCACTATTATTATACTATCAATGTCAAGTGTGTTTAGACTTTATCAACTAATATAAACAATAGATTATTAAAGATGAAAAAAAAAAAAAAAAAAAAAAAAAAACATATATAATTTGATGAAACCAAGATAAATTAGTTGAGATTAGATGGAAAAGTTTAATATTAGAAGAAAATAAGAGAAGCATTATTTAATTATACTTATCAAGTAATTATATACAATGGTGTTTTGATTATGGTCTAGGGTTGTATGACCACGTATGGCATAGATTACTTCACAAAGATTGAAGGAAATACAAATACAAACTTATATTGTAAAATTATGCACAAAGAGCTCATAGAAATCTCAAGTTATTATAACCTAAGTGCTAATGATGTGATTTTCTAGCAAGACAATGACCTAAAGCAAACTTCCCAATAGACAAAAAGTGTTTTATTGAACTTAGTTTGTGAATGTTACAATAGGTAACATAGTCTTTAGACCTCAATCCAATAGAATACTTGTGAGAATATATCAAACATTGTTTGAATGCTCAACCAAAACAATCATTTTGGATATTGGAGTTATAGAAGAAGATAGAGGAAGAATAGAAGGGAATGAATCAAGTAGTCATTCTCAATTTTATAAATAGTGTGTCACATTTTTGGACGAAATTTAAAGGCAAAAAGAGAGCCAACAAAGTATAGACTTATAAGTTAAAAAATTGTCTTAATGTCTTCTATGTACATATTGTCTTATCATTCTTTAGTAACACAACCAATTAATGTGATTCTTATACTAGACATAAAATTATTTGTATTTAGTTTATTATTGAAGCCATAGACCATTTATAATTATAGAGGAATTTCAATAAGACAAATAGTGGAATTAGTACAAATATTGAGGCAATTTTTTGTGTCACTATAAATTATATTTTAAGTTATTTTTATATTTTTATTGAGATTTATTACTACGATATTTTATTGTTCAAATATTAATAAAGAATCAATCATATATAAAATATTTTTTCTTATTTATTTAATAGATATAATATAAAAATACATACATATATATACTTTTTAAAAGAAATTAAGTTTTTTCATATTAAAGTCATAATTTTTTATAATACAAAGGTTTATGTTTCAATTATCTAAGAAAACCAATAATTTTTTTTAAAAAAAATAATTCTAAGATTGTATGTCTATAATAACATAAGTTTGTACATGTAACAAAAAACTTATTTTTTACACCACTTCTATTTTTTTTTATTAGTCTTTAGTTCAAATTTATTGTTATTTGATTTATTATCTATATCAAATCTTAATGTTGTATCAATCAATACATATTAATAATGTCATTCATCACATACTATCAACATTCTACTTCTTTTATTTTTACACTTCTTATACTTACATAGATTTAGAAGGCTTATGATATATCATTAATTGTGGATTAATCAAAATCTCATGTTTAATAGTTGTGCATATTATACACAAAGACAATCCTTTATATTTAAGTTGATATACAAGAAACAACACAAAGAATGTGTTAAGTATAATGGTGATCCTAAGTTTGTATTCAACTACAACTTGATCTTATCCATTTTCTTAAAGTTAGAAATTAATCTAATTTATACTATCATGGATAATGTAGATCAATAACATTTGGACAATTGCACAAGTAAGACAATGAAAAAACTTGAAAACTGGGACTTTATTTAATAAGATATCTTATATAAAAATCAAATTATAATACAAAGAATAAAACTATCAAATAACTTCTATGATACATTATGGAAGTTTCTATACATAAAATAAATAAATAAACAAATCATATTTTTTATATGGTTCTTTCAAGAAATAGAAAAAGTCTACAATTGATTATAATATATATACATATTTATTTATTTATTTATATTTTTAATTAAAGCATCCAATAGTAATTATTGTTTATTATTTATTCTTGTATTGTTCTATTATTATATCTTTATCTTCTTTATTTAATTGCTCATCATGTCACTTGTTCTTTTATGCAATTATTTAAATAACTTCTTCATTATATTGTCTCTCGCATTCATAATACATAGTTGCTATTTTGTTCCTTTTTACTACCACACATATCACTTATTCTTTTGTACAAAATATATTCCCTTGATGTAATTATACTTTCATCTCATTCTTACATCTTTTATTTCTAAGTAGTCACATCATACACACTTGGCAACAATAAACAATTAATCATCTATTATAATATAGCATGGTTATAGTGTTGATACGGACATGTTGAAATACAACTCATTGAGATTAAATGCTTAAAACAGGCAACATAGAGACAGAAAATAATGGATCTTTACATTACGGGCATGACTGTCATAACCAAATTATTGATTTTAACACATGTTGACGTTAGGGAATCAACATATTTATGCATCCGAGTTTTCTTGGAATCCTGCAAAGCGAACGTTTCATGTGAGGATTCGACAGACAAAACAGGTTTGGAAATCGCATCTCAGCATCCTTGACTGAGTTTAGCATAACTGATTGTAATTTTGATAAACTAATTCAGAAAACAAGAGTTGTGATAAAAAATACCAAAGCTCCCAGAGCAACAAGAGCCCTGATCGGACTTCACCGTCTGCTTCCAGAACATATGCCATCTGCGCGTGAAGTGGTTGCCCATAGTGAAGGATGTGTTGAACCTATTTTTTCCCATTAACCTCCTCTGTAGAATTTATAATATTTAAAATCGGCAAGCAGCTCAGATTAATGTGCATTTCTAGCACACAAATTCAAAGATGAAGCTGGCATGATGCCCATCGCGTATCATTCGTACAATATTTTCATAAACTCCAGAACGTTCAAATCATAAAGACACTAAGTCTATGAGCCTCAGCGTTAACATTAAAGCAAAGAGCTCGAGAGACACCTTTTTCCAGCGGCTGACACGTTGGAAAAGTAAGAAACTTGTTGAGGATGTAGAAGCGTCATCCTGATCGAGTCCAAAAAACCAAAACAGATTGTATTTCGATTGCTTGCTCCCCGTAAACTCGGTTGCGAAATTCACATTCTGACAAAGAAGGATAGGCATCCCACACACCTCGCTAGCGGGCTGGTAGAATTCAACAAACCCAATGATGCGAGAACATGCAGAGTTCCTATACCTGGAAAAAAATAAAACCAATTTTCTAGACGCCATAGCAAAGCCATCTGTGTATGGTAACGTGGGTTTTCCTTGATGTTTTCAATCACAGCCTGTGCACGAAATGTGTCCGACTTGATGCCAAACATTTGTGTGCCTGCACATTAGTTTCGAAGCTTACAAGAACATGGTTACTTTATCACGACCACATTGCAAACGGCCCTAAAAGCATGAGTGTAAAAGACATGGAGATCTGCGTCATGTCCAGTGATGGTACCTCAAGTAAAATACTTTTACACAAAGCATAGAAAGTACTCACTCCAGAAATCTATAACTAACCAGAATGGAACCAACTGAAATCGAAAAGAAAAGCAAAAAACAAGATCTACCAAGCTAATTTGATTAATCTGCGATGAACTTACCTCCAACATTGACAGATAATTTTTGAGATGGCA